>NC_135478.1:172375363-172975363 GCF_052094955.1 Ictidomys tridecemlineatus
CCACTTAGTTCTTGAAGGTGACCACAGTCATTATAGACTTCCCCTAGCTTTCAATTAGAGATAAAGAAAACAATAATAACTTACTATATTCCATTTTAGTACATGATTATGTGTGTGTGTGTGTGTGTGTGTGTATTACAAAAGATTATGTATATAGATGATTGTATACATAAACATTAATCGATGCTAATTGCTCTTGGACTGTTGCTACCAGTTACAAGGCCCTGGGAATGGTAAATACCTCCTTACTTTTCAGGTGGTGTGGCACACTCATGGATAGAGGACTGTGGGTAATTTATGATTAGAATAAGCAATCAGATACACATTGTATGTGTTTGTGTAAAGTATATAAATAGATGAAAACAAAAATCTCAATCCACCTATTTGCTTGTGATTTGATTTCCTTAACATCTAATCATCAATTTTATTTTCTCATGGTTCTTAGGTAAATTGTGCTGACTTTGTTGGGTTGTTTGGTTGATTGCTCCTGGGGTCAGCAAGATGTGGTGAGAACTGCCACATCTAGGCCTTGATCTGGGACCTAACTTCTTTATAGTTTTGTTAAAATGAAGGCAGCTTATCTGTGGTCATAGTGTGTCTTTCCATTGGCATTTCTTCCCTGATTTTAATGGTTTCATTACACTTCTCCAAACTGATGCATGTGCTTCTTCCTGCCTGTCTTTTTACAAATATAAATTGAAGAATAGCACTTTCTGTTTGGAAATCACTTGTCCTTCACTTCATCAGAATGACTGTGATTATGAGCACTTTGTATACTTGAAAGAGTCTCTCTTTATACAAATTTTCTACACAGTGTGAATGTCACTATTTAAAACTGTACTTATTTAAGATTTTACCTTCATTTGTAAATAAAATATTGCTTAACATTTTAGATGTAACCTTTTAAAATGTCTGAATACTGTTTCATTTATCTAACAAATATTTACTAAAAGCATGGAGAGTTCCCAGGCACTGACCAGGTCATTGGGTTAGATGCTAGAAACTGACAGATAAAATAGATTTGATTCCTAATTCTACAAATATCAGCAAATGGGGCAGATAGGCATGTCCACAATTATAGTACAATACAGAAGTGCTGGGATATCAACACGTGAAAGATGCTGTAAGAATGTAGAACTAGGGATGCATAATTCTCTTGGTGAAAAGGACAAACAAAAGACAAGAGCCAAGGGGGAAAAAAGTACAATGCCGGTGAAATCTGGACTTAAACTTGAGCAGTTGAAATCCATGCAATTGCATGACTGAGCGCAATGTAGACACAATTAGCTCCTCACTATTAGTCTAAATATGTCTTTGTTCAGTAGTTAAGCAGAAATGTATGGGTGAAATGGGGTTCTTCGGTACATATTATTTTAGATTGAAAATTTATCAGTAGTATTGTTACATAAGAGAAGTTGCTCACTTGGAGTGTTATTTTTGGTGAGAAAGAGCGATCATTTTTGTAAGTGGAATAAAGTTACTCCCTCTTCCCTGTTGCAATGTTGTTGTTGTTGTTGTTCTAATTAATTATACATGATGAATGCACTTTTACAAACCTTACATAAATGGAGTATAATTTCTCATTCTCCTGGTTGTACATGATGTGGAATCACACTGGTTGCGTAGTCATATATGTACATA
Source organism: Ictidomys tridecemlineatus (assembly GCF_052094955.1). Taxonomy (NCBI): domain Eukaryota; kingdom Metazoa; phylum Chordata; class Mammalia; order Rodentia; family Sciuridae; genus Ictidomys; species Ictidomys tridecemlineatus. Next base: position 172,377,005 of record NC_135478.1, read on the forward strand.
GTGTAATAATGTCAGATTCATTCTAACATATACTACACCCTTTCCCTCCATTCATTCCCCTTTACCTGATCCAAAATAACTCTATTCTTAATTAGTCACACCTCCCTTATTGTGAATTAGCATCTGCATATCAGAGAAAACATTTGGCCTTTGATTTGGGGGGGATTGGCTTATTTCATTTAGCATGATAGTGTCCAGTTCTATCAATTTACTGGCAAATGCTATAATTCCATTCTTATTTAAGGCTGACTAATAGTCCATTGTGTTTATATACACATTTTCTTTATCCATTCATCTGTTGAAGGACACCTAGGTGGGTTCTATACTATAGCTATTGTGAGTTGAGCTGCTATAAACATTGATGTGACTGTATTACTGGAGTATACTGATTTTAAGTCCAAAAAACAAATAATCTGATTAATAAATAAGGTAAAGAACTGAACACACTTCACAGAAGAAATACAATTGATCAACAAATATATGAAAAAATGTTCAACATCACTAGCTGTTAGAGCAGTTTTGATTTGAATTTCTCTAAGATTTCATCTCATTCCTTTCAGAATGGCAATTATCAAGAATATGAGCAACAATAAATGTTGGCAAGTATATGGGGAAAAATGTACACGAATACATTGCTGGTGGTACTGCAAATTGGTCCAACCATTATGGAAAGTGGTATGGAGATTCTTCAAAAAAACTTGGAATGGAACCATTATTTGACACAGCTATCCTACTCCTTGGTTTATACCCAAAGAACTTAAAATCAGCATACTACAATGATGTAATGCTCTTTTTTTTGGAATGATAAATTTCAAAAACATAATAAGATGGCTCAGATACTCCAACCATTTAATTCTTTTCTTTTTCATTTAATTCTTATTCTTGCAAGCATTTTGGCAATGTGTGCCAGTGAATACAAATAAGTACTATGATTATTAGAACTGTCCTGGGGTTGGTAGGACTTTATGTTGATATGAACTCTGACATTTCATCACTCAAGGAATTGAAGGAAAAAAAATGTTATCCACTACATGCAAGCAGCCTAGATGTTTTAAAAGATAATCTATGTTAGGTGAGCTTATGAAATATTATTTTTTTTTGAAATCTTAAATGAGCATAGCCCTAACCTAATCCAATCATGCTATTTATAGCCCTCTCCTCATGGAGTTTATAATTTACATGATTGTATTCATTACAGGCACACGAGAAAGTCATTACAAGGGTGTGAGAATAACGAATAGATGCCACACAAATTGGCTGGTTATATAATTTGTTATCTAACATATCCCAAAAGCTGGGGCTCTATTAATTGTCTCAGGTTAACAGGAATAAACCAAGACCATTTGGATAAAACTTATCATTATAAAAGAGAATAGTCATTTTATAAACGAATTGTACATATTGTAAAAACCGTACTTGGACTAAAGGAAGTAAAACCTGGGGAATATGTTGACTGGCTAGAGGATGAGGAGGTATTTTCACGCAGAAATAGTACCATAAGGGCAGGAATATTCTCAGAAACAGTATTTCAAGAAGAACAGAATGGTAGGTGATGTAAATGTCTTGAGGTTTTTTTTTTTTTTTAATAAGTAAATAAAAGGTAAGGTCCATGAGAAACCCATTGAATTGTGAAATTAAGTAATTTTCCACAAAATGGTTTCCCAATATCCTATTCTTGTAGTTTGACTTTACCCTGTCACAAACTCTTGCCCTGGTCAGTGCTGCTTCTCCAACCTCCCTTAGATTAGTTTTATATTCCTAATACCTGAACTTGAAAATGACTTTTCTTCTTGCCCTTTCTTGGAGGTTTCCTTGCTTCCCAGGCCTGCCCATGACTAGGACTCAGACTTGGGTTTTATACGCTGGTTCACTCTCTGTTCAGCCTGTCTCCTCACTGCTCCCCAGACTGAACTAGGCAAAGTACCAGTCCTCTCCAGGACTGTAAGCAATAATCACATAGTGTTTAACTTTGGGCAGCTCATTTAACATCTCTGGATATTTCTTATTCAAATAACTAGGAGGTTAGACTTGATAATGTTGTAAATGTCAACACATTCTCATTTTCTAGTATAACACTATCCATTAAATCCATAATAATTCTTAGGCAAAGATCTCCTCGCTCCAGGGAAATCACATGAGGTTGCAAATGTGAACCACCAAATCGTCTTCCATGTAATGTCTTAGACATAGTAAGTGTTTGGTAATGTTTGTTTTGTTAATAAAAGAATGGGCTGAACTCCACATAACTCTGCACTTCACTTTCTTTAAACATTATACTCATTAAATGATGCTTTCCTTTAAAAAATTTTCAAGCAAAAAGTAAGAAAACACTATAAGTCCACTTCAATATTTGCTATTTAAAATTCATTTGTAAACATAAATTATATATTACTGTAAAAAAGAAAAAAAGATAATCATCTTTACATTTAAGTGTCTGTTACATGTGTATATCTTTTATACTTATGTATATACTAATATTATGCCAATGTATACAATTTACATATGTATATCTCTTATATTAAAGTATGATATATACTAATGTATAGAACATACTCAGTGTAAACATATCACTACAACTGATAAATGATAAACTCACAATGTAACTTTAATATTACTATTTGACTGCAAATAAGATTTGTTTCAAGCCCTGATCAAAATAGAGGAATATTTCCCCTCAGAGCTCCAGGAAATTTAAATTTTCCTTTTTATCTACTACTTTTAAATAAAAGATGAAAATGGAAAAGAATGAAGAAAGGGAAGACTGATGGAAAGTGAAAGGAAAAATTGAGAGTATTTAACTAAACTGAATTTAACTGATTCAGATTTTAAAAAATTATATTAAAGCATCTAAAATAAAAGACCATCATGACTTTTGTCCCCTACCTTCAATCTTACATGGAGCATTACATTTTGAGCCAAGATGTTTTATTTATTGGGTAAGAAAATGCCTTAATGTATTGAGCAAGAAAGCAGCTATTAAATACATATTTATCATTTAGGATGTTTGCTGTTATCTGAAAAAGAAACTAACAAAATATTAAAATGCATAGACACTAGCATTGGTATAATATCCACATCCACCCCAGACCCACATTTCTCTCAGGATTACTCAACCATATGTAATATCTCTATTTTGTAAAATGCTAAAACACTTGTGTTTTCAAAATGTTACCAAATACCAAGTACGAGTTAAACTCTATTGTGACACTGGGTTGAGCTAAAATAATCCCTTATTTTCGCTTCAATTCTTGTTCCTTTACTATTTAGCAACAGTGGCCATGCTGATACAAACTTTAATAAAATAAACATGGTCATACAGAATGATTAATTGTACAATAAAAACAGTTCTTCAAGATGAAAAGAGCAATTCCTAGAGTATATAAAATAATAAACAGAAATATGAGGTGGCTTCTTAAATTAGAAAAGGCCTGAATCACCAAGAAAGTCGAGTGGGAATCTAAACAGTCTTATTCTTGTGGAGAGCATTGTTTTATTTTGTTTGTTTTTTGCCCTATTCTCCTTTTATACCATCTTGCCTTAGCAGAAACAACATATTATGAGTTCATTTAGCTTTATGTTTGTTTAAATGTGTTTCTATAATGGCATTATATCTTTTGGGACCATATAATCATTTGGAGGATAAATTACCTCAATCTTTATAATGGGATTTTGTGAGAATATCACTTTTCTAATTTTTTATTCTATTGCATACACTTCTTATTACTGAATATATGGCACTGATATTGACATTGCCCTTGCCCCAAGCTAGCAGGTCACCAGTGACTTAGAACCAGTGGAAACAATATCCTTATAACTTTTAAATGACATTCTAAAATACACCATATTTTTTTATTTGTAAGGAACAAATAGGATCCGTAAAATAATCTCCTATAAAGAGAGAACTAGGTCATCTGCTTATAATATTAGTTACTTCTGAACCTATCCTCTAAGCCTATCCTCAGGCACACCATAGCCATGCCCTACACCCTCATTAAACTTTATTCCATTTGAAAACCAAGAATGATGAGGATTGTAAAAACAGCATTGTTTACAGCCTATTGAGGTCATGATTTATTGCTTGTCCTATAAAGGGATCTCAAATATATTACTTCATCTGTGGAGAGACAACATTAGATTTTTCACTAAGGTTGAGATTCAATATCATGTGTACTTTAACAAAAGAGTCGGGGGCAAACCTTAGCTCTCAGTTCTCCTTGATGGTTTTAAATTCTTCATTTTGATGAAATACAGTTATGTATAATAGTCTAAGCCAATAGTCTTCCTTTGCCCCCTCCTATCTTTCCTCTTCTTCCCACTGTGTGCCTACACTAGCTTGTACTTGCTGTCTCTCATCTTTCTTCTTCAGATTTGATCTATATTTTTTAATTGTGTAATTCATTTATATAATTTACAGTGCAATTTAGCCCCAAGAATAAGTTTCATTTTTATATGGGTATGAAAAGAAATCACTGACTCTCTTTATGGCCTGAAAATGGAATCAATTTGATTGGAAAAAAAAACAACTTAAGGATACTAGTTACAAAAATAAAGGATATGCCTCACTCTTTGAGGTAACCCCAGAAATATTGAAAGCAATTACTATGCCATCTGTATTCACAGGAAGCCACCTAAAGCTATAGAAGATGCTCTTCTAGTACATGTTTTACGAGAAAGGAAGTTATATGCCAAAGTTGTGAAACAAAATTTTGGTGTTATTTTTACCTATACTTGAACACTTCTGAAAAAAATTACTGTATGATACAAACAAAATAATATACTAGTTTAATATATTTTAAAAAGAAAAGTTATGTTAATTTTTAATTGTATTTTCAAATTTTGAACATGTTTTTTTCCCTTCTTAGGAGGTATTCATATTTTAGAAACATGCCAAGTCATTTACTTTTTTCTTCCAAACTTTTCTATGTGTGTATTAAAAATATTATTCTAAGTAGTTCTCCATTGCTAGCCTTTCAGTCTTAAACTTATGAAGTATAAACTCTTATAAGTACCCATGATCTTTATAAATTTTATTTTTTTCTTTTTAATCAATATATAATAATTGCACATGTGTATCAGATAGAGTGGGATGTTTCAATATGTGTATATAGATTGTTCTTTTTAAGATCTGTTCCATTGGGCCTTATTGCCAAGTAGATGATTATAATTTCTGATTTTGTCAATTTATGTTTCTTACTTACATATTAAGTAATTAAATTGGCAATTAATTGTACTCCATGGGTACAATTTCTCCAGAGTCATAAATTTCAAAGGTGAAAAAGATTTCACTTTTTTGGGGAACCAGAAGTGAAACCCAGGGTTATACACATGTCAGACAAGCACTGTACGGGTGATGCACAATGATTTAAAAATTATGAGTAGAAAAACTTGTAAAAACTATCCATTAAATAAATTACCCAATATAATCTTTTATACTGTGAAACAGATAAATGTGTTATTTTTTTTTTCAGTTGCCTAGTTTGAAATGTTTCGGTTTGAAGGATTTATTTGGGAAAACTTTGGGCTTAATACCTCCTTAACACCTCACACAAAATAGACATGCTGTAAATATTTACTCTTCTTGTTAATTATTTGAAATTTCTTCCACCTAGAGAAAATCTTATTCTCCTCTGATTTCAGATTAGTTGATGTGAAGCCAAAATAGTCAATTAACTAAACACTCCACTGCACTACCACATATAATAAAAATACTTTGCTGTTTGGGTGGGTTTTTCATTTATTTCCAGTTGAATGGGCATTATACAGAAAAAAACACTCTCATTAACTTTCAACTTACAAATTCCCATTGATGCATAAAAGGTACACTGTAGAGAAAGGAACATTGGCTGCCCAACATCAAAAATGTCCTACATAGCTTAAATTAAAATAACCAATTGCAAGTAACACACATTTCTCAGCATCTCTTATATCTATGTTTATGCTTGATTTATAGTTGTTTTCATGAATACTATTAATCATGTCATATCCAATAAGAACAAAATGATGAGCATTTTTAAAGTAACTGTAAGAATATTTCCATAATTCTGTTGGAAAATGAAAGTACTAGTGGTTTAAAAATGACGTGACCTTCATTTTATGTGTCAACTTGACTGGACCCCAACATTTGGGCCAGTGTTATTCTGGTTCTATCTGTGAGGCTGTTTCTGAATGAGATTAACATTTGAATCAGAAAACTGAGTAAAGCACATTACTCTTCTTAATATGAGGGGGCTTTACCTAATCAACTGAAGGGCCAGATAGAACAAAAAATATCAACCTTCCTGCCAGGGAAAGGGAGCTCCTGCTGCCTGACTACTTTGGGCTAGGACAGAGGGCTTTTCTGGCCTCTGCACTCAAGCTAAGATACTGGTTCTTCTTATGTGTCAAGACTTCTGGATTTCAAACTGAAACTTACATCATCAGATCCGCTGGTTCTCAGGCTATTAGACTTGTACTGGAGTCACATATCTTAGCTCTCTTGGGTGTCCAACTTTCTGACTGCAGATCTCAGGACTTCTCAAATCCATAATTATATAAGTCAATCCCTAATTAGGGGTGTGTGTATGTATTTTTTAAATATATAATTTGCATATGTATACGCATCCACATACGTATGTGTCTATATATCTATCTATATCTATCTATATATCTATCTATATCTATCTATCTATATATTAAAATCTCCTGTTCTTTTTCTCTGGAGAATCTTAATAAAATAAACAAAAATGTTTAATTTTTTAAAAATACTATTAATGAAACAAGTTAATATATGTTGTAAAAGACCAAACCAAGAAACATCATGTGAAACTTGCACTCTGTGATTGAATGGTGATCACTGAGTGGTGAAGCTAATTTACTGGTAAAAAGTTGAAAAAAGGGGTTGGGATGTTCAATTCCCAGCACATCCCCCCCGCCAACACAAAATGTTGAAATATTTTGAAGATGAGTATTGATGGTAGATATTTAATAATCTAATAGTAATTCAGAAGAAGGTTGGACATTTGTTCAAACTTTTATAGGCTAAGAATGATAAAAGTTACTCATAAAACTTGTTGCAACCCCTCTTCCCCAGATGTTTCCAGAGGTTTTATTTCTGTTGGGCTCACATAAACTTGAGACAGTGGTGAAGGATTGGACCTTTTAAGGGAGTAGTCTACAAACTTTGGCATCACCTGAAAAGCTTGTTAAAATTTAGTTTGTTGGGCCCAGCTATGGTTGGTCCAGAATTTCTAATTCAGTAGTTCTGGACTGAGGCCCAAGGTTTTGCATGTTTAATAGTTTCCAGGTAAAACTGATGCTCTGCCCAATGAGAATCACATTTTGGGAATTAGTATTCAATATAAGAAGTTTCCTAAAAAAAACTGTAGAGACTACCAATCACAGCTATTACATGTCTCAATAGGTTTGATTCAGATAGATGAAATTGGCTATTATGGAAAACAACCCTAAGTTGAATGGTTATTAACAGAAAGAAGACTGCCTTCTTCTGTGTTCTTTAAAGCTCCTCCTCCCAACATGCAGAGTTCTAAAAGAACAATAAGCGTTTTTAAAGAGTGAAATTGCATTTGAGAATTACCAGCTTAAACTTCTCTGTTTAGTCACTTTGCACTTAAAAACAATTATAATTATGAATCACTGTTTGAAAGAAGAGAAGCTGTTTTTAAGCACATCTTCCATTTAGCTTCCCAATTGATATGATTACACAAAAATATAGAGGTTGAATGTGATATCCTGATATCGTTATTTTTATATTTCCTGGATACCAAATGTATAGTTTCATGATTTGGTTTTAAGTAATCACAGACTTAGTAAAGGCAGTCTGATGACTTCCTATATAATGGTTTTAAAGAGGTCATTTAGAAGATGAAAACAATAAACATTAGAGGTTTTTTTTAGCTGTGTTTACATTTCTTGTAAAATTCTTTCTTTGTGCAGTGCCAAAATGATTATAGTTAACTTTCATTTCCTTGGGAATTGATTGAGTTTGAGGGTACTTCTAGTTTTTGTATTCCCTGCTTTACCCTCTAGCTGACTTCAAAAAAGAAGCAAAGCTCATATCAACCAATTTTGCTGCAAATAACAGGTTTGTTTAAATGAAAATTTGAAATTGCTTTTTGAAATAAAATTTGGGGTGTGTCTGTGGATTTCAGTTGCACATGCTATCTCTGTTTTCCTCTACTGTATAAAATTAAGAGTTTACTGTAATTATTTTGTATAGTATACATTTTAAAATTTTTTCCATGATGCTCTGAGGCACATAGAGTTTCGTTGGGGAAAAAAAATCCCTATATTATTGACTATTTTCAAAGAAAAGAGACATAAATAATATTGTATAAGCCTGTGGAGAAAGCAAAGTTTGGAAATGAAAGTGTTGTGCAGTGTTCTGCTGATTCTGGAAAGCAAATTTAGAAATTATTACAGCAGAAAGCAAATTAATCAAATACATAGGACAATATTGGTAAATAGATTTGATAATCATCCTCAAAATTGATCTGTCATTTGCATCTTTTCCTTGTAATGTCCCCTAAATGGAATTGGAATCAACTGACCAACATTAAATTTTATTAGAAAGTGCTGGTATCAAGAGTTCAAAAAAGAAAGCCTTTGCAGGTTGTCTTCAGCTTTATCCATTCTGTTCTACTTAAAATGATTGAATACATGTTTTAAGAAAGCATTTGATGAAGGTTTTATTGTTTGATGAATCTTTCACCAAAAGGTTAGATAGCAAACAAAGCACAATTTGTTTTATTTTCAAACTTGTGTTTAAGATTCAACTTTGTCTTTACATTTTAATTTAAGATGGGGCCTCTATTGTCCTTAAGAGCTTTCCCCATGTATGGTTGGTCCTTCTGATAATCATATTAAAGAATGTAAGAAAGTTGATGTTCGTAGAGAAAACAATACTAAGAATCCAAAAACCTCACTTCTAGCTGTGACACAGTTGCTACATAGGTGACCCAGAAGCATTCAATACCTCTAAATCTATTTCTCCTTTGACAAATAGAGATAGTGGTACTTTTCCTGGTCAAGACACATCATTATAAGAAGACTCAAGTTAGGTATTATTTTTGAAAGTCTAAGAATGGCTCACACACACTTCAAATGATCTCTGTGAGACTACCTGGCAGCATCCAGTGGAGCTTCTATGCAGGTATCAGCTGAATGTGGCTCCTACCCACATTCCCTGGTTGGCAGAACTCATCAAGTTTGTTCCTGCACAGACATCAATGGAATGGCAGGATTTGCAGTTGGTTCATACCACTGCTGTATGGTTCTTACAGGGTTGCTTTTTCAGATCTCAGGAAAAAAAATGACAACAGAAACAAACAGGAAGACCCAAAGGCAAGCCGTTTGGAAGCAAATCTGTTTGATTACACCATTAACTTAGGCATATTTGTACTTGAGTGAAATGTTCATTACACAGTTCTGATCTTACGAATTATTACACTTCCCTTGGTAAGAAGTTTCTCTTTTTAAATTCCTTTTTATTTATTTATTTTATGCCCACTTCTGAATGGGTGAAATATGGCTGGTGTCACAGGTTGTCTGAGCTAAAATTCCTCTAGCTCTCTTCTCTAGAACACACTTAGAAGCTACAAAGTTTCAATTGGATGTAAAATTTTATTTGCTATATTATGATGGACAGCAAAAATTACATAGTTGGTTTTTGAACTTTCTTTGTTCTATCAACTGTCTTTCAGTTTGCACTTGAAAACTGGTCTCAGATGCATCCCCAATCCCTGACCCCATAGGGTTGATTGTCACTGTCATGTTTTCTCTGTCCCACTGAACTTGCCATCATCCTGTACTATACCTGACTCATTAATTTTCAGTATTTCTTTCTAAACTGTAAGCTCCATCAGGATATGGACCATATTGTTCTGACTCATTAGCATATTCCCAACATTTAGAGGAGTTTCTGGCATATAATTGTTGCTCAATATATATTAGCCTAATGAATGAATACATGAATTAGTATGGTAAAATATGGTTCTTTCCCCGTATTAGGGTTTTGACCCCAAAATCATACTGATTGATTTGACCCTGAACTATATTGCTATATAGTTCTTATGTTCTACTCCCCCCTCCTTTCCCCACCCTGCTTCCCTCCTCCTCCTCCTCCTCCTCTTCCTCCTCCTCCTCCTCCTCCTCTTCCTCCTCCTCCTCCTCCTTCTTCTCCTCCTCCTCCTCCTCCTTCTTCTCCTCCTCCCTTCCTCCTCCTCCTCCTCCTCCTCCTCCTCCTCCTCCTCCTCCTCCTCCCTTCCTCTCCTCCCTCCCCCAACTATTAATTTGCTAATGAGATTGTTCCCAGCCTGGAATTCTCAAGCTGATCTGATGCTTGTTTTCAAGAGCTGCTGCTCTCCACACAAGTCAAGCAGCAGTTTGCAAACCAATACTTGAATTCAAAGCTGCCCTACTATTAGATGTATGAATGGTTATAACAGAACTAAAAGACTTAGACCACTTCTGGCTCCCGTTGCCAATCAGATCATCAATGCAGTATGTACAACAGGCAAAACATGATGTATGCCACCAGAGCTTTTACTGTTTCTCCATCCTTTACACTACTCACCTTTTCCCCAGCTTTGCTACATTTAACTTCTTTCCCATTTCTGGACTTCATTATCCACTGTAGAAAAGCACCTATTCCAAATGTGGGTAATAGCCAAATGGCTATTTAGGACACATTCTGAATAATGCTCTTACTTCATATATAAAAATTGGCTTACACATTTTCATATATCTTTTTTGGAAAAGTAATTTGATGTATTACTATGTATTAAGAGTCTTAAGGCTATAATTAGCAATTTCACTTCTAGGAATTTAAAAATATAATCGGAAATATGAACAAAAATTTGGCCCTTTTTTGTTCAATACTGTTTGTCAGAGCCAAAAACAACTAAATTACACAAAAACATACACTAAAAGGCAAATAATTGAGTAAAGTAGGATAGATTACAAGTAAGCAGTGATAAAAAATCATACTAATGAAGAGATTTTATGCCTCAAAGGAATTCATGTATAGTTTTATTATATATAAATATCAAATTATATCCATAGGATAAAGTACAGAAGAATTCATTGTGAGTGGTTGTTTTCTTTTTGATATTTACCATAAGAATTTAATATTCTTGAAATACTGAAAATTAGTTTAAATATACATGCTTTATGTTTATGTTTAAGGCATGTTTTAATTTCCCTTTTCTTAGAACCTGCTGGTATAATGTTTTTGCTTAAGCATTTTTTGATACTTGTTAGAAAAGTAAGGTAGAAGAAAGAGGAACTGCTAGTATATCTCACCATTTTATAGAAAAAAAAATATAGACATTAGGGACACTGACAATACAATGTATGTAGAAATCTGTTTTTATAAAATCGGTACATGTCTTTTTAAAGTAATTGATAATGTTAACAATTCCTTCCTCAAGATTTGTCCCAAGGATATATGAAAAAGTAAAAAAAAAAGCTATGATGTGCATAGAGGTTTTTATTTCAAAGTTATCTATGAAAGTTCTGTCAGTTATAGATGAATATGTAAAAAAAGAAAAAAGAAAATGGCAGTTACGAATGCTAACAATCTGGAGAATGTTTACATTACAGTATTAACTTTAAAATTCTATGATGCAGATGTATACATCAATATTACATTGCTGTTACATATTATTTATAGTCTGTTACTTCTCTTGCTAATATATACATATATATGTTTATATGTTTATATACATACATACATATGTGCTAAAACAAAAGAAATGGGGTGGATTTAAGGTTTCATGATATAATATTAAGTGTTGGTACGGTTTACAAATTTTGGGTAACTACTGGTAAACACAAAAGAATGGTTGGGGTATGTGTGTGTTTATTAACATATATAAAATGACTAAATATCAAATAAATGTCACTTCTCAATAATATATCAGTATCATGGTATGGAATGAGGGACACATGGATTATGGACTTCAGAGCTAAGTAGACCCCCTTAGGGATCCCTTGCTTAAATTTGTTTTTCACTTGATACAAACTGAAAAACTACGACATAGAAAGCCTCAAAATGCACTGCTCACCTTGTAGTATCACCCAGTGATTATATCAAATCCATAAAAATGTCATAAAAATGGTGAATTGTATCTGTTATGTGTGCTGTTAGTAGCTGTGCTATGATAAACTTTAGAAGTCATTTTGAAGGAACCTGAAGATTATCATGAGGAATTTTGTAGCATAATAACCATTAAAAGGGAAATTAGCCATGGCACCTAGGAAGATTTAAATCAAGAGCATTGTTCATTCACATTTATATAACTCTTAGAAACACCATTTTATATGTTAAGCTTTCTCTTTCCATATTTAAGTTACTCACTGATTCTAAGTAAGAAATAATGTTAACTCTTTGTTTCCATTGAATCAGTTTACTCCAGTCAACAACATTTATTGTTCTAAAGTCTTTTAGCTAACAGTGAGACCTCAGTGAAGTAAACCATTAATTTTTATTAGGAAATCCTTTATGGTCATCTCAGTTATGCCTTACAACCATAATTTCAATTATTCAGCAAAAGACTCTGGCATTACACAAAGCCAGAAAGAGTTGGTAGAAACAAAATGTTGGCTTTAATTGAGGGTAGAGGAGGTAACCATGGTAACTAAATGGCAGCAACCAAGGAAGGAAATGGAAAAAGACTACATGTTTACAGGCTTGTATGTGTGCTTATTTAGTTTCATTCAAATTTATAATGCTGCTTAATAGTTAAAATTCTAGAGCCAGATGGACAGTTTCTAATCCATATCTACCATGTATTATCTAAACATGACCAGTTACCAATCTGAGTCTAATTCATAATCTGTAGGCTGGTTCTGAGAATTAAATTACTTAATACATTACTGTTACATGGAAGGCACTTAGTAAATGTCAGCATTTATTATTAATACAAAAACCTTTATTGAGCACCTCTTATTGTGAATTTCTTAGAGTCAGATACAGTGCATTTGATGCACTCTAAGCATCTAGATGATAATTCATACAATACTTCAAGGTAAAATGAGTATGTCCAGAAATGATGGCAAGAAGATTCATGGATGTTATTAGAGAGTAATGATGTTAGTTTTTGTAAAGTAATAAGTAAGTCTTAATAATATGGAATTTATATGGATATTAATGACTTGCTGATGTTTCACCTGATAGTTATTAGGTATTCAAAGAAGAAGCAAGATAAATATAAGAAAGTAGATGGTTCTTTGGGACTCATCAAGGCAACTAGTTATTAGTTTCACTACAAAGGGAAAAGGAAATAGATTTGAAAGGTAGGAGGAATCCTATTGTAGAGGAGAAAGTGCAGCCAATGCCTTGCCTTGCCATCTTGTTTTTTGTGGTACTGGGATCAATCCAGGGCCTCCTGCACTCTACCCCTGAGCCACAATCCCAGCCCTTCACCCTACCATTTTATGTTTATGCACAACTTGAACATCTTTTAGAAAGTACTTGATATTCTGAAATAAACAAAACCAAAATGGACTATCTTATCTAGTTATCTATTTCTAGTCCTCCAAACAAATAAAGGCTTCAGCCCTTTACCTGTAAGTTACTTATATGTAAAAACATTCACCTTAGACTCTTTTGTGATGCAAATGTCTATAAACTTGTGAGCCCTAGCAAATTGATTAATCCTGTGGGTTTTTTTTTAACCCCTAAATAGCCTAATTCTAATCTGGTGGCCTTCTTTTTGTTTTTCTTTAAATATTTGCTGTGATCTTTATACAGTAAGCCTAGTTCATCCAAGATGTAGACTCCCTTGAAATGATTTCATGTAAAAACACTTTAAAAAAATACTGTGACTCACTTTGAGTCTTCCTTTGACTTTTGATATTAAGCACATTATGAGTTGGCAGAAGATGCTGACAGCAGAAGAAGCAGTTGGAGGTATTTTAAGCAGAAGGCTACAGATGGGGAAGATTAATCTGACAGTGATGTAAGAATAGATTGTAATTCGGAAGTGTTCAGAGGCCAGCAGACCAGCTAAGCAGCATATAATTGTGAAATTGAGGAAAGAGTACCCCAGGGAAGAGTGGAATAAAAAGAACCAAAGTTGAGAGACATGGAATGTATAAAACTTGACAGTAGACTAGATGTGAAGAAAGAAGTGGTTAACATGAAAGCTGCATACATAGATGACTAGAAAAATAATTAGGTCATTAAAAATAGGGAAATTAAGAAGAATTGCTGGTTTCTGTGGGCAGTGCTTAAGGTAGGGACCTGATGAGTTTTCATGAGTATCTGGGACATATGTGCCAATCTATCTAACCAGCAATTAAAACTATGGGACTTGGAAAAAATCTGTATATCATCGATATGCTCTAAAGGTTTCTCCATAAAAGTGACACCAAAAATGATAAAAGTAGATGATATTAATTAAAGAATAACATATACAAAAGAAAAAAGAAGAGAGGGGAAGGATTTACTTGTTTGTGAGTATAAGTTGATATGTGGGGAAATGTCTCATTTCACATTTTTTCATGTAAAAAAAATGACATGACAATAAGCCTTCTTCACAAACCCCAAATATAATGATGTATGTAAAAATAATTGGTAAAGTCCTTCACAAAGGCCATTGTCATTGCTCCTATGGAGAGGGAGAAGAAGGTGGTCCAGTGAGCGAGTCAGAGAATTGGAAACTATAAAAGACAAACAGGTGTGGACACTGTCACTAATGCCAAAGGAAAAGAATCTCAACACCCAAGGAGCTCAGCACCCTGCAGTGTTGAGATTTTTCCAGTAGTTGATCTTCTGGGAGAGTTGTTTCCATGTATGCTGAGCTGTGAAGAAAGACCTTAGGGTTGAAAGAAATAGCAGACACTGGAAAACAAAGTAGCAGATTTCAAAAAATGAAAGTCTTCACATATTCTAATGAGAAAGGGAACTATTGTAGGAAATGGAAATTATGGTATGGTATCATCCATATTAAGACTAACAGGGAGAAGTGTCCTAAAATAAGCTAATATCTAATTCACCAAACATTCGGAAATAGAAAGCACTCATTTTACTGAAGTAGCTCACAAACAGTGCTGCCAGTACTGACATATTATCTGTGCATATTGTCTCTTCATTCCTCCTTAGACATCTTTCTTTTTTCTATTGGAAAAAATCTATTGGAGATAGATTTTTTTATTGCCTTCTTTTGAATCTGTAATCCTTTATGGGCATAATTTGATATTTAATTGAGCATTTAATATTCCATTTCCTATGTTAGTCAGTTTCGTTTTAAAAACTACTGTGAATTCAGTTGATATTTTCATGGGAAACCCTGTGAAATTATCAGCTTAGTGAGTTCAGGGGTAATGCTGATTTCTTCAGTTAATGTTGTTTTAGTATGACAGCATTAGCATATTGAAGAGGTATACTAGCAACAGATGAAAGGAGTAGGGGAGTCTTGGAATAGGTCATTATTTAACTTTTTTAAATCAAACATTTTATTTTGAGATAATTGTAGATTCACATGCAGTTGTAAAATATAATAGATCTTATTTACCCTTTACCTAGTTTTTTACAAAGAAAATACCTTGAAAATGATTGTACAGTATCACAAACAGGGCACTGACATTGGCAGAGAAAAGCCTCCTTTCCCTTTGACAACAAATAATCTGTCTCCATTTTTATAATTTTGTCATTTCAAGAAGGTTATGTAGATGGAATCATGTGATATGTAAGTTTGGGGATTGATGTTTTTTTTTTTTTTTTTTTTTTTTTGTACTCAGCCTAAATATCTGGCAATTCATTTAGCCTCTTACATGGTTTAATAGCTTGATATTTTTTAATGCCATTTAGTATTTCAGAGTGTGGATGTATCATGGTTTGACCATTCAGTGTTAAGGACTAGCCTCTGGGTTGTTTCTAATTTAGGACTGTGACAAATAAAACTACTTGATGCATTCAGGTACTGGCTTTTATGAGAATATAATCTGTGATTTCTCTGGGAAAAGTGCCAAAGAGGGAAACTGGTAGATTATGTGGAAATTGTATGTTTAGACTAAAAAAATAACCTATCAAACTGTTTTCACATTTACTGTGACACTATACATTCTCCACCAATAAATGTGTGATCCACACTTTCCACAAATTTGTGTTACTATTTATTTATTTTTTATAATAGGTGTATAGTATATGCCTCAATATATATATATATGTATATATATATATATATATATATATATATATATATAAAATAGGTGTATAGTATACACCTTATCTGGCATTAACTTACATTTCAGTAATGATCAATGATGTTGAACATCAGTCTAGATGCTTATTTACTATCTGAATATCTTTAGTAAAATGCCTCTCTCCTTTACCCTCTTGTCATTAAATTGTTGGATTTCTTATTGTTGAATCTTGTTCTTGATTATTCTTCTAGATACTAGTCCTTTGTTTGATATGTGCTTTATAAATATTTTCTTTCAACCTGTACTTTGTTTTTCTGTGTTCTCAACAGTCATTTACAGAGCCTGTTTTTAATTTTATAAAATTCCATTTATCAATTTTCCTTTCTATAAATTGTGCCATGTCAAAGAACTCTTTGCTTGACTCTAGGTCCCAAAGATTTTCTTCTATTTCCCTCTATGATGCCATTTATTTTACATTTAAGTCCATAATTAGATTTGAGTTAATCTATGCATTTGTGTGAAGTGTATGTTGAGGTTCTTTCTTTATTTTTGCCCGTGGATCCAATTACTTAAATAGTATTTATTGAAAAGCTTTCTTCCATTTAATTGTATCTTCCATTTAATTGCATTTGCACCTGTGTCAAAAATCACTTAGACATATTTCTGTGGGTCTATTTTTGGATTCTCTATTCTGCGCAATTGAAGTCATAGTTTTAAAATGCCTGGAAGGGTATCTCCAAAAGCCAAGGTAGTTCCATGGAGAATTCTACAAAGTTTTATTATAGAAAATAGAAAAAGAATGAGCACTTTTCAATTGATCAATATTACACCTTATTTTTTAGATCAGTTTTAGGTTCACAGAAAAATTTAGAGGAAGATTAGAGAGTCCTCTTTCCCTCACACATGCAAAGCCTCCTCCCCCATTATTAACATACGCAGATAGAGAGGTATACTTGTTACAGTTAATAGCCTACATTGACACATCATTATCACCTGAAGTTCATAGTTTACATTGGGGTTTGTTTTTGATGTGGTATATCCTACAAGTTTGGACAAATATATAATGATAAGATATTATACAGAGTTTCAGTGTCCTAAAAATCTTCTGTGCTCTGCCTATTTATGCCCTCGAATACCCCTACCCCCAATCCTTAGCAACCACCAATCATTTTTAAATCTCCATAGTTTGGGTTTAACTTAAACATCATATTGTTAAAATCACATAGTGTATAGCCTTTGACATTGGCTTCTTCACTTAGCAACGTACACCTAAGTTTCCTACATGAATTATCATTTTCTTGACTGATCATTTCATTTCAACCTGAAATGGATGCACATTATATTCATCTACCAATTAAAGGACATTTTGGTAACTTTTACATGTTGACAATATGAATAAAACTGCCATAAATGCTCATGTTAAATTTGCTTATATTTTTTATTTATTTATTTTTATTTTTTTGGTGTGTGTGTGTGTGTGTGTGTGTGTGTGTGTGTGTGTGAGAGAGAGAGAGAGAGAGAGAGAGAGAGAGAGAGAGAGAGAGTACATACATTTCAACTTCTTTGGATAAATGTCAAGGAATGTGATTGCCAGATCTTAAGAGTATGTTTGGTTTTATAAGCAACTGCCTCCCTATCAGTGATCATTCTTGCTAGCATTTTGTATTGTCAATGGATTTGGCCAATTTTAAAGATGTGTATAGTAACTCATTGTTATTTTTATTTGTATTGCATTGATGACATGTTATATGGAGCATCTTTTCATATGTTTATTTGCCATCTGTATACCTTCTTTATATCTGTTAAAGTCTTTTTAGCCTTTTTTAAAAATTGGGTTGTTACCTTATTATTGAGTTTTAAGAGTTATTTGCATATATTAGATAACAGTATTTTATCATATTTATCTTTTGCAAGTATTTTCTGTTGGTGGCTTATCTTTTCATTTTCTTGACAGTGTGTTATTCAAAGCAGAAATTTTTCATTTTTTACAGTTCTACTGAGGTATAATTGACAAGACTGTATGTTTAAGGCATAAATGTGGTAAATTTTTATTGCACATATTTAATGTGAACAGTATAACAATTTGATAGATGTACATACAGTCTTGTGCCTTATAATGAAATTTCAGTCTGACTAAACAGACAAGATGGTGGTCCCATAAAATTATGCTGCCTAGCAACATTGTAGCCATCTTAGTTTGTGCAAATATACTTTATGATGTTTGTACAATGACAAAATTTCTGAATGCTGCATTTCTTAGAACATATCTTCATCAAAAAGTGATGCATGACTGTACATAATGAAATTATTACAGTTAAGCAAATTAACATACCCATCTCACATAGTTACTTTTGGTTGAGAAAATATCTACTTTCTTAGCAAATTTTCAGTATACAGTATGGTATTATTAACTGTGGTCATCATGCTGTACATTAGCTCTCTAGATTTTTCTTCCTATATAATTGCAACTTCATATGCTTTGACTAACATATCCCCATTTCCCCCACTACTCTGCTTCTAGTAACTACTATTCTACTGTTTTTATGTATTAGATTTTTTAAGATTCTATATATAAATGACATCATGCAATGTTTGTCTTTCTATGTATTCACAAATGGCAAGATATATCTTTTAGTGTATGTGCTGTCAGTGTGAGTATACGTCTCAGTTTTAAAGGCTTAATAGTATCACTTTGTATCCAATACATTACCTTTATCTATTTTCTACTGATGGATACACAGGTTGATTCCATTATTTAGCTATTATTAATAATGTTACAATGGATATGATAGTGCAGAGATCTCTTTGAGGTACTGATTTAATTTTTCCTTAGGTACATATCCAGAGGAGGAATGACTGGATCATATGGTATTTCTATTTTTAATTTCTTGTGTTACTTCTGCACTGTTTTCCATAATGGATGTGCCAATTTATAATCCCACCAATAATTTATAAGGGTTTCCTTTTCTCTACCTCCCTGATAACATTTTTATCTTTTGTGTTTTTAAATAGCTGTCAGTATAAGGTGACAGTTTATATTTGCATTTCCCAGATGATTAGTAATTTTGAGCACTTTTTTTATACACATATTGGCCATTGATATGTCATCTTTGGAAAAACTTCTGTTAGGTTCTTTGCTCTTTTAAATTGGCTTATTTGTTGGGGGTTGTTTGTTTTCTTGCTAATGAGGTGTGTGAGTTGCTTATATATTTTGGATGTTAACCCCTTCTCAAAGATATGGTTTGCAAATATTTTCTTCCATTTTATAGGTGGCCTTTTCATTTTGCTAATCTTTTCTTCATTGTGCAAAAATGGTTTAGTGTAGCTTCACTTTATTATTATTGCTTCTTTGCCTGTACATTTGATGTCATGTTCAAAAAACTTAATTGCCAAGACCAACGTCATTGAGATTTTTCTCCTGTTTTCTTCTAGGAGTATTATAGTTTCAGATTTTACACTTAAGTCTTCAATTCATTTTGAGTTGATAATTGTGTATGATCTTATCAATTAATGAATTGTAAATAAAATCTCTTAAAAAAAATAAAAACAAGAATAGAAGGAATCATTCTCAATTTAATGAAATGCTTGAACAAAACCCTACAGCTAGCATTATACTTACTGGAAACAACAAAAACAGATAACTTTCCTCCTAAGATCAGGAATAACCCAAGAATGACAGCTTTTACTTTTCTTCTTAAACAGTGCTAAATGTTGTAACCAATGCATTAAGACAAGAAAAGAAATAAAAGTCATCCAGATAAAGATGATAAAAAACTGTTAATATTGGCAAATGACATAATTGTCTGCATAGCAAATCGCAAGGAATCATCAACAAAACAAACAAAAACTCTTACTCATTAGTTCAGAACTCACTTATTAGTTCAGCACATTAGGAAAATGCACAATTAATCCCAATTCTCTCAGATACAAAAGCCTTTGTTTTTTTTACCATTCTTGTTAAATAGACAGTCTCTGAATGCTCTTTTGGGTTGTAATCTGTTGTATGATTTAAAATGTAAGCCTACACTTTTATTTTCCTTCAAGTGGCTTATCAATTTTCCCAAGAGTTTCCTCCTTAAACTCATACTTACTTGTATTTATTGTAGTTTAAATTCCTACATATATTGGAGTCTGCATGTGGAAAGTGGGGCAAGCCAACTGCTCGTTGATTTCTGTGAGTCATAGGAAGAAACATGAAGCTCTGTCTACTACCCTTAAGGCAGGATTTCCCCTCATACTGTGGTCAATCACACTGGTCACCAATTCAGCTTCTTGGCTTTTATGACAACAACATGTTTTGGCAATAAAATTTTCATCTGTCTTAGGTTTTAGTAACACTGTAATTTTTTTTTCCTAAAGGGCCATTTTAACAGGTGTGGCTAAAGGCTTTATTTGAAATTTTTAAATCCCAATTCCCTTTTTAAACAGAATTTGATATTACATTTAAACAACATGTTTGGCATTTATGTGGGACCCTGTAAGAAATTTATGGCAAGACAGACAGAAAAAGAGCAGGAGAAGGATAAACACAAAGAATATTAAAACCAAACCCATGTCCTGAATATAGTTGTGACTTGGAATATGCACATGTACATTTATATGCAACTAATTAAAAAGCAAAGAAGCAGCAGGTATGTAAATATACTTTTCCAACATATGCTAACTAGAACCAATGCTATGGAGTAGTAACATCCTGTAGGTAAGGGAAGGGGTACCTGCTAAAATAGACTTTGGACATGTTTGCTATAAGTACACTTAAATTAAAAAAAAATAGTCATGAAACATTTCAAAGCTTTGGGTTTGCAAATTTATGAGACTCTCCAGAAGATGCAACATTCCCAACACTTATTTCATATATAATTGCATGGAACACCATGTGGAATCAGGTTTATTAAAGACTCAGATTCATAGGTGCTCATATGTATTTATTTAATAATACTTGTGTAATGCTTACTATGATCAGATATAATTACTTATCTGGCACTATGTGTCAGATATAAATTATATATATAAATTATAAATATTATCTCATTTAATGTTCATAATACTATGAGAAAGGTAGTAAAGTGTTATCCTGGTTTTATAGAACAGGCAACTAAAGCACAGAATATTTAAGCAATTTGACCAAGATCACCTGCTACTAAGTGACAAATCTGGAATTTGTAGTTAGGCAGTCTGGCTCAACAATTCATGTTATACACCTCTATATCATTATGCAAAGTAACTTCTATTAACTCGAATGCTGAGGATTTAGGATAATTTTGGATAAACTTTCTAGTTAACCAATTCTTGTTTTGACTATTGTTGCTAAAATACTATTAGTTTGCCTCCTCAGCTGAACAGTTTCTTGTAATTTTCAGGGTATCATTGTAAGGAGCTATATTCATTATCAAGTACCTCCTCATTTATTTTATAACTCTATATTGCACATGCCCTCTGTTAAATGTTAAGAGAACAAGGATGAATAAAAAGAAACTTTTTGACCTCAAGTTGCTAAAAGTCTTGTGAGGATGGAAGGGAGATGAAAGAAGATTCCAGAGATGGAGCTGCATGAAGCATTCTGTGTTCTTTTTTTCTGCATGTTTTATTGGGTGCATTTTAGTACATATCGATGGGATTTGTTGTTGCCTGCTCCTACATGCACAGAAGACACAATATAACAATATAATTCGACAAATATCACTCCCTAGGACTTTCCTCCCTCCCTCTCTTCCTCCTGTCTTTGGTCTCTTTCGTCTCCCTTTGACTTTCAGGATATGTGCCCCAATCTTTTTCTACCTTTTCCTCTCTAGCTTGTGCATATGAGAGGAAAACATACAAACTTTAACCTTCTGATATTGAGACATATCTTTTTAATTCATGTACCCATTTATTAAATGGATTATTTGATATTTTGGTGTGAAGTTTTTTGAGTTCTTTATACATTCCAGATATTAATTCTGTCATAAGAATAGCTAGCAAAATTTTTCTCCCATTCTGTGAGTTCCCTCTTCACATTTCTAATTGTTTCTTCAGCTGTGCAAAAGCTTCTTAATTTGGTGCTGTCCAAATTATTGATTCTTGGTCTTCTGAATTTTAGGGGTCCTATTAAGAAAGTCATTGCCTGTGCCTATGTCTGGAGTGTTGACCCTACATTCTCTTTTAGGAGTTGCACAGATTCTGATCTGATTCCTAGGTCTTTGATCCATTTTGAGTCAATTTGTATGCTGGTTATGTTTGACAGATCTAGTTTCATTCTTCTACATATGGATAATTAGTTTTTCTAGCACCATTTGTTTAAAGGCCGTCTTTTATCCAATGTATGTTTTTGGCACCTTTGTCAAGGATCAGATGTCTATAGATGTGTGGGTTTGCCTCTGTATCTTCTATTCTGTACCCTTGCTCCATCTGTCTGTATTTATGTCAGTACCATGCAGTTGTCATTATTACAGCTCTGTATATAATTTGAAGTCAGGTATTGTAATGCCTCTGGCTTTGCTTTTTTTGGCTTGGAATTGCTTTGGCTATTCTGGGCCTTTTATTCTATCAAATGAATTAGAGGACTGTTTTTTTCTGGTTCTGTGAAGAATGTCATTGGTATTTTGATGGGGATTGCTTTGAATCTGTATATTGGTTTTGGTATTCTATATTCTTGAAGATACTTCATTGAATAGATTTTTGTTTTATTTTTATCATTTGAAAGTCAAATATCATATAAATAAAAGTCTATTGTTTATATAGTTTTTTTTTTGTTGTGACAGGTTCAAGTTAAGAAATGACTGGAGGTCTGTAAGGGAACTTTGAGTGTGTATGGTCCTGAATGGGAAGCATCTACTTTCTTGCCTATTTCTCCCACTGTGTGAGGGTAGGAATCTGTCCAGTGGAACAATGACTGACTCATGAGACTAACTGTGGAGTTGTTTGTTGAAATAGAGAGATTTCATAAAAATGAAGTTTTAATTAAGATTTGTAGTCAGTATGAAATAAGACATTTTTCTAAATCTTCTTTGTATAAGGATGGGTATACATTTATCACCTGCATACAAGGTATACTGCTGATGTTTCAGATGGTGTTTATTCAGATAAAACTCTCATAGTAGAGGTTAGTATCTGGCCTAGTCATGACATAGGTATTCCCCCCACCTCCTCCTTAGGTTCTGAGCTCTGTTATCTTCTCTGATTTTATATTTAAAAAGAGACAATAATTACCAGTGATTTTGGCATTTGTTTCATATATATGTTTGTGTGTATGTGTGTGTGTATGTGTGTCTTCATTTCTAATAGGATCCTCATACCCAAAATATGTTGAACTAAAAATATAATTTAAACGAATTTAATTAAATTTTAACATTGCTTTGAATTAGGGGGTATCAAGATCGCTCAGTTCCTCAGATCATCATCTTATCATAATTAAGTACAACAAATGTACATATAAAGTAAACACAATCTAGTCTAGTTTTAGGATAGAACCCTAACTCTTTAATATCTGTAATCATTGAGAAAATTATTAATAGGAATTACTTCTTATGCTTAGATTTCTGATAACAAAATATTATCTTACCTATTTCAGAGAAAGGAGACTATGGAGATAATATACTGTAGACAATTGCAGGTGCTGAAGAAATTAACTCAGCAGAAGAAAAAAAAACAACTTCTTTTGTCTCTATTATCTAAGTAAGCCAAATGCAAAGGCAGAAAGTTTATATGGTGTGTGTTGGCCTTTTTACTTTTATCTGTGTGTCCTAGCTTAAATTATCTGTAAGCAACTAAAGTGTCAACAAAAGTGGAAGGGGGGGTCCTTTATTAATGTACAGAAGAGTAGAAATATGACTATCTGATCATAACTACTTCAGAACCTTGTAGAGGTGCTGTTTCTGGGATATGTTATGATTGATTTGAAATAACATGCTGTTTGAAATACTACTTAGAGTAGTTTTTTTGTTTGTTTGTTTGCTTGCTTCTTTTTTTTTTTTTTTTTTTTTTTGGTACCAGGGATTGAACACAAGGATCTTAACCACTGAACCACATCCCCAGCACTTTTTATTTTTTATTTTCAGACAAGGTCTTGCTAAATTGCGTAGGGCCTCTCGAAGTTGCTGAGGGTTCACTAAGTTGCAGAGAGGATGGCTTTGAACTCACCATCCTCCTGCCTCATCTTCCTGAGCCACTGGGATTATATCATGAAATATTGTGAAGCTCCCTTGTCAAACACGGCTAAAACGCCTACACCCAGGAACTCCCTGAATCACC
This sequence comes from Ictidomys tridecemlineatus, assembly GCF_052094955.1. Lineage (NCBI taxonomy): Eukaryota > Metazoa > Chordata > Mammalia > Rodentia > Sciuridae > Ictidomys > Ictidomys tridecemlineatus. The sequence continues at coordinate 172,401,380 of NC_135478.1, forward strand.
ACTGAGAATGTTTCTGCTGCTGGATGAGTTTTGAACAGCAGTTTGGCAACATGAGGTGACACTACCTGTTTGGACACAAACAAAATGACTATCGTGTGTGTCTGTGCTTGTTAGCCAGACATCATCATGTCACCTTAAACAGAATACTATTTAGAGCTGAGTAGGATTTAATTTTATTTCAATATACCAAGATTGCTTATATCTTGTCATTGTATTTGAAATGATTAATAGCCAGCAACAAGGCTTGGTGAAGGGAGGACAAAGGCGAGTGCTGAATATCATTATTGACTTGGAATGGTAAAGATACATTTTCATTATAACTGCCCATAAAATAAATTTCCTAACAAAAACATTTTCTTTTCTGCCTATACATTCCCACTGTAACTACTTCATTAAAGATTTCCTCCTCTTTTACTTTAGGCTCAAGAGATATTTCCATGCTGAACCTCTTGACCCTGAATACCTGTTTTGCCTGTTTTAGTTCTTTCTGTGCCTACTTCCACGGAAATAGCACATGGGTTTTGCTTTTGGAAACCATTCCCATGTGAGACTCTGGCTTCTACTTCCCTATCCAACACAATCCATGGTCTTGAATGCCTGTCTACTCATGTTCTGGAATGGAAGTTGGCACACAGTAGAAACCAAGCCCATGTTTACTATTGAGTGAAGATTCTAAGTCCATAAACCCAAGGGCTTTTCTTCCTTCTAGCGCTTGCACTGTGAGTCACCTTCTTTGTGAGAATAGTCAGGATCCCCCGTGTACCAGTATTAGATGTTGCGATTGTTGGCCAACATCCAAATCCTAAATCAACAATGATGGAAACATGACATGAAAGAAGGAAGGCAATGACACTTTTAAGTGACTGAGATACTTATTATAGTCCAGCTAAATTAAAGCGTTTCTCTTGAAAGTGTGGTCCAGTGTCAGCATTACCTGAGAGCTTGTTAGAAATGCACAATCTCAGGCCACACCCAGGCCTATTTATCAGAAACTTCATCTTAACGAAATTTTAAGGAGATCTTCTCCACATCAGAATATGAGAAGGATGGGGGCAAAGCATTTTTAAAATTTTTCACATTAAATTCTCACAACATTTTCACAAGGTTGGCATTATTAATTATTCCTATTTTACAAGTTAGGGCTGTTAGACAAGTGAGGTGAAAGAATTTGTTCCAACCCAGAAGCTAACCCCTTTTTTGTATAGCACTGTCCCTATCTATATGACAGTAGGTTAAAAACAGCAGTGATGACCAGGCCACAAGACAGGACTTTCTGAACCTGGGGATCACTTGACAGCTGGGTAGCTAACAACTGGAAAAGAATTGTATCAATTACCTTCATAGCCAGGTATAGTCAGAGAGAAAATAATTTCATTAATTTTAGTCACACCTCTATTTCAAACCAAATGGTATTAACTTCTTTCATTTGTAACCCAAAATATTCACTGGATTTGAATTTGAACAACCTTTAACTACTGTCTTAAGCCAAACTCGGCCTCAGATGTTGGAATTCTGCTATGAAGGTAAATTTTTTAAAAAAAAGAAAGCACCTGAATCCAAAAGCAATTCCAAATGTGAAATTGTGAAAAATATTAACATTAGCAGTACTTTGGAATTCTCATGTACTCATTTTTGTTTTCAGGTTCTGACAGATGTGTTTTTAAAAATATTTTTAAAACCCCACAAATTTCTTCAAAGTAGCTTATTACTTTTTATCACAATTCATACATTCTCAAAAAAATTAAAAAAAAGGAATGAAGTAGAGATTAAGATTAATGTCTCTTTCCACAAATCATTGTGGAAAATAAAACAAGTGCCAGTACCCAACAGACATGAAATTTAACTAGGCATTCAAAATCAACAAATGGGAACTGGTCAGTGTATTCCAATTGAAGGAAATTAGGATATTGGGGCAGTCTGAGAGCATGTTATATGGAATGTCAAAATGGCTAAGAGTATGTGTTTACAGAACTCTTGAAGCCATGAGACTGGGTACCAAGGGGGAAATTATTGTAGAACTTCAATGTATCATATTTCTATAGCAACATATCTTAGATTGACATTAGTGGATTTAAAACTATATGGCAGATTAGAAGAGACGAGGATTCCTGGGACCAAAATAAATTTCACAACTTCCTGAGCTTTCAAAATATATAAGAATGAATAAAATGTCAATGAAAGAGTCCGGAGAAACTGATATTCCAAAACTGATATGCCAAATAACTGATGTTCCAAAATCACTGGTCTTCAAACCAGGTGCCATTAAAATCACCTGTGGAGAGTTCTAAAAAAATAAAAATAAAAATAGCAACTTTCAGAAACTGAACCCCAAATTCTGAGATGGAGCCACTGATTTTAAAATCTTCCCATATGACTCTAATGTGTAGTGAGGGTTGAGAGTTTTTGTCCTAGATGACGCTAAAAATAAGCTTAACAGCAACAACAACAAAAAGGGCAACACGTGAAAATAGTCTGATGTGTTGGTTAAAGAAAATCATGAAAGTCAACAGCAATTCAGGTTACAGCTGGTATCTTTGCAAGTAAAGCTAACAAAAAGACTTAGAATTTTAAGCATGAATAGTTGGAAGCTGCTACCTTTCTGCTACTCTGATGCATTAAGCATTTGCAACCAGAGTTGAAGTTGGTAAGGAAGAAAAAAATTTTTTTTCTTTTAGGTTTTTCCTTTTCAAGGATGCTACAATGAAAATCCATATATATACTATATATGTAGGAGTTCATAAGAATATTTGTATGGCAAATATTGAATTGAATGTTCCATTAAATTTACTAAAATTTGTTAAGTGTTTATATGTATATTTATACATATAGATATGAAATATGCTCAGCTGTAATTTCTTTTATGTATGTGTGTGAGAAACAGTAGTTTGTAATTTTATTTTCTTGAAATCTTTGTTTTTTGGTACCAGAATAATCCTGGCCTTGTATAATGATTTGAATATTATACCCTCTTCAGTTTTCTGAAAGAGTTTTTGTAGAATCAGTATTATTACTTCTGTAAATGTTTGATAGAATTTACCAGTAAAGTTGTCTGGCCTTTCAGTTTTCTTTAAGAGGTAGTTTCCAATAACAAATTCTAATACATTCACACACTATTATCTATGGTCATAAATATAAGTATTTTTATATATAAATGTTAATGCTATCACTTTTCTTAAACATGTTTGGGATTTTCTATGTCTTTTAAAGAGTTTGTGCATTGCATCTAAGTTGTCAAATTTGGAATATATAATAATCCACAAAAACTTTATATTTATATTTCTGTCATCTCTGTAGGGAGGTCACTTCTTTCATTGCTAATATTGGCAGTGTTGACCCTTCATATCCATTACTTCCACAACTACATATATAACCAGACTTGGATTTAAAATATTTTTTAAAAATCTGGAAACTTCCATAAGAAATGTTTAATTTGCACCATGACACTGTGCTGAATACAGGTGAGCAAAATGTGTGGACATAAAATGTGTGGACATACCCTGCTTTAGCTCCCACTGTTTCACAGATCTGAGCATCTCTGCAGCACTTAAAGTTTGAGCACTGACCCCACCCCCATCTTATCAGTGTACTTTGCAGTCAAACCTATAATGGTTGCATCTTTACTGAACTGGTTGCACTTATTTTCTTGTCATTTCTGAAACAATAGAATATAACAACTACTTATACAGTTTTTACATGGTGTTAGATATTATAAATCATCTAGAGATGATCTGAAGGGAGGATTGTGTAGATTGTATGCAAATACCATGCCATTTTTTGTAAGGAGCTTGAGAATGATGGATTTGGTTAGACATGCATGCATACCTGAGAGGCCTGAAACAAATCCCCCATAGATTCCAATGATGACTGTCATTTATGTCCTCTCTTTTTTTTGAGATCAGTCTGGCCAGATGCTTATCAATTTTACTAATATTTTCAAAGACTCAGATGTTCTTTTCATTATTTATTAGTTTCTGGGTATTTTATTAATTTCCCTTCTCGTCTTTATTTTTCCTTTTTCTCTTCTTGTTTAAAGTTTGGTTTGCTCTTCTATTTTCTAATTGCTAAAGTAATTTATTTGAGCCCTTCTTTTTTAATAGAGGTATTTTGAGTTATAAATGTCTCTCAAGTCCTTGATTTAAAAACATCCCATAATTTTGCTTTATAGTTTTTTCATTTTCATTTAGTTCAAAGTAATTTCTAATTACCTTTTGGATTTCTTCCTTGATGAATGGCCTATTTAAAAGTATGTTTTTTAGTTTTCTATTACCTAGGCATTTTCCTGATCTTTCTGTTATTGGCTTCGAATTAATTTTATTGTGGTTAGAAAATAGTTTTTATGACTTGAATTATTTAGTTATTGAGATTTGTTTTATGAATGTAGTCTATATTGGGAAACTTTCCATATGCTCTTAAAAATAAAGTTTATTATTCTCCTGTAGAATGGAGTGTTCTATAAAGATCAATTAGGTTAAGTTGGTAGATAATGTTCAGGTCTGTATCTATACTGATTTTCTGTCTGCTTGTTCTATCAGTTTTGAAAGACAGATGCTGAAACCTCATTATAACTGAGGAACTATCAGTTCTTCTTCATAACTCTTTGTCTTTGCTTCATGTATTTTGAATCTCTGCTATTTTAGATGCTATTGTCAGCACAGGATTTATATCTTCTTAGTGAATTGACTTTTTATTATTTAGAGATGACAGTCTTTATCTATTCAGATTCTTCTCTCTGAAATATTTTTGTGATGTTACACCTTTCATTTGATCATAACATGGCATAACGTTTTTTTAAATCTATCCTTTTATTTTTACTTTTTTTGTGTGTGTTGTTACATTAAAGTTTGTTTGTTGTAGGCAATATATAGTTAGGTCTTGTTCTTTTAATCCAAATGGATGATCACTCTTTTGATTTTGCATGTATATGTTAAAAGTTACTTTAGGCTTATTATTATAGATGTATAATATGGTAGCATACTACTTCATATATAATATAAGAATCTTACCATGGTGTTCTTCTGTCTCCTACTCCAGTCTTTGGGTTAATGTGGTTATATATTTTAATTCACCATATTATTACTATTTTTTGCTTTAAATTATCTATCAACTTTATAAGAGATTTAAACTATGTATTTGCTCCCATATTTACTGTTTTTATCATTATTTTATGATAATTATTATACAGGTGGTTGCAGCTTCTGTATCTTAATAACTTGAGGTCTCTAGAAGGATGGAATGCTTTATTTTTTTTACTTTTTTTTTAACCTACTAATTTAGGCACCAAATAAATATTTGTTGGAATTTTTGCAAGTCATATTTTTTTCTTTTGGTACCGGGAATTGAACTGAGGGGAACTCGGCCACTGAGCCACATCCCCAGCCTTATTTGTATTTTATTTAAAGACAAGGTCTCACTGAGTTGCTTAGTGCCTCTCTTTTTTGCTGAGGCTGGCTTTGAACTCATGATCTTCCTGCCTCAGCCTCCTGAGCCACTGGGATTACAGAAGTGGGCCATTGTGACTGGCTCAGCAAGTCACATTTTTAAGAGTCACATTTCTATAGTTTGGCTTATAAAAGGAATGTATGTCCCACATAACTAAAACTCACCCAATTCTTAATGGTTTACATCACTAATTTGAAGAAATTACTAGTTTTTCTACTCTATTATATTCCTTTAAAAATGTTTATAGGTCCCAAGTCTGGGCTTTGATTTTAAAGGTCTCTCTGGTTTGTGGTACCCAGTTACTTTCTGGGTTCTGAGTTGCCTTCCTGGATATCCCTGCTGTAATTCAGCAATAGTCTGGGGAATGTCTTACTTTCCCCTTCTTCTCCATAGATATGATTTGTGGTTTCATTTTTCTCTCCTGGCAGGATACTTGATTGAATGTGCTGAGTTGTAGCTGCCCAATTACAGGCACACCTTCCCAGTCCCCCATGGGGCCCATCCCCCACATCACCCTCTATGTAAAGCATTTCATGGGTGAGGGTGGAGTGCCATAATGCTTAGAAGCCTGGCCTCTGCAGCCAAACTGCCTGTGTTTGAATCCTGATGCTGTCATTTATCTGTCCTATGTCTAGGGCAAGTCATTTGAGCTATAACAAGGGTGTAATGCTCCCCACCTTAAGGAGGTTTGAAGAGAAGAAAAGGAGATAGTATATGAAAAGTTTTCAGGGCCTCATACAAGGTTAGAGCCCAATAATTATTAGTGCTTATTAATCTTACATACAAGAAGAAACTTGCATATAATTCCTTGCTTTGCTATATTCATTGGACATATCTTTTTCTTTTTCTTAGTAGGTAAATATACATTCTCAAATGTATACTTGAACAAATGGCAAATTTGTAAAAATTGAAGTTTTTCAAGTGTATTATTGGATATATTCAAAAAGTAGATTGTTTCAACAAGAGAATGCATTCTAGTTAAATTATTTTTGATATTTTGCTATAATGCAAGGCAGAATCAAACATCTTGGGTTGCCAAGATAATTCTCTTGTTCTTTGCTTTATTTTCATATGCCATGCTAATTTTACTGAGCTAGGTCCTAAATTTAAAATGTATGTGAATGCATATATTATATACATATAACTATATCATATAGGTTTTTCATTTGTTTATTTTAGTACTGAGGATTGAACCCATGGGTACTTTACCACTAAACTATATATCCCCAGTCTTCTTTGTTCTCTATTCTAACACAGTCTTACCAAGTTGCTGAGGCTAGCCTCAATCTTGCAATTCTCCTGCCTTAGCATCCAGAGTTGCTAGAATTATAGGTGTGCACCATCACATTCAGCTATCATGTAGTTTTTAATGTTTATGTCAAGTAATAACACATTTCTTATAAGATTGTGAATATCACCTTCTTCAACAAATAATATGTAACTTTATTTCCATGATGAACATGTAGAGTACACATGGGGTATTTCCTATGTAGCCTGATAAAATTTTTCACATTCAAGAGCACTAAGATGCTTAATACTTCATGCAGCATTAAATATCTGTTGAAGTTCATAGCCTACGAAAGCATTGCTAACATGATTGAACCCTAAAATGGAAAGAACCTCCGGGAGATAATAATATTTACCACAAAACAATGCAGTGCCTCCATCCAATACTTTAGGTCTGAAGAAGCTCCTTCATGTTTTCCTTTTAGGAGCCAATGTGTTTCTGCTCTGTGTAGCTTCACAAGACACATAATCCCCCTGACAATTATTCTTCAATTTAGGTCAAAGATCCCTCAGGAACATCCTGACCTGCTTCTTGAAAGCCAAATCATGATGTCCTTTTGCAGAGATTTCTTTCCCCTCCCCATTTTTGTTTCTGTGTATTAGAAAGCTACCTTGTTAGTTCTGTTTTCAAAGGAATGAGGGACATACATGTGGAATGTTATACTTCATGCAGGCTACACCATCAGAAATGGTCATTTTTTTTGGTCCTCTGTGTTGAGATAGTGCATTCAAATAGTGTCATTTAAATCGCATCTTGCTGTTTTGAAAGTACAAATCTAGACTAGAACTTCAAGGCACAAAGCATCAAAAACCAAATGCAGGAGTGGGCAAGTGCTTCCAGGTCACATTTGCCCACTGTCTTATAAATTTTTTTATCAGAATATTGCCACACTTATTTGTTTGTGTGTCATGTGTGACCGCTCATTCCTATAAGAATTATTAGAAGTCGCCATAGAGTTGGTGTTGCCAGGAAAGCCTAGGGTGTTTATATTTGGCCCTTTTACAGGAAATTTGCTGACCTCTAGCCCAAAGGAAGAGTTGCTGTCTAACTGAAGAGATAAAGGGCTACTTAATTTGTTTGTGGATGTGAAATGTAACACACATTGTTCATTCTGATATGGATTCATTAATGTCCTGCAGCCTAGTTTGGCCAGCCTCTGCCTTGTTAGTTTTCTCAGATCCCAGACTCTCTGGTGCTTCTGGTAGAGGACAGGACTTAATGACATTTGTGTCTAAAAGCCAGAAGTCTGTCACTCAGGTGTGAGCTCTCCAGCCACTACTCTGATAGGGAGGGGGGTAGTATGGTGGATTATGAGTCAGCTGCTAGATTGCTAATAGTCTCATCAATATTTTGTATTATGTCTCAATCCTGGCAAGTAAGCCTGTTTTCTTTCTTTTGTAAAAAAAAAAAAAACACTATTTATTTATTTATTTATTTATTTATTTATTTATTTATTTATTTATTTATTTATTTTTATGTGCTGCTGAGGATGAACCCAGTGCCTCACATATGTGAGGCAAGCACTTTGCCACTGAACCACAATCCCAGCCCTAAAATTGTTTTCTTATTCTCCATAAGGAGTAAGGATTTTTCTAAAATCATAGACATTTTCTCTAAAAAAATCCAATATTTATTTTTTGATAGCTCACTATTAACTCAATATCTTTCATACCAGAATTGCCATAATTAACTCTCTTTTGAAATTCCCTTAAATTTTTCTTTTGTATTTTAATTCATAAAATTTCCCTTAATCTCTTGTGGTAACTGCAACTCTCACGAATAATGATTTGAGATTCTTTAGAGCCAAAGATGTTTATTTTGTGCCATATAGGTTTATACTGATATGTTTTTGTAAAACTTTCCAACAAAGGTCACACATGAATATTTAACAGCTCACATGCATATTTCTTTTCCCCTGTATCACTTTTCTTTTGCTGTCCAATCAGGCAGGAAGTACAGTGGCCTGAAATTACAAATACAAGATCCTGCAGATAAATGATAATTGGACAGAATACTCCTGCCCTTGAAACCTAAAGGGTCTCATAGATCTGGGGTTGCTGGCTGTGTATATAATGTTTAAGTCTCAACAATGCAATAATAGTCCTGGCTACCTTTTTTCCTGCAGAAGAATAAAATTGTCTATGGGCTGAAAATCTAGTTACTTGTGTTTTCTTTTTTCTCACATTGCTGATGATTTGATTTGATCAAGTCACTTTTCTCTTTTTGCTCCGCTTCTTGACATGGAGCTAAGCCATACTACTCAACATTTAATGACTGGCCCAGAGTCATACTGGTCTGAGTAGAGAGAATGTTCTATCCCCCAAAATATAAGCAGATGTTCTCTATACATGAATGCTCACTGATACGCAGTTTGGAATTAAAGTCTTATCAGCAGTGGCCTGGTTTATTTGTGCTATAATATTCCCCAATTCTGCAATATTTTTTTTTTCAAACTAGGGAAGTTGAGCTGTGAATTTCTGTTCTATTTTCCCTCAGCTACAAAATAAGAAGTGTGATAAGCTGTTGAGGCATACGGAAGCTAGTATTATGAATGTAAGATACACCAGTTGACCTGAGGATTCTTTAACTCAAGATTTCTAAGGAGAATAAAAGCCCCATGCCCAAGGCACCTGGTGGGTTCTCATTTACATTTTCTCCTGTGCTTCTTTGTGCTTTCCCCCCATGATAATTAGGCATGTGTGTACTTGAGAGCCTCAATGAAAAAACAATCGTTGATCATTCAAATACATGATTTATGCCAAATAATCTGACAAGCATTTCAATGTTTTGAAATCCCTGAACAGTTACTTCATCTGTATTTTCTGATATTCTCAAGATTCCATTCTATGATCTATCTTGGGCATTTCAGAATATAGATGTCATAGAGACATATGGTGACACTAAAAGTTAATGTCATTGCAAGATTCTAATAGTGATAAAATGATAAAGTTATGATCCACTAAACTTTCTGTGCAACTAAGGTCACAGAAAAGTCTGCACTGCTCAGAGGCGACTGGTATCTGCAGTCTAGTTCTGGCCCAAATTCATTTTACATGAGGAGAGCATAAAAGCTTCAAACTAAATATATATTGTTTCTATAAAAAGCCACTGATCTTTTTTTTTTCCTTTAAGTTCAGTATGTAGTCTTGAAACATTATCTGTTAAATAATAAATTTGGGAATCAAAAATCTCTTTATTAATCCTATAGAATACCAGATATAGAACATATCTAAATTAAATATTGAAGAAGTAAAATCAGAAGTTCAAATATAAATTAACTGGTAACAAAAGAGCCATTAATCTTCTTCTAGTCTCTTAAAATTTCAGGAAATTAATATTGAGTGAAGAATCTGGGATGACGATTTGCTACCCTGTGTTATTGGTGAGAGGGCAGAGTTCCTCTCCCCTGGAATTAGGTATGCTAGGTCTATATAGAGAGAGGGTGGATGAAAAATCCAGGAACATAGCTATCTAGGAATCTGATTTGACTTGGGTGAGTCATTTTATATAACTGTATCTCGTTTTCATAATCAGTGCTTTGCTCTGTGCTATAAATGCAAGTGAAATAAGGCTGAATTTTTATGAGAAAAATAATTTGTGAAGCTGAATTCTCCTCCACAGTCTGGTGGGTCAAAGAGATGGACTTGGGTGTAAAGGAATGGGTAAAATTTAAGGTATTAATTCCTTATGACCAAACAAGTGGTAGTTCAAGTGAATGAATGAGTGAATCCTTTCACTTTGCCATAGTCGGCCCTCAGTGTGTAGATGCTTGTATGTCAGCAGTCAGTGATGCCCTGGTACTGTCAGGAACTAGGTATGGTCATTTGGTGTGGGAGCCTTAGAATAGAAAATGTATGTGCATACATCCACTTTGAAATTTCCGCCCCAGACATTGCCTTTCTTTTTTTTTTTCTTCTTTTAATTCTTATTATGAATTTTGAGTTCAGGTGATGAAATGCAACGATATTAATTTTAAATGACATTTCATTTCACCTCGATCACCCTGTTTACTCTGGACAAAAATGTACAAGTAAAATCAGAGAATTGACACCAGGATACATTTGCCTAAATAATGTGTTTTAATAAAGGGCTTTATGGATACTAAATTCCAAAGTAAATGCTACCTATTGCTTGAAATAGTTTGCTCAGTATTGTTGCCTAACATCACTAATTATTTAAAAATTCTCTCAATATTAGGTAAATATGTATACATTAATGTGAGGAAATCTTTTGATGCTATTATTTTTGTTTGTTTTTGGATTTCTACTAACTTTTCTTTTGTATCTTCTAATTTTTTGATATCTTACATAGCTTTTCTTAATGCAAGAGATCTTCTTCATTAGATACTTGCTTTTTCTTATTATGTTATCATCGAGCACTCTTGATAGCCATGTTTATTTCCTCTGATTTCAGATTTTAAACCATATTTTTGTATACATGGGTCAAAATAGTTTGTATTGCTCCATGAACCCAGTAATTGATTATAGATTACTTCAGTGTCAATGTCAAATGACCCACATGCTCTGTGAACACTGTGATTGACAGTGAAATTTAATGGTGCTTTTATTTTGGAGTTAGTTCTTAAACTGTGGTCACTGGACCACCAGCAGTTTCACCAATAACTTGTTTGAAATGCAAATCCTCAAGCTGCACCTGGTGGGGTCACTAGCAATCTGTGTTTTAAGGAGTCCTCCATGTGGTTCTGTGCTTATAATACATCCTACTTTTTAAGGTAAGTCTGGGAATGATGCTACCCCAGTCTACACTGTTATAATTTAAAACATTAATTGGTGGTATGTAGGATTTAATCTGAAATTTTATATCCATGATATTAAAAAGTCTCTTTTCCAAAAAGTTATATGTTTCTGAAAGATACCTTCTGTTAGCATATGCCAGTGTTGTTTTTTTTTTGTTTGTTTGTTTTTCCTTATTTATTTTTTAGTTCTCAGCAGACACAACATCTTTGTTTTATGTGGTGCTGAGGATCGAACCCAGGTCGCACGCATGCCAGGCCAGCGCGCTACCGCTTGAGCCACATCCCCAGCCCGCCAGTGTTGTTTTAAACAATAATTAACAGCCTGCTGTTTTAGGAGATGAGAGAGTTTTTAAATAATTATTGAGGTTTAAAGCAATACACTCACTGTTTAAAAAAATAAGTCAAAGTAACTACTGGTGTTTTACAAAAGGATTATCAAATTTTCCATATTTTACAAAAACATACATAGTGTTTTAATGAGGACATAAGTAATTATTATACCTTATAGGTGATTAATGGAATTGAGTTGCAGGTTTTACTTTTTAAAAAACTATTCCAATCCACCTTTTCAGTTACCATAAAATCTGTAAAGTTCACATTACTTTCTACACTATCACATAAGATTCAATGACTTAAACTATATTATTTGCTTTGCCTGATACAGTAAGCAAACCATACCTCTAGATTTTATATGGTTGAAAATAAGTGTAATAATATCGAAGGCAAAGGCTGGTTACCTTAAAATTGATGAAAGAAATTGGCCAAACAAATCTCATGAATGCTTTCATTGGAAGCTCATATACAAATCTGGGATGGTGTTCACACTAGCTAATGAGTAACTGACAAACTAAAGAAGTGTCTTTAGGAATCTTTAGAGTGAGTTTATTAAAGGTTGAATCCAGAGAAAGTCACCCTGGCTGTCAAAGTTTATTTTGTTCAACTTGCAGTTGAGAAACACCAGGAAGAAAGAAAGAAAGAATGTATTCAGAAACAAGCATAGGTACAGAATTCACTTTCTCAGATTTCCACACAGTAACCCATCTGCTTAGAACACATTGACTATTAATGATCAATTCCAAGTCTGTTTCTTTAGCAAATGTGTATTGGGTTCCTGCCATGCAACAGGCACCCTAGAACTTTCAGCACATCTGAATGAATCACAATAGATCACTACACTGAGCCAACATCTAGGTAATATGATTTTCCGTTGAACTGGTGACTTTTTAAAAGTATCTTACAAAATTAGGAAATATCAGAAAACCGAAAGGAAATGTGCTTTAGAATTACATTTGCCACAAACATCATGCTCCTTTCTTCCTAAGGCAAAAGGGGCAATGCTCCTTAATTTAAAAAATAGAATTAGAAAAATTGCATTGGCACCCCCGGTTGCCATGGTAACAAAATGACAAGTGGCCTTCATGTGCTTTCACTGTATATAAATAAGCCAACCATTTCAGGGAAGATTCATTCTTTTCAGATTTGCCTTTTGAGCATAAGAACTGTATGCTCTCATTAACTTATGATAGAGATATTATTCATACAGTACTTCATTTAGCAATTAATAAATAACCTGGTTTTCTTTTTAAGAAAGGAATAGGAAATAAAGATTCAACTTAGTAGCATTTCCTCCCTTTTCAATTCTACCTTTCTTTAGAGGGGTGGTCTGGAAGAACTAAGAAGAATGAAATATACAAATCATAATTTGGATAATAAAAATTGTTTTGGCCTTTTCTATGTACTGCTTAAGAAAGTCCCTGCCCAAAATAGAAGCGCAATTAAAGACAGTGAGCTTCAACTTCAGCTATATGATGAATCATCTATATTTTCCTCTTTGATCCTCCCTAGCTTCCACCTTATTGCTAATGCTAGATGATTACTTGTTATTACTGTTGAGTCTTGCTTCCCTGTCAACTCTCTATTCATGATCTTTTGAGTTGGGAAAGCAACTATAATTATTTCAGCATAAAAATAAGGTAGGTAACCATTTCAGGAAATTCAACTTAACTATTTCTCCAGTCTAGATATTAATTACCTTTAGCTGCAAATTACCATTATACAACATTACATTTCATTTTACATGTGTTTCCCTTATTTTTAGAATCATATTACTTTCCAAAGAGATGTTCATAGCTCTCCAATTGCTTTCTCCTTCTTCAGCCTGAGCCTTGCCAACCAATTTAACACCAACTAATATCCTTTCTTACTTGACATATGGATCTAAAATCACACTTTCTGACTTTTGTTGTTGAAGGTGCTATTCCTACAGGTAAAATTAAATGACCCACTAATCAGGTTTTATGAGCATTTTCACACTTTTCAAATGATTCAGCAAATGGTAGAAATTTCTTACAGCCTAGGCCATGGGCTCTACCTGTTTTATGTGTCTGTTTAACAGAAGCAATAAGACTCTTGTAAGTAGTGACTAAACCATCATGTGCTTCATTTTAGTGTGTAATCAGAAAAAAAATTAATTTATATCCTGACTTAAATTTCTTTTTACCAAATAATGTTTAAAAGATATAAGAACCACTTATTTATAAGAACTCATAACCAAAATGAAGCTAATTGGATTACAATTGATTCTAATAAGATAGCCATACGATACCATCAATAATATTTGTTAAAATTGTCTTGGCTGTACTATTAATGTTACTAAAGAGGAAGGCAGATATTATTGGCATGATATTCATGTTTTTATTTTTACAAAGCCTTTTATATTATTTCCCTTAAAATATGATAAAAGTAATTACCAACTAAATTATATTTTAACCCAGAATCATACATGTAAGACATTAAAACAAAAATGTAATACAAATGTCATGAACCTCAAATGCTGAGAACCCTTTTTTAAACATATCATGCTTCTTCCTTTTTCTCTTAAAAATAAGAGTCTGTGTGTGTTTGCATATATAGCAGTCATCAAAAGCCTCATTGTACTCTCATACTTACCAATGCTATGAAAATAACTTTCAAAGTTCAAACATAATCTATGTTGGGCACCAGTGCTTTAAGCCAAATAACCTAAGCCAAACTGATCTATCTGTAAAATAAGTGAGATCTCTTTTAAAAAAAAAATTTAGTGATTCTTTCCAAAATATAACCAAGCTCTTGGTAGATCTCCAGTTGCCTCCCAGAGGTCTGCAGCCAAGCTGGGAAACCTGTAGCCCATAGTGTTGCAGGCTCTACTTCCCTTCAGGTCTTTTTCTCACAGCCTTTGTCTTCTCTTCATACTTACTGTCCACATTGTGCAAACTAATGGTTAGAAATCACAGTCATTGACTCGATAAATTGTGCATAGATGCTAATGACCTGATTTAGGGTCACTGATGGGATTTAAACCTTTCAAGCATTTTTTATAACTTCTTTTTAAATTATATCTTTTGTTTATTCTCTGTCTTTCCCTGTTAAAATACAAATTATGTAAGACTGGGGATCCAATTCTGTGCTATTAAAAGATAAATCTCAAATATCCAGAACAGTTCTTGGCACATAGTAAATGCTCAATATTTGGAACAAGAATTGAGGAGGGAAAAACTATCCATGATGTCATCTCTGTTCTTCTAGGCAGCAGTATGTATTATAAATTTCTTGTTGAGTGCTCAGTGTATCAGACATTGTTTTAAATATCTTTCAAGCTTTTTTATTTTCATTTTACAGGTAAGAAAAATAGAGTTTGTAGAGGTGAAGGTTTCTCCAGATAATACTGATATTGAGTGATAGAGCCCCAACAGGCACAGGCAGTTTGATTTCACAGCTCAAATTCTTATACACTAGCACATACAATTTAAAGTTAGTTTCTCTTTTATTTGAACCAAAGAGTAGTTCTAATGATGGAAATTTTAGGTTGAAGAAAAAGCAGAGTGACACACCTGCCATTCCAGAAAAGAAAGCATTTTTTAGCAGAAAATTCTTAATTTTATGTTCTCTTCCATGTTCCATCAAGGCAAGTACATGTGAAGAATCCCATGAGAGTTGCCTTTTACTGTACACAATAGGATCTGAACCTTCTCTGACTTTTTTTAGCTCCTTTCTCTGCCTTTTATAACCCACCTTCTTGAGAAGAGATTGAGTAGATAAAGCATAAGGCCAGCCACATCCTTTTGCTGTTTATCAGGGATCATTGGGAAGTGCAGAGGTAAACTAAGAGATGGATAAAGACATCATTGAAGCATCTATCATCTTCTGACCCAGGCTGGAAGTCTTGCATCAGAGGTAGCGCAGACAGGAAGGATGGCATCGTGGAATTTCAGGCATAGAACTTGCTAAATATTTGGAGGTGGAATAAAAGAGTAAGGGAGGACTCAAAAGTGACCGTGAGGGTAATGTTCAAGCTGGCAAGACAGGAAGAATGCTGATGGATTCACAGAGAAGCAAGATGGAGAAATAAATTTTCATAATGTTTTCCTGAAATGCTGTCAGATTTACCCCCTGTAAGGGTGGAATAAGACATTTTCAGACATACAAAATCTCCACACAATGTAGTTCCATGCTACCTTTGACAAGAAGCTTCTGAAAGATGTACTTTGTTAAAATGAGGGTGTAGACCCCCAAAATAGGCACAAATCTTGGAAAGAAAAGCTACCTCCCAAGACAGAGAAGCAGAGAATTCCAGACTAATGGCAACAGCTTGTCCCAGGATGACAGCCGTGGGGCAGACTGACACAATCCAGACTGGAGCAGGCAGAAGGTCCCTGAAGAGTTTGATTCAGTGGGACAAACCTGATAAACTACTAAACATATTTGTATATTTCAAAATCTAATGAGGAGAGAGTTCATTAACTGGATAAATGATTCATATATGAAAAATTAGAGATCAAAGTATTACAAGTAATCAAAAAGTTACACCAGAAAGCGAAAGTAGTCAGTGTACTACAAGGATTAGCAGGAAACACATGTACACATCATCATTAATGCAAACACTAAGTAGTCCTCTAAGCACAAGGTTCTTCAATTAATTGGAAGAATGAAAAAAGGAAAGGAGCAGGAAGTGGGGTGTGTGTGTGTGTGTGTGTGTGTGTGTGTGTGTGTGTGTGTGTATGTGCATGTGTGTGTGTGCATGCCCGCGTGTGTGTGTGTGTGTGTGTGTGTGTGTGTGTGTGTGTGTGTAGAACGGTGGGCAAAATAGACTCTAACCTTTTTTTTTACTGGCAAATCAAGAAGTAGTGATTAAAGTAAAGCATTAAGAGGCATCTTAAATATGTTATTTAGAGATACGAAGGTAAAATAAAAGACTCAGTTAAGAGTTGAGCATGTTGTCCTCTGGGTAAAAGAAAGATTGTATGTGTGGGAGGAGAGTGGTGATGAAGGCCTACTATTTTTAAAAAAAATAAGAAATTTTTATAGAATTGTTCAATTTTGTGTATGTAACTTTGATGTAGGAAATAACACTAAATTTTGAAAGGAAGCAAAGGAGAAGGGATTCATCTCAGCAAGGGTTAACTTTGAAGGAAAAGAGAAAATATGAGGATAATGCAGGTAAGGTAAGCAGAAGTTAGGAAAGTTTAGGGAATTTGATTTTTTTTTTTAAACCAAGAAAAGAAGGAGTTCAAGTTTCTTGCAGAAAGTCAGAGGAACTAAACATTAGAAAGTGGAGGGAATGTGACAGGAAGTCATGAAGATATATATACACAAGGGTTCCAAGTATAATAATCAAACTAACCTTAAATAGCCTGAATTTGAAGAGTGTTTTGTCAGCTTATAAATTTCTCTAGCAACTGCAGTCTGTGAATGAATTTGGGGCTTATTACAAGTGATTCAAATGGTGATTTTGAACTAAAGGAAAGGACAGGTTCTAGGTTGCTCCTAGTCACAGAGTAGCTAGGGAGGCAAATTAAGCCAGTTTGGGAAACACAGGGAAGAAGGAGAGATCAAGGAACTGGAAATCAGAAACAGAAATGAGGAGAAGAGATGTCAAAATTAGGGTTGCAACATTTGAAATTGAAGTAGAACTTCAAGTGCCAGTGAGGTAAGCAACCAGCATGGGCAGGCAATGACAGGTGACACTGACACATCACAGAGGCAGCAAATCAGTCATAGAAGCCTGAGGTACAAGGAGGAGATGTAGAACCGCTCAGTGAACCAAGAAGAGCACAACCATAACATGTTCCCTAGCATTCGGTTCAGGTGAATTGCTCTGAATAGGTCAGCTGCCCTGGAAATTGCCCTAAAGCATGTGGTCCTGTGCCCACGTGGTGCTGGAAATGCATTACCATATTGCAAGCAGTTAATTAATCAAAGTATGTAACTTCATCTGCATGAAACATGCAGATGAATTAGTAGGGAAAATTAAATCTTTGTTATATGATTTTTTTCTTAATGATTAGAGTGCATTCTAAACAGAAAAACAGAAAAACAAATTGATTGCCAAAAACCATGTTAATGCCCTTCTAATTCACAAGGGTTAAGCACATAAAAGTCAGGATATTGAAAGTTAAGGTTCTCATAGAAACATTAATTTGACAAAATTATGCATACTAGGTGTGGGAGGTTTGTATTTTAGAGCATAAAAGCAGTAGGAAATACTGTAGAATGCAGCTCAGTTAAACCAAATACAATAACAAATTCAAGGTAAGGCATTAAAAATTATTATAGAAAAAATTGTTTTTTAACCCCCAAAGAAGGATTATAAAATAATTTTAGAAAATAATGCCTTCAAAATTTTAAAAATGATTTTATTAGGAATTATTTGTTTTTCCCCAAAATCAATTTTCCTAGTACCTTGTACATCCTGACAATAGTTTATGTCTCTCATCAGCAGTTCAGGCTTGATCCTAATAGACCAAAAAAAAAAAAAAAAAAAAAAAGGAGCTAGCTGATGATTTTCATGACCTAGTTGATCAAGATTTCAAATTCAGAGAATAAAAATAATATGTAGAAAAAAATACTTTTGTTTAGTATGGAGACAATATGGAAAAGATTGAAATATGAAGAAGTCTGCCAATGTGCCACCTTGCATCTATATTTGCCCTCTGTATATTTCTGCATACTTATTTGCATGTATGCATTATGTAAATGCCAATCTGCCCTTGCCAAATTCCCTAGGTAGTTAACAGAGAAAAAGAAAGGAAGAAGCTTAGGGCATGGTCAAACTTTAACACCTCTCTATTTTTGCTTCTGCTTTCCCCAGCTGGAGAGAAGGCCTGGAAAGGCTGTGCTCTCCAGGAAAGCTGGATTACCCACAGGGTGAGCGACTCATGGTCTTGTTATTTTGGCCCTCAGTATCTCCATTCTCTGTATAGGTGATATAGGAAGCAGAAGCAGTAGCAATAAGCAGTAGACCCTGGGAAGATATCATCTCAAAATTCAGTCAGAATTAGGCATAATGAAGGAAGGAATGAAGGCTATGTAAGGGAGGTATTAGAAAATCTGGGTACTGAGATTCCATCTCACTCTGGTTAGAATGGCAGTCATCAAGAATACAAATAATAATAAATGCTGCAAAGGATGTAGGGGAAAAGGAACACTTATATACTGTTGGGAATGTAAATTGGTACAACCACTATGGAAATCAGAATGGAGGTTCCTCAAAAGAC
Organism: Ictidomys tridecemlineatus; assembly: GCF_052094955.1. Lineage (NCBI taxonomy): Eukaryota > Metazoa > Chordata > Mammalia > Rodentia > Sciuridae > Ictidomys > Ictidomys tridecemlineatus. Next base: position 172,420,395 of record NC_135478.1, read on the forward strand.
TAGGAATAGAGCTACCATATGACCGAGCTATACTATTCCTCAGTATTTACCCTAAAGAGTTACAAGTTAGCAGACTGTGGTGATGTGTACATACCCATGTTTAAAGAAGCACAACTCACAATAGCCAAGTTACAGAACCAGCCTAGGTGTCTATCAACAGATGAATAGATGGAGGAAATCTGATATATATATACACACACACACACACACACACACACACACACACATACACACATACACACACACATATACATACATACACATATAAAAATGGAATTTTATTCAGCTACAAAGTAGAATAAAATTATATCATTTGCCAAAAAAAAAAAAAAGATGGATCTGGAGAACACATTTTAAGTGAAATAAGCCAGATTCAGAAAGTCAAGGGTCGTGTATTTTCTCAGATATGAAAGTTAAGAGAGAAAAAAAGAAAAAAAATGATCTCATGAAAATAGAAGAGAAACTAGTAGAGTACAAAATGGAAATGGGAGGAGAGAAGAAAAGAGAGAAGAAGTTGGCTTCTAGATAATGAAATTGACCAAATTGGGTGCATGTATGAATATGCCACAATAAAACCCACTATTATTTAGAACTATGATGTAACATTAAAAGAAAGCTGTGTCATGGAGTCAAAGTTTTCCTGTTAAATTAGGTATTTCAGTATGCCAGTTATAATTACTGATGTAATTTTTATTATTGCTCAGTTTCAATTATTAAATTTTAAGTCATAGTAAAGCTTTTTGACAATTAAATCCAATATGAGTTATTTGGGGTGTAAAATTAACAAATAAAACTAACAAACAGTCCCCCCAAAAGAAAGCAAATCATGAAAATAAAAAGATAAGTTGACATTTAACAAGATGTATTTTCGTAGCACAGCAATCTGTAGCACAACAGCGGTCCATTCATGGGAACAATATATGTAGATTCCTGAGCTTGCAAACTCCTGGGCCACTATTCAAACCACCTCTTCAAAAAGGGCACAATGGTCTGCAGTTTTCTCTGGAAAAAAAAAAAATCTATGCAGCTACATTCCATGGCAATGAACTCTTTATAAAAGCTTGATGAAGAAAAATGCTTTGTATGTTTACTTTAATCTTTACCCCCTGCTATTTTCTGTTGCCAAACAAACAGAAGGACAAACACAAACTGCCAACTAACAAGATGTACAAACGAGTGTTATTGAATATTCAGAAGTCTGGTGGTATTTCTAAAGTTCAGCAGCAGATCACTTAGTCTTTCTTTTGTTTTTGATTTTTCCTTATTCAGGCACCACAAGGCCACATAAGGAGGGTGAGGTCCCTGGGGTGGATTACATTTTCATCACCGTTGAAGATTTTATGGAATTGGAGAAAAGCGGTGCTCTCCTAGAAAGCGGGACTTATGAAGGTAAGCACAACTGCCCTGCAAAACCTATTCACTGTTGCATCAAAGTTTTTGTTCATCTGATTAAAGCGCGTCAGGGCACTAGGTTACCAATGTGCTGCTCCTTTTGGTTTGGGCACTTTAACAAGATAATTTTAGAAAAAGTTGAAATATATCTTAATTTGAACTTTAAGATGCAGAGGGAAATATGTATGTATATACATCCACTGAAGATCCTTGTGTTTGTCTCCTGGGGCTAAGCTGTGATGTTCCAGGAAAAAAAAAAAAAAAAAAAAGGTCTTTAACTCTAGGTGGCATCTAAAGGAGGGCAGGGCTCTGTGTCTATGTGGCTCTCTCAAGTTATTCCACAACACAAGCCTTTATTCCCTCTGAAGCACAATGACAGGGTAGGAAAATAGGATCCGTAGGTGAATTTTAAACTTATGCAATAGCAAGTCTCCTTTGGTACCTGAGTCAAATATGAAGAAGAATTGAAATCAGAACTGTGAATTTGAGAAGGACTTTCCAGTGGAAAGAGCACCACGGTAACATGAGCCAGAATCTGCTTCAGCTGAAAACCTAGCTTCACAGGATCATGCTTGTTATTTTATAGGCATCTAGTTCATGTCTAATGAAACTATGTATCTGTGCTTGTGTAAGACAAGATTTTTAAGTAACTAAAAAGAAAAATAAAGCCTTTTATTCCTATTTTGTGGTTATTATACATGTGGAATATGTGTGCATATACTAAGTCCAAAGATGAACCTAGTTTTAATGAACTGCAATTAGTAGTGAGTGATAGGAGAAACAAAACTCATATGCATGACTGCTTAGCCCATCCTGCACTTGAATTCTACCAACCATCATCAGATAAACTGAGTTTGCCATGTTAACAACTTAGCCCACTTCTTCCTTTACTTTCTTAGTTACATGGTTCAATGGATTATAGTTATTCCAGAACTCTGTATTTTGAAGTTGTTAGAAGTATTCAAATTTCTTCCATTACTTAGCATTCCCCAGGCAACATAGGCTGAGGCATTTGCCTAAATTACTGAGACATTTAGTTACTTATTGCTACATTTCCAGGAAATAAGCATGAATATCTGGGGAATTATTTAATGCATTAGATCAGTATCTTCTTCATGTTGTCAAGAATAAAATAGAGATTGGTTGAAAACATTTTAAATAAAGAAACTTTGTTGATAATAGACAGCTGCCTTAAAATATATATGAAAATGCTATCAGTATAAATCATAGAAAATAATTATGTCAAATAAGCGAGAGTAAATAAACCTAAAGTTTTATAGAATATTTTCCTATGAGCTTTGTGACATTTAGTGACAGACATTAGTTTGCATTTATACTAATGCTAATGTATTTAATTACCTTATTTAAATACCATTTTTATGTAATGAAGTGCCAATAATTTAACATACAAGATCATTTCAAGAGTAGCTGATTAACAATATGCCTTTTTCTTTTGTTTGTAAAAATAAAGACTGTTTAGACTAATTGAATCAAAGATGAAAAAAAAATTAAACCAGATGTTCATGTTAAGTTTTCATTGTTCTTATAATAAACTCAATATCATGAAATTTAATACCAGTATTTCCAAATGTAGCTCATGCTACCTTTTAGGATACAATTAATTTTTGAGGAGAATATCCAGAAACTATTCAAACATAACCAAGTTTTGTCAGTCATATTTTTCTTCAGATATCTTTTCAGCACTGAGAGTATAGTTTTCTGTGAACTTGTTCATCACCCCAGAGGACCCAGAACTGTTGAACCGTAGACTGATTTAATATGCAATGTTGTCAGGAGTTTCAGTACCATCTTTTACAAATACACAGTGTGTACACAGATAAATACAAATCTGTTTCCTCAAATCACATAACCAACTGGGTGGACACCTAGAGAAAACTCTCAAATCTCAAGATTTACAGATTTTCTTGTAACTACAGATAAGGAACAAATGAGATGCACCTGCTAATACACTGCATTTTCACAGCATTAGTCACAAGCTCTAGACTTAGGGCTACCACTTAATGTGAGCTACCTACTTGAGGAAACGTAGAAGATGCCCTTTCTTCTGTTGATACTTTCAGACTGTATTGAGTAATCACGTGCAAAGACCTGAGAGCTTTTATATTTGTCAAGTTTTCACTATCGTTTTCTTATAAAGTCTGCTTCTCTATGTTATATGTTCACCCTTTTTCATTTTTAGGTCTTTTCTCCCTTCCTCTCTTTGCTTCTGTATTCTTTAGTGTTCTCAGCCAGACTAGAAAAACCCATCTGTAGTATCCTGTGAATGCAGTCAAGAAAATAAGAGGGAATTGAGTTATTCTCAGTATCAAGGCTACAGACCTTCTGTTATTCATGTAGGGCCCTTAAGCCTGAAAGGAGCCTCCAAAATCCAATCTGCAAGCCAGCATAGTAAGGCCTCCAATGCAGCTGAAGAAAGAGAGAGAACTCCAGTTTCTTCTTGCCCATAAATAAGTGCTTTCCCAATTTGGTGTATTTCTTGCCAGCGACATTGAGAGCTACTTCTTCTTTTTTTTCTTTTTAATAACAAAGATCAAAGAAATCCTCTAGAAAATATCTGGTAAATTTAGCTGTGCATCATTAAGAAATCCAGTTTCTCTTGTGTCTTTTCTTCACCCCCACCTCCTGGTTTTAGAACAAGAAACGCCCACCCATAACGTAGTTGTGAGGGGGAAAAAATGTGCTCTTTTAATCATTTCTCACATGCATACATTATTTGTTTCATTGTCACTTTTTCTAGTTTTAATCTTGGTGGATAGATAAAACTAAAATGGAACTTGTCCATTACTTATTGATTAGAAATCAAATGTACTATTGGGAAATTGCCTCTTGAAAACTGGGTCAAAGATCTTTCTCCAAAAGAGCACTTCTGTTACTATCTGGAGCCTGCAAGGCAGCCTTAATGTGCTTGGGTTACCATCTACAGTTATGCCACATGGCCAGAGGCAGAATTTTAGTTGATTCTTAAAAGGCTTTCTTCTTGTACCACCACCCCCAAGTCTAAATAATGCCTCATCTCAACTTTTATAGGATAGAGGTTGAATGGCCTTGCATACAAATTCCAAGGAGAGTTTGGCTGGGAGGATGACCATTAGGTGTTGGAAAAGGAACACTATTCCATAACCTGGATGATATCATCCACAACATTGCATATTGAATCAGATTTAACATTAATTTAATTAATAATATTATTTACAAATCTATTAATAATCTAGTATTAATTAATAGAACAAAGGCCACTAGAGAGTTTGATATAACTTTAAGTACGTTACTTATGCACCTTTATATTAGAATTTAAGCCATAGGCTTTGTATGAAACACAAACCACAGAATTCTTTGGATGAATGCAGATCATTCCTTTGGAATTAAGGTGACAAATAGATATAAGTCAGACACCAAGAAGTAGAAATAAATGAGTAGGTCTGACAATCTAAGGAAAATGACCCTTCAAGAACTGTCCAAAGTGCTGAATTGTCCAGCGCTCCAAACCAGTGAATCCTGCCTGAGCTACTTCTTTCAGTCATCTGGAATGTGACATTCATCATTACACTTATCAGTCAGGCCAGTTGCCTTTGCCTGTTTCTGAATGCCATTATTAACAACATCTATGTTCTCTGAGCTGTGCCTTGACTGATTTCGCTTAATTCACATACTGAGATTATCTAGTCGTGTTTCACAGCAGTCTATCCACTGTACTTTACACTAGTTTTCTTTTATGCCTTTCAAATAAAACAAAGCTATTCTTTTGTTTATAGAAAAGATCAGTGATCCTAAAATTAAATGTTTCCTTTAAATGGACATAAGCCTATCGTAAAACACTCTCCATTTTTTTAAAGGACCAAAATCCAGTCCAGCAGGTTTTGGGGGTATCTGACATATTACAGTGCAGATATGGCCTCCACTCTCACCTTAATGTTATAGTTTTCCCAGTCACACCCTAAAATGTACAGAGCCTTGAATCTAGCACAGAAATGAGCTTCTTTAACAATTCATTAAGAGGACTGTAAAATTCAACTTTTCCCATGTATATATAATATGGAGTGCTGTAATGTCTGAACCACATTCAAATTTAAGTATTAAGTAGAAAAAAAAATTTCTAGGAAAATAAAGCATTCCTATGTTGGGAAAAATATGAAAACTTTTACACAGATATATTTTATTTTACTAACTAAAATCAACATCAGTTTTATTAGCATGATATTAATGCATTTATTATTGAAATTCTGAATCTCTAATCTCAATCAAAATATCATTTGGTGATGCAAAGATGTCCAAGTCAATGAAAATCATTATTGACACTATCAATGATTTTGATAAAAAACATTCTTCTATCAGTCCAAATTTCTACCCAATCAAATATAAATAATATTTCCTAAGGAATGTACCAATGCTTAAATTCATGTTAAGATTTTTGTCATTCCAGGAGACAAGAGTGAGATCAAATTTTGTTTTCCCCTTTTATTGTAACCTATTTCAGGGAGAAATTACCATATTTATAATAACCTGCACAACAGCAGTAGACTCTTAGAGCTTGAGGTTAAAATAGTCCAGCTGTTCTTAACTGTCCAGGTTACAACATTATTTCTCTCTTACCTTTTGATACTTGCTTCTTTTCCTTTTTCGTGTGTGCGCGTGCACATGTGCGTGTGCATAAATCCTGTTGAGAATATTCTAGACCATGTATTTGTGTTGCATTATAGGAACACTGAAGAGGTCACCATAAAGCTCACTATTTGATGATGAGAGGAAAACACAATTAGTGAGCCCATTCCTCCCCCCACCTTTGGGACCTTATAATGCTAGTTGTTTGGGATTTTTTGGAAGTGATTCAATTTGTCTTCAGAGCTATTGACAGAGATTGTGTGATTTTTGCCTGCTGCTTTTGCTCTTGTGTAACACTGGAAGTGTTATCATGTATTAAAATATGACAAAATTCTCATTGGGTTTGGGATTTCTGTAATCCCAGAATTCTTAAAATATATAATCAAGTAAATATCTACTTATAAGTACTTGTTCTCCCAAAAGAGAGTAGAAGGAATGACCCAAGGAATAATTAACTTAATATTGTCATGTAAATTGTATGTGATTGTTAACTTAAAGGCTAAAGTCAATGAAAATATAATAATTTTTTGTCTCCTAAATGCAACATTAACCAGTTTATTGTTAATTCTATTAGTTGTTTACAGCTGAAATGAACAGGAACAGCCTTCTTGAGGCATACTGTGAAACATGATGGTATTCATGGGAGTAGTACTCACTTTGTCACACAATCCATAATATTATATAAAATCTAGGGTTCAGAAACTGTGGTGTTCATGGTTTCACTTATTTCCCTCAAGCTCATGTCTTTAATTTTGATTATTTTCTAATTCCTGTATACATGTTCAGCAATTTTTAGCTGAAACAAATGGAGAATTCACCTAGAAAGAAAATCACACCCCTCATTGAGTGTGAAGAAAAAAATGCAAGACTTCCAAAATTTTATGTATGTTTTCCTCTACTGCTTTGGCAAGCAGAACCTTTTTTGCCTTTGCTGTTTGGTGAACACTTTCAAGCATTCTTACATTGTTTTCTGAATGGGTGAAAAATGCATAAGAATACTAATAATATTTCATAATTTTGAAGTGTATATTCTGCAGCTATTAATATGTATTATCATGCATTTGCTGCATATTATAACTCCATAACTCTCAAAGACATAAGTTTATTCATTTTACAAGAGGCACACAAGAGTCCTGATCACATTGACTGCAGCAGTCTTTTGTATGAGAGCCATGTTCATCTGAAATACCCCCCATCATAGTGATGGTCAGTGGCTCTTGTGTGTTGAGCCTTGGATGTGATGCATAGATATTCCTAAGCAGAGGTTTTTATTCACCCCAGTCATTCTCAGTGGTGCCCTGATGTCCTCTTGCTGTCAAAGCTTTTTCACAAACTTGTTCCACACATCAGTGATTTGAAAGCTATAAGCTAACATCCTATTCCACAAAAGTGATTTTTGTATCTAAATTTTAAATATGAAAAAGAAAACCTCCTGAGACATTCTTTCCTTATATTTTCTACACTGCCAATCTGAGGTGCAGAGAAGACGAGAATCTCACTGACCTCAGATCTCTTTCTGTCAGGTGGAATAAAAGTCCTCGAAAATGGAAAAAGCAGTGCCCTAATTTTTTTTTTTTGCTAAGCAAGTTCTTTATTTATAGACCCTATTGATCTCAATCTCCAACAAAGTGACAATAGATGTTGATAGTTTCATGAACTGTTTTGTAAACTGCAACTTTTACACAGAGTGTCCAGAAAGACAAAATCTAAAACTTCGGAGCCTCCACTGATCATGCTCCTGGGCAGACAGATGCACTGAGTTGTTTGATTAAAAATTAAAATGTAAATGTCAAATGTAAAATTAAAGAGTTCTTTAAAATGCCCTAGTGTCTGTGTTTAAAAGTATTCACATCACAGAAGATTCCTCAAGTGAGAGCTTCTTGTTAAAAGCCTGGAAATTCTGACTATTATGGCAAATTGTTCATAAACTAGATTAAAATGTAATAGGCTTAAGTTGTCAGTACATCCCCAAATAATAATTAGACCTCTTGGAACTGTTAGAGACTTTAGCTTTGTGTTGTAACTAGATAAAATCAGGATCGATTAGTCAATAGACTGTATGTGTATGAAACTATTTCCATGAAAAGAATCCTTAAATAAATCTATAAGTATGAATTTTTAGGTACTAGTGAAAAGCACAAATTAACATTAGTTACTAATTATAACAAAATGGAAAATTTGATTTATACTACCTTCATCCTGTTTTCATTAGCTGCATTGACCTTCTTCTTGTTCTTTCAATACCTCAAGCACATTTTTACCCACCTAGGATTTTAAATTTGTCATTTCATTTTCCCAGACCACTGTTCTCCCAAATACCCTCATAGATCTTTTTCTCACTTTTAGATATTAATCCAAGAATCCAATCTTTAGGAGACTCTTACCTAACCACCTCATCCAGAAATGAACCTCCTCTCATTCTCTACCCCCTTCTCATTTTTCTTTTTTTCTTGATTGCATTTATTACAACTGAAGGTGTAAACTATATACATTGTCAATATCCCTCTCTAGATGTAAACTCCAAGAGATTAGAGAGTTGGTTTAGATCAATGCTAATTCTCGTGTTTAGAATGATCTCTGGCACCTAGGAAGTGCTTGGTAATTCAAGGTTGGAGGAATTACTCAATGCCTGTTGTTTTGGTCAGCTCTTTCATTATTGTGACCAAAAGACCTGACAAGAACAACATAGAGGAAAAAGGTTTAATTTGGGCTCACCGTTTCAGAGGTCTCAGTACACAAATGGTCAACTCCATTTGTCCTAGACCTGAAGTAAGGCAGAACATCATGGCAGAAGGGTGTGGAGGAGGAAAGCAGCTCAAGACAAGGCAATAGGGAATCAAAGAGAGCTCAGCTCATCAAGGACAAATCATATACCCCAAGGGCATGTCCCAGTGATCTATTTCCTGTAGCCACACTCTACCCACCTATAGTTATCACCAAGTTAATCTATATAACTGGATTAAGCCTTTGATTAGTTACACCTAACTCATGTAACCTAATAATTTTGTAACATTCTTACATTGTCTTACACATGAGCTTTGGGGGAACACCACATGGGTTCTTTCCTCTAACCCAACAATGGAAATCCCTTTACCCCCACTTAGAGTTTCAGTCTGCTTGAGACTGTGGGATACATCCTAATCAAAATGCTCTAGGCCAGCAGGTTGACACTGTAGTATCAATTTGGCCTTAGAATCTAGTTCTGGGTTAATGTTAAAACTATAATTATTTTGTTTTTGTCTTAATTTTCATGGTCAACATTGTGGGTCCCTGTTCTAAGCTCTCATTCTTGTTTCTCTCTTGATATTTTACAAGATATGATATTTTATTCAGAATACAGTTCATAAATTGCTATGTCAATTCTTCATAGTCTGGTTTTTCCTATAGTATTCAAACTCAAAAACTTGGTCAACAAAACCCAACCAACCCCCATCTCATCAAATTTCCATGGACAATGCTACCTATGGATTAATGGTGATTACCTTTCCTGATACCTTCTGTTTTTGCCCGTGCTCTGTTCTTTTGTGAAAAGTATTGCAAAGCCTTCTTTGATTTCTCTGTCTTCAATATAGAAAGTCAATGAAGAGATAGAAAATAGAAGTAATGAGGCCAAACCTGTGAGCAAGGTAGAAGGGTCCTGAATAAGTAAGAAAATACGCAAGTTCAAAAAGTTATTTCAAAACAAATAAAACTAGACTGTGTTCTGTCAATAAAGAAACAAAACGACTTTATACTTATTGTGGACATGTGTTTAAAACTTAATAAGTACCCCATTAACATTTTCCGGCTGGATTTTGATAACTATAGGGAAATATGAGTTTGTTTCTTACTCTTTCACTTTTAGAAGAAATAACTAAAAGAATGGAAATACTTTTTCCTAGTTCTTACTTGTTCACTACTAATGAGATTTCTACATCTACTATACTCTTCTCCTTTTTCTTTTTATATTAGGGGGCCCTTAACTTTTCTACTAATATATGAAAGTTTGATCCCTTTAAGCAGTTATTGGGTAAAATGATAAACCTTAAAATGGATATTTTAAATTTGCTGATGGTACCCAAAAACTTAACACATGGAATTATTAATCAAAATGTTTAAAATAATATATAAGAGCCTTTAGTTGATAGGAACATGATGATCCTGAGTACAGTGAGCTTCCTTTCTTCTTCTCTCCCACCTTTATATCCACCTTCATATCCTTGCTGTCCTATCTTGAACAGCAAGGGTCATGCATTTGGTTGCAGAAACCTGCCCAATGGTATTGTGATCTGATGCTGGGTGTATTCCCTCTGGACTGAGCTTCAGGAACAGAAAGTTTACTTCAAGACAGGTCCCTCATGGTCACCACCAGAAGGATTAGATATTCCCTATATCTGTTCTTGCTCACCAAGGATGAGAGTAAAATTATCTTTGTAAAACATCCAAAGAAAAATTTTCCAGTGGAGCTGTCTGGTTTTCTTAGGGATGAAGCAAAGTATTGTTATATATGTGGTGAAGTGTACCCCACTGCAACAGGGCAGTTGCCATCACATCTGCTTTCAAGCACGTCCACATAGATAACCTCATCTACTCTCCTGCTTCCATATTCTCCTTCAATTCAGAAAGGTCTCATGGTCAAATGTAGCAGCAAATATGAAGAGAGTGTGTTTAGTGGTGTGTCATGGGGAAAGAGGTGTGAGGAGAGTGACTTCTGTGGACACTGACACTGACAGCCCAACAGGGAGAAGGCAGGGGGCAGTGCAGAAATGTAAGAAGAAACATAAAAATGGAGTCTTTCAGGGTCGTTTGTCACAAGCAAGTGCATTCATCAGTCTTCCAGGGGGCAACAGAGTATTATAACACAGCTCAGCTCTTGATTTACCAAGTAATAACCCTGAGCTATGGAGAAAATGTCAAGTCACATGCAGAAAGTTAATATTTAGGAAAGTTTTCTTTCAAAGGTGATTGAAATTTAAACATTTGGACTTTGGGAGGGGAAAGATCAAAATAATTGACTAAATAGAACACCAATTTCCCTGAAAAATGGCAGGCAAATGGAATGTATTACTTAGCATGAAATATTTTAACTATCATCTATCTAGAAGTAATTTATAATGTATACTCAAATTTACATTCAATTTAACATTTGATAAGCCAATCCCCCAAAACCAAAGGTTGAATGTTCTCTCTGATATGTGAATGCTAACACATAACAAAGAGGGGTGAGGAAGAATAGAAGTTCAGAAGATTAGACAAATGGGAATGAGAGAAATGGAGGGGCAAAGGTATAGGAAAGACAATGGAATGACTGCCATAACTTTCCAATGTGCATCTATGAATACACCACCATAAATCTCCACATCATATACAACCACAAGACTGGGATCCTAATTAGAATAAGTTGTCCTCCATGTTTGTATAAATAAGTCAAATTATACTTTACTGTCATGTATAACTAAAAAGAACAAAAAATGTTTTTAAATTTGTTAAATATATTTTATGGCTCAGAAAGGCAATCTCTCTTGGTGACTGTTCCATGTACATTTGAGAAGAATGTGTATTATGCTGTTATTCAATAAAATATTTTGTAAATGTAAAACAAATTAACATTTGATTATACTGTCTAAACAATTAATTTATGAATATAATCTACAAATGCAAATAGATTTAATGTCCGTAAGGACGTTCTAAACATATACAAATATACTTGAGAAAAACAAATTAGATGGTTTCCAATTATAGTGAAGTTGGAAACTATATATTCTCTGCTCCTAGTAATGTTTGTCATTTTTAAAAGTCAGAATTCCCGACTGTGGTATATTTGCAAAGCAACTAATGAATGTGCTAGATTTTAAATAGATCCATTAAAATATGGGTACATTAAAAATTGCTAAAATTAACCTATCAATAAAATGCACATTTAAAAAATCAATGCTTTTGCATGCCTATAATCCCAGTAGCTCAGGAGGCTGAGGCAGGAGGACAGCAAGTTCAAAGCCAGCTTTACCAACTTAGTGAGACACAAAAGCAAATTAGCAAGACCCTGTTTCAAAACAAAAAAAATAAAAATGGCTGCAGATGTGGCTCAATGGTTAAGCATGTCTGGGGTCAATCCCTCGTGCCAATAATAATAATAATATAAAAATAAAAATTTATTATTTTAAAAATTGAGATTTTTTAAATAGTATTTTAAATAGTATTTACTTTTTGGGACACTCATCTGTCCACTGAGGTTATTGAGACTGATAGTTGCTGACCACTTTCATCACAGCCTGTATTCACAGATGGAAAGGAAATAATAATACTTTACCATCTTGGCTTATTCTGACAAATAGTTCTTAAAGTGTGTGATGAATGCTCATCTTAAAAGCAAAACATATTAACCATAAGTTATATTACACCATTATGAACATTTGTCACTATGTTCATGATCCTGCCTTTGAAATAACTTTCATTTAGTAATCTGGTTTGGGGGGGGGATTTTTTTCTTTTTAATATTTAGCTCCTGTTACATTTCCATTCACTCACAATTTAGAAGATTTTCTTTTTATTGTTCTTTCAAGTGTTTTATTTCTACCAAAAGCTTACTGGCATTATTTGCTTTCTTGATTCTTGCTTGTTTATCCTTTACTTTCTTCTGAGAATTGAGAGGCCTCTGTGGATTCTCTGCTATATATTTACTTTTATATCCCAGAAAGATTTGCCTATGATGGTATGTTGCATTTTATACTTCAGTTGTTCTTATTTCTTATTCTGGATCTTACGTTTTTAATACTTTTTTTTTCTCATAAAGTTACAGAGAACAACAATAAAAAAAAAAAAACGGAAAACATATTTACAAATGTACCCACAAGGCAATGGTTGTTGTTGCATACAGAGGCACTTTAGACTAAAATGATTTCTCTGTTCTGTATAAGAGATGTTGCTGTCTTAGAAATGAGGCAGGCTCATGGGTATTTTGTTTAATAAATAGAGTATAGTTGGGCATGCTATATACTCAGAAACAGAGATGATTTACCTGATTCTCTACATTTTCCATGTTATTCAGTAATCCCAGTGGTATACTACAATCTCTATTGGAATACCGCTCCTACATTCTTAACTTTGCCTGAATTTTGTACAAATGGAACAAATCACTTCAGTTGATATTCTATCTCATTTCTCTTCAATCATTTAATTATATTGTATTCCTTATAGTTCAGAAAATGTACCATTTTCCTCTTTTATTCCTTAATACTCACATTCCCATCCTTTTCTCTAGGTAGGCCTTTTTAGCAGTCATTTGGAGGCTGTTGAGAGGAATAAAAGTGTTTGTGTCTGAGTATATGAGTATTGCACTAACAGAGGAAGAACTGTATACTTTGTTTCCACTTACTCTTTTCCTATTTTATTCTTTAATTTAAAATGTGGCTGTGTTTCTAAAACATTCCCTGTTGTACTGATTGTCATGTCATTTGGCCACATTCTACGTGTTCTTGTTGCTTCTTGTTTTCTTCTCCATGGGAACCCTAACAGTTATTACTGATCTAAATCTATCATATACAATTTGAGACCACACATGTTTCTTGGTAGTCTCCTATATCTTCTTATTATAGAATTGAACTCAAGTAATATTAGTTATTTAATAAAATTGTATGGACTCTACCAATATGACATTCGGATTACTAAAAATTTGTCTTTACTTTTTTTAAATTTTTTTTTTTAGTTGTCAGTGGACCTTTATTTTATTTATTGATACATGGTACTGAGAATCAAACCTAGCGCCTCACACATACTAGGCAAGTGCTCTGCCACTGAGCCATAACCCCAGCCCTTGTCTTTACTTTTATGTTTAAGTTTCTATAACTCTGGCAATGATGAAAAAATGAAGGTTAATGGTGTCTGTTTTTCAGAAACAATCGTAAGAGATATAAATCATGCAGAAAAACATCCCAATAGTGAATTACGAACAAAAGGTAGATCACAGCTGCCTCAATGTAAAATTGATCAAGAGTTTGTCAAGTGTAACAAGTACATTAAATATGAACCTGAAAATGTCAAGATGGCAGGATGAGAAGCTGGAGTTTGAATTCTGGACAGAAGATATTGGGGATGGTAAGATGGTTGGGTTCTTAGAGAGGGAATGGATTTTGACAGACTTTGCTTAAAATAGGCTGGATCCAGGTTGTGCAATGGTCATTTACAACCTTTATTGTGCTGGAAGCTCCCTACCAAGTTTAAGAGTCATTGGCAGTGAACATAAAGGAATTAAATATAACCATAATACTACACTGTTCAGAAATGAGATGATCTAATGGAGTTTGCATTAGTCTGTACCTATGAGTTCTAAAAAGTTTTGTTCCCTTTGATGTCAACTAAGCCATTCCATAGTATCCATCACATTTTCTGACACACAGTGAAACAGTCTTTTTTTAATTTGCTACAACAACAGCAACAAAATGTTCGACGGATATGTGAAAATGTAGAAGTCAGCCAGTAAAGGGTTGTACTGTTTCAGTGAACCAAGGCATTAGCAAGGAGCCAATGTGGCCTAGAGGAAGTCACAAATGCTTGTATATGTATGCAGAAGAGGCCTAGGAATCACCAGTTCAAATGCTAGTCTTAGATTTGCTATAAACTTAGTATTGGACCTTTAAAATGAAAGGGACTGTAAGACAACTGAGCCTTGCATTTAAATGACTGATGAATTGTACATGACAGCAGAATGAGATTTGCTTTGAATGACCACAAAGAATGGAACCAAAACAAACAACAGACACAGAAAAGATTGTGACTCAATATAAAGATACAATTCTAATAGCCATGGATGATGAAACAGTAAACTAAATACTTTGGTCAATTATTGCTGGGGTTGCAAACACAGACTAAGATGTTCTCTTGGTACAGTTGCTCTAAAAGGAAAACCAGTAACAGCGACAGTCAAATCATGAAATATGATATGTCAAGAGCTTTGTAATGTTGTGAACAACCAATAAAAAAAAATAAAAAATTTAAAAAAAAAGAAAATAATTCCAGACTTAGTGCTTTGCAGATACCCTCTCTGATTTTCTTAATACTTCTCAGTGAAAGTGTTATATTAACCACTTTTACAAAGAAGGAACCTGAAGCTCAAAGATGTTTAATGACTTGTAGGAAGTCTCTCAGATGTGTGGCGAAGTCAAAATTGCCTCCAACTTTCTTTGACACATTCTGTGATTGGAAGATATGTTTCCCATTGGGGAGAGATCCAATCAATCAAAAGCCACGTTTGGCCTTTATTTTTCCTTTCCACAACTAGATGACTGCTTCTAAATCTCTTCTAGTTGTCCTTCTGTGACCTTTATTTCCCTTCCAACCATGATACCCCATCATTCTAAACCAATGTTTTCTAAAATGCATTTGCTTAGCAGAACACAAGACACATGAAATTATACTCTCTCAAAGAGGGAGAAAACCTTCTGTGGTCAAGTAATTTTGGAAAGTATAAAATAGTGCCTACTCTTCCTTGGAGAATTCATATAACAAACTCGTGTTTTAAAGTTTTGAGAAGTTCTTCCATAGAAAAAGCTGTTTTAACTTCGTGTCTCCAGCATTTTTCAAACTTATCAGACCATGGAACCAATTGCTATGAAGCTCTATTAACATCTCCCCAGAACCTGTGTTCTGGAATACACTTTAGAGAGCAATGATATAATTTTGCTCTCAAAGTCTGAATGGCCTTTCTTGGGAAGTGAAATTGTTGAGCTGGATGCCTTTCTACCAGCACTGTAATATATAGTAATGGCTTTGTGTCTACACAGCTAGCTTTGCCTCAACTAATCGACTAGGACTTGGTCCCTAGAAACCTCCCCAAGTTAACTTGTCCAGATCCGTCTACTAGGAATGAGAGATCAGCGCGGTAACAGGACCTAAAATGTTTCATATGGTCCAGCCCAGTACCAGAGAGCCACAGTAATTTCAAAACAATTTTCCTGAGATTTCTCTGTATATGTTAAAGCACTTAACATTCCTTTAACCCCACCATCATCAAAATGGCCTTTTATTGTATAATTCAATGTAGACATACCTGGGATTAAAGACTATCAGAATGGAAATTTCAAGCAAGACACTAAGGTACAGTACCATAATGATAATAACAATGAAATACATTGCCAGATTCTATTTTTAGACATATAGATTATGTATAAATTGTAACCCAGAAAGATGAAATGACCAGATCTCAAATCACTTATGTGACAGAGAGCTGGCATGGAAGGTAGGAATGTGTGAAGTAAGGAGATAAGTTTTATGAACAGGACTGATTTGGTGAAAGTTATGATCTGACTTCACCCTCACTAAAGCAAAGGAATGAAAGGAAATTCCCACTTTACCTCAGGTCAAGATAGAGACGTGGCATTTTTTTCCCTTAGTATGTGGCCCAGTTGACAGTTGTCCATGTGGAGAAATCAAAGACTTTAGAGATGGCCTGAGTAGCCTGTGACAGCTGAACAAAGAGAATTAATTTGCTCCCTCAGTTTGTCAGCACAAAGCTGAAGGTGTCCCCTGGCCCCTGGGCTTGTCTGACATCCTCTTTAAGGGTTCTATTTTAAAAGATGAAAGTGGCAATCATGGGGGACTGAGGAAAGAGTGAAGCGAAGCCAGGGGAATGGGCCAACTGACATAGCACCAGACATGGGATACTGCCAACACAATGAATTCAGAGCTCTCGTGCAACTGTGTACCAGGCCAGCAACTGAAATTGATGCAGACCAAGGAGGATGTAACACAGGCCACCAAACGCAGATCTGTTGCACTTTCATTATCTAAGTAAAAAGGAAAGTGACCGGACCAGTGTTTTAGACATCACAAAATCAAAAGGAAATCCAGAGCACCAGCCTCTGAAAAGACCAGCCTAGGAAAGTTAAGCAGCTAAGTCACCACCAAGGACACAGGGAAAAGGTTTTTTTTTTTTTTTTCCCACTTTATTTAATTTTTAAAACAAATCCCTCTCAATGGATCACTGTACTTTTTTTTTTTTTTTTCAGAAAGACTCTCATTAACTTCTTTTAATGAGACAGAATATTTGGAGCAACTTTCAAACAAAGAAAGAACTTTGTTAAATGTCTCCAACTTCTGACAGCTTCTCACACTGCCATAACCCTGGGACACTAACTAACATTCCCAGCCCTCTTGCTTCTTTAATCACTCCAGATGCAAAATCCTCAACCAAAGTATCTGATTGGCTAAGATTAGGTCACATGAGTGCATTGTAGATGCCACAGTTCTGGGTGATATTTTTTTGCACATGCATATGCAATGGGAGGTGGGATTTCTTTTCTTACAAAATTCACACAGTGCTGGTTTTTTCAAACAGAGGGAAAGAGTTAAGATGTTGGATACACAATAATATCTAGCCCACCACCCACCCCTCATTATGGAATAGGTACTTAAGGGACAAAGGTCCTTGTAGAAGATACATTCAAAAAGCAATGGCATTTGCTTTAGTATTGTTCATATAATTCCTTTATTATCCAGGGGTTTATAAGGTTTTTATACAAATGCATTTAAAGGATAGAGAAAAAAAAGAATTGGTTTAAAATGTAAAATGGTGAAATCTTTTTTAATAGGAGAAAAAAACCCACATATATGAAAAAAAACATACAAAAACAGAAAGTGTAAAGGAAATATGAGAGGGGTATGATACACAGAATACAAGGGCATGTAAACTGCAAGACAAGGGGAAATTTTATAGAGCAGTCACTTTAGATGTATTTTAAGACTTTATTGATGCCATAAAATCAGACACTATAAACCTGGATTCTTTGTCAAAAGTAGGCTGTTACGTGCAAAAGTAGATTGAATTTAGATGTACAAGAGAAATTAGAGGTAAACCAGTGTAACATTTTATAGAATGCCTACACAAATAACATTTTAGAAAATATTTTTTAAAGTAACACACACAAACATTTCAGACTCTTCAATTATAACCCACCATTCTAAGGGAAAATAGTTGCAGACTTTGGGAGACTAATATTCACTCCTGTCTCTGCTTTCTTCCCATCTCTTCTATTCTCATATTATCTATTACCATTCAGTCTCATTCATCTTTGCTTTCCCTTACTGCAAAGTTAGTTAGGGTCTAAATTCTTTTTCTTTTTAGACTAAACATTCACCAATCAGTTCTCCTGTCCTAAAATCTGCATTCCCAAATCAGACCTCTTTCCTGGGTATGAATGAGTATACAGCCTACATCAGGATTGGCCTTCAAAAACATATCAACTAAAATTCTCTTGAATAGAGCACATGATTTCCACAGAATTTCTGTCCTTCCTGTGTTCCCCATCTTGGTAAATATGTTGCCATTTACACAATGTCCCAATGTCATCATCAGGTCCTTTAAAGTTCTAACTCCTGAACACATCTCTCTAATGTGTCCCTCTTGTCCACCGTGATGTCCTCCGGCATAGTTCATGTTCTCGTCACATCAGAGGACACCAGGGGTCTCATCTGACCTTTCTCTCTTGATGTTAAAATAACCTTCCAAGTACTCAGATCTCTGCTTCTCTGCTCAAACAGCTCCCATCCACATCTCCATAGAATCTTTAGTATACCAGAGAACAATGTGGTCCTTCTCCACCCTAGGAGCCACTTTACTAACTCCTCCCCCAGGAATTATGGATTCCACTGATAGGTTTCTTTTGTTCACACCTCTGCATCTTTGGGACTGAATTTCCCTCCACCCTTCTTTCTGATTCTGTTTAATTAAATTCTATTCATCTCCAAACAGACTTCTTTGTGCTTTTGTTTCTTGCCACTAGCCTTCATCACAGTAACTGTGTAATTATAATATATCTGTTAACATTTTTTGTTTCTGCTGAATTTTAAAATTCCTTATGCAGTTAATGGCATCTAGTAGATAAGCAGTGAATCTTGGAGTCGTAGAGTATGGATGAATTAAAGAATATTTCACAATTTAATTTTGCATGTTATGCAATGTTCAGTTCACATAGATATTTGTCTTCGAAAGATCATGTTTGGACATTCACTATCTCAGTGAATAACTCCTTATCCAGCCAGTTGCTAAAGTTAGAATGCCAAGGAGCAATCTTGACACATCCCTCTCTCATGTTCAGATCCATTTCATTGGCAAGGCCAAACAACTTTAGATTCTTCAAATTCTCAGTTAAATTATCACTACCAACCTAATCTAAGGTGCATTTTTCTTCCTGGGTTGCTGCAGTAAGTCTTCTGAAGAGCTTATGCATATGCTGGACTCTCTCTACTTCAAGTTTCATATTGCATCCAGAATTCCTTTCACATTTTAAGGCCAGCCTCACATCTTTTCCACTGTCACCCCCTCCTTCCCAACACACATATTCACACAAAATACAAGGAGCCATGTCTTGGATTTGCTCTTAAGAGTAAGGAAATAGAATTTACTTAGTTTTCTATCATTGGGAGCCAAAAGCTACAAAATATGATGGAGACCATATGGAATATTATGCAACAGTCAGAAGCAACAGATTACATGTACTACTGATAACATGAATTGACCTTAAGAACATAGTTCTAAACAGAAAAATAAAATTAAAATTAAGCTAGATTTTTTTTTTTGAGAGAGAGAGAGAGAGAGAGAGAGAGAAATTTTTTTAATATTTATTTTTTAGTTTTCGGCAGACACAACATCTTTGTTGGTATGTGGTGCTGAGGATCGAACCCGGGCCGCACGCATGCCAGGCGAGCACGCTACCGCTTGAGCCACATCCCCAGCCCAAGCTAGATTTTAGCACAGTCTCATTACATGAAATTAAATGTATGTATGCAATACAACAATTAACAAACCAAAAAGATTTCTTAGATTTTCTAGTACTCATTCCCAGTTTCATTATTTTCCTTAGTGCTTAATATCTAACCAACTTGTACTTTGTTTTACGCAATTATTTCTCTGGTTGTTTTATTTTTAACATCACAAATATAACTTACATAAAGAATTTGTATCTATTTTATTCATAGCTATTTTGCCAGTTCCTAGAGTAGCACATACAACATACATGCTCAGTAAATATTTGTTTAATGAATAAATTTCCTTTTAGTACATTAGAATGTTTGTGAGCGGTGTGGCAAATAATGGATTCAGTGTAGAGATAACAGATAGTCTGTCAATGAACCAGTCAAATCAGCAATAAAGGGCAGACCAAAGTCCTTCACATGACCTTCAAAACCATTCCGATGCTAATTTTAATCTAGCTCTATGCCATCATTTCTTCAAATACCCTCCCTGTCCATCAATATATTTTAGCCACCTATTCCCAATTGTTCAAATGCACCACATTTCATCTCACTTCAGGGCCATTATGCCTACAGTTCCTTTTACTTAAAAAACTGTTTCTGCTCATACTTTTCTCTCCCTAACAGTTCTTTCCCTAGTTAAAACTTCATCCTTTATACCCCAGCTCATGGTCCATTTCTTCAAGGAACCTTCTCTGGCTCCTTTGATCTTAAACTGTTGCCATGGAATCCTGGATTCCTGTTTCTTCAGGATATCGACATAATTTATAATTATGCATTTGAGTTTGTTATTTCATTAGTTTCAATCAACCACACCAGTCTGTGAACTCTACAAGGTCAGGGACTCTCATTCTGAGCATGATTGCATTTCTGGATCTAACATAGTACCTGGTCCATAGGAGACATACAACAGATATTAGTCATTTAAATGAATGAGTCTCTTTTTGTTTCTTTGCACCTTTAAGAAAATAGAAATATCTTCCAGAAAGCCCTCAAATTAAGCTTCTTCACCTTTTGAATTTTTCGGTTCACTTCAAGGTCACCCTTCTTTCAAGGTGCTCTTCGTTGGTCTCATTTTCTCATTATAAATGATCTCAAGGTCTTGAGCCCAAATAAGGTATCCCCTTGGCAGTCTTCTAACAGAGCCAGAAGGCAACAAAGGCCCATAGAAGGAGCTTTTATTAAGATATCTTCTCTCATTATTTGCCCCTTTAAGAAAAAATTTAAGTTAATTATGTGCAAGAAAATTAATATTTCCTTTACTGTCCAGCCAGATCTAGTTCAAAATTTTCTAAGAGATTTGGTACTTTTCATTATCAGTTTTCTTGGCACTTCTCAGTGCTCCTGTCACTTTAATTGGGAAAAATACAGGAGGTCTTTGATGACTAAAAGAATGAGCCCCTACACCTCGAAACCAGTGCTGAGATTGCTTATCGTGTAAGGAGCTGGCTTTTCAAAGTAAGGGAGCTCTGACTTTGATCATAGTGCACTCAAAATCATCATTAACTTTCCTCACCCTTACAATTTCTGTGTAATCAATTAATTGCAATACCTTTCCCAAAGCTGAAAGCAAATAATGAATAAAATCTGATGACATCTATGTGATAATATGACAAATTTCCTTTTTTTAATGATGTTTGTAGACAAAATGTAGGGTTATGTTTTTTCTAATATTTCTAATGGAAAGGGCTTTTTCTATTTAAAGTATCATAAAAAGAATAAAAAACATTCTGTAGAGAGAAATTTTTTCCTATTTCACATAATTATATACATGACACTGCAAATGTGACCCATCTTACATATGTCATTTTGCCTGCAATTTCCTGTCCCTTGCCTTTGTTTTATTCTTGTGAAAATGCTTCTAGAGTTTTTCAAATGGCCTTAGATAAAAAGGTAGCATTTCCACCTCAGGCTTGAGTGTGAAGACTAAATCAAATGCTCACAAAGACTTGACTTCAAAATAGCCAAAACAAGAAATCTTCTAAGAGGAAAGAAAAGGTATTTAATCTTCTGGGAATTATAATATATGGAGAAGAGTGAGTGAGAAAAGAAAAAAAAAAGTTGTATTCTTTCAGAGTTTGGGCTGAGAAAGTACAAGTAGTATGGTTACCTTCTGAAATCCCTAAAATCGCTGGGCATTAGAGCTATCCATGAACAACTTTGAAATTAAAATCCATAGGTGATGTTCGAAACTAAGAGAATCTGCTAAATAGGAATCTGATTTCTTACCACATCACTGAAAAAAAAAAAAGATAAGTTTTATACCATGTACCCATTCACTAGGTACTGATGGGAACCAGCCCAAAATATATACAAATCATCCATAAGTTACATTGCAAAGTGTAAAGATTTGAATTTCTTTGCTTGGGAAAAAGATGAGATTTTTGTTCCTGTTGTTGTTTACTTGTTGTTTGGGCATGTATACATGCCCAAAATATTCAAACATTAAATTTTATGAAGTTCACAATTTGCCCTGGCATTCTATAGAAAAACAGAGTTTTGAATTTTTTCAAGATATTCCTAAACAATGAAAGAACGCAGAATTTTAGCACTATCTCCAAGTAAACAACCAAAGTTTCCTGAGATAAAGTAGATAGGACTTGTAAGACCTAAGACCATTTATATAAAGCATACTGGTTCTCAGGAGGTGAATTTAAGAAAGAAAGCTAGGAATATTCTTGTGAAGGAAAAAAAATTATTAAGAATGATTGCCAAGTGCCCCACGTTTTCAAATGTTTGGGATCATTAAAAGGAATATTTAGTTTATTGAGATACACATTTATGTCACTCTGAAATATGA
This sequence comes from Ictidomys tridecemlineatus, assembly GCF_052094955.1. Classification (NCBI taxonomy): domain Eukaryota; kingdom Metazoa; phylum Chordata; class Mammalia; order Rodentia; family Sciuridae; genus Ictidomys; species Ictidomys tridecemlineatus. Next base: position 172,442,932 of record NC_135478.1, read on the forward strand.
CATGGATGAATCAGACCAAGAATTAGACTTGCATCCTATTATAAAATATCTAAAAAATATTTAAAAATTTCTGTTACATGAACATGTTTTTTAAAGTCAAGTACCATAAAAAGCCTTATATTTAATGACAAGAGTATCCTGTTAATCCTGCCACCAGTCCACATTCTTAGCAATTCATTCTGATATGTGTCTATGTATCATTTAAAATATCATCTTCATACTAATTATCAGTGTGTCAATTTTAGACATTACAATTTGATTCGTAATCTAATGAATACTTAGGTTTCCCCTCACACCTTCTTCATGAATAATAACAATTTTTGTTCAATTTATACATGATTTATTTTATTATGATTATGTAAATATTATCCATTCCCACAATAAGTGGCATTTTATGATTTTTAAGTACTTAAATTCCATGAATTACTAATTGCCTCGCTCTTCTTTATGCTTGATTTTCTAATTATATGGTGCTAAATTTTATAAAATGCTGGTGAATACTGTTTTCTACACAAATAGTACATAGCATAGTTTGTCTAAGTTATTTTTCCCCTTCTTCCTTCAGCCCACCAATTATTCTTTTATATGGCCTAATGTTTTATTTCATGTATGGAATGTCTATCTTTTGAAATATTTCTGAGACTCTGTGTTATATTTCTGCCTCTTTGGTAAATTTAGTTAACTCTCTTCCATTTCTAGTCTCTCTTTTAAAATTGTATTGTCATCCTTAATCTTGTATTGTATCCTCTCATTCTTTCTCTAATTTGTTATTTACTTTCTAAAAATCTTTTATTGCCCATTTTAGTATGGCACTGGAGACAGGAGTGGGTATTAGAATGTAGTTAATTCTCCATGTTCCATATAGGTAAATTTAAAGAATCAAGATAACAGCAATTCTTGCAGGAGTTGTTGAGATATTTGTAAGAATTATTCCTATTGCATTGGTCTTTAAGAAGAAGGAAAAAAAAACTAAGAACAAACATTTTAAATACCTCCTCGGTACTGAAGAGTGAGGGTGGAATTTGGGGCATGAAAGCATTCTTCATAAAGAATTCTGATTTATTCCTCAATATCTGTGGCTAACTCTGGCATAAGTCCAGCATTCGTATGAACTGGCAAAGGCAGGGATCAGAGACCAGATGCCCTGTGACAGTCCCAGAGAACCATCAAACAGGAGAGTGAGTTCTTCCCTTTTAGTAGGCATGGGACACTGGCTGGTCTGTGCAGCTCTCCAGTGGCACAGTGAAGAAGGATTCAAAGTGCAAATTAGGAAAGAACCTGAGACCGGGATGCAGGAAATACTTGAAGTCAGACAGAACACCAGCAATTTTCTTTCCAAAGCTAAGAGTACCAAGTGACTCCCTCTAACTTGACAGTTAAGCATTCTTTCTTGTTCACTGGAAGAGTAGAGTGAAACAGTTACATTGTTTTGAGAACAATGAAAATGTTTAAATATGAGTATTTCTGGCTTTATAAAAGCCTTATGTCAGTTCAGATTTGTCGACTTTATCCATTCTGGCCTTTCTTAGCTCCTGCATCTGGATGCCTGTCAAAAAGACTGAGGAGAAGGGTAAAAGATGAGGACCAGTCACTCCAATGCATTAGGGTGTTTCAGAAAGTGAATGTGCTATACTTCACAGGCTAAATTATGAATGGCTTTAAAAAATTATTATTGGTGTTGTAGTAAGAACACTTAACATGAGATCTACCTTAATACACGGCTGGTACAGGATGTAGAAATAATTTTAATGAGGAAGGTAAAAGTGTGCCCTTGAAGTAGACAAAGTAGAAATGGGTAATGAAAAGGTAGGAAAACAAATTGTGTATAGACCATTAAAAAGAGTAGTCATGTGGATGTCAGATGAGCCCATCAATTCCAAACACTGATTTTTATTTTTTATTTGAACACAAATACCAGGTCATATCTTAAAGGTCCTGTCAAGTTAGAAGTAGTGAATGCACCTTCTAATTGTTACTTTAAACAATCTACATTTTGAACCCAGATCTCCCTTAAGTTGCAAATGCATGTATCCAGTGCCTTTCTGATTTGGCCCATAAGTAGTCAACTCAATGTTTGAATCTAGTTCATTACTTCCTTCCTAACTCCTCCTGGGGTACTTATCTGTCTCTCTGCATGGCACCTAGTTTCCCAGTCCAGAAATGAGTTTATCAACATTGACTCTTCTTCTTCTTTACGTCAAATGACTACACACTGTTTTCTGGCAGTTCTGCTTCCTAAATTCTTCTTCAGACATATGCACCATTTCCAATCTCGTCCCCAGTAGTTTACCTAGTCCAAGAGATTAGAACCTTGATCCAAATCAAAGGTATGTCCTCCTAATTGGTTTTCTTGACTCACTTCCCACTCCGTAATCCCCATGATCTTTCTGCGATATTAGTCCAATTATTTTACAACCTTTCTTTAAAATCCTTCAGGGCTCCTCCTAACCTTGAGAACAAAGTTCACACTCCTTAATAAGATTTTTTAGCTGCCTGTATCTGCAGTGCCATTCTCTCTCTCCTCTACCCTATTCTCCTCAGATCCTGGGGTTATGCTCTGAACAGGTCCTGCCCTTTCATAACAGAGTTTCCTTTCTGCCTGGAATCCTTGCACAGTGTTCCCCTCAACACCTCCCTTTCTCTGACTAAATCCTTTCCTGCTGCCCAATATGCTCAGCACTCCCTCCGCAAGACCCTCCTGTTGTACTGGCCACTCATTATTGCAAGTCTTCACTAATTAATTGCCGTGGCCACTAGACTGCACAATCTCCGAGGGAATCTAGTCTATTTATCATGCTATCTTTAGAGTTTAATGTGACACCTGACTCACAAAAGACATTCAGTAAACATGATTTCCAAGTAATTTTAAATTTACACATGAACAGATCTTAGTTATTTAATATTGAACCATTCTTCTTTGAAGACAATCCCAGGAAGAGTGCTAAGTCCAAAATAATTCAATATTTAGCAGCAGTTTTGAGAATACTGTTTTAAAGTCGTATTAATGTCATGTAATATAGTGATTATAAAATGAAGAATGTCACATACCTATTTTTCTTTGATTAGTAAAAAAGATTTATGCAAATTTTACCAAGTGAATGACTCTGAAGGGGGAAGAAAAAGAGTGTGTCAGATGTCAAAAAGATTCTAGAAATATTAGAGTAAAGGTTCTAGGAAAAAAACCTTATAAAGATATATTCAAGCAAAACCAAAATAGCCTGATATTTTAATAGTCTTGGTTTCAGACACCCACTGCAATAAATGTCAATTTAACTGTTACCCAAGGTCAACTGCATTCATGATTGAAGAGAGTATGAGACAGTTGGTGCATCTCAAGCATCTACCAATATTTAAACCGCTTAATGATGTGTGAATGATATCTGCCTTTCTCTTTATTTATCTGTGTTTTTGTTTCACTGTTTGGTCCTTTCATTGATATTTTATGTGTTAGTAAAATGGCGATGTTTTAGCTTTCTGAGTGGGGAGATACATTGTTAGTTATATTGTACCCATGACTGTATTTCAAGTGAATTAGAACTCAGTGGCCTTGGAAAGCTAAATCTAAACTTATTCATATGGAATCCTCTGAGACATTCACCTAATTTACTATTTTTGTGTAAAGTGTTCTTATAAAAATCTATCAGTTATCAAATAACCTAGATACACATTATTATAAATAATGTGTATCTAGGTTAAAAATAGATAAATATAGTTTTCCCAAATTGGAGCATGCCCAGGAGTTGCTCAGTGCTATCAAATAAATTTGTGGAATCTTGCATAATTGCTTTAAGATATTTCTTCTACCAGTCCATTTTCATATGTGTCTTTACCAATAACTCAAGGTCCATTCCTTTGCTCCTTTACCAATAACTCAAGGTCCATTCCTACTTACAGGGTTTTCTCTCTGACTTTCACTGCATCTGAACTATGCATTGTTCCAATTTGGCAGTTCTCCCATACACAGGAGATATACGTTCACATGTGTAACATTCTTGTGCACACCCAGATTTCTGTTTGCACATAGATTTAAAATAGACAGCTGGGCACCATGGCGCATGTCTGAAATACCAGAGGCTCAGAAGCCTGATGCAGGAGGATCATGAGTTCAAAGCCAGCCTCAGCAAAAATCAAGGTGCTAAGCAACTCAGTAAGACCCAGTCCCTAAATAAAATACAATATAGGGCAGGGGATGTGACTCAGTGGTCAAGTGCCCCTGAGTTCAATCTCTGGTTACCCCCCAAAAACCATAAAATAAACTCTATTTCATCCCCTGGAGGCTAGCTTACACTGCACCCCAGCAGAGCCCCTTTCTGTGATAGACCCCCTTGTGCCTATTGTGCCTATTAGTTGAGAACTACTGCAGTCTAGACTTTGGTCACCATCAAGATTTCTTTGTGACATCTGGGTGACAGTCTTTAGTGAGTAAGAAGAAACGACACTGGTTTGTAATCTTCCTCACCAGGTTGCCCTAATGACTTTCTAAAACAGTCTGGTTAGACATTACCTGAGGGTAATTTAAAACATAAGGCAGTTGAAAGTCAAAATTAACACCACCAAAAGCCTTCCTACCAGGTAAACCTAATACATACAGAGCTTTCATGTAAAGAGCATAGGATGAATGAGTAGAAGACTGGGATTTTAGTCCAGTTTTGCCTATTTATAATTCTAAAAGCTTCTTATACCCTGTTCTCATAGTATTTAGTCCAATTCTTTTTTTTTTTTTTTTTTTGGTACCAGGGATTGAACCAAGAGGCACTTAACCACTGAGCCACATCCCCAGCACCTCCCCTGCCCTCTCACCCCCCCACACACTTTTGTTTTTCTTTGAGACAGTGTTTCTCTAAGTTGCTTAGGTCCTTGGCAAATTGCTGAGGTTGGCTTTGAATCTGAAATCCTCCTGCCTCGGCCTTTGGAGCCACTGGGATTAAAGGCATATGCTACCTTGCTGGAACACTCCACATTCTTGAAAGACTCCTCGCCACGTTGTATTTCATCTGCTTTTCCCTCTAGATTGGAAGCTTTCAGGGCTGGAGGACTGAGGCTAAGCTTTGTATCTAACACTGAGTTGACAGCCAATATGGAAATAGAAAGGACCACATTTCATCCCCAGGCTCCGTTCCTGCTCTGATACTTTGACTCTAGGGCGAGGCGTCTTCCCAGGCTTCCAACTCTTCTTTCTCTCTCTCTTCATAATACAGATATTCTGTTTGAAATTTATTTCCTAATAGGGAAAAGTCTGAATTTGGATGCTCATCCACACACATTTCTTTTCATCTCTATCCACACGAACCCAATAGAAAGCTGGTTACAAAGACATATTGGTGCTATCCTTCATCTGTATTAGCAGAGTTCTAGGGACAAATACACCCCTTGCTCTACTCAAGAACATCTTGTGGTCCCAAGCCTTGCATTCCCTGATCTGAAAATCTACCCGACATATTCGGGACACCTAAGGTATCTTCTGCTTCCCAAGATTCTACTTTCCCTGAGCCACCACCAAGCCTTGAATACCTCATCACAGATCCTTCTATTTGCATTCTCACTCTCGAATGATTTTTAGCACTATGTAGTGAATAAAAATGAAAATGATTCTTACACTAACTGATTATAGTGCTACAAAAAGTCTGAAGAGTTCACATAGTTTTCTTTTGGGAAAGCAGCATAGAAATCAATTGAATTCTTATATTCTAGGTCAAACTCACACTCGATATTAAGATCTCTGAAACCTGTTTTTAGCAGCTTCGGTGGAAAAGTGCAAAACATGAAGCATTTTGCTTTTTTAAAAGCAGTAATTAAACTTGTTAGATGAGAGAGTAAACAGAAATCTCAACGTAGATATTTAAAAAGAAAGATAATTTCAGAAAACAGTACGATTTCTTGAACCTAATTTTATACTGAAATCGAATACTACTTTATATTCAGGCATAATTAAATATTTGCCTTTCCACAGGTTATATATAGTTTCACATTAAGATAATTTGTTTTTACTCTGACTCTAAGCAGCACAGTACCAAGTTGGTAGAGGAAAATTATGGAAAATATTGTCCAAATTAAAGAGCACAGAAGAGCAGAGAGTAGGAATTTAATTGTAGAATCTGAGGATATCTTCTAAAAAAATTAGCAGCTAACACCTGTTCTGCATGGTTCATCTGCAAACTGCTAGCTATCAAGAGTTCTGGTGAATGCCCAGGAGGGGACCTACGTGGAGAGGGATATAGGTAAGTTGAAAGAGGGATTATTGATTACATATACACACTTCTGTGGTATAGTTTAAACCAGGACCTACCAAACATTTCTGAACATATAAAACATTCATTTTTAAAGACCTACTCACCTCAAAACTTCAATCTATAATCTTTGTGAGTTAAAATTGAGAATGTGTATTTTTAACAAGAGCAGTTGCTCTAAAGTAACATTTCAGAACCACAGGGTTTTGTTTGTTTTGTTTGCTGTCAATTATACTACAGTATGCCATCAAATATAAGAAGCAATCTGATTTCAGTGATTTAGAATGTAGAAAATGTGTACCTAAAATCAACCGAATAGAGCAGTCCCCAAATTATCAATTTTGTCCGGTTCTAATTTATGTATTAATTTTCTTTTATGGTTAGAATTTTTTATTGGTTGTTTTTAGCTATGCATAACAGTATAATCCATTTTGATATGATAACATAAGCATGGAATAGATCTTATTCTAACTAGAATGTTAGGACCTCCATTTTTGTGGATGTCCAGATTGTGGGTTTCACTGTGATATTTTTATACATGTACATAGGAAAATTATATCAGATTCATTCCACTGTTTGTCTTTTCCTATCTTGCTTATCCTCCCTCCCTCCCTTCCATTCTCCATCATCTAATCTACTAAACTTCTGTTCTTCCTCTCACTTCTTCCCCACACATTGTGGTTTAGTGTACACATATCAGAAAACATTTGACCTTTGGGTTTTGGGGGGATTGGCTTATTTCACTTAGGTTGATAGTCTCCATGTCCATCTTAAAAATTAAGCCTGGCTCCCCATCAACTTTGTCATAGAGTTATCCTTCTTTGTGGCTGAGTAATATTCCATTGTGTACATACCATATTTTCTTTATCCATTCATCTATTGAAGGGCACCTACTTTGGTTTCATAGCTTAGTTATTGTGAATTGAGCTGCTATAAACATTAATGTGGCTGTATCACTGTAGTATGCTGATTTTCAATCTTTTGTATATATACCAAGGAGTGGGATAACTGGGTCAAATGGTGATTCCATTCTTAGTTTTTTGAGGAATCACCACAGTTTTAATATATTTATTCTAAAATTTTAATGGCCAGAATGAAAACAAAAGTTCTCAGATGAAGGACATTTTCAGTCAAATAGAGGCATGGAAGTTTGGGGACTGTATAATAAGAACTTGATTTTTTTTTTCCAAAAGCCAATGCATGAAACATGGCTTCTGCTTACTCCAATGCAAGTACTGTTAGCTTCCATGTTGTGCTCAGAGACATCAAGCCCCAAGCGATATCTTCTATACTTTCTAGCTACCATTAGAAGATAAACAAAAGTTGGTCATCTCCAAAAAGAAAGCTCATGGAGGGGCTGATGTACGGTATGATGGCTCACATCCCTATCATATGGCCCCCCTGTCAGCTCTCCCTGCCTCAGTCTCATCCACCTCTGGTCTATGACTGCCACCATCCTGTCATGTCAGATATGAAACTCCAGGCTGGTTACTTCTGTGTTCAAAACTCTCAGTGGCTTCTCATTGCTGAAGAAAAAGAAAACTGGACATTTTTTTAGCAAGGAACCAAGGGCCTCTAATTCAGGTTCTTGCAGTGTGTGCAGTCTGTGCTCTGGACACTCTGACATCATTTCAGTCCCGCACTTTGCCTGATTCCTCAGGACTTTAAAACAGATACCTAAACTCCCTCCCCTGACAATCCTTGAAAATAGTCATTTGATCATTGTTTAGACAAGAAGAATACTGTGATTATATTTTCTTTCCTGTTTGGGTTTTAAGTTTTTTTTCTATTCTAATTGCTGTTTTCCTTTGTCACTCATTTACCTTTTTTTGTACTTTTAGTTTTTCTTGAAATGGCCCATCATATTATAGATTCAGTAAAATCACAATTTTGCCCACACTGTCTTTCCAGAGTTTCTGTCCTCTTGCTTGAATCAGGGCTGATGGTTCTCTCATCTTTCTTTTTGGTCAGGGGGCAGCATACTATTGCCCAGGAGCTAAACCCAGCTCCCCACATATTTTGTACATAGAGTTTAACTGGCACACAGCCACAGCCATTCATTTATGTGTCAGCCATGGCTGTTTTTGTTCTACAACAGAGGAGTAGAGTTTGCTTTTTTCTCTTTTATGTTCTATGCTTTTTCTGAAAAGAGGGCTAATTCTTCACAGCCTGTTTATATTTGGGAATGAAGCAATAGAGAAGTTGACTGTGATTGCCAAACACACATTTATGTCCTCATTTCGAGGAAAGAAGATGGGGAGCCAGCCTTAATTTTTCAAGTCCCACATGCTTCAACGGGAAGAGGATTGCTCATGCTCCATCTCCTATATTGCCTTCTGAATTCTCATTGGGACAACTGTTTGTTTCCTTGGCCAGAGGCTGTGTGAATGTTAGGCTTCTGCTGTGGCTTCATATATCATCCTGACCTTTACCCTATGTCTTCTGAGTCCTTAGCCTCCCTGAGGCTCTGTGGAGTAGGGTGCAGCCCTTTTGCAATATATTGTAATCTGGCTATGTAAGGTCACATTAGCAATAACTCCATCTATGACACGTTCTGGAATTTTAATATCTCTTACCCATTTTTGTTCCCTTTATTGCTATGGGTTAAAACTTTTTTTTTAAAATTCATTTTAGGCTTTTTAAATGAAGTATATTTCAGGAAGGAGGGAAGATAAACCAATATACTCAATATGCCTTCATGAACTAGGTTGCCACAGCTGTCTCTATATCATGTAAGAATCTCCCAAAGCACTTTCTATGTACTGGTTTTCATGGCATTTATTTCTTTCCTCCTTGTGTTCAATTTATTTATAAACACATTTTATTTCCTCTCTAGACCATAATCTTTTTGGAGATTAGATGAATCTAGGCATACACGTAATACTCTCTAACAATATTTGTTGAAGGAACAAAATAATGAATTCAGAGAGCAAAGTCAGGAAAGAGGAGTCTCTTGAAGAAAAGAATGTGCTATTTGATAGGTAATACAATCTAAGTCCCTTTCATCCTTACCTTTTCCCCCAGAGACACAAGTGGTCCCTAGATCCCACCAATATCCCCTACCTTTCAATAACCTTAGGTAAAGAAAAGTGAATTGTATTGCTCCTAAAGGATATCTCAAACATTTTCTTTATTTTCTATGTTTCACCTATAGTGAAATCCATCACCACAGCTTCCCCCTCTGGTTTTATAACCAAAGAGCCCACTAGAAAACATTTCCTGGAGGAAAGAGATAAAAGGTAAATGGCTTGATGGTTTTCCTGTGGTTTCCAGAGTGACAGCCCACAACTGGTAAAGAGCATTTGCACTGGATTGGATTATGAGGAAAACCAGTCATCATAAATAATACGAACTCAGGTTTTTAGGCAAAAGCTAAGTATGGAAAACCTCCCTAATGACCTGTGATCATTAGGAGAAAGCTGTGTAATTTGTAAAGATGACCTAAACTTCTGGGATTTTGCCAGTCACCCGTGATGCCCCTGGAAAGCAGCTCCAGATCTAAGCTCTCTTCAAACCCTATAGACCAGAGTGCATTAGGAAGGCAGTCTCCTGCCGTGGAGAAGGCAGAATTGGCATTCCTCAGTGGCTTGGGCTTCTATGGCTGAAGGTTCAAATTATTATGCTAAACGCATCGAGTAATTCACATAAGCAATAAATTTACAGACATAATAGTCTTCCTGCAAGACCTCTCTCTCTCCTGCCTCTCCCTGAGAAAGAAAAATATAATTTCAACTTTGTCTTCCCTCTTCAAATTGTTCATCATTGCTTTAGGGTACACAAGTGAATGTGTGTTTTATTACCGATCCCAATTTACACTGTTTTCTGAACTGCACTTTCATAGCAGTTTGTCAATATTATCTTTCCAAAAGGAACCAAGCAAACTGCCAGGAAGAATTTTTAATGGCCTCCTGGTGGTAATTAAAATGTCATTTATGAAATAATAGCCTGTTGGTTTTTACCTGACTTGAAGTAACTGCTCAGTTTTACTTAGGCTGCATTGCTCTTTCCATATTGAAGACCTGTACTTAACGGAATCAAAGAATGCTATATTTCTTGAAGTGCAATGAAACTGAAGAGAATCTGATGCGCACCTTTCTCAACATGGCCTCATCGGCAGAGCACTTACGGTGCAGTTTAGGACATGCCTGGGTCTCCATTCGGGTCTCCATTCTTCCCTCTAGATCTTCCTCCATAGGAGTTAGGGATGTAATTAGATTCAACAATTTTAATATGACTACCAGTAAAATATTTTCATCTTAGTCATAGGGATGATTTATCGGTGTCGTATAGCAGCTTTTCGAAAGGAAATACAGCATAGCAGTTAAGTGCTGTTTAGTTAGCTTTTGCATTCTGTGAACCAAACACCTGATAAGAACAACTGAAAGGAGCAAAAGTTTATCTTGGCTCATGGTTTCAGAGGTTCAGTCCATGGCTGTCCAACTCCATAGCTCTAGGGCTGTAGGTGGAGCAGTACATCATGACAGAGGGTTTGGTGGAAGAAAGCAGCTCAGGACATGGTGACCAGCAAGCAGAGAGAGCTCATCAGTGACGGAATATAAACCCTAAAGACATTGCCCTAGTAATCTACTTCCTCTAGCCACATCCTACCTGCCTACAGTTATCACCCAGGTAGTCCACATCTGTAGATTGATCAATCAACTGATCAGGTTATATAATCTAATCATTTCACCTCTGAAAACTCTTGCATTGTCTCACATATGAGTTTTAGGGGGAAAATTAAACCATAACATTGCATAGACTGGAGAACCAGTTTGGGTGGCTTCAAATCCCAAATCTGTCACTTATCCAAGGTGTGCATTCTTGGCAAGCTGCCTAACTTCTCTGTGTTCATAATAGTGCTATCTCCTAGGGGGGCTTTTGTGTGCTGATCTATGTCAAATGTTTGGATAATAATCATTATGTAAGTATGGGATCATCATGATGATAAGATTTACTTAGTGATTTTTTTAAGGGTCCACTTCAAAACATTTTGGGACAAAATGTAAAGTTATGAAGGAACAGATGTGGGAAGTTAGAAATTTGGGACAATCATAGCAACTGTTTTGCAGGACACCACATGGGAATTCTGCTTTCAGAGATCCCGAGTGGAGCCTTGTGGGAAGAGGTCAGGAAGCTTGGGAATCCCTACTTGTTGAGCTTCCTAATATCAGGCAAATCATCTATCCCCTTGATCCTCACCTTCTTTATTTGTAAAATAAAGTATGGTACTGGATGAATTCTGAACTTCTCTTCAGTGCTACAGTCCTGTCTTCTTAACTAGCTATTTCTAAATCAAATCACATTTTAAGTGCCCTGGGAAAAACTTGCCACTTAAAAGAGAACACTGTGACAATGGAAAACTGCTTTGTTATGGCCAATTCTCCCTATCCATTCTGACTTGTAAATGTGACTGCTCAAAAGTCAAGCTCATTCAAAGCCAGCACATTTGTGTCACTGCTCCACCAATGCCTGGAGCAGAAGTGAGAGGCTCTCTCATGTCATGTGGCCTAGGCATCTGAAACAGGCGCACTGCCTTTTCTGAGCGACACATGAATACACCTGGGTAATGCAAGTTGTTCAACACTGACTTAGCACCCTTCATCTCAAAGACTTGCCCAGATTCTGACTTCAATTAGCACATGTTTTCTGTGTCTGCCTCCTACTGAGCCATACCCCGCCAACCGACACACACACACACACACATACACACCTTGGTTTGTAATAACTTTGCATATTTTATATTACTCAAGGGATTTTGAGTTATTAATTAGACTAAATTCATTCCTCAGAGGAAACCCATACATACCAATTCATACTTCCAAGGTAAACATTCAGTTATTCTGTGCCAAAGAAAATGAAAAGGGAAGAAATATGATAATTGAGATGAAATGTTCCTCAATATAATTGTCACATAACAAAGATGATAATTAAAGGGTAGGGTAGGGAGAAAAGAAAACTAATATGAACAAGCATCTATTCTGGGAGGCCCCGAATACTAGATATTTCTTAGCAATGCTTTATTTCATGATTAGATAATAAGCATTGTAGATTTTAGCTGCTGCTGCTTCTTCTTTTTTTTTTTAAAGTTCCTTAAAGTTTTCTTGATCAAAGTTACATGAAATCATTTAACACTGAAACACTGGAATGTGACATTACCAGAGAAAGCCTCTCTATGTTTTCTGGAGGTCTTCAAGATATAGATTCTTGCAATTATTTTAAAAATCTGTTTTATTTACCTGTAACCAGAAAATTAACAAATGTACACTTTTATATACAAATTAATATGAAAATTTATACTTTTATAGACCAACAAGATTATAAACTCAGAACCTTTATCTTTAAAAGGTAAATATCATATTTGCTAGGAAAAATTGCTTTGAATTTGCTATATCCTTATGATTTGGAGGTTGAAAAATGTTGTTTTTTGCTACTGCTAAAATTTTATTGCCTTTGATTGAAACCCAGACAAAAATGTAGAGAATGATACATGATACCAGCAAATGAAATGTAATCAGACTCTTGAGGTTTAATCTACTGGTGGAGTCTGCCCACCTGAAAACCCAGTTGGATTTTATAAAATTGCTAAATTTTGTTTGCAAATGCAATCCAAGAATATATCTGAGATCCTTTTAAAAAAGGAAAAAAAAAACTCTTTGAAACAGATACTATTAACTAGAAATCTATAGACAATTAAAAACCAAGGTAGGAAAAAGTGAATGACAGTTTTAAATGAACTGCATTTAGATGACAAAGTTAACTTAAATATAACTAGCAATTTACAAATAATAAGCAGCTTTAAGTGTTCTGTGGTATTTTTGTAGTTTTCTTCAATCCTCTTAGCTAGGACACCCTTTTGGATGATTATAATCAAAACAAAAACAAACAAAAATTCCCCCAAAACAGATACATGACAATATTGGTAAGGATGTAGAGAAATTGGAACATTTGCACACTTTGGGTAGGAATAAAATGGTATAGCTGCTATGGAAAACATTATAATGGCTTCTCAATCAATTAAAAAGAGAACTAACGTATGATCTAGCAATTCTGCTCCTTGATACATATGCACAAGAATTAAAAGCAGATATTCAAGGAGATATTTGTAGACCTATGTCATAGCAGCATCATTCACAATAGTCAAAAGGTTGGGAGCAACCCAAATGTCCATGATGCGTAGCTAATTAAACAAAATGTGTACACATGCAATGATATATTGTTCCACCTAAGAAGAAAGGAAACTCTGACACTTGCTACAATATGATTGAACCTTGAAGACAATATATCTGGTGAAAGAAAAAGTCATAAAAGGACAAATGCTGTATGACATACACTTGCCTAGAATATTTATGTTCATAGATACATAAATAGAAGGGTGGAGGTAGGGGCTTGCGTGGTGAGGGTCAGAGAGCTTGTTTGTGAAGATGAACTCATTCTGGGCCTGGGTGATGGAGATGGTTGCACAACAAGGGGAATGCACTTAATGCCACTGGGCTGTATTACTAAAGATGATTAAAATGTCACACTTTATATTATGAATATTTTATCACAATAAAAAAGTGGAAGCTGGGCAGGAGAAAAGAGTATAGTGGATTGCTTGCAATTCAGTCTGCCTGATTGTCCAAAGTAGAATTTACCTTTGTGAAAATCTTGAGCCTTGACTTCCACATACATAAAGTGTTAATCATCGTGTTAGATTCACAGTGTTGAAAGGATCAAATATATTCTTGAATGTGATAAAACAAAGAGAGAGGCTCTTAACTAGAACTCCTGATGTGAGTTCACAGTCTTTTCTACTTTTCTAGTTATCACAGCTCAGCTAGATAAAGTTCCTCCCATGTCAGTACTGAGGTGCTAATCGCATAGAGTTCTTCAGTAGTTCAAAGATGGAGGCAATGAACATTGTGACTACTTACTACACGTAACTGTTGAAATGCTGATCTACATGTACAGGCGCTTGGCTGTAGAGCAGGTTACAAAATTCCCTTTTTGCTAATTGGCTAACAAGCTGAGAAAGACTAAGTAACTTGACCAAGGTTATACAATTTGCTGCATTCAGAAATTATTTAATAATAGAGCTAACACATATATGAATCCAGGTTATCCCCTTAAAATGCAAAAAAGAAGAGTGTAAAGGGAGCAGAAAAGTACCAGGAAGCGAGCAACTCTAATTTATTACAGCTGATGCACATTTTCCAGACTCACTATCCTCTGGATCCAAATAATGTTAAAGGTGTTCATCTTCATGACACTGTCCTGTGCCCACACCTGATCATGCAAGACTGTAAAGTGACCCTGCCTATTAGTGCTCTGCCAGGTATTCCTATTTCCCTCTCAAAGTATTTCTGGTGGCATACAGGTGGTGTCAAAACTGTTTAGCACTGAAGTTCTTTTGGGGTTCAGTCATCATTGTGCTGGAAACTTCAGATAGTCAGGTATGATGATCAGTGTCTAAATGAAAGAAAAATCCTCTCTTTCATATGAATAATGTTAACATAATTATCAAAGGAAGGGTTCCTGTGTCTTCCAGTCTAAAAGGATTTTAATAAAATCATCTTTTCTGGTGGTAGGTATAACCTTTGGTTTCCCTAAGTTGCAGATATTAATCTAAGAGATTGGCCCACAATAGGTTTGAGTGGCAGACACCCCAAGCAGTATACAAAATCATTTTTCCTCTCTGAATCTTGATATTATCACCAGCTCAAAGTAGTTCTTCCCTCAGAAATTCTTTTCTTGAAAGCTCCTTTATCTTACCTGTAAATAGGCCCCTAAATAGCTTACTTCACCATTTCAGCAGAATTTTCTAAACACATTTAAATCCTAGCAGCAGGTTCAAGCTTAGACCCAACCCGGGCATCCCACTGCACTTTTGCATTTAAATCTCACAAAAACCCTGTGAGGTGCATGTCATTATTTTCATTTTATAGATAAGGAAATTGAGTGGCTAAATAACTTGCCATTAAACAGCTAAGTTATTAACATTAAACATGAAAGCAGCTAGTTAGTGTTAGAATCAAGATTGGAACCAGAGTCTGGCCCACATCCAAAGACAGCCAGCACTTTATCCTCAGAATCAAGATTGGAACCAGAGTCTGGCCCACATCCAAAGACAGCCAGCACTTTATCCTCACGTGGCCTCCCCTCCCAGGCTCAGTGCTACCTGCTGAGTCATGTCAGCTACCTACCTCAGTCCCCCAGCTCGGCAGCAGTATTTCTGGGGTCATGACTGCTCCTCTCCCTAAATTACAACTGCATGAGATTTAAACTGCGTTCTGTCCTCATCACCCCTATGTCTCATGAGCTCTATACTAATGCCATGCAAAGGGCTTTGGGGACCTTCATGATTTTATGTGAGAAAGTAGCATTTTCCTTTTGGAGAACTGACTAGAGCACTCTCCCCACATCCGTTAGTCTAACAACCCCTTTCTTGAGGTCAACTCCTGTGCTAATTAAAAACTTCTTTTCAAAAACAACCAAACACCCCCCAGGACTGAGTTTATTTCAAGCCTTTCAACTGTGGACTTAGGACTCTGATGTTTACGTGTTATTTATTGTTGTTACGTTTGTTTCGTTTTTCCCCATCACACATGGGTTATGTCAGCTTCCTATCATAAAACTGTGCTTTGTGACCTCGGCTGCGTAGACACATTGTGTAATGTATTCTCTGAGGGCATCTGGGCTCCATGTAGAAGGTGAAATGGTCTCTATTTGGCTTCCCCTGAATTCTCCATCATAAGACTCAATTAGCATAGACAGGAGAAATGGAACTGACCTTTAGGTTATCATCTCATTCTTTCCTGCCAATCTATGATTGCTTTCTTCAGTACAACACAGTGTATTATTACTGATTCTGGTTATAAATGAATCAAGTGACAAGTCTTCATTTGCAGTTTCCCCCCAAGGGGTTTGGGTCAGTCCTTCTAGACATTCTGGCTACTCCTTGTAGTATACAGCTTTAATCTAAATTTGTTGCACCATGTCCCCCGATGGATGTTTTTAAGGAGATGTGTTTTCAGTTCATTGATAGATTTGGAGGAGAATTTTTGTTTGTATTCATTACTTTTTTTTTTTTCATAATAAGTTTTGAAGGGTGAAGGAGCCTAGTGTTTACTGTTGACAGGATAAGCCCTATTTCATATGTATTTTGTCATAAAGCTTTTTGTTGTTGTTTTTGTTTGGGTACCAGGGATTGAATTCGGGGGCACTCAACCATTGACCCACATCCCCAGCCCTATTGTATATTTTGAGATGGGTCTCGCTGAGTTTCTTAGTGCTTTGCTTTTGCTGAGGCTGCTGTTACTAAAAAGTTCATGTCTGTTACCCCAAAACTCATGTCTGAAACAGTGCAGGAAGGTACAGAGGAGAAAAGATTGGGTTGTAAGAGTCTTAAACTCAATCAATGATTTAATTCCCTAATAGAGATTGAGTGGTAACTGAAGTGGCAGGGTGAGGCTGGAGGAGGTGGGAATTAGGGCGTGGCTTTGGTAGATATTTATATCTAGTGAGTGGAGACCTCCCTCTGCTTCCTGATCATGAAGCGGGCCTCTTCCCTCTGCTCTGATGTTCTGCCTCACCTTGGAGCCCAAGGAATGGAGCCTGCTGTCTGTGGATTGAGACCTCAGAAACAAGGAACCCTTAAATAAACCTCTTCTCCTCAACAGTTGTTCTGGTCACATCCTTTAGTTTCAGCAGTGAAAAAGCTGACTAAAACTTGTGATCCTCTTGCCTCATCCTCCCGAAAACTGGGATTACAGGCATGGGCCACCACGTACCGTCCCGTGTGTCCTAAAGTTTTTAGCAAGTCATCTCAAAGTGGGTTATTAACAAACCCTGTTGTTCCTCTATACTCACATTTTCCTAAAGGAGAAACTAACTTAAGGACAGCCTGATATAAACATTTTTTTCACAAATTAGGAAACTGAGTATTTTTAATTTTAAGTGATTTATTTAAACCCCAGTAAATTAATGAATGGCAGGGCCATATTCAGAAAGAGTTCTTTCTAAAGTATCAAATGAGCATTCTTTGGTTTTGTTTTTGTATTTTTTCCTAATCATCTTCCAAAACCTAACTTTATCACTGGCTTCATTTTCCCCAAGAAATCTTTATTGTAGTTCACATAATGCCAGTTGCCATGACAAACACGTCCTGAAAACTTAGTGTTAAATAAATAAAGTATAACACCCCCCCCCAAATTTATACTTTGCTCAAGCCACAATCTAATGCATGTTTCCTGGGTGGGTGGCTCTCTTGTAAGGGCTTGCTCAGGTACCAGATTCCTACATTTTGCATCTCTACTGTGGTTGACATGTGGCTCAGAATCTAGAGTTATATCCATTTGAATCTCAGGGAAAAGGTTAAATGATTTCCTAAGGACTGTTCCCAGTCAGGCCTTTACCATTACACTAATGAAATGGTGTAACCCCTATCCACGTTCCATTTCCAAAGTGTTTTTTGCTTTTCTCCAACACCCAGAGTGCCGTAGTCCCCTTCATTTCTATTGCATGGCCATTTTGCTGATCTCATGTAGGAGACCTCCTGTTCAGTGAGGAAAGGTATATCTAGTAGTAATGTTTGCCTGCCACAGACACTTCTGTTCTTCATGTCCCATCGGATGGTGCAGCATGAACCATGAGGTTGGGTTCTTTGTCTCATAAATACAAAGAATGAAGTCCGTGGACACAAGGGTGAGAGCAAAGTGATAGGATCTATTAAAGTAAGAGATAAAGAAAGCAAAGCTCCCAAAGGGAGAGGGGTCCCATGAGAGGGCTGCCAATGGGTGTCTGTTGTCCATGGTTTTTATGAACCTACAGGGTTAAGAAAGGTAGCCCTTGACTCAATCCTGAGTAAGATACTCAGTGTCTATGAGCTCATCAACACCCGTAAATCCAAGTTATGGAGGAGGCCTGGGCACTAGGCAACAAATGTTTCACTATCAGTTTCTGTCCTTATGCAAGAATCAGCCTGAACTTGATGAGGCCTGACTCCTGTCTGTGGTCTCTCAGCCCTCTTACATAGAAAACCTGACTTTGGAGGGGCCTAAGTTTCCCATCTGGCTATCCCAGTTCTTTTTCCTGCCTCAGTTGCTCTTAGAATCCTTTCTTACCTTATGCCTGAAACCTGGTAGTCATATGATTACATATGACATTTCTAATGCCAAGCCATTTTTAAGAATTAGTTTTCATTGCTGAATTGAGCAAGAAAGCTCTGCTTTTGCAACCTGACGAGGTTTGGGCCACACTACTAAAGAATATGGCACGTTGGCATTTGAGAAAACATGAAGGTCACTCTCATTCTCCCCTTGCACTTTCTCCCCTGAAGCAGGTGATAAAACCTAGGAAGGATTTTCTGATCCTCTCTTCAAGTAGGTCATAAGACTTTCTCATATGAGAGATGCCTACCATACACCTGGAGGACAGGAATGTCTTTATCTCTGAAGACACAGGGATATAGAGTAGAATCTGAAGGAACAGGTATTACCAAGTTTCCCTATTTTTATTACCATGAGATCATACCCCCCTTATCCAATCACACATTTGCACATCTGTCTAATTCTTCATCAGACAGTGTAAAAATACACACGTTTCCCTGGTTCTTTGGGTCTTCTTATAAAGGCTCCTATGTCACCAAAAACTTAAATGTATTTATGTGCTCTTCTCTTTTTAATCTGATTTTTTGTTATAGTAGACTCAGCTATGAAACTAACAAGGGGAGAGAGAGATGAATTTTTCTTTTCCCCTACATACCAAATCATGTAAATATAGGGAAAAATCTTCATTCCTGTACTTTTTCAACTATTCTGTGATTTTTCTCTTGAGAATATTTTGTATACGTAATGTTGCTGCTCTTACGAGTTGTTCTCATTTCTATTGTCCCTACTGCTAATACATCACCTAAGTTCTAACCATATTCTGCTATGTATACCTTTACCCACTCTGGTGGTTTTACATTACTGTAAAGCACAGACCTTGAGTGGATAAACCAGTATACTAATGGCAGTGATGTGTGCAATGTATGAATAAAATGGCCCTGAGCACATGGGAAGCATCTCCCCTGGTGACAGAAAAAGACTAGAGTCACATCTCTGCTCTCTTTGGTAAGAGAAGGCAAGGCACCCATGAGTTGCCATTGCCATCAAGGTACTTGTACATAATCCTCCCACCCCAGCCCTGGGCTTGAAACTCTGCTCCATTAGCTCATTCACTCATTGGCAAGTCTAATTATATGACAGGTTAAAAAAATATATATTGGGTATTGGAGATGAACAGGTGAGTAATTGGTTGCTGTAGTCAAGTATCTTATAATCTAGTTAGAAACAGACATGTCAGACTAGTAAAGGGGGAGAATAACTTATTTAGGTTTTTAATTGGAACAGATACCTGTAATAAAATACAGATTAACAAGAGAAAAACAAAAGCAAGTCTATTAACACATACATTTCATACATACAGAGAATGAGTAGTCTTCTAAGAGGTGGCGTTGGATTCCACTTCATATGACATGGTTCAACAAAGTACAATTAAAATTTTAGAGAAATGACAAGACAAAGGAAAAGGACTTTAAGGCTCTTGTGGGAAGGCAAATAAATGGCAGCTAAAGGCCAGTGAATGCAGCTTGTTCATGTAAGTTACTCTGGTACCATCTCCAGGCCTCTAAGTGTCTAAAGTTGTCATCAGTGTTTAACCTTTGTTCTCCCTGGTAGAAGAGGCAGCAGGATATTTTTTATCTCTGTGAGTCTATGTCCTACTTTTAAGCAAATGGGGTGGTGGTGCAGGGCAGGTACAGGGAGCTTCCAGACATCTGCTGCTTATTGTCTTCAGTTCAATAACCCCCTCATATTTGAGGGAGGCATATTCTGGTCTCCCACACTATTAATCCATCCATACCTATTACTATTCACTCATACATTTAGTAAGTATTGAGTACTTTCTCTGTCAGTCACTGCTGTGACATGAACATAGATGTGAACCAGATCAGCATCCTCGCTGTATTCGTGGAGCTTGTAGTCTACCGGGAAGGTTAGCTGTTCTAGTCCTGGACTTGGGAAAAACTTCACAAAGGGCTTAGCCAAAGAGATGAGTCGTGATGTGTGAGCAGAAGGCTGACTCTGGAGGGGCCTAAGTTTCCACTGCTGAGGACAGACCAGGCAGTGGAGACAGAAAGTTTTAGGGGAAACCCTCCAGGAAACCAAATATGAAAATACCCAACCAAGGAGAAGAGGGTATTGGATGAGAGGGAAAGGTTTCTTTGGAAGATTGGGGCCTTTTGTTTTGCTAAGGCACCAGTCCACCTTGAGACATAATACCCTCCCTCCAAGTGAGAGCCAAGAACAGTGGTTAATAAACTAATTAACATTTCAAATAGAGGAATAAAAGGTCTTAACATTCTGCAGCTCCAGACACCAGAGTGTGACAGCTCATTCAATTTGGAATCTCCTGAGGAGTTCTCTTTCTTCCTCTCATTCCCTCCTCCTCTGTCTCCCTGCTTCAATTTCTGTGTATAAATCAGTCTTTTACTCTCGCTCCTCAATTCTTCCTCTGTTTTTTTTAATCATTTATCCTTTCTAGCTTTTTCACTTCTTTCCCTCCCTCATTTATCCACTTTTCTTTTTGTCTCTCTATGCATCCATCTCCCCCATTCACAGACTCATGTTTAATATATCAATGTTGTTACATTGATTTCCATTTGCTTTATGTAACATTCATGCATTTTATTTTTTATGATATGCAAGATTTTCATCTTCATAACACTGTTATCAGGTGGCAGCAGTGGTGCCTGGGGGTGGGGAAGGGAGGGCCAAGGCTGTAGGACTCACTGTCCCAGAAATATTCCAAGTCAAATTGGTAGGAAAGAGGTTGTACTCAAAGCTATCTTTGAAGAAAGAAAGAAGAAAATCATTGTTTCAAAAGTTTTATTTTTCAAATCTATTAAGGTGAGTAAGGCCTTCAAAGGAGAAGAGAAGAGCAAAGTGAGACAAAAGTCAGGAAATGTACATATGTAGACTTTTTAGCCTGTGCTACCCCACCTAGGGAGTGAACAATCTCCTGATCTCAGCTTCCTGGGCCCCTGCTAGGTTAGGGAGTTACCCTTCAGCTTCCATTCCCATCATGAAGAAGTTGTTCCTAAATTTTTCTTTTCTTTTTTTTTTTTGGCCTCCAGAGAACAAATTCACTGCGTTTCAACACTCTAAAAAATTAAGTTTTTCTTCCACAGGATCTTTTGTTTTGTTCTCAGGATCCTCATTCTTGATGTTTATAGATTTTTGAGATTTTTATTATTATGTTAAAAACACAAACAGAAGAGAGATTATTAACTTTTCACTATGTTTTATATGATCATCCAAAGAAATATCCTTCCGTCCTCCCAAATTTTCCCTGCTTGAACTGAAAACCAATAAAATATGCAAACATAGGGAATAGATTTGAATGTCTTTTTCTTGGGCCCATTATGTATGATCAATAGTATCTAATTGTACTAATGAACCCAAAATAAGAACATAGATCTCTCTTCTAAATAACCTTAAGCTAAATTATTTTTATGATAATATCTATTTTCCTTTTAAAATGTAACTTAATTTTTCTAATTAAGGAACTATTATATGACCAGTACAGATAATTTACGAAATAAAATTGAGATAGAGATTTAGGATAAATACTGAATCTTGAAGGAAATGCCCATAAGCCTCTGAGATGCAAAAAGCATAGTTGTAAATCTTGAACAACATGCCCTTGGCCCATGCACTTGCAGAATGAGAAGGAAAAAAATGCAAGTACAGGGAAAACTGACAGGAAATTGTGTGGCTTCACTGTGGTTCCACTTCCAGTCCCCAGTCTGACCCCTAATATAGCCCTTCCATAAATACTGGACCCCCAGCCCAAGTCAGGGCTGCTTCTCACTCTTGAGACAATCCAGCTCACATTCTCCCTTGGATGCATATCCACCTTCCTAAGTAAACTTCTGTATATGCCTTTGTCTGGCTCCTGCTGAAATTCTTTTTCTTCACCATATACCAAGAACCCCACTGATGCTGGGGAACCCTCTCCTCTGGGAACTCCTTGTACCCTTCTCCAGAGAGATCTCTTCTCCTGTGACAAAATGAGGACAATAAAATACCCATAAATCCAATAATTTTTATTTTTTCTAAACTCGACTCAACTTTTATGGTTCTGTCTATTTCTAATTCATAATTATGTTATATTGCTGCCTCATCTCAATCTTACATTTTTAGCCAAGACCTGATATCTCATTTGTTGTTATTTTTATTTTGAACAGAGATATAACCTTCCATGTTTCCAGGTTTCTCATGTTTTAGAATCATTTTTATCACATTAGTCTATTTGAGTTGTTTTCCATAATATTTAGTAAAATCTAAGTTTAGGCTACATATTTCATTTATTTTTCCAATTGGATTAAAAAAAATGCAAGTAAGTCACATAGAAATTTTCTGAATTCCTCAGAACCTAATTTGTGGAAAACATAGTGTCAGGCGGAGGGGAGAAAAATACTATGTTTTTTCTTGCACAGTGTAAGGTTCACTGCTGAACAAAAGCAAAACCAAAACAAAACAGTTTAAAAGAGAAAAGGCACAACAAATTCAATTGACAGTGGGAGCCTTCATAAATGAATGGAGCCAGGGGAAATTGTGTATTTTTTATGCTACATGTGATGAAAGAAGGAACAGTTATGGAGAAATGTGATTGGACAAAAGAATGTGATACAGTGGTAGTGCACTGAAGGGAACTCTATAGGGCCTGTGTCTTGAGATTCTCCTTGCCCTTCTGTGTTGCATTCCTTCCCCCAGATATGGGCAGGATCCCTCTGGAATGAGGATCTTAGGTCCAACTTTCAGGGGAGGTAGATCAGAAAGTAGTTCTAGGGCTTTTTGGCTTGCTTTGGGGAAAGAGTTCTAACTTCTATAACTCTCCACGTAGGGAGGAGTTCTGGTTAGGATGATGTGCCTTGAAGGGAAAGGAAAGGGGACAGAAGACAAAGAAGGGCAGGAGAAGATCTGAGAGACCTCGCTTCTGAGGCCCCCCTTAGTCTCCTTCAGTCCAATGTGCTTAGCATGCCATACTCAGAAGTATCATATTCTGAATTTTGGAGAGAAGTGTCAAAAATACTAAATTCATGTATAAAATTTTAATTATAAGTGTCTCAAGGGAAGGAGCAGATTGAATATATCACAACCATCCCCAAAATAAGTAGCCCAGAATGGTAGACACCACTGTGTACCAAAAAACAGTCAACTGGTCTGGAATCTTAGTCCTAACCTGTATGTGGCAAAGCAGAGGGTAAAAACTGCATTATTGAAAGACATGTTGCTTTGTTTTATTTCAAAAACTTCCCTCTTCTGACTTTAAAGGATTGTCTTCCTTCTACTCTTATGGTAGTTTTTATGTACTTTTAATTCTAGAATACAGGTAGACTTACAGAAAACTTTTAAAAGTAGTACAGAGTTTCATCTCATTTTTCCTCTTCAGATCTTACATAAGAATGGTACACTCTTTATAACTAATCAACTATATTGATCCATTTTAATTGACCTAAGTTTATACTTAATTCAAATTTCCTTAGTTTTTAACCTACTGTCCTTGTTCTAATTCACATCCACACCCAGAATACCCTATTACATGTGATTATGATGTCTCCTTAGACTGGGACAGCTTCTCAAGACGACTTCTTATGACTGATCATTTTGACAAATACTAGTGAGGCATTTTGTAGAATCACTCTGAATTCAGGTTTGTTTGATGTTTTTCTCATGGCTAAACTGGGATATTGGCTTGGGGGAGAAAAGCTGTGGTGTAAAAGAGAGTTCTCATCACATCATATCAAATGTAGGTACGATCACCCCCATCTGTCACTGCTGATGCCATGCTTGATCACATGGCTGAGAGGTGTGTGTCCGATCTCTCCACCACCAGGTTATTTTCCCCACTGCCTCCTCTTCCCACCCTGTGATCTTGGAAAGGAAGTTACCCTGTGTTGCTCATCATTAAAGATGTGGGGATTTGTGATTCACCTCCTGGAGGAGGTCTTATGTACATAAACTGTGTACAATCCTTTTATATAGGAAATTTGACTATTCCTCCTCATTTTTTTTCATTTTTATCAGTGTGGACCCAAGTATATTTGTTTGATACTTGGGCTATAATCACTCAGTGAAGTTAAAAATACTGGAAATCACAAAAGTAGACAGCATATGTTTATAGAAAAAGGATAAGATAATTCCTTGTTTAGAAGTCAGGGAGATGATATCATAAAAAAGTTGAGATTTAAGCATAATCTTGAACTTCTTTTTAAAAGATAACACCTAATACATTTGCTAAAGCTGATTATTTAAATTGATAGCCATCCACTACATACAAACAATTATTCACCTTCATCACCTTGTCAGTGCCTAACACCGTATTTGAGATTGAATTTAATACCTTTCTACAATCAGCCTGTCTCATAACATTTCATTTTAAGTCACATTTATCACTGTCTTCTTGAGGTGAGGAGTACAATTCCATTTTTGAAGAAATTCAAATTAGACCAGAATGCTTCATACTTTAGAAAACTATGGTGGTTTCCAATTGCTCAGTGATGGACTCTGGTATTTCCCCAGGATCAAGACTCAACAAGTTAAGCATTCCATTAAGTAACTCTTAATCAGTTGCAACTTTCTCCTTAACAGTGACAATTCTCCCTACTCAAAAAACAAGTCTCAGAGTTAATTTGACACAGTGAGCGTATGTGTCTAATTTCTCCTTATTCCTCAAACACCACTGAAATGACAGTATAAGTAGGAAAATATATAAACCCAGTGCCAAGGCCAATGTCTCGGCTTGGCACCAGAATCACGAGCCACCACACAGCTTTGTAGGTTCAAACAGCAATTCTTTATTCCCGCTCTCACACCGCCTCCACACAGGTCCAGGGACAATCACGTTCTGCCGTCTCCCGCACAATTCACCTACTACACGAGGCTATCTCCAAATCCCATTTTAATCTCACGAGAACTCAACAGGAACAAGCAACAGGAACACCCTAATCCCAGCAATAATCTTCAACTTCCAATTTCCCTAAAACCCATTATCTTAAACTGGCAACGCCTTAAACTCAAGGAACCGGTTACTTCCTCAAACCTGATCAGCTCTAAACCCGGATCCGCCTTGGTCCTTGAGCAAGGTCACCTTATTAAAGCATGCATGCAATGTCCCATCGAATGTCCTCTAAGCAGCATGGGGTACACTTGGCAAGGAAATTTCGATGCGTCATTCCTACTTGGTAATGGCCCTCAGCAACCCAGATAGAAAAAGAAAATGAGAGAAGAATCAGAAGTCTAGTGTAGCCGACACATTTTCAAAATCAGCTCAGTGGATGGAGTAGTATATCTGATTGATGGGAACAAAAGAAATCTTAATAACATGAGAAATCCTACTGTTGGAATACCAGTTATGAACAAGGGAGCCCTCTCTACCCTTTTGCCTCCTGCAGAATCCAGGAGAGTCGTGAAAACTGGAAGCACCAGGGCTTGCTAAGGGGTGGGGTAAAGCCTAGAACTCAAAAGAGGGGAATAGCTGAAAGTCTGGAAATAGATAAGCTGACAGCAGTCCTCCATCCTTACTATTTATAGTTCATCAACTACCCTCTTTCTTCCTTAATGTAGCCAAACACCAGATGGTTATTCACCAGAGAAATCTCAACTGAGAAATGAGGACCTGGCAACAATAGGCATAGCAATGGGCAGGCTTCATGCCAGCTGAAAATTCAAAGATTAAAAAGAAAGACTACAGCTCAGTCCAGCTCCTAGGATGCCTATAGCCAGACTTAAAACCTCCAGAATGGAAACTGGAAGATTGCTCTATGGAGAAGGCAAATTGGCATTTGGCACTGCATTTCCTGCCCCTAATAAAAAGCCAGTTCACAGCCCAAGAAGTGTACAGTGAAAGCCATCAGTTAACAAGCACTATTCATGTAGATTGTGCAACTATCATTGCTGATCCAAGTTAAAATCAGAGTGCCCAGCAAGGATCCTCAAACATCAGATGAAGCCCAAGCCAGAAAGATAGAACCCAAAAAGCAAATACAAAAGAAACTCAGAAGAATGGAAAACAAATGGAGGGCCTTGAAAAAACTTTTAAAACATAATAATCAATATCACAAAAGAAGAAGCATTAGCTTCTAAATAAGAATTATCCATGGGTAATAAGCACTTTATATTTTTTTTTCAAAAAATTATAAGAATGGCCATGAGATAAAGTTAGGGTTCTCTCCCAAAAGGTAGATAATGAGTAGAAAAGTTGGGAAGTCAAAATCTGACATAAGAGTTCCAGAAAGAGACAAGAGATGAATCAGAAAAAGACAAAACTGAAGAACAAATTTAAAAATGATGTTTGATTACCTTAAGATTCACTATGAAACATACAGACACCCTAGATAGATGCACATGTGTATGCATCCACCTCCCTAAGTTACATCATTACAGAATTTCAAAACATCAAGGAAAGGAAAAGAGTCTAAATTTCCAGATTGTAAACATGGGTCACATACAAAAATAAATAAATAAATAAATAAGAACCAAAGCAACATTATGATTCTCAATAATACTGGAAGTGAGAATATAACGGGGCAAGGCCTTTTGAATTCTATAAGAATTAATTTTTACCTAGAATCATTTTGCCAAATAAAACTATCAATACAGTTTATGGAAAAAAGTATTCTTTAGATACATAAATCATTTTTCTCCCAAACATGATCCTTATCTAGCTAACTACAGAAAAATTGATCAACTAAAACAAAAATTTTTTTTTTAAAGACCTAGAAGATTCATTCAGAAAGCAGAGCTTTAAAACAGGAGCAACATGAGAGCAAGTCAACAAATGCCCCAATGATGGTAAAGGGAAGTCATGAGGCTTCAGCTGGGCAGCTGGTCAAGAGAGCAAACACTAAATCAGAAGTGGGTAATGGAGAGCCCTAGAAAGACTATCTTCAGAGCAAAAAAAAGAACCAGAGAATTACCTTATGAGTTTGAGGACATGAGCAAGGAATTGATTTTTTAAAAAATGGAAACAATTAGAAATACGTTACAGAGAAAAACAAAAAACAAAACAAAAAAAAAAAAGAGGGAGAGAGAGAGAGATTTAGGGGTAGAGCTCAATGACAGAGCACTTACCTGGGATGTGTAAGGCCTTGGGTTCCATCCTCAGGACCACATATGCACACAAAAAGGGAAACCAACAGTTGTATACAACTGGAAATGCCATATAATTGGAAAGTTACTTTCTTGAGCAATGGACATTGTTTATAGGCTTGTAATGGATAAACACAGACTATTGATTTGATTTAAAAAAATTAAAAGAATACTGTGGAATTCCATAAGAAAGCTGAAGACTTTTCTGCTATAAAATGATGTTAACAAGAATATCTAAAGTGGGTAAATCAAGAAAGAGCAAACTGAGAAATGGATGTAAATATCAAAGTAAGTAACAAAAACAAAGCCAAAATCAGCGTGGATAATGGTTGCATCCAGAGATAGGAATTAGGGAATAGGTAAAGGAACTGCTGCTACCTTTGTAAGCCTTGGAGGACAATTTGTCTAAAATATGTGAACATATTACATTCAGAAAAAAAGTTAAATGTTTAAATCTTATATAGGGATAAATTAATGCTACAATTTCTCTGAAATAGCTCACTTGAGATATCTATTGCCATATAACAAATTGTTCTAAAACTCAGTCTTTAAAGCAGCATTGAAAGTTTTATCCCTCAGGATTCTGGGGTTTGGCTGGACTCAGCTGGACTTGGCTTACTTACCATTGTTCTGGTGTGCTGTTGTGTTGACTAGAGGTGCTCATGTGATCACATTCAGCAAGAAGATTGGCTTAAGGTTCTGAGTTCTCCATGTCATTTCTCTTTGCATATGGCATAGTTCCTCCACCTGGGCGTCCCAAATAGAACCTTTCTCCATGCATCTGGATACCTTAGACTTCCTTTACCATAATGGCTAGATTCTAAGATAAACACTTTAAGATGTGCTCAGGGTGCAATAACTTAACAAGCCTCTGCTAACTGCATATTTACCAATATCTTATTGGCCAAAGTAAGTTACATGACCACACCCATCAATGAGAGGATGTTCTAGACAACAATATAAATACTGGGAGGCATGGTTCATTGAGGCCCACAAGTGTAACAGCATAGCACACCTATGAATATACGCCTCAGTCTAATACGCTTTAAGACAATACACTTGATAAAATTGTTAAGCCACTTCCCATGTTTGATGCATTTGTAAAGATTGAAAAAAATCTTGAAGAACAGTCGACTAATAGAGTAACTAATATGTGTTGAACACACAGTGCTTGCCAGGACTTCACCTATAAGAAACTGAATTCTCTGGAAATATCTCTAGCTACAAAATAAAAATTTTCAATGCTTATGAAAAACATATATCTTGTTATTATAAAAAATCCCAACTCTCATTTTTGCTACCAGATATTTGAAGATAGAAACTAACTCATTAGGCAAAGCACAAATCAGAATTTCAATATCAAGAATTACATATTTTTCTTCACTTTTATTCTTTATTTTCTATCTTCTTTATTATTATTATTTCCATAATCAAATAAAACACCTTAGGATAATTTAATTTTCCATGAAATCTCTTGAATGCTAGTTGTCATATTGAGCTGTCTTTGTCAGCTGAAATTATCGCTCTCCATTGGACATAACTATTAAAAATGACTGAAAGCACTTTGCAAATATAAGATGTTCTATAAACACTTTTTCCCAGTAGTCTACAAACCATTTAAGTGGTATTTGATCTGGCATAAATTGCTATTTCAAGCATCTTTGAGCCATCATAAATTTGGATGTCGTCCTTGCTTTCTGGGTTTCAAATTCCCCAAATGTTCTTTATTGAAATCCAATATTCATTCCAAAGTATATTACATTGAATTCAACTTAACTGAGAACAGGACCCAGAAAGGCCCCATTCTCTTTTGTATTAATGGTAAGAATTAGATCAGGAGATCACATTTGATTAGATCATTCTTTCAATTATAATGCTACTTCTGCTGGAAACTTAGAGGAGGCTTCTTTATCTATAATTTACACATGGGAGAGTGAAGGTGCTACTAATTCCAAAACGCACCAGGGTAACAAGTTTATTGAAACTAAATCACCATGACAGAGCATTTTACTTCAAGAAGATAACACTGATTGGAAAACCAGCCTTTAAATGAGTACAGGACAAAAACTTGGAACAATTTTATTTCCTCAAACTAAAATATATGCAATCTTAAGTCACCTAATTCTGCTTCAGTCTCCAAATACTTCATTAAAAAAGAAAAATTTCAGGGTTGAAATGTCACAGCCAGACTTATAATGTCCAGAACTAAGAACCATCATAGACATGGAATTTGTAAATTAATTTAGGGCAGAGGACATTGGAACAGGAACTAAGGGGTAGATAATATCAGAAGGAAGAAGAAAAGAGATATATAAACAACCTAGAATGAAGCCCTTTATTGTGGTTTATACATTGCTAGTGCTCAAGTCAAAGTAGTCTTTAAGGATTAAAGATATTTCTGCTAATCATTGAGCAAATATTCTTGCCCAGCATTTCTCATGGTGTGTACTCTGGAACCGTATTCCTACATGATACTCTATGAGGAAATAATTTCCCACAACACATCCTGTTCCTGACACAGGGCAGGCAGCACATTGTAGTCCCATCCCTGAAGCTCTAGATATTAACAGATCTGAGAAGTCTTTCTTAAATCCTTCTCTTTTACTTGGTTAATCCTATTTCCCTATTTTGTTTGGCCTTACAACTTTTCTTTCTTTCGTTGTTCTTTCCCACATTTCACTTATTCTCTTCAGGATTAATGTTCCCTGAGCTACACTTTACGAAACTATAGATTTAAAGGTCTATGAAAAATTATCAATGTCTCAATAATTTTCACAAGCTTTACAGACATTTGAGGTAGCAAAGTCAAGATTTCAGTGACTGATAAATGAATGATAATTATTTTAAGATGAATAATAATTAATTACAAGAAAAAAATTGTTCAAACACTTTGAAAAATAAAGTTGGGACATATATTTGCCCTGTAAACCAGTTATTCTATTTTCCCATTAGAATATTCACATCTTTTTACCAAACTACCCCCACAGGAATGGAAATAGCAACTCTGTTCTTAATAGTCTTGAATTGGCAATAAACCAAATATCTATCGACAAAATTGTGAAATATTCATGCAGTAGAATGCTATGTAATGATGAGAAGAACACAAGTGTCACTACCCACGAAAACATGGACGAGTCTCAAAAACAAAATGCTGAGCAAAACAAAGCCAGATTAAAATAATAAATACTGTATAAATTCATTCAGGGAAGTTAAGATTAAAATAGGATAAAAGCAGTCAGTGAGATAGAAATTAAGGTTCTATCAATAAAGAGAGGAAAACTGGTAATGGAGCAGAAATAGTGGCAACTGTTGGAGTGATGTAATTGAGCAGGGAAGAGAGACACCGAATGTGAGCATCAGGAATATCCACAAAATATTTACCCTTATGAATGTAGCTACAATAATTAAAGAATTGATTTTCTCTAATTTCTTTACCTTTACATCTAAATATCTTAACAGATAGTTGTTTCATAAACTGCTGATTAAACCAGAAATTTCTGTGAGAGAGGGGGAAAAAGCTGACTTACTCATTTGTTCTACATTGTGAATGACTATGCACACATATTGGTGAGTTCTTTGTTGTTTTTGAGGCTGTGAAAGTATTCAGAAGTCTTAGCTACATCTTTTGTGTGTGTGTGTGTGTGTGTGTGTGTGTGTGTGTGTGTGTGTGTGTAGCATTCACAAAAATTACCTGGCATAAAGGAATTCCACTTGTATTCTGTTTTATAAGAACCAGTTCCATAGTTTATTTCTTCTGCAATAGTAAATAAAAGAGGAAACAAAAAAAAAAGCATATAAAAAGCTTGAATGTCAAGGATGCCTATTGACCAGGAATCTACTTCTTAAATAAGTTCTTTATTTAGACTTTTAGAATAAAAAGAGCAGTGGTAGAGAAGACTTACATTTTTTCAACTGTGTATTGTCTAGTATCTCATATCACTTCCATTTCAAAACTATTATAAATTGCATATTTGAACCTTTCAGTCTTGTATTGTAAAAAGGAGAAATGAGCCCAAGACAAGAGTAGGTTGCTTTCTATACTTAAAATAGAAATCTACAACAGAAGTAGAGTGAAATCTCAGTCTGTGGTTTAAGCATTAGATTATATTTTTTAAATATTTGGGCTGATTACATGGATTTTTTTAAGGTCTGAATGCTATAAAGTATCATTTCATAGATTATTGATTCACATGAAGAAAAAGTACCATCTTGAAATCACCTGTGGCACTGAAATTATTTAAAAGCAATAATAAGGATTTGAGAAGACATTATCTGGTGGAACTCTTAGTAAAGTGTTAGGACATTTACAATATTCCTGATTCTCCCATATATAGCAGGCTACTTCAGCCATCTCCTTTCTCCTGACTCCAAATGTGACTATAGGATAAATCCACTTACACTTTGTTGTCCTTGTCCTTTCTTCAGCTGTCTCTATGGAAAGCAGCACTACCCTTTCGGTCATTTTGGATAGAAAATTTTGCAAGCCCTCTTTACCAGTGAAATTTCATGATTAACTAGGTTAGGATCAAGCTTGTTGGCAATAGATTTCCTATTTTCTTTCTCACTATTCCAAATGCCATTCTTACCTCTATGAGTTTTCTCAAAATCTCTAAAACATACATTCTCAGATGTTTCCAAGAGTTTTCCCAGCCTTCTCTCACTCCACTCCCTACGTCCCATCCTATATCCAGGAAAATTGGTCTTTATCCTTTACCATTTCCTGAGCATACTCTCAGCTCTCCCAGCTCTCCCAGCTCTGTACCTTTGCTCACATGGTTCCATGAACCACAGGCTGGAGATAAAGGAAGAAGTTTCTAGTGATGTCATCTCTGAATTTCTAAACTCCCCTGGTCCTTGAGGGACTAGCCCAAATGCCAGCTCTCATTCAGCCTCATGACCTGCCTGGTATAGTTGGCTCTGCAGGTGCTTCACGGCGCCCAGCCCAAGTATTATCCTCATTTTATAGATGACTAAACCAAGGCCCAGGGAGGTTCAGTGGTCTGTCTGCACTGCAGAGCTGATACGTGGCAGCCTGGGATGCCAAAACCACAGCTGTTTAAGGGCACTCAGCTGCTTCTCAAATGTTCATTGACTGAATGAAGAAGTAAACGAATTTGACGTTTTCAATTTTTCTTAATTTAAAATAGGAAAGTACTCAATGGTGTTTCTCTGTCAGTAAAAGTCTTGCAGGACTAGAACAAAGTAGATTATTAGTGACATGAGCTGAGAAGGAGAGAAAACATGAGAAATTTCTGTAGGCCAATAGCAAGGTTGTGTTTATGATGAGAAAATTGAAAGAAAGCAAATGTTTTTATCTTTTACTGACAAAAGTAAATATTTGGAAATAACCTAGATGAACAGGTATTAATGTTCAGTATGGGCCAGATATATTTTTGATGTCCTATATCTATTAATTTAAAAAATTCAATCATTAAACCAATTCTTCAAGTTAAGCATTCCATAACCATTTTGTGGTTGAAGAACACTCTAGGTATAACTGGAATTATAGCAAAATGTCTGCAGAACTCATGTGTTTTCACTGATTCAAGATTATATAGACAGAGGGTAATATACTTTGAGATTGCTTCTTAATCACATATATAAAAGTCGATAGCTAAGGCATTTGTTGACAATAAAAACTATAGCTCCCAAATTCTGTACATTAAAAACCATATTACAGTGCAATGAATTTGCGTGCAAAGAACTTCAAAATCTTCCATCTTTCATTGCTGAACTGAAAGTGTCAGAATTAACATTGATAAATAAGAGGATCATTGAGCAGAATTAAGATCCTCTGCATTACTGCAAAAATTTCCCAAGTATTTAGTCATAATGAAATTTGATCCAAAGCAGAATATTTTTTCTTATATTTTAGGTGGGTAAAAGGGGAAGCTTTGATTTTCAGGGACGATCAACAACCACAGATTAAATTAGACTAATGTCTCTAATATAATAATGCAGGACAGAGTAAAAGTGGAGCTGTTCTCCATGCATCCAGTCTTACTCCCTAGATAAATACCTAGTCAGAGTAGCAGGCAGGTATGCAATGTCCTTCCACAGTGATCCTCATCCAGCCTAACAACCTTGCTGTAGAACAGCATATTTTTGTAATATTGTGATCTTTTAAAGTCCATTTATCTCCAATACCTGTGAAATTCAAAAATTCACAATCTTCCTTTTATCATACAAATTGATCATGTTCTGCATGATACAAATGTAACTTACTTTAAAAAAACCCACTTATTCAAATATTGCTTTGCATCACATCACGTATAATTTCAACCTCAAATTCTATGAAATCGATAGAATTTACAAGAGTCCTATGGACTTCTTAGACTTGTTTGCACTCAACTATTATATTTGGGGTAAGAGACTGTGACTTTCCTCTCAACTCATAATGCTGAATGTTTTAATTGTAATCTTGGGTATTGCATTGCCATTCCATAGTCTCTGTATCTATGGAGATCACACTTGACATACGTGTTGGGTATTTTGATTGGAAAGGTGTGATCTGGAAAATATGAATAGTTTGTCCTTGAAGAGGCACTGCAACTTCTGCCAACAGAATTTATTGAAACAGTTAAAACTGCCTCTGATAAAAGTCACCAGCTTGGGGATTTAAAACATAGCCGTGGATGAGCAGGGTCATATGGCACTGAGTTAATTATTATTTGGGGCCTCAGCTCTGGCTCATTTGCTGCCTCTCTTAACTGGCTCTAGTCTATCGTTTTTTCATGCTCCTAGTTTCCCCAAACTCATAATCCTAGAATCAATGTTGCTTTGCATCATAAACCTAATGGCCAAATGCTTGAGGAGTCTCTGCTAATCATCACACTGACCAGACCCAGGAAGGTGCCTGCTGCCCCATGTGGCCTTAGAGCATTGAAGAGATTCCTCATGGTCTCTGGGCAGCAGTCCTTCAAGCAGCCCAAATGAAATTTCCCCTAAGCTAATAATTGTCTTGCAAGTTTCACAACCATCTTTGAATTTTTCCGCTGTCAAATTATAAAAGCTGTTCAGTCACACCCCCTCATCTTGCCAGGGTGTCTCAGCAGGATGATGAGACTTTAAAAAACATTCCTACAAATATATAATATTGCACATATTTGTAAGCTTTGTTTCTTTCCCACATCCTTATTACCACTACTACCATGTTGTCAGCAGGTGAACTTTCTGGCAAGAAATTCCAATCACCAGCCATTCATTTAAAAAGAAAAAAAAAATTACAGAGAAAAAGATGGAGAGAAATGGATGTATTTTCCCATGCAATTATGTAAAGTTTTACTTTTGGAACTACTTAAATGGAAAACTGTAAAGCAAAATTTTGGTAGTAGAAGCCTGGAAGAGAGATAAATTCCAAAAATTCCGTCTGGGGGATGTAGTTAAGAACATTAAGTTCATGGAAGTGCTCTTTGAACAACAGCAGTGACAAAAAAATCTCTCTCCAAAAGTGCTGCCTATCTATCTCACATCCCATGATAACCCAGGACATGATCTTAGGATGGCTCAAAAACTTACTTGTGGTGATCATCAGCTTTTGATGATAGGGAAAGTGTCTTGATGGAGCTTATTTCATATTTCATTCCACTTACCTAGATACAGTATGAATTTATTCATTTCACTGAAAAAAAAACAATGTTTCATGCCAAAGTTTGGGTCACTTAATCACTCCATCCACTGTTTTTAATTAGCAGATGCCTTTTTGCATTCATTCTACATGTTTCCCTTGCAATGTGTTCCAATCAGGGGTTTATTATTCTTTGCTATTGTTTGGATTCTTAAAGTGCTAACACATCACGCAAGTAGCACAGAAGATTCCGCTGGCTTTTGTGTGGTTCTTGTTGCTAAGGAAACCATTTCCTTTCTACAAGAGTATAGTGCATCTGTGCCATGTTGAGTCTGCTATTGAAAGAGATATAACCTCAGGGACAGAGAATGAAGGAAGAAGAGATATAAATTAACAAAATAGGAAAATTAATACAAATAAAAATTCTTTTAAATAATGCTCTAGTAGTGACTTTTATTTTCTACTAGAAAAAATGCAGAATGTATATGTGTAATTCTCAATAACATGGAATATCTTTATGTAGATGAGTAATACTTCCTAATGGTCTTCTTATTTCCTCCTATGAACACCTTAGTGGCATTTTTTTCTAGTACAACCCTTGCAAATCTTTCACACAAGTCCTCATGGCCATTACCAATTCCCAGAGAGGAAAGAAGGTATGTCCTAAGGCTAGTGACAATGTTACGATATTTGAGACAGCAATTCTTTTCTCCTGTGGTCTTCTGTCAACATCCTCAATTCCTATGCTCCCTACCTCCTTGTCTTTCTTGGGTTTCTCCTACCTTCATGCCCTTGCTCTTCTAAGACTAATTTGATCTCACTTTAGACTGTGCCCTGTCCTCTCCCAGTGGTTTCTTGGTTAATAATTCATACAATGATCCCTCCCTCCTGCCTTGGCTGAAATGGAACCACCCTCTGAAATTGCTACAACTTCAGTCATTCCAAGAAGAGGCTGCTCATAGCCCTGTTGCCCAGAGGAAGAAGAGCTGGGCTTCTGCCTCTTCACTATCTCTTCTAAGCTCTCCTGTTCCATTTGGTCTTAAATCTTCTTTCCTCACTTGTGCATGCCTTTTTGTTATTGCCATCTACCTCTCCCTGCCATCTGCTTCCTGATCACTCTATTATCAAAATTTTTGGAACCTGCACTAT
This sequence comes from Ictidomys tridecemlineatus, assembly GCF_052094955.1. NCBI lineage: Eukaryota > Metazoa > Chordata > Mammalia > Rodentia > Sciuridae > Ictidomys > Ictidomys tridecemlineatus. The sequence continues at coordinate 172,479,048 of NC_135478.1, forward strand.
AGTATTCCTTCATGCTAACCTAAGATATTTCAAAGTACACTTAAATAAACCAACTAGCAACCTGCTGTCCAGACTACTAAACTCCTTAATTCCACTGGCCATTTCATTTCAGCTGCTCACTCACCTGCCCAGAATCTCTTACCTGTTAGTAGTTCAAAAATTCAAATATCAGGTCATCACATATTCACTCTTATTATCCCTCCTTTCCCACCTTCCAGAGACCTCTAGCTCTTGATCTTACATCTTTTTAGTTATTCTGCTTCTTGTCTGTTTCTTTCTAATAAACATTGTACCCCAATGTCCATGTAATTACTTATGATTTTATACACATCACTCCTGTTTCCTGAGTCTTTTGTTACACCTTTATGAACCATTGTCTCAACCTTGCTACTGTTTTCTTACAACACCTGCCCAAGATGTCCAATCTTGGGTTTATGCTACAATTTGCCACCTCTACCTTTCCCTAGGACAGTTGAGCATATAATATGTAAGAAATTTCCAGGTTGGTACAACTTAACACTTTTAGAAATCCAAAAAGATCACCTTGAGTCACGCCTGTTTATACCCGCTACAAAGGGATATGGCATCCTCAATGAGCTGTGTGTTATTCTCTCTCATTATCTTATGCTGAAGTTGCTGGTATACTCAGCGGATAATACAACCTCGTAAGAAGCAGGATGATTGTGTATAGTTAAGAACATGCTGTCAGGAAGCAGACAAAAGGCTATCAAGGGCAGAAGAGGAATTCAAACCCAGCTCTGTCTGGAAGAATTTATTATTGTTGATGCTCTCATAAGAACAAAGCTTGGGTGTCTGTAACATCTGCCTTTTGAAACTACAAAAGAACTTTATGCCTTTTTTTACACTCTTACAAATATTTTATTTGAAAAAAAAATCTTGATCAACACTTAAATCACAAATCATTTCAGAGCAGGCCATTTAAGAATTGTAATGATTACATTTTGCCACATCAAATTTGACATTTTTCCATGTCATTTCATTCATTCTCCCTTGGAAGCCCTATTCACTTTCATGGCTTCAATTATCACCTCCAGAATACTCCCTAAAACCAATCTATAACTCACACCTCTCTTTTGAACCTCAGTTCCTTCCGTCCAAATGTCAGTTGGACATCTGTGCATGAATATTCTACTGTCACTTCAAACTCACCATGTTGAAAACTAATTTATATTCCTAACCCCAGCTAAATCTGTTTGCCTCCTTTCATATTTCTATAAGACATACTCTTCTAAGTTCGGCCATTACTGTTAATCTTCATTTGCTTTTCTTCCTCTCCCAAGGCTATGTTTTCTTTCCTCATTTTCATCTTTCTCACTCTTGGTATTCCCTTGTTTATCTCTGCTTTGTGCATGGAGTAGCACATAGAATTTTCTTTCTTTTTTATCCTTCAAGCTACGTGTCTTGGTAAATATTTCTTTTAGTCTATAATCCTCCTGTAGATATCTTTACTTATTATTTGTCTAATTTAACCTATTTTATTTTTTTCTTTATTTTTTCCTAAATCATCATTGCCATTTTCTTCCTTGTAAGATCGGTTTTCCATGTGGCTGAAATTGTTCAGAGGCAAAGTGGGTGGTAAAAAAAAAAAAAAAATGGAAAACTTAGATGGGATATTCATACTATTCATTAAAAGTGAAGCACTTTTCAAACCTGAATGTGACAATGAGTAGAATAAAATCACACATGATTTATAAATGAAGAAATTGAGGTACAAAAAGATGAATCACAACAAAAACAGTGACAGGACTTCAAGCCAGCACTCTGGTTCTCAGGTATTTTATTAAGTTCCCCTAAAGCAAGACAAGTATAAGCCGACCTTAATACTAATGAGTGTTGGTATGGGAAATTACTTAGTATCAGACCAAATATAATACATGCCCTTTGATAATTCTTTATGCTTGTAAATATCAAATTTACAAAATCACTTACTGCTTCAATTAAGCCCCAGAGCAATACAGCAAATATCATTACTTCTAACAAATTAAACTTTTCTGAATTCTGCACCTATTAACAACCAGTTCTCTCTTCTGTGTTTGCTCTATAGTGTTAATAAATTTGTTAAAAGAGTGGTTTCCAATGAGTCTGATAACAAACACTCACACACACACACACACGAATCAACCAAGGGGCAGAGAGAAGAAAGCCTAAAATATAAATCTTTATAACTTAAAAATAAAAAACTGTAAGATGTTTCTTTCTCCAGAAACTTGACATTATTTTGTTTCTTTGTTTTTCTTTGGACTCAGAATGCAAGGTTCTAAAAGGAGAATTCTAATCATGCAAAATTCCCTGTAGCTATTTGGGGGACACTTAAGAGGCCTTCCCTCTATTAGCAGAAAGCACTGTACATTTTGATAAAATGCAAAATTGGAATTGGATCCCTGGAATTTAAAACGAACACAATATATATTAAAGTGACTACCTAAGAGCACCGTGCACATGACCTTGATTGTTAAATGACTCTCAAGTCAGCCTGGCATGTTGACTACAAGGCTTTGAAGAGAAGAAGCTATCTCAGAGGATCCATTCTTGAATAGCTGTAAAAGCACTGTTTGATCACCCTTGTGTGGGCCAACTGAGCAGTTATTGAGACCAAGTCACAGCTGGGACTATCACAATTGCTAACTCTTATGAGAATGTCATTTTATCATATGACCTCTTAGGTGATAATAAGGACCCAAAAGGCAATGGAGAAACTGGAGGATGAAGAAAAATTATTGCAGAGCCTGGAATTTGGCCTCCTGGAATGGGGCTTTAGGTTGGTTTCAATGATTTCAACATATTGCAGGGTCAAAATAACCATTTTCACTGCCTCATGTTTGCTAAAAGCACATTATTTTAAAAATAACTTCAAAAGTGAGGCTTAAAGTTTAAGTTTATTATCCTTTTTAAAACTTAGTTTTTCCTTCCTTCCTTTTTTTTTTTTTTTTTTTGTGTGTGTGTGTGTGTGTGTGTGTGTGTTTGCAAGGAATTGAACCCAGGGTCTTCTGCTCTACCAATTACCTACATATATACCAGCCCCCAAATTGTATTTTTTAAAGGAATAGTTCACTACAATAATGAATAGTTTAAATGAAAGTAAAATTAAAATACTTTCTTTAAATAAAAATATAATACTCTCTCTTCTTTCTTGCTACTTGAGGGTTTTGATCACAATAAATTGGGCATCTTACTACACAGCTTTCGCAAACTTAGCTGGCAAAATACACATATTTTTAATTAATGTTTATGTCTTGCTATGTTCTCTCTAGTTGGCTTGTATGAAAATAACAAAAATATGTGAAAGACCAAAAACACTTAAATTCCATTTATTTCATGCCAACTTCATAACACTAAGTCATCGCAGACTCAAGAGTATTTTATTTATATTCAACAGATTCATGTTAAGTATTTACCTTATGCCATGATCTTGTAGGAAACATTCACATGACTAAGAATAGAATCCTTAAGAAATTTATATTTAAGTAGAAGAATTTTGTCATATACATAATAAATTATATTTTTAAATATGTGTTTTAATCAAGTACTAGTGAAGTTCAGTGGAAAGAGACTACCTGCAGTTCCCAGGGTGAGAGACTTTAGGGAGGAAATGACCTTTGAGCTGTGAGTTTGAAACCTTCTCTTATATGCACCTGTTCAATTATATTTTAAATAAGTGATAAATAAGTGTCCAGTAAGGATGAATAATTTCAAAAAAGAGAAAAAGAAAAATTCTTATTAATGCTTTTGTCATGGGGGAAACTTTTGTTCTATATCTATCACATCTATCTAAATCTATAGGTAAAATATGTCTCTAACTTTCTAGAAAGTGCTTCTGAGTGGTGGTATGTCTAGTTTTATCTGTTGTTTTTGGAACCCAGTGTCATGTATCTCTTCAGAGAGAGTTAGTCTTGGGGCCCTTCACATGTGTCTCAGAGTGCAGTCTTTTGGCCCTAAGTCCAGAAAAAACATAAGATTAGGGAGGAAAGGGACATTTAAACATTTTTTCCCCTCTGAATGACTTTGGAAGAGAAACCACCATTTGCTAGCATTTTGACTCACCATGTTATAAGCAGAAAACTATGCCATAGATAGTGGAGGAAACACAAGTATGCATAAAGTAGCTTCCTTGAGGGAACTTCTAATCTTGTTCTGAAAAGATATATACAGCACATACATTGGCTGATCATAAAAGGAAAGATGAATTGAATGCACACATTGGCGATTTAGTACAGAGATAAAACATTCCCTTCTGAATTAGAAGACCAAAATCTCCCTTCCTGTGTCCTTGGGCCAGTCAAAATCCTCTAGCATCAGTTTCCTAAGCTGTGAAATAAGATGTCTGGAAGAGACAGTCTTTCGACTCCACAATTCTGTAGTGGAGACTTCTAGGCAGAGCAAGGATGACATTTCAGGAGAAAGAAAATGGTGTTGGAGAGTAGAAGACTCAAGGAAGGCTTGGAAGTGACATGTGTAAAGGTAAACCTAGAAGACAATGAACAATGCAGTCTGCTTGTTCTCCTTGGCATTGGCTGTAGACACTTTCACCCCCAGAGCTGCTCTCCAAGTTCTCTACTTGGAGGGCATTGCTGCTTCTTACACTTTGCATACCATAAATGCTCCTGTTTTAGTTTGCATTTTCATGCAATTACAAGCCTCTCATCCAAACATTCTAGGGTTTTGGTCACAACATCAAGATATAATAAGAAGCAGCAGCCCTAAGTAAATGGATGTATTGAGAACTAAAGTCAAAGAAACTGGGCCATATTGGTGCCAATGGGAGATGTCACACTCATCTCAACCCAGTACATTTTTGGTGAGTATTGGGCAAGTTAGCAAAGTGCACACATGGTCCTTCAGCAAGTAATCAGAAGAGCTGTATTTTATGTTCCACCCACTTTTGCTTTGACCATAAATTGCCCTCCTGTAAGTCATTCAGTCTCACTGAGAATCATTTTCTCCACATTTCATGTAACAATATTATTATCTCCCCTGCCTCTTGCAGTAGGCTTCTGTGAGGCATAATATAGCTACCTAATACATGTAAAAACTTTTTTGGAAAAATACAGAGAGCAAAGCAAATGTAAGGCATTATTATGATTGAAGAGCTTTCCAGATATACTAACATATATTGAATTTAAGGCTTATGGTGGTTACTAAATTTTCTTTCTAAAACATCATACTAGCTCTACTGATTTTATTGCTATATTCTTCCCCAAACATTTTGCCTTATTTTGTGCTCTTAGTATATTGAGGCTTCTGCCTTCCCACTAGTGGTGAGAGTCAAGGTAGAGGTTATAAAAGCTATATAATAATGTAGTAGACACATGCAGGTTGAAATGAATGTTCAGATAAACTTAAAATGCTATATCTACAAGAAGTTATGGACTAAAATCTATCTATGAAAATATTGATTTTTCTTTCTCAAATGTGAGAATGATAATTTTTTCATAGACAATCTATAAATACTGTGCTATGCATTTATCAGTAGGTAGCAACATAAATAGATAACATAAACTCAGTTCCCAAATGTAATGAGTAAGTTCTCAGAATTATTTAATAATCTTCGTGTAGTTTTTTCAAATCATCTTTGACTATTTTAATTTCATAATAATTCTATCACATTTCTCATTACAGTCATGTATGTAATGTTGCAGCCAGAATTGTTCATTTTATATGCATATATTTCTCATATGAAATTACTGATATTTGATCACTCATTACACATAAAAATAGCAATTTCATGATTCAGCATAATAGATTCCACTGCTTAGTTTAGGTTCACACTACAAAAAAAAAAAAAAAACAAAAAAAAACGATGATTTAAATCAAACTGTTATGGTGTATTGCATCAAAAACAACAGTGTGTTTAGGTAGAAAGATTTTGCTTTTAGTTTTATGTGTAATAAAAGGACAAATATCAAATAATCAATAACTATCAATCAAACATAGCTAATATCTGGGAGTATTTTTATTGTAGCCAAGGTTGCTCCTATCTCTTAAGCCACATAGATTTTATAAAAATGTTAGAAAAAAAACTATATAGCCAATTTAATATATCCTTTTAATTGAAAACATTAATTGTATCAGTTGTAATGACCACAAACTTGGTATGCATTTGGACTTATTTGTACTAAAGGGAAGGAAAGTTTTTCTCCAGCTTCTTAAGTTCCCTGGTTAGTTCTAAAAATAAAACTGGCATAGATTAACAGAAAAGCATACAAATGTATCCTGTGGATTTTATGTGACATGGGAGCCTTCATATGAAACTCGATGAAACAGTTAAGCTTGTATATTTTCATGCTGAGTTTGATGAAGTGTGGACAGTCATAGAGAAATAAAGTTCAACAACAGGGTTATGTATTAGTGGTAATAAAACAAGGAGCTTAGCAAAATCTTTTTGTTCAGATTCCTCTCTGTAGCCCAGTATCTTCAGAGATAAGGATGCTCATTTCCCTGAAGAATGAGGTGGGCAATTCTTGAATGAGGATCTAATGACTTGATTCAGTGGAAAATCAGAGAATCCTTCCTAGATTTTCTGACCTGCCCTCAGGGGAGAAGGATGAGGAGGAAGTGAGAGTGACTTTTCTCTCTCTGATGTTTTCTCAAATGCAAGGTGCCTTATTTGGGGATTATGTATTCTGAATTGCAGTAGTGCTAGTGTAGAAAACTGTGAGTTCTTTTGAAATTCAGCATGCAAAAGAAAACTGTTCTTTTGAGGTATAACAGCCAGCATGAGAGGATGCACGTGGGCTTGTTAACTTACGTGTGCTCCAGGAATACAGAACCGAAGCCCAATTAGCTCAAAGTGTGTTCAAGAAGGTGCTTGAGGCTCCCATCAAGAACTTTCACAGGTGCTTGTACAGGACTGGGTAGCTAGCTGTTAAGCATCTTTTTTTCAGATAGGTTAATCTGCTCTGAATAATCTAGTCAGTCCACCTCCTCTGCATTTTTTTTTTCCTTTCAAAAGTAATGGAAGCACCTCTAAGACCATATTTGAGTCAGTGAATCAATACCAGTCCATCTCCACTCCCTGAGAGCATCTTGGAATGCATTCTTCTACTCATATTGTTATTTCTTTGTTATTGTCCCCCACTCCAAAAAAAAGGAAACACATTTGGGGAACTAGAAATGAGAAAAAATATATATAACTCACAGATATTACACAGCAGCCACACCTGAGAAAAACTCAGCCACAGGGCTGAAATCAGATTCACCTGGGGCTTTGGGACCCGTTTCTCCATCCTGTGAGAATCTTGTCCACTGCCTCTGGGGTCTACTTCCTTCTGTCTTTCTGGGGGTAGAACAAACACACATTCTGGAAAGCAATGTCTCATAATAGGTGAAATTAAAACTTGAGATTTATTCCAGGATTCAAATCCTATCTCTATTACTTGGTAGCTATGTGATTTGGGGCAACATAATTTTCTGAACTTGTGTGTAAAATGCCTATATCATTGAATAGGAGCATATATATTAATGGATGGATACAGCATCCTAGACAGTGCCTACAACATTGTAGGGACTGAATTCTCAGCATCTATAATAAGATAATCCTCTTACATTTGAATTATTTAGTCTGATTTGTTAGGTGAGGGGACAAAGTTTGGAAAAAGGTTTTATTTTCTTCTTATAAGTGCATGTGTTATTCCACTAGTGACACTTTAATAACAGAAATCTGCAAATCATTTATTTATATAAAGGACAGTTACATTTACTTTAACATTTTCCTGTTGAAATTCAGTTCCTCAGGCAACTAATTCAGTTGTATTTTCAAGGTGACTTCTAACGTTTTCCATAGTTCACAGTAAATATATTTCTTTTATTGACCAGAAAACTTTTACAAGATTAATTGGTTTGTGATCATTAAAATAAAACCACCAACATGCTTATGTAGTCCAAGCATGATATAAAACTGACTACTAACAGATGTGTGTGTTTTGCTACCTCATAAAACCTAACTCATCACTCTATTATAAAAGGACAAATCTGAGTTTTGGAATACACTTTGGTATTTGTTATACTTAAATTCAATTTTACAGCCAACTTCCAAATTTTTCATCTTTGCCTTTTACAGTTTTTAAGACTATCGCTTTCATGTCCCCTTCATGCTAACTATACATCTTAGAAGCTAGCAACAAATACCAACTGCTATTCACAGCCATCGCCAAGAGCTCACTGCTCATTGGGGTGATTTGTATTTGCACTGTCACTCTACTCAGTTTTAGACCTTTGGTCCTGTCACTGCCTTTGAACTTGTTTCTGGCCCTTTGGATTTGTTGCTTGCAATTGCAATGCCCAGCATTTGAACCTTGCTTTTACCGATAGCTTGTGGATTCATGTTCCACTTTGGCTCAGGGCGCCCCCTGACATACCCCTACCTTCTAGTGTTTAAAACACAAGTAATGTGTGTCTGCTTTACAGTAGCTAGGATGAATTAGACCTACAGTTTTTAAAATTAGCAATTATAATGTGGCAGCTGCAGACACCTTTCTTGTCAACCGTACCCCTGTACAGTGTCTTTGTATAGTTTCTCATTTTTAACCTTTACAGCTTCTTAATAAGATAGCTTTTACTGTCATACTGGTCAAATGTTTTCATGTAATGTATTTCTGAGCTAAAAGGAAAATAAATGTCTACCTAAAAATTTATAGTTATTTTTCTTTATATTTTTTTAGGTTTGTTTTTCTTCAACTAAAACTGTCCAATAAAATTGCTTAAAGCAAACTGGGCTTTTATCTCATGGGCAATGCAAACTGTACTTATCTTCAGAAAGTATTTTTCATTTTCATATAATTCACTTCAAGCACAGCATCTGGATGGGAAGTTACAGTCAGGGCCTTATGAAAATCTGGAAGTTTCTTCAGGAGAGACTCCTCAGAACTGTCTCCTCTCAAGGTTGATATGCAGCAGGAGCATTATTTAAGTGTGTGGCTCTTAGATTATGCATGCTGGGAATATAAATCAGAGGCAGAATGCTTGTCATGATGAACATTTTAACTAAGTAAGCAAGCAAGCAAGAAGATCCCCTGAAATAATGCAAAAGTGAGACATCTGGCTTGACAACAGATCTTGTGGAAAAGACTCAGAAGTTTTCAAGGCCCACAAGCTTATATAATGTGACTGCTTAAAAAAAAAAAAAACCAACAAACAACACAAAACCCCAAACAAGTTAAATTTGATGTGCATTAGTCTAGAAAAAAATTTTAAAGTGTGTTTCTAATTTACTCTGGCAGTTTAAACAACCACTAAAGTAATTAACAATGCAACTTCTTAATGAACTCCAAAATTAATTCAGAATATACTCACTGTGCTAAGTCAATGATAAAAATCATACTGTACAAATCATACTATGGCTCCTGAGGATTAAGTCCCTACACTGTTCTAAGGCAGTGTACCAGTGTTGTTGCCATCCATTAATATGCTCAGCATTTCCACAGTGCAGTCATTTCCACAGACAAGTATTCCAAAGCTTAGAGAAATTAATTATTTTGCTTCAAACTACTCAGCTACCAAGTGACAGAGGTAGGATTTGAATCCTGGAATAAATCTGAAGTGTTGTTCAGATACAGTGAGAAAATGAATTTGTGGTATATATTGAACAATTTCATCATCAAGGATCACAAAGTTGTTACTTAATATTTTCCTCAATATGGTTCAGTGGAGTCGTGCAAAGGTCCAGTTGGGTAATAACTTTTATCTGTGCCATTGGATCCGGGTATTAACACTTCTCTGTTGGTCTAGCTTATCCCCGGAGTCAATTTTGGAGTAGCTAGAAGAGTATATGGGCTGTGTATCTTTCCCTTAATCTTCACAAATATTGTTTTTTCTCAGCTGAGCTTTTAAAATGTATTGAGCCATCCTAAGTCCAAGATTATCCTCTCTGACATGGATGCGCCGCTGCTCTATTGCAGTCAAGTGGAGCATCCAATGCTTTATCAGCTGAGTGGAAGATAGGATTGATTCTCTTATGAACACTGAGTGCCAGAACAACAGATGCCCGAGTAAAAGATCATGTAACTTCTGCTTTGAGGGAGTTGTCTTAGCCCATTGGGGCAGCTCTAACAAATCACCATAAAATAAGTGGCTTATAAAAAACAGAAGTTTATTTCACACTATTGTGGAGATGGGAAATCCAACATCAAGACAGACTCATTGTCCAGTGATTAGCCCATTTTTTGGATCATAGATGGTATACCTGCTAAAGGTCCTCACGCAATGAACAAGGCCCAGGCGCTGCCTTGCACCTCCTTTGTAAAGGCATTGATCTGCTTCATGGGGTTCTGCCTTTTAACCTTATCCCCTCCCATAGACCCCACCTTTTAGCACTATCTGTTTAATAATTCAGCATATGAATTTGAGGGGGACACTAACATTCACACCATAGCAGAAAGTTTAACTTACCACCAGGTAAGTTAAAAAGCAAGATTCCCTTCAGAAAATGGTTTTCAGTTTATGGTGATAAACACACAAATGGATGCTACTAAAGGACTTAATGTCCAATTTGGCAACGTTCTACAATGATTCATCTCACCTGTGTTTTATAGATCAGAAGAAATTTAGTGTAAGGCTTTCATATGGTAAAATGCCAGGGAGTGCTTTTTATGTTATATGCCCCCTCAGTATCACAATGCCAGCTCCCTTCAGCTGAGATCACCAGCATCACAAGTGCAGTTGAGCAAAGGTAGATTCACTGCCTCATCGCCGTGTGAGAAAGCACATACTATGAGTCACTGTGGAACATCTGGTAGGAAGATTTAGGAGTTGGCCTTGCAGCAGGTGATTTTGAGAAGAGCACAAACAAGTGAGGACTGAACCTGATGCAAGGATGATTTTATCGTCAAATATCTAAATGATTTTTATCCAGCATAAAAATTTGGACAGAAGGAAGCCAGGTGAATGTCATAGTGGAAAGAAAAAGCAGAAAGTAGCTGCTGTGGTTTAGATAAGGGCCCCCAGTGGCCCACATGCTGATGGCTCGGTTGCCTGCCTGTGGCACTGTTAGGAGGTGTTGGAGCCTTAGGAAATGAGTCTTTAGTAGTAGAAGGATGTTAGGTCATTATGGATTCTTTGAAGGTGATGCTAGGAGCCTGGCCCCTTCTTCTTCCCTTTAGCATCTCAGTTACCATGAAGGGAGCAGCTCTGCACCCTCACATGCTCCCTGCCATGGTGTTCTGCTTCACTGAAGGCCCAAAGGCAATGGACCATCTGCCAAAAGAGTGAAACCTCTGAAACCTTAAGCCAGAGTAAATCTTTCCTTCTTATACATTGATTATCTTAGGTATTTTGTCACAGTGATGGAAACAGTAGTCTTGTTTTTATCTTGATCCAGCACAGTCACCGAATGGCCTTGTCTGAAGTTGATGTTCTATGAAACTGATGTTCCACAGGGGAACACCAGTGCTCAGCTGTGAGAGCCAAGCCAGCTCCTACCCACCTAATAGTTCCAGGCCAGCTTTCATCTACCAGCTTCTTTCTTTCTCAAAGTCCATGAATTTTTACTTATAGTTCCTGTCAAAATGTTTGCTTATACTTCCTCTAAAAGAGAAAGCCCAGTTTTGTAGTACATGAGGCTAATAAAAGTGGTTTAAAGTTATTAGCAGTTTATTTGTAGAAAGTGAGAGAAGAAAACTTTTCCTTGAATGCATTGAATTTTTAAAGATCCATAGATGGTAAAAGGGCACATAAATTTTGAAAGAATCTCATCTTACAGTTTCAACCAAAAGGGAACTCTTTATACCTGATCAAAGATAGATGTTCAAATTTTACTTAATAATTAGGTAATGTAATGATTAAAGAAGGAAAGAATAGCCCCGGTATTTTCTGTGCTGGTAAAATGGTGTCTCCAATATTGCATCCAGTGCTTTTTAACACTGCATTTAAGCATAAGACATGACAGCAATCTTAAAATATTCTTCATCAGATGGAATAGCCTTTAGATGTATTCCGTTTTGTTCCAAAAGCCAAAAGTATCATCAGTTTTATGTAACAAGGAACAAAGATTTCTATTCAACAGAAGGAGTAAGTTTCTTATAATCAAGAGCTTTCCAGAAATGGAATGGGTTTCTTAATTATATAGTAAACTTTCCAGAATTTGAAGTGTTAGAAACAGACTGTATGAACACTGGGAAAGCAGGCATAACTATAATTACCCAAATGGAACTTTGGAATAGATGGGTGGTCAAGGCCCTTCTAACTCTGGAATCAAAATCAATGAGCTTGAAAAAAGGGTTAGGGAGTCAGTAGGTTACTATAATCAGAGCAAATTAAAGGTATTATATTATACAGAATTCTTCAGAAAACTCACCCTAGAGGTGAGCAAAAGTTAAATCAGGCTGGGCTCACTCATTCCTAAAGTCAAGTCGTTGAAAATTGTCCTCTACTGGGAATACAATTAAGTGAGCATTGTTTTTTGAGAGGAGACTCTGCCCTTTTTAATATTTTATGTCTAGGCAATAATAAAACCAATTAATTACTTAATCATGCCAATGCATAATGTTGAATGCTCTGCAAAAGCCTACAACATTCCCTCTAACATCTTCACAACAATTCTACATAGAAAGTGCTATTGTGATCCGTGTTCTTTAGATGTTATAACATTCTCAGAATTACATAGCTACCATGAAGCAGAGTGAAGATTCATGCTTGCCTGAGTCCATGGGTTATGTTAATAGTTCCTGGTTGTACTGCTTCTCATTAGAAGGCAAATCTGAGCTAGGCATGATGGCACATGCCTGTAATCCCAGCAGCTCAGGAGGCTGAGGCAGGACGATTTTGAGTTCAAAGCCAGCCTTAGCAAAAGCAAGTCACTAAGCAACTCAGTGATACCCTATCTCTAAATAAAATACAAAATAGGGTTGGGGATGTGGCTCAGTGGTCTAGTGCCTCTGAGTTCAATCTCCAGTACATCCCTCCACCCCAACTCGTACCAAAAGAAAAATAAAAAGCACATCTGGCCGTAGAACTCCTATGAGAGAAGAATCATTTCCTTTTTGCTAAGGGAAAGGGGTGCAGGGGCCAATAGCTGTTGGCAACATCCTAATCAACACAATCAAATCTCTAATTCTTCAAGGCCTAAAGAAAGGCCAAGATTATATTAAGACATAATTTAGAATCTTAGAATTAATAGAAAAGATAATTATGTCTACAGGCTTGTATATTGTTAAGTTTTTCTTTAATTTGCAGTGTTATGTCTTAATGTTACCTGGTAAACCATGTGAGACTGGATCTTATATGATCAATTTTTTTTAAAGTCTGGGACATAGCCTAATGATCTCAAAATAAATGTTGTATTCAAGCAGTAATCAGAGCCAGTAGTAATAATTGAGGTGCTAGAAGTAGCACAATAGTACATATCCATGAAATATTTATTATGTGCCAAAAATCTTGTTGAAATCCATCTCATTATGTGCTCAAAACAGTTTTATAAAGTTGGTCTTTACTATTGCTTAGATATGAGGTACCAAAAGCTCATGTGTGAGACAATGCAAGAATGTTAAAAGGTGAAATTATTAAATCGCAAGATTTATAACCTATTCAGTGGATTAATCCACTGATATGAATTAACTGTACAGTATTGTAGGCAGGTAGGATGTGGCTGGACGCATGACTTTGAGGTTTATATTTTGTCCCTGGTGAGAGGAACTCTGTCTCTGTTCCCTGGTTGCCATGATCTCAGCTGCTTTCCTCTGCTATGCTTTTCTGCCATGATATTCTTCCTCACTGGGCACAGAGCTATGGAGTCAGCTGACTATGAGCCAAAATAAACTTTTTCTCCTCTAAATAGATGTCAAATCTTTTGGTCGCAGCCATGAAAAAAACTGACTAAAACAGGAATTGGTATTGAGAAGTTGGGTGATTGTTGTGACTAACCTGATCGTGTGATTCAGAAGCCTTTGAAGTTGATTTGTGAGGGGAGGGATTTTGAACATTTTAGAGATGCAAGCTGGAAAAGCTTTAGAATGTTGTAAGCAGAGCTTAATAGGTGATTCTGGTGGGAACTCAGAAGACCCGAATGAAGATAGGGCTGCAGAAAGCAACGATTGTGTTTATAAGATTTGAGAAGAGGAGGAGGACTCTATTGTAAATTGTACTAGAGGCATTCATGTTATGTTTTGGGAAAGAAGTTGTCTTCATTTTGTCTGTATCCTCAGACTTTGTGTGAAACTCAATTTAAAGGTTATGACCTAATTTGTCCGGCAGAGGAAATATCAAGGCAGCACAGCATTTAGGCGATGACATGGATGTTGCTGGTGCCTTTTAGCCAAGTGTACTGTGATAATTAGGATCATAAAGCATAGCAGAAATATTTTTTAAAATATTGGACCAGAAAAAGTGTGAGTCAAACTGTGACTAAGAAAGTTATGGTTGTTAAAGTTATGTTCATTCGTTCATTTGTTTGTTTTTAAAGACATTATAGTAATTAAAGAGATGCTAAGTACTTTACACAAAAACAACAGGGCATCTCAGGAATTGGTAAGACTATACCCATCTCAGGCTCAAGGGAATAAAAATACAAGATTCCTTTTAAGATATGATGGGAGCACCTTATTTTTGCACAGGGTCCTAAGAATTTGTTTCACCGTGCTCAGCCACTCAGGCATGCAGAGGGTATTACAGCCATGGTCTCAGAAGGCTTGGCTGTTATTCATCAAGATGGTGGCAGACCATGATGTCAACCACATGGTTTTGGTTCTACAGGAATGCAGGATGCTAGAGTTATGGGCTCATGGAGATTTCCATCAAGATTTCAAAGAAAGGCCTAGAAGGTCAGGAAAAGTGTATCAGGGTTGGAATCCCTTTGTGATACACCTAAGAGGGTGATGCATGGAGATGTGAGAAGGAACTCAAAGCTGCAGTGAAGACCTCTAGGATTAAGAGATGCCAGTAACGTGGAATGTATGCCAAAGAAAGTTGCAGGAGTCAAGCAAAAACAAGCCAAGAGGTAAATGATGTGGGCTGCAAATAACAAAGTCAAAGCCCTTTGGAGAGAACATGATGCCAGGTGACCTGTGTGCTGGATGTGAAGCTACAGAACTTGTTTTCCCAGCTGGATTTCATTCTTGTCTTAGTTCTCTCCTTTCTTCTATGTTCTTTTTTTTTTTTTCTCCTTTGTGGAATGAAAATGTTTACTCTGTGCCATTATATACTGGGTATATGTGATTCACTTTTGATCTTTACAGGGGAAAACATCCATGAGTTTGCCTTGAGTCTCAGATGAAATTTTGGGTCATTCTTTAACTATTAAGATTATGGGGACAATTAGAAATGGACCAACTGCATTATGCATTGTGAGATGGGCATCAGCTTTTGGGAGTTAGGGGTAGAATGAATGTTATGATTCTGATATGAGGTGTTCCCCAGAGATCATGTTTGAAAAAATGCAAGAATGTTCAGAGGTGAAATGATTAGATTATAACTACTGTAAACTAATAAATGGATTAATCCTCTCATACAGATTATTTTAGGCACATAAGGTGTGACTGGGCAAAGTTGTTCCCAGGGAGTGTGATTTGGGGGCTTATATTTTTTCCCCAGAGAGAAGAGGTCTCTCTCCACTCCCAAATAGCTATGAGCTCAGTTGCTTAAACCCTTCCATTATGATGTTTTTTCTAACTTTGGGTCCAGAGCTATGGACTGAACCATAAGCCAAAATAAAGTTTTCCTCCTCTAAATTATTCTTATCAGGTCTTTTGGTCAAAGTCATGAAAAAGTTGACTAAAATAGTATTACTATTTTGCTTTTTAAAATATTGAAATATGGGCTCAAATAATTTAGGAAACATGTCCAAGCTAAAATATCTAGCTAACTTGAGAGCTTCTGTGGAAACCTTGGGTACTCAAACTTATGAACATCTTTATTTTAGATAATTGAATAAGGCACTAAGGTATTGGGGAAAATACTCAATGCATTGTTGACTTTTTTTTTTTTTTTTACTCTTTTTTAGAGGGTAAGCCTCATATCCTAAGAGCAGCTGAATTTCAGGCTCAATAATTTATTAACACCAAAAAATTAATGCATTTTAGTTTTCCTTTGAGAGATAGTAACTGTAACCATTTATTCAAATAAATAAGCCAAATTTTAGGAACATTCCAGTTAGTCTCATGTTGACTAAATTTGATGTCATGTATTAAGTATTACTATGCTCTACACAAACCCATTTTGAAAATTGACCTGAGTATTTAATTTTGTGTCTGTAACACGTTAAGCAAAATGAACAAAATACTCTTACCATGTACTCAACCATCAATGCCATTAAATAGTAGTTTAGCAATTTAGTGCTGTTTAATGATCCAGGGCATCATGATAGTTCTTGAGGTCTCTCAGGTAAACACAATCTGTTTAAATCAGTGTTGCATGAGAATAGGATTATTTGGCATGACCTAATTTAGCATAAGGTGGGGAAGACATAATTTCAAGTTTCCTTATTCAATTGATAAGAGACAGAGTGGATTAAAAAGAAATACTAAGTTGATTTATTTCCTCTAGGGGCTTATTCTAATAGGGATGTTGAGACAACAAATAGGGAATTTTATGAGTGGACATATAAGTAATACAAACAGCTGAGATACTAGATTATGAAAGCAAGATACAGAAAACCAGTATTCAGATCTTCATCTTTGTCTTCAATATATTTATTGAGTTCAATTTTTATATAGTGAGCAGTTGACAACATATCCTCAGACAGGTTGCACTCCTCAAACTCGATTGTGCATCTGAATTACCTGAAGATCTTGTAAAAATGTATTTTCTGATTCATTGTGTCTGTAGTGAGCTTGAGAAATTGGAGTTCTAATAATCTCCCAGTTGATTCTGGGAGATGTCACTGGTCTGCAGATCACACTTTTGAGTAGCAAGAGTTTAAATTATTTTACAAAATTCTTCTCCAAGAATTCCCCCATTAAGAATTTAGGAAAATCTGGCTGGGGATGTGGCTCAAGTGGTAGAGCACTCGCCTGGCATACGTGCGGCCTGGGTTCAATCCTCAGCACCACATACAAATAAATGTTGTGTCAGCCAAAAACTAAAAAATAAATATTAAAAAATTCTGTCTATCTCTCTCTCTCTCTAAAAAATATATATGTAAAAAAAAGAATTTAGCAAAATCATGTAATATTCATATGTAAAGATACCGAAGGGAATTTCACTTTTATGTATACGTAGAAGAAAGGAAGTTTCATAGAGTAGAGGAGAGAGAACAGGGGGAGAGGGGAAGAAAAGGTGGGGAGTGGGCTTGAAATCAAATTCCTTGCATATATGATTTTGTCAAAATGAACCTAATTACTAGGTATAATTATGCTGCTCTAATAAAAAGAAGAATTTCCCATTAAGATCTGTTATCTTATTTATACATAAACACAGATAGAGAGATCATAGTTGATATAAATGTATCCTCCTCTTTAAATATGACAATGAGGTAATAAGAACTCTTTCCAGTTGCCCAGAAAATTATGTCTGCTCATCTAAAAAGACCATTTATCGAGGCTAGAAGGTGACGGGGCATCTGCCTTCAGTCAGTGTCTTCCCTCATATCTAAAACTATCCACCTGAGGGCACAAGGTAATCATGAGCTCCTGACACAGACACATCTTGGAAATTACTCTGAAGCTCCCAATTCATTTTGTAGAAGTTGCCGAACAACTGTCTATGGATAATAACTTTTAGTCACTACCAGTTTAGGCCAGATTGGAGCCAATGGCCTTTAGGTCAAAAGTTCCATATTCGATTCCCGGTCCCTGGAGTCATGAAAGGCCCTTGTTGAAAGATTTGTAATTCATGAATTTCAGCATGCTGAGTCTAGCCCAAAGCACAGATTGCATCTCAAAACTCATAGTCACACTTAGGCTATTCATTGTTCATGTCATGAAACCCTTACAATGGTGTAAGGATTTACTTTTGGTTTCTTTCTTTTCCTAAGCCATGATTTAAGTGCTTAATAGGAAACTTACATGAATAATTATCTACCTTAGTTGGTAGTAATGGATTCCTAGTATTTCTAGATAAAGACATAAACTAAAAAGCTGATGGTTGATATCCTTAATCAATATTCGTTTTTTTTGTGAAATTTCCAAATATGGCATTAGCTTTTCTATTCTGAACATAAGAAGATTATTGTGATAAATTAGTGGAGACATGGGAAACACTGTGGAAGAAACTTTTAACTGTTCTTATCTTTACATCACTGTAATAGTGACCTGAAGTAATGGGAAGGAAACAGTGGGTCAGACCTGATGTTTTCATTTACCATTCATTCCCTGTGAGGTAATCATCTAAATTAATAAAGATTTGCCCTTTTATAGGGAGGAGAGAACATGATCCAAATGGCCTCATAAAAGGAAATTGCTGAATGAAGTCATTACTCTAATTAGCGTTTATGTCCCCAATGTTAACAGTAGACCTTTTTGGAAAATGATGTTTAATACATTCCAGCCTACCACGTTGAGTAGTGGTTGTAACTTGGGTGCCAATTTTCATTGTCATTTCAATTTCAATTTAGATAGATCTGCTAATAGTGTCATGGTATGTGATAGATTCCTCTCATGGTGCCATTACTAAGCTGGGTTGACTAGTTAGTTGTTTGCTGTGATGAAGTAAACCATCAAACCTTATTCATGCCTGCTCAAAGTTCCTTTTCCTCTCCATGTTTAGGTAAAGAACACTCTTATTTAGCTGCTAGATCACTTTGAATAATGATGCTTCTTTTCCTCTTCCTGAAGATGTTGTTTTACATCTAGATCACAACTCATTTTTTTTCAAACTGGAGAAGACTTTTCATGTTCTCTAGTTGAATGTTTGTTAAAATTTGTTCATGGGATTATCAATTTGGTCTTGGGAAATTATTTTGTTTTCCCAAGGTTTTTGTTTTTTTTTCTATAAGTCTTCAGTTTTAATAATATCAGATATGTGCTTATGATTGACTCACACCTCTCTATCTCTATTCTCTATCTCTATCTCTACCTCTGATCTCTATCTCACATACGCACCCAGGCACACTTCTTATCCATTCTCCAAACCATCTTCCTGCTCTCTTAAACCCCTCCAACCTATTTTCCACAGAGCAACATGAATAAATAACATTTAAAAACCTTCAATAAAATAATGTTACTCCCCTATCTAATATGTCATCCAAATTCCTTTGCTTGGCTGACAAGACTGCCCGATCTGCTTCCTGTCTTTCCAGGGTCAGATCCTACCCTCTCTTCCTTACTCACAATGTTTCAGTCATGTTGACTTTCATCAGTCCTTGTATACACCAACCTTTTCATTTCTCAGGGATATCATCATGCTTTTTATTCTTTGGGCTGTAATGTTTTTCTGGCTTTTCATACAGTGGGTACATTTTCATCCTTTTCATCTTAGTTTAAATAGCATCTCCTCAGATGGCCTTTCTAACCCACACTGTGTAAAGTAATTCTCTCTTTTTATTCTCTTATATTGCACTAGTTATGTCCTTTATTTATCTTACTCATTCACCTGATTAATTTTTAATGTGTTTCTCTTCTGAATTCAGTTCCTTGAAGACAATAGGTTTATCTAAATTGGTTATTTGCTGGGAAGATTTTAAGTGCTCAGTTAATGAAAGGACAGCTGTGACTGCAAAATTTTGAGAGGCAATTGGTTACTACATAGGTTGATAACCTGTAGCTTGTGGACCAAATCCACTCCACTATTTTTGTACAGCTAGGAGATAAGAATGGCACCGACCATGTGTCAATGTTTTTCTAGAGGCTGGGAAACAGACCTAAATGATAAATGACTTCTTTTGAGAAGCTAAAAGTTAGAGCTATTCAGACATTAAACAAATACTTCCAATAAAATGGAAGGGCCGTAAGAAGAAATATAAATAAACTGTCATAGAGCCATCAATTGGTGCCTGAATGCTTGTGAAGAACTTTTCTCAAGAGTATTCTTTTGGAAATTAAGATTGATAGGAATATCTAATGTTTCTGAGTGGGGGGATGACCATCCTTTAACCTGGGCATACTAAATCACAGCATCTTTTATTTAAAAAAAAATCATGAGTTTTAGGAGAAAATTTAGGAGAATGGTCTATTCCCAAGAGAAAGAGGAGGTCATCATGGAAAAGCTTATCATTCTTCACGTGCAAGCAGCTAATCTTGTTTCTAACTAAACAATATTCCGTATTTTTGTTTTCTTCCCTTGATATCAGAGTACCCTTGTAAATCCTGTAACCATCACCTCTCTCTAGCCCAAGCCACCATCATTACCCCACTGCGGTAGACCTCTCATTGGCCTCGGGACTTTCCCTTTTGTTGCCTCCAATCCATTCTACATTCTGGCAAGCTATTTTAAAAACAAATTTGCATGCTTTTAAAAACCTGCAGTGGTTTTTCATTGTTGTTTTGTTTTGTTTTGTTTTCTGAGGGAAACTGACCCATATTTTTAGCAAAGTCTAGTAGGCACCGTATGATCTCAAGCTTAAATGCTTCCCCCATGTTCTGGCTCCAGACACATATTCTTCTTCTATTTCTTCCAAGGGTTAGGGCTCCAGATTCAAGGATTTGCAGATTTACTCCCTCAGCCTGGAATGTTCTTCCCTCCTGCATCCCCTAGGCCTATTCTTTCTTCACTTCACTTACTTTTCTAAGCTTAGTCTAGACACTTGAGTCTGGGAAGCTGTTCCTTCCCTGACTCCACCAGGTCCCCAGAATTAGAAGCAGAAAATACACAGACCACACTGGAAACAGAGCACCCTCCTCCTCTCCTCCCCTTCACTTTTAATTTCGTTTCATTATTTTTTTCATGCACATATTTATTCCTTTAGTTCTCTTCTCTCATCAATTCAATAAATGTTCTATAATAAATTTTTATTCCTGAGTTTCATAACTTACTACAGAATGAGAGGATGTCATAAAAGGCAAAGCTACAGTGTGAAAGTCTGAGGAACAGGGGAGCCCTCTGCAATAAAATATGATTGAAGAACTAATGGTTAGTTTCTAGAGCCTAAGGTATAAAGTACCACTAGTTCTGACAGAGTTTATCATGAGGTTGAATTTCACAGGTAGTGAGTAAAGGGGATTCAGGGCGGGAATCTGGATTATTTGAGACTTGCTAGCTTCATGCAGACAGATCCTTTGTTTAGAAATCCAAAACCCTTGTCTTATTCAGCTTTCTGGGTTGGTTGGTGTTTTTCTGGCTTATGGATTAGTACTACTTACATCTAAATTGCTACTAACTATAGCCATACTCTAACCATGTAGGACTTATGTTTCTAAATGTCTCACAGATCACAAGATAATCACAGTGAAAACATTGCCTCTAAAATAAAAAGGAGGAAATTTTAAAGTGCCACATAGACTAAAATGTAAAGTTGGAATGTCTCATATACAGCCTTCCACAAAGTAATCATAGTTTACACCCTATGGGAGACATACTTAGAACTAATTCATCAACAGAGATGGAGATAAAGACTTGGAAAAAAATAGAAAAAGTCTGAAACTACAACCACTTTTCTAGAAGAGTACATGCAAATAGCAGAAACAAACAGAAAAATGACTGTTCTTCATGTTTATATCAAGAAAGCAAATGAGTCCAGCTTTTCAAGTAATTGAAATTACTGCCTTCAATTTACAATTACTCTCTATTTATTGCCAATCCAGAACTTTATAATATGATGACAAAGAATTATAACCTGTTGTAATTACCTTTTTAAAATTAATTTATTTATTGGTTTTTGGAGATTGAATTCAGGAACACTCTTCTTCTGAGTAATATCCCCAGTCACTTTACTCAGATTGCTAAAGTTGTCCAAGCTGGCCTCAAATTCATGATTCTCCTGCCTCAGATGCCCCAGTAGCGGGGATTACAGATATGTGTCATCATTCCTGGTGCCATCACATTTTTTAAAAAATTTTCATTATATAATTTTGGGATAAGAAATACTTTAGATATATGATCCTATATATAATTTCATAAATGAGGAAAACAAGGTTCACAGGAATTGAATATGTAATCCAAAGTCTTTGAGGAGATTAGTGGTAACCTCTGCAATAGGACTCTAAATCCTCTCTGCACAGAGTACCAGGCTTGGGAAAAATCTAGCAAACAAATTCTCCAAGTAGAAATAATATTCTTTTTTATTGTTTTTTTTTCCAGAACTTTATTAGCAACTGAGGATTAGAGATTTGATATTTGGCAAATTTCTTTAGTCTTTAACCAACAATCAAATTAAGATTATTCAAAAACTTCCCTGGGTACACTACTTGCATAGCAGTGACAAAAGAAAGTTTTAGAGGTCTCCTAACATTGCAGTAATTTTTCTTAGTATCATAGTTAATAATTCCATTGGGAGAATGAAGTTTTATGACAAGCCATAAATGTTGTTTGAGAAACATAATATTGTCCTTGAAAGGTTCAGTTTCCTTTATCAATTTTTGAAGAAGTAAATTTAATTAAGATGACTATCATAAGAATCTGCTAAGCTTTGTGATTATAAAGTCATTGAAATTTCACTTCTACTTTCTTATTTACTCATCCATGAAGAGACTTTCTTTTAATCATCTGCTCACTAGACACTTAAAAATCTTAAACAATTATTAATTATGTTAGTAACAAATATAAGTCCACTGAAAAAAGCCAGACTTATCAATTTGTTACTAACTGGAATTATAAGTTATTTTTTCTGAATACTGGTTTCTAAAAACATGTACATGGACATTTTGCATGGGTTCCCTGAGAGACTAGAGTCTTCTATCCACCCTACTAGGTACCCTGACTAGGCAGGATGACACCTGTACTGTGATTTGAGGAACACTATAGACTTTTTTGAAAAATATATTCCCCCACTAGTTGACTAGTTGCTTTCCATATTCTATGATTAACATTTTGGATTACCATCTGCAATCCTGTTAAAATACAAACATTATGTAGGATCTACTAAGCCATTTATATAGTCATTTATATCATAGTTCAAAATAGCTTATTGATGGTAATTCACTAACTTAGCAAGACCCAAAGGAAATTGTAAATGGTACACATGTAATGTATGGGAGAAGAAGAAAACTGAAATTGTGAAAAGTGTGATATGGGAAAGTAGACTAGTGAGAGGAGAGTGTGGGGCACTGGGTATTGAACACTATGGAGTCTAACTTGAGAATGTGATACTGAGGTGATCCATAAAGGTGAAAAATAGAATATGAATTTCTGCTTCTGTTCTATTGCCACAAGTCAGCAATTCCTCTACTTCTGAGTTATGACTAATTATAAAGTCCCAATGCTCCTCACACAAGTCCATACTTACATTTTTTTACTTGAAACATTCATTTATATTTAACCTTCTAACCTAGATCTTGATAATAAAGTTAAAAGTAAATTTTTCAAGTTTAGATAAAGTGACAACATGTATGATCAGGAAGCAGGTGAAAAAGTGTCACTAAGAAATGGACATCTGTTAGATGCTTATTATTTCACATATATTCAGTGTAGCAAAGTAATCCAACAAGAGAAATATCAATGACATAATGTCACCTAAAACCATAAATGTATTTTGCTATTTACTCAATTTTTTCAGTCATTTTAAAACGGATTTTAATTCATCATTTATGAGAAAATGTGTTAATCAGGTGATTATAGAGTAACCTAACATGTTACTTGACACTAAGGGAATTATCTAAGGCCATTCTATCCAGTATCATAGCTCCTACTTTCATGTGGCTATTGAACATATGAAAGAGGTCTTGTCCAAATTAAAATATGTTGCAAGTATAAGCTATACCCTGAATTTCAAAGATTAGATATGATAAAAAGTAAACTATTGCACTAATAACTTTATGTTGATTATACAGAGAAATAATAATGTGTTGGGCAAAGCAAAATATTATTAAAATTACTTTCAACTTTTTCAATGTAGGTAATTAGAAAATTTTGAATTACATATGTGGCTCATCTGTGCTCACATTATTTTTTCTAGACAATGCTCCTCTAAAGAATTTAATATTATTTTTAAAAAGAATTAAATATTATTTAAATGTGATGTGCTTTTGATAAATGTGATATACTTTAAATTAGGTTTTTAATTTCTTATGTTATTATAATTATAAATGTTAAAATGCTTTATTTTAAAAGCAGATGTATATTTGACATCAAAATACCAAATGTGACTTCTTTCTGTTCTCTTGAGGATTTCCTTGCATAATTTCCTTATGTATGTTATTTGGTGGAAATGGGAACTGTTCTGAACTCTTTTGATAATGCCTGAAGAGTAGTCACTGCAGGGCAGAGTGTCTGATATCCTTTAAATGAATGAACCACCTTATTTAGCCAGCCCATGGACTATTAGATTTAGCAATGATTGTCCTGTGCCTGTGCACATTAGCTAACATGTCTAAGGTGATGTTCTGTCTAAAGGACCACTGAGCTTCAAAACTGCTAGTCAAATTGAACTGTCTGCATGACTTTCTGTTGAGTATGGATGTGTAAAGTGAGACAGTAAAATTTAGAATTATGTCCTTGGGGACAAACTATTGTAAAATCAGCATTAATGTAATTTAAAATTCTTAGGTTGAGTTTCTTACAGAATAATTCAATTTCATGTATAAGAAAATAGAAATATTTACACTTTTGTACAATTGTGCACATTTTGAAAGTTACAGTTAAGAATTTTTTAAGATCTAATTGTATATTGTTTGATATAAATATCCTCCACAAAATATTATTTTGGTGTTTTCCCTATTTCTGGCTCATGCAAGATTAACGCTTTTTACCATAAGAGAAAAAGACCTTATCTTTTGAGGTTAGGGAGTTTCTACATCTTGGTTTTAAGCTACTAACTATATATGACATGATGAGGAAATGACATGTTGGGGTTTTTTTTTTCTCAGACCCAAATTTAAGCCTCAGAATTGCTTACTAAAATAACTTCAAAAATCAGTTGACAAAAGCATTCTAAAGCAAGAATTTGTATCTGATTTTCTGTGAGGGAATGCAATTTTAGAAAAATATAATATTTGCTGGGTTATATTTACTCTAGTACTTATAAAATTTCTAGTTTACTAAATGTAGCCATCTGACTAATTCTTGCCACGTCTGACATGAGTTAGAATGAAGTTTGGTGCTGGTTTCAACTATTACTACCTCTTGTTTAAATGTTAAACATGTCCTTGAGTATGAATTTAGTTAGGATCCTCTCGTTTTATATCCATTTCTGCTACTATAAATCTAAATATCTGGTTGTGGATTCAAATGATTGTTTACTTATGATCTGGCAGGTTTTCTAATAAAATTGGTTATGATTGGATGGGAAACTGCCTTCTCCATTTAATGTCAGAGTCAAATTGTGCAGGTGCCATTAAGAAGGCCAAGTATCAAACTGTTTGCTTCATTTATGGTCAGATTCTGAGTCACTTAAATTTTGCTACACATCATTCCCACATGAGGATCTTTCCTTAAAGCTCTCTGCAGATTCTGGGATGGGTGTGTTTTGTGCAAGCCCCTGCCATTCCTGCAGGTGTTCATCTTTCTTCTAGGGAACACAATTCAAAGTGATCAGTTCCCTAGAAAAATTTTTATTTTTAATGACTATGGGACAGGTTTTAAATAAATTCATTTTTTTCCTCATTCCTAAAGTGAATTTGTAATGTCTTTCCTACTCTTTGTCATAATATCAGAATTTAAAAGTCTAAAGAATATGATACATCGCAGGAAAAACTCTTTTGCTATCTGTTACTATTCAACAAAACCTGAGGGTCCAAAGAAGGAACAGTTTAAAATTCATTTAGGTGGTTTCCTATTCCTTTTTCACCCCGAGCCTCATGGTTAAAATCAATGTGTGTAGACCCTTTGGAAGACAAAAACATGGTTTAAAAATTCTCTCATACTAAGACTTCTGTGGTAATTTTTTGTTGTTGTTTGTTTGTTTTATTTTGTTTTGTTGGTTTTTTTAGGGGGGGGGTTGCTAGAGATTGAACCCTGGGGCACTTAATCACTGACCCACATTCCCAGCCCTTTTTTTTTCATACATATTTTTTTTTTATTTTGAGACCTACATTTAAAAAGTTGAAAGTAATTTTAGCTACATCGAAAAAGTTATAAGTAATTTTTCACTAAATTGCTGACACTGACTTCAAATTTGTGATCACTGCCTCTGCCTCCTGAGCCACTGGAATTACAGGCATGCATTGCCATACCCAGTTTGTTTATTTTTCCAGGCGTGGGAAGCAATGCAGTAAGGAAGAAGGAAATTAGGTTTTCTTCTTCTTTCCTTGATGGTCTTCTAGTACAGTATGTGAAGAAGTTATTAGAGTGTTTCTCTCATCTCCTTCTGATGGGCTGGAATAGATCTTCCTAAAAGAGAGCAAGGGATTAGATTTTCCAAGGGCAGCTTTAGATGGGTTGAGTTCATAATGGTGTCATCGATTTTAGTTCCTCTCCCTTTGCAATGAATGAATAGGTCACTGTCCAGTGTAAATGGGCACTTATTAAATGTTCTTATTTTTATAAAATAAATTATTAACATTTTATGAACTATTCTTTTTACTCAAATTTATAAGAGCTTTTCCATTTTTATAATATTAGAAATAAGTGCATGCACCCTGTTATACTTTCTTATAGCCACATCTTTATGAAAAAAGTATTCATGCATAAGTGCTTAGCTGAAGAATAAATTGGACTCCTCAAATAATTGTCACTTTAATTTTCCAGTCATTGATGAAAAATAAGACTATGTAAGTTCACAGATTATCCCAATTTGACAGAAATAAGTAGATAATTTTATGTATCATTTTAAGATCATAGTAAGTTAGTAGAATTTGATTTTAAAGTCGAATGAAACTGCTGATGTATATATAGGTCATTCTTTACAAACATATTCAGTGAAGGTTCAGAAAAACTTATTTCTTCCTACTTCCTCCCCAAAGTGTGCACATTGCTTATTCTTGGAAGAGGGAAGAGACAAAAATCACCCGAAATGTTCCTGTAGTATGATTTGGCAGCAAGATTGCCTTTCCCTTTAGAAACTGATACACTTGTGCTCATTGATTGGGGCTTGGAATGAAGTCCTTTAGCATGAGTTCTGAGCAAGATGCATGTTGTCACACTCCCCTACTCCCCCCTGTTAAACAGGTCTAGACTTTCCACTTGCTTCGTGTATAGTATTGAGAAAGTTTAATTTCTCAGGGTCCATATCTTCTTAACTGCAGAGGCAGAATGACTTCATACTGTCTGGTGATGAATAAATGGCAAAAGTAGTCACCATATCTTGAGCATCTGCTGTGATCCACTCATACCATTTAACCTCTCATTGTCATTAACCTTTATAGCAACACTCTGGCGTAAGAGGAATGCTAATTCACATTTGGTACAAGAGTGCATATGTAAAATGCCCATTACAGCATCCAGCTCAGTAAATTGTAGTTCTGGGAATAATATTAATCATAGTTATTGTCACTTTTTAAAAATATTATTATTATTTACAAGGTGGGGTCTCACTATGTTGTCCAAGCTGGTCTTGAACTCCTGTACTCATGTGATCCTCCTGCCTCAGCCTCCTGAGTGCTGGCACTGCAGGCTTGTACTACCTTGCCCATTTATTTTTGCTTTTGTTACTGCTGTCATTTTACAGCTGCACTCCTGTTTTATTTAGCAAAATCAATTTAAGGATATTAAGAGGAAGCGAGATTAAGGGACACAAAGATTAGATGAGGGAATTCAAACTCAGGATTTTTTCATCAAGATCAATGCTGTTCACCATCACATTATTTTGTTGGAGGTGGGGGGTGGTTGGCTTGTTCTTTGAGACTTCTACATTCACTAAATCCTGACATTATGCATAGGATCACTTTATTCTTAGTGGGACAATATTTTCAAATTATATTTTAAAACAGTTTGATATTTGAAAACATGCTGATATGATTTTTAAAAGGCACTTTTTATTCTTGTATATGAAGCTATATACACTTCAAGAGTAATTTCACTGGCTTACATACTTGTTGGCTTGGCTGATTCTTCTGCTGTTTCTCTGAGTGTTCCTTATGCAATAGGATAAAAATCTTGCTTTGGTATAATAGATTATTCCCCATGAAATGTATTTCTCTCTGTAGTAACTGGATTGTTTCTGTACCACTGTTAAACTACTATTTTTGCTAATGAAGATAATCTAATGTCTTACCTAATGATTCATACAATTCATACAATTTTACATACAAAAAATTAATCTGTTAGTTTCATGAATAGAGTTGTGGAAAAAGACTATTACTATATAAATTGGCACATGATACTAATAGGTATAATTACTTAATAAAATTCATCAGGACCTGTTATTTAATATTTAGCTTAGTCCATGGTATGCATTTACTTCTAATTTTAAAAAAAAAAATTTACTTTTGGGAATTTTTTTTTTTTTTTGGTACTGTTGATTGAGCCCAGGGGCGCTTTGCCATTGAGCCACATCTGCAGCTCAGTAAATTGTGGTGGAAGGTGTGGGATCTGATTTTTTTCTACAGAACTAAACTTCAAGCAGTTTTCTTAACCTCAGTAGAGCTCGGTTTATCTATAAAACGGGAATAGCAATAACTGTTAAAGTCACTTGTGTTCTGGGCTTTAAACAACCAAAAATAATCCACTTAAGTTAAACACAAGAGTGATGTGCTGGAGAGATAAGAGATGGCTTTCTTTTATTTTTGAGACAGGGTCTCACTAAATTGTTGAGGCTGGCATCAAACTTAGAATTCACCTGCCTCAGCCTTTCCAGTCACTGGGATTACAGATATGCACCATCACGCCAGTTCCTTCAGGGAAATTTAAAACTTAAAACATAAATGAATTAAGAAACATTGAAGTGTGATCTGTTTTTCTTAGAAATATGTATATTTAAAGGCATTAAAGTTTCAGAATACTATTAAAATTATATCATTTATTGAGTTGTATGAGGGTTATTTACTAGTTTTTACATTATGTTTATTAGATAAGTATATATTAAGATTCCACAGAAAGCAGAGCAGTGTACTGAGAATTTTGCTAGCCCTTAGGAATGCTGACATATAATAGTTCATTAACTTCTTGGAGCAGCTAGTGATTTCTGTTTGGCTCAGAATTTGACCGTTACGTATAAGGATTTGATGCATGTGAAATTCTCCAAATCAAAATAAAAAGTAACTTTTAGCAAAATGTACACTGTCCACTTTGCAGTGTCTATAATGGAGAAAAAAAAAAAACCCACTACCACATGCATTTATAAGAACCACTTTACAAAGTAAAAATCTTTCCTTATATTACTCTTACAACTGTGAGTATCTAAAAAAAATGAGCAAGAACACTGGTAGCATGGCAATTCTTCAGGATATCTGCTCACTTTCTGCCAGCATGAGGTCACACTGCCATTAAAAACATTGCACTTTTACAGTTTACAAGCTCTTCCTCATACATTCTGACTTCATCTCGATGACAACCAAGTGAGAAGGCAAGTGAAGTGGAATGTTGTTATTTCTGCCTGCCCAGCATCTCAAAGCCCTTTCCCCGTGGGAAGATCCCACAGATGAAATTTGTGGAAAATAAAATGGGCTCTGCCTCCGTCTCCTGAGACTAACAGCCACCGCCTATCTTCTCAGCACATCACTCGTGTGTAACCTAAGTGGAATATGTTTTGGTTGTTTACAATCCAGAACACAAGTGACTTTAACAGTTATTGCTATTCCCCTTTTATAGATAGAGAATCTGAGCCCTACTGAGGTTAAGTAAACTACTTGAAATTTAGTTCTGTAGAAAAGCCTAGATCCTACATCTTCCAGTTCAGGGTTGTTTCTTTCACGGCGCTCTGCTTTCCCAGATATCATCAATGACCTCTCCAAAAATCGAGGTGTATTCCGTCTTCCTCTATCTCCTTGATGCAGTGTTTAATACATTTGCTGTTTCAATGCTTATCTGTATTACGTCAAATTTGATTTTCTACACCAGACTGTTGAATACCTTGGAAAAAAAAGAAGATTTTTTAATACTCCTTGTTTTCCCATAAACACATCCTGGAGTACCTGGGTGCAGAGTCAGTAGTAATAAAGATTTTAATGAGTGAGCAAATGAGTGCATAAATTACTCAATTAACCAAAAAGAACAACATGGGCTTGAAGTTGATATTAAAAGAATGAGATTCATTTTTACAAACAATACCACTGTTCTTTATCAATCAAAATTTTAGAATATTTTAAATAAGTGATTTGTCTTGAACATATACAGGCAAATCCCATGCTTATTTATGTGCCAGGTTGTTATTACAGAGATAAATAAGAATTAGTCTCTCTTTTAAGTCTCCCAGACTGATTGGGAAAACAAATGATTCCATATCTCAGATAATAGAGCTATGGGAACAAGCTGTGGTGATATGGAGAATGATTAGAGCCGCAGGACTGTCAGCAGCCACAGGAACCACACACCTGGCATGAAGCTACAGCTCTGAGCAGGGTACTGAACATATCAAGGCCAACAGCCACAGCTCCTTGGAAGCCGCAGAAAAGCACAAGGTGCTTTACATCTCTAAAACACTGTGGGACTTAAAAAAAAAAAAAACAACAAAAAAGTCATGTGGATTCTTTCCTTTTTTAAGGGACACAATACCTTTATTTTATTATATTTATTTTTATGTGGTGCTGAAGCTGGAACCTGGTGCCTAGGAATGCTAGGCAAGCGCTCTACCACTGAGCCATAACCCCAGCCGCTACATGGACTTTTAACCTAATTATCGTTAAAAGTTTATATTCAAGTCTTGTCATCAAAAT
The DNA here is from genome assembly GCF_052094955.1 of Ictidomys tridecemlineatus. Taxonomy (NCBI): domain Eukaryota; kingdom Metazoa; phylum Chordata; class Mammalia; order Rodentia; family Sciuridae; genus Ictidomys; species Ictidomys tridecemlineatus. Next base: position 172,509,770 of record NC_135478.1, read on the forward strand.
CACTTGAATAATTTTGAAATTAACTGTATCATTTGAGAATAATGCATGAGACTATTTTTCGTTTCAATACAAAGATGATAATGAAAATAGATCTCTGTCTTTATGCATTAAAGCCCAATACAGTAGAAACAACAAAGGACATAAAACCACACACACACACACACACACACACACACACACATACACACACATATATATATATATATCTTAGATTGAATATATATATTAGATTGAATCAAAATTTGTCAATATGATTTCCATTTTTGTACAAGTTATGCAAGCAGATGGAGAAAAACATAACTCTAGAATATTTGGATATCATTTGCAGACAATTACTACGGTACCCCAAAGCCTCCAGCTGAACCAGCACCATTATTATTAAATGTAACAGACCAGATACTTCCGGGAGCCACTCCAAGTGCCGAAGGAAAACGGAAGAGAAATAAGTCAGTGAGCAACATGGAGAAAGCAAGTATAGAGCCTCCTGAGGAGGAGGAGGAGGAAAGGCCTGTGGTCAACGGAAACGGAGTCGCAGTAACACCAGGTTGGTCATTCGTATTCTTCATAAGTTCATCACTTTTTCATTTTAGGTGTGGGTATCACATATTGTTGAATCTGTGTGTGTTCAGGTGTTAATATACTGCAATTATCTTTAAAGGGGGAAGATGATATTTTTTTGAGAGACGTGTTTATTTTTTATTTTTGTGATGTGATGTATATTTTATTTTGATTGTTTCCATTAGTGCATTATAATTATCCATAATAGTGGAGTTCATTGTGACATATTCATACATCTACATAACAGAGTTGGCTCCATTTCATTCCCCAGTACATCCCCTTTCCCTCCTGGCTTTCCTTCTGGTGATCCCGTTCAGCTGCTCTGCTGTTCTCCCTTCTATTTTTTTAAAAAAATTTTAAGTTGTGGATGGACACAGTACCTTTATTTTATATATTTATTTATATGTGGTGCTAAGAATCAAACCCAGGGCCTCACACATGCTAGGCAAGTGCTCTACACTGAGTCTCAACCCCAGTCCCTTTCTTTCTATTTTTGTGACATTGATTTTTTTTTACATGACAGTATAATGCATTTATGCACTTTGATATATCATACATAGATGGGATATAATTTCTTATTTTTCTGAGTGTACATGTTGTAGAATCACGTTGGTCATGCAGTCACATATATACATAAAATAATAATGTCTTTTTTGTCCTACTATACTTCCCTCTACCTAATCTAAGGTAACTCTGTTCTTCTCTAATACTCCCCTCTTTCTTGTAAATCAACATCCACATATTAGAGAAAACAATTAGGCCTTTGGTGTTTGGGGATTGGCTTATTTCACTTAGCATGATATTATTCAACTCCATTCATTTACTGGCAAAATTCCATAATTTCATTCTTCTTTAAAGCTGAGTAATATTTCATTGAATATATATACCACGTTTTCTTTATCCATTTGTCTATTTCAGGACACCTAGGTTGGTTCCATAGTTTAGATATTGTGAATTGAGCTGCTATAAACATTGATGTGGCTGCATTACTGTAGTATGCTGATTTTATACTGTAGTATAAACCAAGGAGTGGAGTAACTGGGTCAAACGTGGTTCCATTCCAAGTTTTCTGAGGAATCTCCATACTGCTTTCCATAGTGGTTGTACCAATTTTCAGTTGCACCAGCAATATATGAGTGCACCATTTTCCCCACATCCTCACCAACATTTTTTATTCTCTGTATTTTTGATGATTGCCATTCTGTTTGGAGTGAGATGAAATCTTAGAGTAGTTTTGATTTGCATTTCTCTGATTGCTAGAGATGTTGAACACTTTTTTATATATTTAGATTGGTTATATTTCTTCTTTTGTGAGGTATCTGTTCAGTTCCTTAGCCCATTTATTGATTGGGTTATTTGTTTTGTTTGGTGTTAAGTTTTTTGAGTTATCTATATATCCTAGAGATTAATGCTTTATGGGAGGTACATGTAGTGAATATTTTCTTCCAATCTGTAGGCTCTCTCCTCACATTATTTATTATTTCCTTTGCTGAGAAAAAAACTTTTTAATTTGAATCCATATCATTTATTGATTCTTTTTAAAAAATACTTATTAATTGTTGATGGCCATTTATTTATTTATATGTAGTGCTGAGAATTGAACCCAGTGCCTCACACATACTAGGCAAGTGCTCTACCACTGAGCCACAACCCCAACCCCTCATTTATTGATTCTTGATTTTATTTCTTGAACTTTAGGGTCTTGTTAAGGAAATCAGATCCTAGGCCAACATGGTGAAGATTTGGGTGTACTTTTTCTTCTATTAGGCTCAGGGTCTCTGTTTTAGTGCCTAAGTCTTTGATCCACTTTGAGTTGACTTTTGTGCAGTGTGAGAGATAGAGGTTTAATTTCATTTTGCTACTTACAGATTGTTTTGCCAACACCATTTGTTGAATAAGCTGTCTTTTCTCCAGTGAATGTTTTTGGCAACCTTGTCTTGACCACAGCACAATAATACTGGGTGACTTTAACATGACTGGACAGATCTTCTAAACAAAAACTCAATAAGGAAACTATAGAACTAAATAATACAAACAGTAATTTAGACTTAACAGACATATATAGAATATTTCATCTATCAATGAGCAAATATACTTTCTTCTCAGCGGCACATGGCTTCTTCTCTAAAATAGACCATATCTTGTACCACAAAGCAATTCTTAGTAAATTCAAAAAAGTAGAGATACTACCCTGTATTCTATTAGATCACAATGAAATTAGAAATCAATAATAAAAAAATGGAAGATAAAATTAAAAATGTAACAAATGGAGACTAAATAATACACGAATAAGTGATGAAGGGATAGGATAGTAGGAGTAATCAAGGATGAAATAAAAAAATTCTTAGAAGTAAATGAGAATATAGATACAACATATCAAAATCTCTGGGACACTATGAAAGCAGTACAAAGAGGAAAGTTTATTGCACTGAGCGCCTTCATTAAAAAAGTCAACAAATAAATGACCTAACTAATACTACATCTCAAAGCCTTAGAAAAAGAAGAGCAAATGAATCCTAAAAGCAGTCGAAAACAGAAAATAATTAAAATCAGAGCTGAAATCAATGAAATTGAAACAAAAGAAACAATTCAAAAATTTGACAAAATAAATAGTTCTTTTAAAAAAATAAATAAAATAGATAACCCCCTAGCCATGTTAACAAAGAGAAAAAGAGAGAAAATTCAAGTTACTAAAATATTAGAAAAAGAAGGAAATATCACAACGGACATGTTTGAATTACAGAAGATAATTAGAAACTATTTTGAAAATTTATACTCCAATAAAATAGAAACTATTGAAGATATTGGCAAATTTCTAGAGACATATGACCTTCCCAAACTGAATGAGGAGGTTATACACAATTGAAAGAGATCAATTTCAAGTAATGAAATAGAAAACACCATCAGAAGCCTACCAACCAAGAAAAGCCCAGGACCAGATGGATTCTCGGCCAAGTTCTACAAGACTTTTAAAAAATAATTAACACCAATACTCCTCAAAGTATTTCATAAAATAGAAAAGGAGGGAACCCTTCCAAACTCATTCTATGAGGCTAATAATACCCTGATGCCAAAACCATACAAATACACAACAAGGAAAGAAAATTTCAGACCAATATCCCTGATGAACATAAATGCAAAAATTCTCAACAAAATTCTGGCAAATTTCATACAAAATTATATTTTAAAAGATAGTACACCACCATCAACTAGGATTTATCCCAAGGATGAAGGGTTGGTTCGACATACAGAAAAAAATACATTTATCATATTAATAGAGTTAAATAGGAGAATCATATGATCTTCTCAATAGAAGGAGAAAAAGCATTAGACAAAATACAGCACACATTCATGTTCAAAACACTAGAAAACTAGGGATAGTAGGAATATATCTCAACATTATAAATGCTATATGTGCTAAACCCAAGGCCAGCATCATTCTAAATGGAGAAAAATTGAAAACATTTCCTCTAAAAACTGGAACAAGACAAGAATGTCCTCTTTCACCACTTCTATTCAACATCATCCTTAAAACTCTAGCCAGAGAAATTAGACAAAAGAAAGAAATTAAAGGGATACAAATAGGTAAAGAAGAACTCAAACTATCACTATTTGCTAATGACATGATTCTATATCTAGAATATCCAAAAAATTATACCAGAAAACTTCTAGAATAAATGAATTTAGTAAAGTTGCAGGATATAAAATCAACACCCATAAATCAAATGTATTCCTATACATCAGAGATGAATCCACTGAAAGAGAAATTATGAAAACTACCCCATTCACAATAGCTTAAAAAAAAATAAAACTGGGAATCAATCCAAGAAATGAGGTTAAAGACCTCTACAATGAAAACTATAGAACACTAAAGAAAGAAATTGAAAAAAACCTCTGAAGATGTAAAGATCGCCCATTCTCCGGGATAGGCAGAATTAATATTGTCAAAATGGCCATACTACCAAAGCATTATACAGATTTAATCCAATTACTATTAAAATCCCAATGAAATTCTTCATAGAAATAGAAAAAGCAATCATGAAATTTATTTGGGAAAATAAAAGACCCAAAATGACAAAGCAATCCTTAGCAAGAAAAGTGAAGCAGGTGGCATCACTATACCAGACTTTAAACTATACTACAGAGCTATGGTAACAAAAATGATGTTGGCACCAAAATAGACTCGTAGACCAATGGTACAGTATAGAGGGAAGATGATTCTTATACCCAATTTACTTTATTTTTGTCATTTTCATTCAACTTCTTTTAATTTTTGGTTTCCCTTATACAATATTAATGACAATATAGAAAATGGCTTAAACTTCTTAGAAGGTTTTCCAAATCACATGATTATATAAAATTTTGAGGTGCTTTAAATTAATATTAAATCTATTCTTTGAATTTTGGTTATGCATTTGTTTTTTATGTTTATATTTAGTATTAATAGAGCACAAAATTATTTTTAATAATATTCATAATTATTACAAAAACTATAGCATTCTGTTAGCCTCTTGTAGTAAGTTTTCAAAATGCTAGCTTTACCTATTAATTTTTTAATATGGCATATCAGTGGATATTGAAATTCTAAGTATGTGTTCAAGCTCTTAAAAAACGTTAGCACATGCACCTTGAGGCATTATTATAAGATATTTCCTGCTACTACTTTGATGTCTATGTTTTTATTTTTCACTGTACTGCTTTTCTACTGACAGAGTATTTGAATTTTCATGCTCAGTTATTTTTTATCAAAGTAAAGCTTCGTAAACTGACTTTTGATCTTCCTTTTCAAAAATATCTGTAAAGAGTGTTCTTCATTAAGCATAAGGCAAACATAGGAGACCAAATCTCATCTGAGCCTATTAAGGTAAAAAAACCATAAAAAGTGGTTTCATCTTGATGACTCAGGACAACTTTCTCAATTAGTATGCCCAGGTAAAACTGTATTCTCTGGCTATAGCAATCATTAGTTTCTAGATACAAATGCTAAAAAATCACCATCAGTAATTAATGTAACTTGTCTACTAAACAATGTTCATGCAGTGAAACACATTCCTGTTTTGATTTGCAAGTATCTGTGTGAAAATATTTGCTTTTCATGATATGAATAAAATGAATTTACATACATAATATACAGTTTTCTTTATTGATCTCTGATGTGGAGAAGTAAAATAACTAAGTTAAAGAAGTATCCATAAAAGAAGTAGAAGTTAGAGATCAGAGAACATTTACAGAATTTCTTGCTGGTTAACACCTTTTGGTCAAGAACAAAATATAGAATCCTTGATGATTTCTATTTCATTTTCAATTTGTGCTAGGTAAATAAAATAAAAGTATTCTTGAATCCAGTTTCTTAAACTAGGAAGTTATTTAATTGTGTTATGGGGCAGGGGCCTGTTGTGCATATCTGCAGGAGTCACAGAAGTCTCCTAGTCTCTAGTTCTTAAGATCAGGCTGAAAGATTTCAGATTTGTCTCTCAGAATAACAGGCATGAGTGACACTCTCCAGGTATGGAGCAGATCCTCTCAGTGAAGAGAAGGATGGCATGCCCCTCCTGCCCTCCAATTTTAATGGGTGTCCCAGGGAAGTTTCTGACTGACAGCAGGACAACATCCGACTTTCAAGTCCCCACTATATGTGACAACTCTAGGTCACTTTGTCCCATGCTGACCAGTTCAAATTGGAACAGATTCTTAGCTTTTATGGTTAGGGGGAAATATCTTTATATCCCTGAGTTCTGGAGTCTGGTCTGTATAAAGGTCACAAAGTCCTCCCCTTAAGCTCTCCCTACACCCTATATACTCAAAGGGTAATTTGTGTTCTTCTATCAGCATTTTGGCCTATACCTCTTCAGATAACAGGTTGTTTGCTGAATGCAGCATATCCTGCCAACTGAAATCAGGTGAGGCTGCAGGTAACTTGCTTTCTTAAAAAAAAAGAAAAGAAAAGAAAAGAAAACATGCAGGGGTCAGCACAGTGAGCCCAGTTTATAGAATTATTGCCTTAAACTCATGTTCCCACCACAGCATCTGTTTCCTATCAGTTAGGGATATATTAAATCTAAAAAAATATACTATTCCCTTTAAATAATACATTCAATGCCACAGTCTGGCTGGGCACAATTCAGCCACTTGTCAAAAGAAACTAACTTTATTTTTAGAACCACACAGCCAAACAAAACAGCTCCTCAGGAAAAACCCTCAGAGCCCAACTGCCACCACCAGCTTCCCACAAGCCTCTCCCTCAAAACCACAATCCTCCCCACCTCCCACAATCCTCCTGCTCTTGAGGCCGATTGGCTGGGTCGCGTGGGCAGAGCCAAAAAAGTCCCCCAGTGAGCAGCTCCGTGGTCTGAAAGGGCAGGGAAACAGCCCAATGAGCATCACCGCAGAGGAGCCAATCAGCTAGATGTTGCTGGGGCCGCTGTGAGCCAATCATCAGCTGGCAGTCTGAAAGTTTGCTGGGGCCCCTTCAGCTGTGGCTCTCAACACATGAGTGAAATGAGGTATTTTTATGGGTAGGTGGTTTTGTGGATCCCAAAGAAAATGAACCAAATTGAATTCCTCCTGGTCAGCCACAGCCATATGACTGTCTCTAGACCCCTCAGCTTGAAGATGGTAGAGAACAACTAGACAGTCGACAGATTCCACTAACAGAGGGTCTGTAAGCCTGGATGGGCACATGGCCTTTTTACTCCCTTTTTTTCCCTGCTGTGTAAGTTGAGAGGTCTATTAATTAGGCCAGGGTTAAAAGATGGAAAGAACAGTCCCAAACCAGAAAATTGGCCCACCATCCCTTATTAAAAACCTTTTGATAATTCCCATCTTTGAAATGCCTTTGTTTTTCTTTGTTCATCCAATAAAGGACTTTAGAAATTTCCTTGGCCTCCTATCATACCCATTTTCCAACATTTCACCATTTGGACTTCATTGCATTTATTTAGCAGTCTTAGTCTTGCTTTTATCTTCTTCCCATGCACATTCACCAGCTACGAATATTTCAGAGAATAATGAGAAAAACTGTTGCTTCTATTTTAGTTAACACTGCCTTATGTTGACGATAATAATAATATCAAATCTTAATTCAGAATATTAATATTGTAATCAGTGAGGCACAAAAAGTGAGAAAAGCTTATTGGGGTAAGCTTAATCCATTATAAAAGTAATGCAACACGGAGTATGGATGGATGGGTTCTTTGTCTTGCCACTTCAAGGAATGAAATCCATAGACATGGAATGAGAACAAGGTAACAGGATTTATTAAAGTGATAGGAAGAAAGCAGAACTTCCAAAGAGGGAGGAGTTCTAAGTCACGGATGCCAATGGGTATCTGTTGTCTAGGGTTTTTTAAAGGCATATTTTATGACCTAATGAAGGTGATTGGTGGAAGGAGGAACCAGTCATGCTCTTCAAGCTCCCAGCTTAATAAGCCAATTAGAAGTGCATAAATCTAAACCCTTATTTTCATAATTAAGAGGACCGACCCAACCTTGTGATTTGGCACATCCATCCAGGAAAGAAAGTTTTTTGGGTCAGGGTAAATCTGGTGGTCAGCTGTTGCTAGGGCTAGCAGTAGGGGTAGTAAGGAAGAGCAATGTGGTTGAAGCTGTCAGCAGCAATGACAGGGTGTTCTAGCTAAGGAGAAGGTGGTGTAGTTGAAGCTGTCAGGGGCAATGACAGAATGTTCTCTAGGCCTGATGTCTCCTTCTGGGATGGCATGGTCTCATTCCCTCCTTCTTTACTCTGAAGGCTTTATCCTATCTGCCTATGGGAGGTCTCCCTTTCTGTCTCATATGGTCAATAATAGTAATAAATAAGACAGTAATTAAATTCATTTGGATGCTTACTATGTGATAGGAATACCTGACCTCTTATAGTTTGCATTAGTTTCTTTAATTATCCTAACAATTATATTAACTGGACATTTGTTTACTGATTAAAAAATAAAGTACACTACAGTTAAATAGATAATTTGCCTGGTCACTAGAATTAATATATAGGAAGCCTGGGTTCTGAACCTGTTTCTTGCCTCTGTGCTATCCTGAGTCTTATAAAACCAAACACATGCAAAAAAAAATGTTCTCTTTGTGATATAGACACATTACCACTATTTTACCTGTACATCTTTAAAAGTGGCATTATAAATTTCTATGCCCCAAAAACTATTGCTTTCATTTCTAGAAATCATTTACAAGTGGATTTATTTCCCTCTATGCATATAAAATTCCTAGTTTTTAATTTTTTATTCTATATTATATAAACATTAAAACTACCTGTATTTGGGTACTTATATACTTTACAAAGTAAATTAATTGCTCTGTGTGAATAAATGTTTTTAAAAGGTTCTTCAGTTTTCATTTCTTACCTGTTTCCCCCCCCCCTCATCTTTTCTCCTTTTAGCTATTGTTCACACTTAAACCTGTACCAGTGAAAATTCTCATGAGAATACCAACTTTGTGTAGAGCTCTCTTTTTTGGCTCAGAATTATATCATACATGTGGATTTAGCTTATAGTACCTAGGAAAACCACATAATAATTATTTTTCAGAGTCTCAGATCTGAATATTTGCTTTTCTTTCATATACCGCCTTGATGATGCAAATCAATATAATTCTCATAGAAATGTAGTTCTGTCCTTGCCAATAATAAAAATTATAAAAATAAATAATAATGACAACTCTCCTTTAATGAATGAATGGAGTGGGTCATGCATATAGAATACATGTTAATGCTAATCCCTTAATAAATAAAATCCTTATTTTATGAATGAGATACTAAAACTTACACTAATGTACTAAAATAGGGTAAGAGCTTGTTTAATGGCAGAGCTGAGACTTAAACTCACTAATACCTGAACTTGTCCCCTGACACCTCCCAGAGATGTTAGCCATGCTGAGGAAAGGGACTTCTGACCTCCATAAGTCATAACTCTGCAGTCCAGTGCATGCAGTCTGCATTGTATTCTAGATTTGTCTTTCACTGAGTTCATGGCAGGGGTGTTAAATCTTATGCTTGCAAGGATGACGATGCTGTCTTTAAACTGATGTTTTAAATTCATATTCCCAGGAAACCTTCCCTGACATTAGCCTCACCTATACTTACATATCTTTATCTTTCTGTTTACCTTGTTAGGTAAATAGTTGACACCAATACTGTGGATTTAGCTTTAGCCCAGATTTACTTATCCTCCTATGCTTCAAGCCATGTTTGTAACTACTGCCCATGGAAGCAGCTGAAATTCAACACATTTCACTTAAACTCTTATCACACAAAACAAGCAAACCTGTTTACAAAATCCTATATGTCATTTCTCTAATTCTTCTTTTACCCCGATAACTCAGAATTATCTTTGATCTTCTCTCCCCCAGACTCATATTTTGTTATCAGACATAAATGATCACTAGATTCTCGCTTTCACCTTTTTCTTCCAAATATCACTGCCTTGCTAACCCATTTGTGGATCACAATTCCCTTGCTGATGCCTCCAGCTCCTTCCCTGTCAAATTGCCTTTTATCCCTTATCAAGTAAGGCTTCTCCAATCCCCATTCACTCAAGCAATTATAATTCTCAAAATTTGAATGAGCTTCTGTTTTTACTAGTTCAGTCTCTGGACATCTACCGAGGGACCCTGCATTTGACTAGAACATCTCTCTTTGCTTTCTTGCCCATCAATTCCCTGCATAAACTTTCTTCTCTTATACATGTGCCACACACATCTGTACCTTCTCTTTTTCTATTCAAAATCCAGTGGATTTTTTTTATATTCCCTAGGAATTTAGTTTTTGACTCCCATGATGAAAAGCCAAAGCTGATCATCTCTCTAATATCATTCACATTTTTCATTCACTTGGAAGGTTTTATTTAGCCTGGAACTCACAGGTAACTTTTGAACACATGAATGTCTGGCATCCTACAGACATTTTAAGAAATGTCTGCACAAGAATTTCTTTTGCTTTTACTTGTTTCAGTGATTAGCATGTATCTTTAAATACTTCAAGTACTTAGTAAATCTTTATATTTTAGTCAATTACAACTAACTTCTAGAAAATGTTAAAGACATACTGTATCAACACTGGATTTTTTTTAAATGCTCATTTTACACCATTCAGTATCTTCACTGCAGTGTTGCCTAAATTTGATCCTGCACTCTTGACAGTTGAATAACTAAAGAAAAATATGCAAAAGTGTATTTTAAAATATATATTCTTAGCCAGGAAATCATCTAATCTTCCTAACTTTGAAAATATTGAAAACAGATGGTTAATAGATAAGCAGAGAGAATTTTATTCTTTTTTTTTTTTTTTAAACATTGGACTCTTCTTCAGAAAAGTAAAGTCCTATAAACCATAGTAATGGGGTTAGGCTTTTTTTTTTTCTTTCTTTTTTTGGATTTCTTTCATTTCATGAGTTATCTGCTAAACTTTTCCGGAAAGTAATTCACTATTATCTTGTAGCTTCCCCTCATCAGCTATTAGTAAGCCTTGTACAAAGAATTAGAAATGCACATCTATTCTAAAAGCAGTTAAATCTCTCTGTTAACACACACACACACACAATGCCAGGAGGAACAGGGCCCCGTGAGAGCTACCTTCGCCAACAAAGGGAATACAGTATGTGCACACAGAGCTGCCTTCTTCAGGCCCCCAAACCCGCAATTAGTGCAAATGAACTGCATCTCCCAGAGAGCAAACAGAGTGCCCCTTATGTGATCCCCGAGTGTCCTCAGCAATGATCTCAGTTCACCATTAGGGACCCACATCCAGGTCCTGTGCTGCTTGGCACGCAGACTGTGCATGCACCATCAGTCCTGGTCCTGTGAATGAGATCCTGTCACTGACAGAAGAATTATGTCCTCCGTAGTGAATCTCGCTGTTTTCCTGTGAATAATGCCCCACTCTGAAACTGCCCCCACGCCTATTCCCTGCTCATTTTTGTGTGAGTTCACAGAGACTGCGATTTGTGTAAGCACCCAAAGCTTGAACATTTTGTAGGGGGAGACGATAATTAATTTTATGATCTTGTTTCTAAATGCTGTTGTGGGTTTTATGTCTCCATTGGATGGGGAAAATTCTAGGACTATTTTTAAGCTAACCTTCTAAAATTAGATATTCCACTTAAAAAAATAAGGACCATTTCATCTTTTCTTAAAAGGATTACATCAAAATTTACCCTGCCTTAAGGTAAAATAATCTGAGAAGGCAGATATAATTACAAAGTAATAGGATGATCACTTTAGAGTTGTGGCTATGAACTATAGTAGTCATTGTAAATACCATGAAGATATGACATCATGAGTTTCAGGAGTGCCATTTTAAATCAAGGCAGACTCACTTTTCAATCAGACTGAAGGTGATCCCTTTATGTGAATATCTTCAAACCCTCAAACAGATTCAGCATTTTCTGGAGTTTGCACACAACCTCTAAGTAAAGTGCTTTTCTACTTCTGAGAATTTATATAAATTTTTGTGTGACAGAGATATGCCACATGATGGAAGAATGCAGAACAAGAAGGAGCAGGGAAATGTCCTCCATTCAGGCAGCACTTAGAGGCTGTGAACCAGTGGGGTTGTCGGGATGTCTTTGGGCTTACCAGGACTTCTTAGAGCCCTTTGCTCACATCACAACCAGCTACTCTCTCTCAGTCTCATTTTTGGCTACCTCTGCATTTCTTATGTCATACATCCTCTCAGAGAAGTGATCATGATTCTTAGTATGAAATCCACCAACTCTGTTGTCCAAGGTGGCTCTAAGCCCCTGCCTAGCATGTGCAAAGACCCGGATTTTAGTGTGAGCACCACAAATGGAAAAAAAAAAAAAATAAGGCTTTAATTACTTCTGACTTGGGGCTGGCCTCTCTGTCTAGAGAGGGCAAGAACTCTGGATAAGGACTCTCTGAGCACCTGTTCCTTTTACCAGGATTCATTCTTGGGAACTTTTTGCACCTTTCTCCCTCCTGATTTTTTACTTTCATTAAAAAAAAAAAAAAGGAAAAAGATAAGAAAAGAAAAAAGAAAGAATGCACTTGAAAAATCAAGATGAAAAGTAAAGTTGTCTTCTTTTTCTCTTTCAGTTCTTTGAAGCTTCAGAAGTTGGCATTGTTTTATATAGTACTATTTTCCTTTTCTTTTTTTCTGAAATTTTAAATCAAGCCTAAGACATATTGTATGTGTATATCCTGTATTTTATTTCGTATCTTGCTATGATCCCTGAATATTTTCAACATGTGTATAAGTCATTCTCACCCCAGAGATTGTAGAGGATTTGGGTGGCTTGTTTTTGTATTATAGATATCTTTAGAATTCATTACAGGATGAAAATCACAAGGCATAAACAATTTTAGAGCTGTAAGGATTATTATGGCTATTATTCCAGCCTACATTTATTAAAGTGTTAAAAATTAAATATTATAGAAGGAAGAAACTATAGTAATTAAGGCAGCTCTCCTCCTCAGTTAATGGAAAATCATTTCCTCTACAGATCTTTTTCATTGATTCTTTTCAATTAACTTCTTTTTATATCTCAGGAAATATTTTCCCCTGTCATCTTCCACTCATAGACCTTGAATTTTCTTTTTTCATAATTTTTCCATATTTTTCATCCTTCACACAATTTGCAACCAATTGTGGGTTTTAAATATAGATGAAATACAATTTTGAAGCATTAAATACACTTTCTTATTCATTCATGTTTCATTCATGTTTCCCTGGCTTGTGCCTGAGTAGATGAGATCCTATTTACTTATAAATGATAAAAAATCATTTCCTTCCAGGATTGGGGATTTCTGTTTCCTCAGATTATATAGCATTTCGAAAAGCAGAACCATGGTAAATCATTGCACGATATTCCCTGAATTCTAATATTTTATTCTACTTGTGTTTTCTTCTTGGCCTCAAAAATAGAGGGAAATATTAGCACGCATTTCAAAAATACAAGTGTTCATGCATTTTTACATATTCCATAGTATTTAAAAACCACTTCTCCATATGCTCATATCTTAAAGGTAGGAATTTGTAATGAATTCTTTTAGGACTTAGAACCACTTCTGGAGCACTAAAACGTCAAAAACTACCAACTAAACATTACTAGTCAATGTGCATAGAGAAAAAACTATGAAGGACCAGAATAATGTGGATGACTGGACCCCTGAGGAGGGAAACCTGATTTGCATTGTATTTCTCTTTGTACTTTAGAATTATGTATGACATGAATGTTCTATTACATCAAAAAAAAAAGTATTTTTTTAGATGATGAGCAAAAAGCCACCAGTCATACTATGTGAATATATATTTTAGCACTCACAATTCTTCTTCTTGTTTTATAAGGTTTAGGCAAAGAAAGGAAATTTGGTAAGACTTCTTTCTGAGCAATATTCTATAATCTTGACTTCTTTTGGTCAACTGGTTATGTAGAATTCAGGTAAGCTGCTACATGACAACTCCATTTCTAAAGACAGTATCTTCCACTTTTCACTACAGGATATATTCTATCTCATGGCCATGATAAAAAATTAATTACACAAGATTAGAAACAAATTATACTAGAAATAAAATACTAAATACTCAATAATAATTATAAAAATTATTACAATAATATTTTTCTCTTGTCCAAATATCAATCCTGAAGTGTTCATCCATTTATAAGAGCCTGTGGTTCAAATTCTAGGTAAGCACTCCAGCTTCCATCAGTGAACAGTCTTCTCACCACAGTGGAAAATAATACCTTAGATCGATGTAACGCGCACACTTTTGATAGGATTGTCAGATTTGCAAGAAATTGTAGCAAAATCTTCAGTCCTCACCATTCCCACACTGTGGCCAGTATCTCAACAGAACAGATACCAAAGTGGAGAGCCATCACTTGCAAGCAGATTCATAGTCAAGACTGCTCCAAAGGTAGAGGAAGAGAGTAAGCCTTCAGCTAAAATAAGATTAGGGAGTGAAGCCTCTGATTCTACTTTAAATCAGTACCCTCAAAGATGCCAAAGTGATGCCAAGTTCATAGCCTAGTAGCATCCCCTAGTGCCCAGAAAAAGCAAATGCAAAACTTGACAGGAAATAATAGAGAATATAAAGGGAAATGTGTGGTTTCTAAGAATATATATTTATTTTTCTCCTTTAAATTGCATAAGCCCATTGCATGTCTTAATTGGGAAGAAAAGCTCCTTTCTGTATACATTTTTTTTGGCACTTGCATTACTTTTTGAAAACACCCAATATCTTAACAATCATAGAAAATTGATTGTGATACTTGTTTCTCTAGGTAGAAATAATTTGAATGGCTACACTGATTTAACTACTCAATGTATTTAGTAGTTATGATAATAATATATAACATTTATTGAACACACCATATTCTGATAGTTTACTGTTATTAGCACTTTATGTACATGTCACATCTAAATCTTGGAGGTAGGTAAGTTTATTGCCTCCATTGTACAGTTAAGAAAACTGGGGCACACACAGAGTGAGTAAATAACTTGCTCAGTATCACACTGTGAAGGACAGATTCAAACCCAGGTGGTCTGACACCAGTTAGTAATTATGTTCTCCTGCTTCTTGTGGAGAGTATTTGTTGCTATCAGAGAATTGCTAAAGAAGAAGGAAATAAGGTTTTAATCTCAATCAACCTTATTCTCTTTATCACTACAAATATGTCCCTTACTCCTCTTCTTCTCAACTTAAATATTCTTCAGCCATATTTACTTCCGAAGAACTAATATGAAGAGAAAGAGAGAAAAAAAATGGAATTCATTAAAATCTGTCACATAGCCATTAAAAATAAAAATCAAAGTATTCTCTCTCACAAAGAGCAAAATCAATTTTGGAAATTCAAATTTTATGACAGTTCAAAGAAATCAATTTCTATCTAGCTTAAAAAATCCTCCATTACTTCCCCTTATTTCCAAGGGTGACAGTTACAGAAATCTTTACATTAACTATGTGCATAAACCATGTCAAAATAAAATATGGATAACATCCAAAATGGATGTTCTTCTTCTTGAAGTGTTTTATCTTAGTTTTGGTTATTTTTTATAGAACTGGTGAGAACATTCAAAATCATTGCATTCTGATTTATCCTTTGTCTTATACTTGAGATATGGTAGAACACGAAACATGTAAGCAAAGGTATAGATACTATATAAATTTTTATAATACCAAAATCTTAGACTGGACTAGAGCTAGAAAAGTTATAAGATCTGAACTGAATGCAAAAAATGTGTACATTTTACTCTCTTTGAATTAAAAAGTTTTTCATCCTTTGTTCTATGTACAGATTTTTGAGGTCTTCTGAATTCTTATAGAAAGAGGGAAATCGTATTTACTAAATTCATCAAAATACTTAGGGTAGTCAAGATGAAAGGAATTCTATTTTTTAAATCTTCTCAACAGTGAAAGATCAGTAAAACCTAATTTCATAGGTCCTTGTTTATAAGACTTTACATCTCAAATGTCTCTTTTGTGCCTCAGTGTTTCTGTGGAATTTCTTAGAGATTTAACAATCCTGGTCCCAGAGAAGTTTTTTCCATTATTGCCATTCTTTAAAAGAAGTGTTCCTTCTTTATTGAAATATTCTTTGTTTCTATTGTTAGAGCAAAAATCTCCTTGCTCTAGATTGTAATATATCTAAGCAACATAAAAAAAGCAATGTGGAATACTCAAAAATGCTTCTGTTTGATAATCTGTTCACTTTGACTGCAAGCATCTTAAGGAAAAGTTACATTTTCTATATCCAAAGAATATGGATAAGATTTTAAATTTTGCAATAAAACCACACTGAGAAATGCATCTTGTCATAAAGGACAATTTTACTTGGCCACCTTCTAAATAGGAAATACCTTCACATTGTTCTAAAAGGAAAACAAGCATGGATTATTTGACTTCTTTAGTCAGAATCTAAATAGTCCAAGGATTCTAAATAGACCACAGATCTGCCACACGTGTCCTGGATGTGACAGTGTGCTTGCATATATATATTCCAGTGCAAACTACTCAGGGCTGGAGGTCCTAAGAAGAACGGGCAACGCAGGCTCCTGTGGTTGGGATGCAAGTTCAGGTTGTTTCTCTCCCTTTATTATTGAAAGTCCCTTCTGTTCTTAATGGTTAACTTTTTAACCACTTATGCAATGCCCAACCTGTCTGGTTTTTACAACATTTAAACCAAATACAAAAAAGAAAGACAATTATATTATCCAAAATGCAGGAAAATTCATTTCATTGTCCTTATTAAGTAGGGTAACAAATATAGCATGAAACAGTAACTTATAGTCCCAAAGACGGTAAATATTAATCCAGTGGCTTGTCAGATGAACCCATTTGATAGACTATTTTATAAGTTATATGGTGTCTCTCTAAAATTCATGTTGAAGTCTAAACCTCCAGTCTCTCAGAATGTGACTTTATTTGGAAATAGGATTATTGTAGACATTTTAATTAGGAGGAGGTCATTACTGGAGTAGAGCATATCTGTGTTCCCATGTGACTGATGTCCTTATTAAAAGGGGACTTTGGGATGCAGACACTGGGAGAAAACCATATGAGGACTGAAATAATGCTTCCACAAACCCAGGAACTATCATAAGCTGAGAGAAGCTTGAAATAGATCCTTTCCCAGTCTTCAGAAGGAGCTGGCCCTGCCAACACTTTGATACAGAACTCCTCAATTCCAGTACCATGAGACAATAAATATCTGTTACAAGCCACTTAGTCTGTGGTATGTGTTGACAACCTTAGCAAACCATTCCGTGTGCTCTCGATCACACTCATCTTTGAGTATTGCTTAGCCTAGAGCCTGACCTTTCATTTAGTAAGCTCCCAATAAATGTTTATAAAACTAATTAATTTTTGACATTTCCCAGTAATGTAAGAACTATAAGACCAAATCCTTCTCTGCTTAACATTGGAGGTCCTCTGAAAACTATCTTAGTTTCTCTTGCTTCTTCTCATGGTTCCACTACGCATGGTTCCCAGGAATGTTACTGTATTTAACTCCCCTGGCCCCTTGATTCACTGCCCAGGCCTGATGGAGTGTCTTATCTGATTGATACTGCTTGGAAGAATTATCTAGGCCTGCTTGGCTCGACTCCTCTTTTTCTTCCTCTAAATGCTCTGTTTTGCTCTTCTGGGAACAGGTTCTGACACTA
Source organism: Ictidomys tridecemlineatus (assembly GCF_052094955.1). Classification (NCBI taxonomy): domain Eukaryota; kingdom Metazoa; phylum Chordata; class Mammalia; order Rodentia; family Sciuridae; genus Ictidomys; species Ictidomys tridecemlineatus. Next base: position 172,527,466 of record NC_135478.1, read on the forward strand.
CGTGGAAGGCTTTCCCTGGTTCAGCACTGCCAATAGATAAATTAGACTGATTCTGGTTTTACCATCAGCCCTTGACTCTCACTATAACTATATTCTTAGATTAGTCTTTATGAATACTAAATGTGGGAAGGTCATGGTCTTCCATTTGCCTTCCTCATTTTACAGTCTTACTTTGTTCAGGTGGAGGAGACAGGTGCTACTTACTGCTTCCCTCTCAACCCCACTCATCAGAGCCTGATACAAAAAAAAAAAAATTTCACTCCCCCATTATAATAGCCCTTTTCAAATATCTTGCACATCATAGGAGTTTAGCTCATGGATGCTCATGTAAGATTGATTAAGAATAAAGAAATGAATGATAAATGGGTTAAACAAGGAGCACTTTGCTTACTAATCTCTGGCATAACCATAAATAAATTATAAATCTAGACTTCTTCAAAGACGAGGCTTTTTTTTTTTTCCAAGAGATGCCTGACATTTCCCTCAAGAATTTAATAGTATTATACAATGGTAGGGAAAAGTTGATTTGTTTATATCCAACCCTCTTGAATGAATTCTCCATCAGCAAATTCTGTATTTTCTTTTCATCATTCTTTAATCCATTCCAATCTGGCATCACCCATCACTCTACCGCAAACACTTCCATAGCAGGTCGCTAATGTTACCAGTGACCTTCATGTTAATTTTCTACCTATTTTATATCTTTGTCTTTCTGGACTGTTCCAAATCTTTGTTCAAAGCCAATTGCTTTCTGCTCCTTTGCATGGTTTCTATGGCACCACAGTCAGCTGGTTTTCTTATTAATTCCACAGCTGCTTTCCTCATCAACATTTTGCCAGTTCCTCCTTACAGTGACTCTTAAAGGTTGGAGTTTTTCAAACAGCTGCTCTAGGGAATCTTGTCTTCACTTCTCATACTGTTTCTCTTGGCAAATTCATTTATTCATGGCTTAAATTATAATATAATCCAGCCATCTGCTGTTGTCTTTGGAGTTGATCCTCTCCAGCCAAGAACTCTCTGATTTGACATCTCCATTGTGGGATTGGCAGGGGCCTCTCACTCAGCATGTCCAAAACCATGTCCATTGTCCTCCTTCTCCCACAGAGTCCCACTGCTCCGCTCACGTTACATCCCTCAGAGGATTACTTCGCCTCCCACCAGGGTTACCAGGACTTTTCCTTTCTCCTTATTAGTCTATTTTTTTTTTCTTTTTTGGAAATCAAACAAAGTTCTACACTCCAAATATTTTATCAATCAGCTTTTTCCCATTCTCAAGCTACAACACCATTTTTTTCTTTTTCAATCTAGAGCACACAAAAATAGCCACTACTGGCCTGTAAACCCACTCTTGCCATCCTCAAGTTCCCACTCAGTTGAGGGGATATTTGTGGAAAATGAAAATCCAATTTTGTCTAATCCTAGATAGTTATCAATACCTTCCCATTGCTTTTGGGATACAGTTCCAAATCCTGAGGCCATGTGAGTAAGGCCTTGCCTGATCCAACTCCTGTTTATCAATTTCTCCCTTACTTCCTTCTGAAAGAAGTCCTAGATTTGATAGCCTATTGGAAAAGAGGCTTTCCTCGACTGTGTAAGATTAGGTGAATACCCATGTGTAAGACTCCATCTTTACTTTTTCAGTAGCTCTCATTACACTTAAAATTGGATGAAGATATAAGATTATATGAAGACTACACATGACTTCTTTTGAATTTCATCAAAGTAAGAATCATGCCTCCCTTGTTCACTCTTCTATCCTCAGTGCCTGGCACCAGTGGAATACTCAATAAATATTGTTAAGTGAACACTGACTCAGTGCATCAGCTTGACCTTGCATTGTAACTTTTCATTGCAACGTGAGGTTTCAGTATGTTCCACTTACATATCACAATGTGTTCCACATATTGCAGCAAAGAGAATTTAATGAGAATGATACTACTTCCTTGTGCTGCTTCTTTCCTACACAACTAACAAAGTTAGACTCTCTATGCAGAATCAGGGAGACTACATCACTAACAGCCATAATATTTTCATAACTTCCCCCTTTATAAGGCAAGACAATCAAAGCTTATATAGTATTCTTTTGTTTCCTAATTTCTAAAAGATAATTTAATATTGCTGTCTTTGATTAATGCAGATAAGGAAAAAATTGATCTAAGGAACTGCTACTTCAATTTACTTGTTTGTTATCTTTACTGATTTTCAAAGTTCTAACAATAAGTACCAATATATGCAAAGACATATTCAAGAAAACTTCTCCCATCGCTGTCCAATTTTAGTATCCTCAAGTAATCACAATCGACAGTCTGTTGTACATCATTCCCCACTACTTTCATGTTCTGTAAGGCAATTTAAAATTAGAGACTTTGGTGTTGGCTTATTTAGAAAAATAGGATTAGTAATATGCATTGAATTACTCTTTCAAATAGTCATTATAAGCACCTTTTTGGGTCAATGGATATAGATCTAATTCATTGTTTTTAAAACACATAGTTTTCCATAGTAATGATAAACACATTTTAATTAATCATATTTTTTAAAAGACATTCATACCATTTCTAGGGTGTTGTTACTACAAACAATACTACAATAAATAAATATTATTATATAGATATTCTTATAAACAATGCCTTTATTTCTAGAGGATATGTCCTCATAGTATAATAACTGAGTCAAAGTATATGTACATCTGCATATGTGTATTTACTTTAATTTTCACAGCAGGTGATTTCCCACACAATTGTAGAGTCACCCCACGTTGCCTCTTTTTCTAGTCCCATCCCTCTGAATCTCTGTTGTGCTCTCCTTGCTGTGTCAAGGCTCAACAGGCCCTTTGGGGAAGCTTCTGAAGCATATTTTCTTCTCATTTATCCTAAGGATTTCTCCTTTTTCTAGGTTATATCTGCTCTATTCTTCCTTGGCATGTAAGGCTTATGGTCTGTTCTTACTGGCAGAAAATCTAACTGGACGGGGATGGGAGTTGTGACTCAGTGACAGAGCACTTGCCTAGTGTATGTGAGGCACTGGCTTTGATCTTCAGCACCACATATAAATAAATGAATAAAATAAAGGTTCATCAAAATCTAAAAAAATTTTTTTTAAAAAAAAGAAAAGCTAACTGGAAAAAGAAAACCATAAATAATGTAGGGAAAAAAATACCTTAGGGGATACTTTAAAAATATCTCCATTATACAGTTAGACCTACACCTTGACCAAAATGTTTGCCTAATAATACCATCCTAAGAGAAAGACGCCTTTAAAATATCTCCTCTTGAGACCTTTAGAATGTCTTTATGTCTGACCTTTTCTCCATCCACCAAAACCTGAATTCTTCCAAGATAAAGGTGCAGAACCCATGCTGTTACAAGGTTTTCCATGTAAAATTTTTCTCCTCTTTCAAAAACTTGTCTTTGACACGTAACAAAATTTCGGGCAATGAAATTATCCACCATTTACTTGTGTTTTGCAGAATTTCTTTTTCTTCTTACTTTTTATTTTCCTCTTCTTCCTTTTTTGAGATCTGTGTCCTATTCCATTATCAGGATATGGCTAGAATAATGCCCCCACTGTTGTCCGCAGATAAGACACATGGGTAATTCACATTCTGAACTCTGCATGTTTGAGAATTACTTTCTTTGCCCACATGGATGAATGATAGATATCTGGATAGAGTTAGGCTCTTGGGTTGCTGTACTCATCTAGACTAGATGTTACCATACTGAGTTTAAACAGTGTGACAGATGAAAGGTCCCATGTTCTTCTCTTCCTTTTCTCTTTGTGAGTAATCTTGTTTCTTCAATGAGAAAACTGCTAAAACTACTTTTTAACACTGTCAAATGGAAATTTCATCAAAATGTGTCTGTGGGTCTGTATGTTTTACTCATATGGCTTCAGATTCAGTGCAGGCTTGAGTACTTCTTTAATTCGGGTCAATTTTCTTCTATTACGTACAGCATATTATTTCCTCCCATGCTGTTCTTTTTTGTCATTCTGGAACTATACATTTACTTGTTGGGGTTGTTGGGGTTGTCCTCCTTAAATGTTACTGTTTCTATTAAGGTATGTATCTGTTATAGTTTTTATTCTGTTTCATTAGGTTTCTGTTCAGTAACATCACTGCAGATTTCGTGGCTTGCATTATGTTATCATTCTGTAGGTTACAAGTTTGGTGTGGGTCTCAGTGGGCTAAAATCAATGTGCTGACAGGGCTACGTTCCTCTCTGCATCTCTAGGGAGGAAACCAAGTTCTTGCCTTTTCCAGCATCTTGAAGCAGCCCATATTCCTTGGCTTGTGCCCCTGTTTTTCTGTCTTCAGAGGCAGCTGCAACACAGCAGGGCAACTCTTTGGCCTTCTTTTGTCATATCTCCTCCACACCTGCCTGCCCCTTCTACTTTTTAGGATCTTTGTGATTACAGTGAACCCACTTGGATAATCAAAGATAACACTCTCATTTCCTGGTCCTTCATTTAATCACACCTGCAGATCCTCTCTTGCCATACAAGGTAAATTGCCCAGGCCTCACGCATTGGGACATGAACATCTTCAGGGTTCTGTTATTCTGCCTGTAGCACCTGTGTTGTGCAGTATTTCCCATTAGCCTTCATAGAGAGTATTGCCTGGTGTGGTGCATTTCACACTGACCCCAGAGTTCCTAGCTGGAGAGACTAACCACACGCTCTTGTTCTTGTAGAATCCAGTGAACATGAAGACAAGAGTGCAGGTGCCTCAGGGGAGACGCCCTCCCAGCCTTATCCTGCACCTGTGTACGGTCAGCCTGAGGAGCCCAAGGAACAGATGGAGGACACAAAACCAACTAAGCCTGAAGAGAATGAGGACTCGGATCCATTGCCTGATAACTGGGAAATGGCCTATACAGAGAAGGGAGAAGTCTACTTCATTGAGTGAGTGTCTACCTTTCTTTGAACATTGCCACAAAATCATAACAGGGTACAAATGATGTGGCAAGTGGAGAAGAGGGAAAAAGAATACAGCAGATGTTATGGTTTCTAGTAACAGCTTGCTTCTTAGGGAGAGAATAATGGGACAATGCCTTAACAAAGTTAAGGATCTTAGAATACAACTACATAGATCCAAAAATGAATTAATCAGTTGGTAAAATCTGTCACAATTGTAACTAAAAAGGCAAATCTCCATGTGATGTAACTCTTGAATCAGAAATCGTCTAGACCTCATGGGGAGTTGCTTCCTCCTCTCCCTCAAGGACCCACATAGAATCCAAAGAAATCTTCCCTGCTGCTTATGTTGTGATGCCATCAATGTCACTGTCATGCTCAGAACTTTAACACAATGCAGCTATTTACAGCACCATATTTGCTAGTCCCACAATAAAAAGTTGTAAGCATTTAACCCTGAGGTCAGGTGTCAGTAAAATACTTTATACAGTTTGCCATAATTCCTTTTGCTAAACTCCATTTTATTTGTTGTGTATCATTTTTATGACTTGCCAAGGAAACTGAAATGCTGGCCCTAAACTCCCTAGTGATGCTCAACCTAGTTTTTTTCCTTTCTCTAAAATATTTATTTTTCATATCTTTTATTAGCAATGATAGTTAGCTTTCCTTTTCTTTGTTTCTAGTTGTAGAACAACTTAAAAATTTTTAATTGCTATATAGCAATTATGCATATGTAGGGGGCCCAATGTTATAATTTGATACATGTATTCAGTGTAATAAAATCAAAGTAATTAGCATTTCCATTTCCTCAAATATTATCACTTGTGTGTGTTGAAAACCCTCAAACTCTTCTCCTCTAGGTATTTTGAGATGTATACTTAATTACTGTGGACTGTAGATGTCATAGCATACATTTAGTAGAATATTTATTGATTTATTTTGCTTTCATTAGCATGTTATAGTTATGCATAATAGTTGTGTTCATTTCGGCAAAATCATACATGCAAGGAATTTGATTTATTCCATTTTATTTTTCTGCCCCCAGTTCCACTGCTCCCTCCCCACTCCCTTTCCTCTACTGGTCTTCCTCTCATTCATTCATTTATTTATTTTTAATTGATGGTTTGTACAACACATAAAGGTGGATTTCTCTGTGTATATTTTACACAGGCATGTAGTATAATTTTATCAAATTTATACTGAGTTTTCTCCCCTTTTCCATCCCTCCTGCCTCCCTCTCAGTCTCCTTCTTCTATTCCTCTGATCTTCCCTGTCTCTTTTTTTTAAAAAAAAATACATTTTTAGTTGTAGATGGACACAATACCTTTATTTTATTTTTTCTGTGATGTTGAGGATAGAACCCAGTGCCTTCACATGCAAGGCGAGCACCCTACCACTGAGCTACAGCCCCAGCCCATCTTCCCTGTATCTTTGTGATATCCAACCCCCCTTTCTTTTCTCCCCCACTTTGTTCTAGCTTCTGCCTGTGAGAGAAAACATTCAACCCTTGATTTTCTGAGCCCAGCTTATTTCACTTAGCATGATATTCTCCATTTTCATCTATTTACTGGCAAATGCCAATATTAGAGAACATCTGTTTTAAAGGAACTCTAAAGTTAAAGATTTTGGCCCAAAATTAAATTGTTTATGTGAATAAGACACCCCAAATGTTCATTAGGAACAGTAAAAACTAAAAATATTATTAACACATAACTCTTATTTTCTCAGAGTTTTATGAGCCTTCGGGAGAAAAATAATAATAATAGAAACTGAAATTCTCAGTGCTGGCAGTAGATAAAAATATGCAATATCTGATTATTCAAGAAAAAATATTAAAAACTGGATTCCCTTTCCCAACCTAGAGTGATTTATGACTTAGATCTCCATAGGTAGAACTCAGTTGTGAAATTGAAATGTTACCACATACCAATATTTAATTCTCACATGAAGTTGGAAACTTTGATACATGTGGCCAAGGGAATGCATAATCAGGTAATTATGTGGTACTCTGTTTGACTCCAACATGGATAAGAAATGCAGTGTTTTGCAGAAAATGAATCGGTAGCAATCACCTTTCAGCAAATGTTCTAAATTAACAAAAAACCAACAGAATCTCTTGCATGATTTTTTATTGCTATAAACAATGTTACAGAGACACCTTTTATTAATTAATTAGGAAAGAAGGTATGTAGAATTTTGTAAAATATAACAAACTAAAAATTCCTCAATACATGTATCTCTAGAAACATAATTTTTGAGATCAATAAGCATAGCATGACATCATTACAGATCAGAAGTAAAAATATGAATTTTAGATGTGAGGTCAGACATTGATATTCAGAATAATTAATGTTCAGAAGAAGAAAACTGATGATATGAACATTTTAATTATGCAACATAGGGGGAGTAGGGATATGTGGAAACTATTAGAGAAACCAAATAAGTTGATAAAACAACTGTTTCCACACAGTGTTTCTAATAATGCAATTATAAAAACCTCTTTTCTCTGTGATTAAAATAAACTTTCCTCTTTTAACCTGGTTTAGGTTGTGAAGAAATGGGTCTTTTAAAGACTGAAGTTAAAACTCTGTCCAGGCTTGAAAGAATCTAGGAAAATGATTGCATTATTTTAGTCACTCAGAGAGTGTTGGCATTCAAAGATTCACAAGATGTTATCCCTTCTCTCAAACTTATTATCAAGTTGGAGACGACAGACAAATAGTTATAAACTATTAGTAAATAATTTCTGAATTTCGTGATACTATTCAGAAAAGGATTCACCTAGAACTGAATCAAAATGTCAAAGGAGACATCATGGAAATCGTGAGATTACATGAACTTAAAAAGTTAATAATGTGTGGACAGGCTTTCCAGATATAGCCTCTGTCATTACAAAGACCCAGTCCCTAGGGATCCCTAGGGGTGAGGGAAGGTCAGGAGAATCCTGAATCTACTAGAGAAGTATGGCTTAATTGCTAGATTATTAGTGCTTCTGAAAGGCAAGAAAATAATTGGCAATTTCTTTGTTTTTTTTTTTTCTCATTTGTTGTTGTTTGTTTTGTTTAATCTCCCTAATGCTGGAGGGAAGGATGGATGGGCAAAATCAGGAGCAAAGATAGGTGGAGGTGGGACATTAAGACAAAATGGAGAAGATAATTTCATTTGTGGCAAGAGAGCTGATGCTGAGGGAGACAGCCTGAGAGTAAGAAGGATGAAAAAGCCTGCAGTAGAGGCTGAAGTGTCTGTGCAGGAAGGGGAACCTCGGAAGCAGGGCCATGGCAGTGTGAGACTGGCCTGCTTAGGAAGGTCACTGCACAGAATGGAGGGAGCCCCAGCCCACCCTTCATGCTGGACAAGTTTCTGTCTTCCAAAAACTTCACCTTTGAATCTCAAGGCTCAGTTTGATTAGCTCAGGTATGACTGAGCAGAGAGCGGATCAGTCCCTTTCTTGGTGGTCCCTCATTTCCACACCATCTTGTCTGATGTCACTCTTAACTCTGGACTGCCCCTTCCTTTCCCAACTACATTTTCAACATCAAAGTTTCCACCCACTTTTGTTGATGGATGAGTACCTTGGCTGTTGAAATCACAAGGAATTCTTTTGTGAGTTGAATTTGGAATATGAAAGTCCCCTGGAAACAGATCTGGTAGGGCAGGAGACTATGACAGGGGAGGAAGCATGGTTAGACAATGAGGATCTTCCTAGGAACAGAGCTGCGCTGTGTCCCAGAGATAGTCCTGAAGCAAAGTCAAGGTACCAGGAAGCTAAATAAAAAAGAAAGGTAGAACTACGTACACCTTGTGGGGTGTATGTAGTTAATTAACAGAGTTAATTAACAGTTAACAGAGGCATATGCATATCATTTTGTGAGAGTGTGTGTGTGTGTGTGTGTGTGTGTGTGTGTATGTGTGTATGTGTGTGTGGTGAGAGAACTTAACATCTACTCTCTCTGCAGTTTTCAAGAATACAAGACATAGGACTTTATTTGTCAACAGATGAGTAAAATATTTAATAAATGAAATTTAAAATAAACAAACATTTATTTAAATGTTTTGGAAAAGGAAAGAATCACAAAAGAGGAAGATAAAGTAGACAAAAATAAAAGACCCATGAGGAAAGAAGAGCTAACCTCAATGAAAACCCTCCACTGGCGCAGATACTGTGACATCCATCTAGGGTAATGGAAGTTTTCCCAACTAGCAGCCCCTGCATCCTCATCAAACTTTACTAGATTTTGTCTCCTGTAAAATGAGGCTCATGATAAAACAGAAAATGAGTGAAACAAAGGAGAAAAATTCTGATTTTGTGTATAAAATATATATCATGCCACACAAACACGCACACACATATATGTATTATTTGTTTGTTTGTTTGTTTATAAATAGAACACTGCCTATACTGAAACATTAACTTTGTGCTTTAAAGAGGTATGTATAAACATTGGGTTTTAAATTGAGGTAACAAATAATTCTATTTATTTATCTTCTATGCAACAATGCTTTAAAATATTAATTATTTACTTGATATTGCAAAATGATTTATATAGCTCATTCTTTATAATTTGTGCATTTAAAGCGTGAGCCTTTTTTCTCTTTTTGTTCTCAACCCTGGTGAATTACTGGGCCAGCTATGTTTCCCCCACTCTTCAAACTGCCTCTTTTGATGAATGATGAAAGATTTCTTTTATCATTTATAATATTTAAATGAGAAAAGGTGAATATCTGATAAAGTATGTTTAAAGAACATAATTTTAAATTGTGAGTTGAATATACTCTTCCAAAGATGCTTTAAAATAGTAATAATGTCATGTTTAGCAATTTTCAAAAGACTTTCAAATGCATAATATCATATGAAATCAGTTTTTTCTTTGACTTAGATCATCCTCATTAATATAGCTTTTAAAAAGACAGAATATTTAATTATAAATTCAAATGAGGAATGTGTAAATGCAAATTCAAATAAAGCATCATATGGAGTGCTCACTTTTTTTCAGGTTGTGTTCAGATTACCTTAACAAAAATAACTAACATGTTAAGCATTCACACACTTTTCATTTAATCCTCACTTTATGAAATTGAGGCTTATAGAAATAACTATTTGCCTAGAAGTCATGTCACCAAGAAGTGACAGAAACAGTATTCTTTGATTTTATTTATTCAACAACTGTTTTGAGGACACATACTATGTGCTAAGAACCATTTCAAATCCCAGCAATACCGCAGCCAACAAAACTGACAAGTTCAGACTGCCATGGAATGTAGTCTGTCTCCAGGGTCCTTGCTCTAAACCAATTTACCATGGTGCCTACTTTGCATATATCATATTGCAATCACCCAAGGCAGTGCTTGATTTATCTCCATTTTATAGATGAGGTTCTAAGGCACCCTTGGACAAATTAACATACCCAAGGTCATCTAGCTCTGTCACCCTACAAAGTCATGCCCATTATCCCATACTACCTCCAGCTTATAAATAAACATTGGCTAAAGTAAACTTTTATATTACAAATGGTATTTGTTTAATAAGTTTCTTGGCCAGAAATTTACTATTCCAGAGGCTAAATGTTCCATAAAGAGGAGCTGCCACAGGGTTAATCTGGATTGACATGCTTTGGGAATCCCATTAAATTACTTCTTTGTTTGGGAGTCAGTTTAGTTAGAGACACAAAAGAGACTGCTATTGCTTTGGCAAAAAACAAAATGACAACAAGAACCTATTTGTTTACTACCATCTTCCTGAATGGCAGTGAACACTATGTCATCTCAAATAATAGACTTTTAAATGCAGGCTTTTGAAACTGGAAATCACATCTGTGAAAAATGTCATGGCTGTAGATGGTTTCCAAATCTTTGTTAGAGGTGAATTTTCTTTTGAATCCAAACAAACATACAGTAAGCCTATGTTTCTTCTTGTGTTGCTATTTCTGTATCCCCTTAACTTTTACATAAATTATCAGTTGCCATTTCTAATACTTTGAACCTTCACATATTACATAGAAGACAAAACACTATGGAAGCTTATTGGAGAGAAATGTAAAATAGTTTTGGGGCTTGCAGTACTACCAAACTCATTCTAGACTTGACATACCCTTACCAGTTGCAAAATCCGGCTTAAGCTTACTTTCTATAGTATGTATTACAAAAGCAGGAAAGCAGTAGCTATTCTCCATATTTGTATCATGTCCTTGCGCGCACACATGTGTGTGTGTGTGTGTGCGCACATGAGCCTGCTCATGATTCTGGTATAATCCTCAGGAAAAAAAAAAAAGTGTTTTAGATAAAATAGTGTGAAATAACACCCACAATGTTCAAAACAATACTTACAACAAAACCTCTTTTTAAAAAAGTTTGCTGAATACTTGAAAGGCAGGGTGGTAGCAAGCTCCCTGACTCACATGCTTGAGCAAAATTATAGGAGCATTATTTAGGAAACAGTCATTAAAAGGTCATTAACAGTAGTTTTATATGTGCATTACCTTTGTATAAATAGGGAAAAATTAGCAAGACTTGGAGCAAATGGAGTCTTTGAAAAAGTTTCCTCTGTTAATCATATGTCCAATCACTGTTTCCAATAGTTCTTTTAGGAATGATGATGTAGAAAGAAGTTGAAGTCATTTGGAAGTAATATAATCATCTCAAGGTTTCACTATTAGTGTATCCTTAAAAATAATGCTTAACTCATAAAATATGATCAACAATCTCTATGATTTTTTGTCTCTGAACCCGCATAACTGCTACTATTGAAACTTTGACAACCATGTACATTTTGAATAATTATTGACTCTAAAATCAGTTACTGTTTTTAGAGAAAATGGAGAAAAGGAAAAGAATGTTTAATAATAAAAGATTCTTGTTCCACTAATAATGTTTCTGTTGAATGAAAACACTTCCAATATTCATGCAGTGATGGGAATGTTGTTTTGGCCCAGGTGGTAATAAAAAGAAAAGAGAAAAGAAAGGAAAGCATGTCTTAAAATTGGATTTGGCAGAGAAGGTGTGTTTACCCTCACTGGGAAAACAGAGTGAGTGGAAAAATGGAATGCAGGAAAGAGTGTGGCATGAGTGATAAGAAACTTTAAAACTCTGCTCCTAATAAATATTCAACCCATTGGTAGTCTTTTTTAACTTTAGGGCCCAAGACCTAATATTCATATGCACATTATATAAATGGGGATTTTAAAAAGGGGATTTATTCTGGAAAAACATTTGGATTTGAATGACTAAAATTTGATTTGAAAAAACTATTCATATAGAGAACTTAAGTTATTGGGGAGAAAATTTTTTTCCAGTGATATTGTCAGTACCTTCTCAATCACAAAGCTCTTTCATCTCTATGCATGTGCAATTTAGTTTAATACCTACTAAGAGCAATGCTCAACACTTCCAAAGGAATTTAAGTCATGACCAGTACCCTATGTAAGGGTTTATTTCTGAATGACACAGGAACTTGGAGCTGGATTGCCACCTGGAGGAGTGACATAAAATACTCCAAATGCAAAGCAGTGTTAGGTTCAGTATGCCCCTGGTTTCACCAAAAACCCTGGGACATGGGATCCAGTTACATCAGGGTACACACGCTTTCATGTACTAGCTTTGTAACCTGGGCAAGTTATCTACCCTCTCTCAATCTTTATTTCTCCATCTATAAAATGAAGTTAATAATACTTAGTCACAGACTCATTGGCATTAAATAAAATGATGTAAATATTCTGCTGAGTCCCCAACAGAGTAGATAGCAAGAACTGTGAGATAATATTATTGGCTGTGCTGTGATGTACTGTACTGAAAGTAGCTTTTCCAATTGAAATAGAGCATGCTCTATGTGAGAAGAGTGTTTGCTCAGAAGATGTTATTATTTAACCTGCTGCTTTTGTCAGTTTGGCAAAGGTTAAGCTTACAAAATGTACAGAAATTTCTGATTCATTACAGGTCAGCCTACTGTGTATCCTCAAGACCATCCTGATAGGAATTTGAACTATAATTGTGAAGTTGAATGAAACCTCAGTTCTGGCTTTTCCTAATCCTCTAGGTAGATTAAATATATAGTTTAACATTAGAGAAGATTTTTTGGATATACCCATAGGATAAAACATATTTTAGAGATTTTTATCCAGCTTTTTTGACATTGACTGAACTTAAATAACTATTGACTTTTCTTCATCTGATCTTTTACATTAGTGCTTAGCACATAAGCTCTACCCATAGAAATATGTAAAGCAGTGTCATTTTATGATTACTAAAGGTTACTAAAAACTGTATGTTCCATTCCCCAGTTAGAATTAGAAAAGTTTCTGTGCAAAAGTAGCCTATATGTGTATAGGTATCCTGTTAAAAAAATTGCAATATAAAATGATATAGCATTTTCTTTTCCTAGTATTTATGCAACACAATTTAATCTAATATGGAAAACTGATGTCATGCATCTGAATCTGAACTAGCTAAGAAAGTGAAATGAAATCACCTTCTCAAATTGGAGGAAAGATAGCCTGCAGATGGTGAAAATTTTTTCAATGATTTCATTTTGTACACAGTTTCCTGACCAGCATTTAATCCTATTTTCAAATGGAATTATTAGAATTTAAAAATATGTAATTTAAGGAAGTGGAAACACTATTTGGTCCTTTGTCTCCCAAATGCATGAAAAATGTCCCCTTTGTAGGGCATCTGGAAGGAACATGCAAATTATAAGGCTGGTGAGAGTCACTATTGAAAATACTGTGCTGTATCTTCATGTGATGTTTAAGGCAATTACTGGAGGTAACTACTACCCACATTTCTTTCAGAATCATTTCTGAACAACAGCTAAAAATGCTGTTAACTATAAGAGACTCAATCTGTCAAAATGTATTAAAGTGACACACTGTTAATGCTAGTTCAACCTAAAAAAAAAAAATCATCCTATAATGAAATGCTTCACACAAACTTAGGAAAGCCAGGAAGCTTACAGTTCCCTACAAAATTAGCCAGTATTTTAGACCCATGGTGATGTGATATAGAAATGGTAATTTGACTTCCTGTTGTGGTTTACTAATGGCTCTTAATACTTATCCATAGATGCATTTGCTTTTATATGTCTAAAGGACAGAGAAATCACTTTTCTTCAAAATGGGGAAAGGATTTGAAGGATTTGGAAGAAGCAGGACAAAAAGAAATTTCTTTTTCTTGCCCACTCCCAAAATTTCCCCCTACCTTATAGAAACATGAATATCAACACACACACACACACACACACACACACACACACACACACACACACACATACACACACACAGAGAGAGAGAGAGAGAGAGAGAGAGAGATAGAGAGAGAGAGAGAGAGAGGCATGTGTATAATGAGTATTTTAAAAGCAATTTATTAAAAATGAGAGCAGCAAACTCTGAAGCTAGTGTTTCTATCCTCACATTTAGACTAGTCCACACCTCCATGCGAGAGCACCCAGTCTTCAGAGCAAAAGACTAGATTATATTGACATCCTATAAATGAGGGCTAGAACCAGATGAAAGTGTCCTCAATACTTTATTTCCTCCTGAAACTTGATAATGAAGCACCATCAGACTTTACAAAGGTCAAATTGGGGGAAAATAAAAGTTGGCATGCTCTCCTGATGATTTATTACTGGATCAAATACACAGACTTTATCTGATCAAGTTATTAGAGCCCTGGTCAGAGGCATCTATCACTGAGAAGCTTTTAAAAGTGAGGAAAGTGGACAGTATTTTCTCTTACTCCACATAAGAGTCAGAAGTAGAAGTGGATCTTTTATAAGGAGCAGAGATTTCAAAACCCACCAGTCTTAAAGTCTCAGGTCAGAGATGGCCGTATGCACAGGCACATGTAATGATCATCAAGAAAATGATTTTTGAAGAGTGCTTTAACACCTTGGAATAACTTTCCACAGCCCATCTTGTCTCCTTCCTTTATCCTTTTGGCTTCAAAATTCCCTCCATTAGGGGGAAACTTAGTACCTACAAGTTTACTATCAAACATACTGCTAGGAGAACTTTACTTTTAATATAGTAAATTTAATAGGGTTCATCAGATTGTCTAGCTAACATTGGTAGCTTTACATAATGAAGGGAGAAACTTCACTGAAGGGAGAAAAATACATGTGAAATTTTTATCAACGTTAGCATTTGCCCTCCTAACAACTGTGCTCAAGTGCTCCTATTTCATCTGATCCTAATTTCTATTTCCAACCTATTTTCTATTCTTCTTATTCATGTACCATTTGTTGGTCTTCCAAGTGTATAAACCTTATACTTTCCTAAAAGCACATTCTATTCTGAAGCCCATTGTAGTCTTGGTAATTTGTCCATTGGCAGGTGAGATCTCTTGCTATAGCTGTACACAGTAAGTGTTTTAGCTCTAATGAGCAGCTGAACCATTGAGTGGTTCTTGAACTATAATGTGCATAAGAATCACCTATGTTGCCCACAGATGATGGAGGCTTTGTGGTCCCACCTCAAAGGTTCTGATTTGGAAGGACCCAGAAAGCATTGCCAGCAAGTGCACCAGGTGATTCCAGTGCAGGTGAAGCTAGGAGCACTTGATGTAAACTTCCTCTGAAAACATTGGTCTTTTGCTTCTTAGATTTCTGGCAAAAGATCTGTAAGACAACATATATTTTTTTTTCAAAATTAAAATATCATTTTTTTTATTAAATCCTGGAAATTTTATTTCAGAAACATTACAAGGCAGACATTTTTATCCTCTACTTTCCTAGATGGGTTGAGAATATTTAGGAGGGTGTTAGCTTAATGCGAGTTAAGAAAATTGTCATTAATCACTTTTTGAGAAAATGTAGGAATCCCAGGAACATGCTGTAATTTGCGTCACTTTTGGACTGCCTCTGCCAGCTCTGTTGTTAGCAGAACAGTTGTTTATGAAAAGGGCAGGTTTAAGATGAAAATACTGCATTTGCAAAACTCAGAAAACAGTATCAGAGTCTGTAGACTGTGCTCTTCCAACTGGAGAATCCTGTATTTGTAATAAATTCCTGTTGCTCTGGATGAGTTCTGCATTTTCAATGAGGTTAACTTGGCAACATTCAAGTTGATTTTAATAAAAATAGCCGCTTTGAGGACAGGGAGCTGAGGTTGCCAAATTTACAGCTGCCTTGCACAATTACTCTTACACCTCCTTCAGGGCTACTTAGAACCAGTAAGCAAATTAAGTGTATCGATTGCAATTTTGTTGGACTAACCCCGCTTATTTTTTTCTTAAGGAATAAACTTGATTCCTTTTAGTATGTGTCTGTTCAGAGTGATCTCTTTTCTTTTCAGCCATAACACAAAGACAACATCATGGCTGGATCCACGACTTGCGAAAAAGGCTAAACCTCCAGAAGAGTGCAAAGAAAATGGTAGGTTATTAAGTTTTTATGGTGTTTCAGCAATGCCCTTTGAGAATGTTTGTGTTTCTTAAAAGAGGGACTCACCTAAAGAAGCAATAATCTAGTTGAAACAATTTTCAGAATGTACTATTTAAAGCTCAGATAGGAGAGAGAATTAACTCGGCATTTCAGCAGGGCCATGTGGTTTTGCTTTTTCTCCCTGAGGAGACTGTGCTGAATATCACATCTCTGTCATCTCTGTTGATTCTGTTTGACTCCTGGCCTGACTTTCCACCACCTACTAAGGACTTTTAGTTTGCAATATGTCTCTCTGAGTACTCTGATATTTTAAGTGGAGTCAGATATGATGCATAGAGAAGAAGTATTGTGGAACTATACATAATATTTGTTTGTATTCAAAGGCATAGCATTCTGCCAGTTAATATGGAACCAGTGTTAATGAAGGTATATTTTTAATCAAATCTGAAAATAAGAGAACTAATTACATGAATGTCTTAGATTGTTCTTACTATTTTCTAGGGCTAGGTTTAAATATAATAGACTTGCTTAAAAATGGACTGTTTTCATATATGTGAAGAATATTTTTCAAATAGTTTCAGAGGACTAGATGAATGTAAACCTTGTTATTAAATTGGGAAATTGTATAGGTGAAGCTGTTACTGATACATGTAAATTTTTAAAATGTTGTGGTTAATGTTGAAACAGTGCTTATAATTCAGCTAAAATGGCAAATACCATACTGTCCTGATGATTTACTATTTGACCACATTTGCAGTCTTTATCTGATCAAAATTATTACTTCCCTGTTCAGAGACATCTGTCATTGTGAGCTCTAAAAGGTGATCAACCAGGCCAATAGTATTTAAACTTTTTAAAAACTTTTTACAAATCAACTTTTAAAAAGTCTCTAATTCTCAAAGTCCTTTCATTTTAATAATAATTATGATTTTTTCAAATAATATCATGTGTTCCTGTTATAAGGCAGCTATTCACAGGCTAGATACACTGCTGAGTTAAATTAAAAACTAATGCAGTTTTTATGCACATATAAATACACAAATATCCAGTTTCTAATCAATATTATCTGCTTTGAATTTTATATTTATAACAATATCTCTATTCCTCTTATATTATAGTACAACTATATGTGGTTTAACTCATAAAATCATTGTATGACCTGGACTTTTGAGCACATTTAAGTTACATTTCATTAATACCAATAAGACATGTGCTGCAAATTGTGATAGGTTATAAATTAAAATGACCTGATCTGTTATGTCTGAGAGTTATAATTTACTTATGACACAGATGTAAAATGTTAGTACAACCTAATTAAAATGAATTTAACAATTTTTACATTCTGTGACATATTGAACTTCATAACTGTCTTGTTCTTTTGAGTTGTTCATTTCATTATAAATGCTCTTAAAGTCAAATTTTAAAATCCTAGGAGAAAAGTAGACATAACATATTGCCAAATTATGGTATTTCAGTTTTATCAGATTTTTCAGGAAAAAAAAAACTTCTGAGCCTTCTCAAGATGGTAAATGCCTAAAATATAATGTCAGTGTCCTATGAACCAAATGTCATTGACAAATGAATCCTTTAAAAAGTTTATAGTTTATATCTGTTTTCATTTTCTATAAAATAAATAATTCATAGATAGTTCCACATATTATTCGAATATTGTACAATGGAAACTTGTATTTACTTAATGAAAATGCTATTATTCTGGACACATATTTAAGTTTTCTTGCCAAGAAGAGTGTACTTACGTAATGTTGTTACTTATGGTTTATTTTTCCTTTCTTTAACATGGACTATAGCTTCTTTAAAATGTTAGATTTTAAGGGATTACTGTTGGGCTGCCAGTTAAATCACTCATGTATCAAAAATCAGTTCAGACACACAGTGCACTAATTTTCTGAATGTTGGGAGTGTGCATAAAATGTGTATTTAAAACCTGTTGCTGTTCCAGATGATATCTTTCTTTTGTAAAGACTCACCCTTCCTCTGCTAGGCAGATAGAGTGAAAGCTAATTACCCTAATCTAATTTAGAACTGAGCCAATCTGAGGTTGGATTGAGTTCAGATAAGACACAGTATATCTTTGGTTTGCCCCTGTCTTAAGGGCATTTGCCTACTAGGGTTTTCAACTAACAGCCTAGTGCAGGTTGGCAAACATTTTCTGTAAAGGGCCTGGTAGTAAATATTTTGGACTTTGCAGATCATTCAGTCTCTTTGCAACAACTCATTGCTCAAAAACAGCCAAAATCAATATATGAAGGTCTTAGATATGTTCTGCTAACTCTTTATCTATTGACACAGAAATTTAACTTTATTTTCTTTTATGTAACAAAATAATCTTCTGATTTTCTCAACTGTTTAAATGGTATTTACTGTTCATTTGTGGTCCATACAAAAATAGAGGTGGGCTGGACTTGATACACAGGATGAACTCTTACTCGGTGTGTTCTTGTGAGGCCTTTCCTTTGGCATATCTTGAACATGAGTATTTTTAAATATCTTTCTACTCAGAATTACAAATCTGCAGAAAATCTAGGGGGCATCTTGAGAGTCTGAGGTTGGTTTTTTTTGTTTTGTTTTTCTTTTTTTTTTTTTGTTAGAAGATCCTGCAGCTTCAGAATTTGACAAATGTCAAGGGTTACTTGACCAAGTGCTTAAGATCTCTCAAGTTTATTTTTTGTCATTCTAATCTCTCAAGAGTCTTCAATTCTCTGCTGGTTACTCTAATCTCCAGCAGTGGCTTTCTTCCCAGCCTTAGTCCAAATTCAGATTTCGAAGAGCCCCAAATCACAAAAGCCTCTTGCAATTCTTCCCTAACCTCTACAAGGTTCTCTTCCAAATCTTAGAGCTTCTCAGTGTTCTCTTCTGCATCTTAGAGCTTCTCAGCTTGTCAATTCAGTAGTTCTCTGATCCCTTTAAACTACTTGTTTTCTCATGGGTTAAAAATTACTTACTCCAACTCTATCTAGAAATTCATATTTTGATAGGGTTGTACACCATGTTGTATATGTATGCATATTGCATATGAATGAATATAATTATGTGAATATTAGTATGTAGATACAGATCTATAACATGCATCTTCAGAGCTGTTCACTTAGGTGCCTGATTTCCTGGTCAGTTATAATAAGAGGAAATCAAATGAAAGAAATGGACTTAAATTATCACTGGGCTAGTGAAAAAAACGAACTATTTTCTCCTTGGTATCAAGGGGCTAAAGGAAACATGGATGGCTCAGTGCAAATATGCATCAAACTAGCACTTATTCTATTGACACTGAAGCACGCATCTCCCCCTTTATCTGAAGGATAACACTGCTACTGAACATAAAAACACACTTTTTCCTCCCACAGTACAGTTGGAAATGCCAGCTTTCTTGTGCCCTCTGTGTTTATCATAGCTCTGTGCAGTTCCAGAGTTTTAGTATCAGTTCACAAGGCAGAAGAAAGTCCCCACCTACCATGGGATTCTAATATTAGATTAGGAGGAGTGCTATTAAGCAAGCTAATAGAGTCTTATTTAAAATGCCATAGAAATAGCAGTTAACTATTAAATAATTTGGATGCAAAACCAGTTAAATTGCGTATAAAGCACCAACATATTTGTCCCCTCAGAATCAGTGGTGTGGGACTTCTCTTGAGACATTTCCAATTACAAACATTCATATTCTGACACTTCTTTCAAGACTCACTGAGTTGGAATATCAAAAGCGAATAAAGCCTTCTGGGACCATTCTTTTCTTAAAATTGAAGTGTGATTAAATTCAGTAGAACCATACGGTTATGCTCAGAAGAAGAAATCATGTGGATTGGAGTCAGGAAAAACTATTTCAACCCCAAATCTATGGGCTCTTGGGTACTTAGTATATAAGATGATGAGGTTTCTTACCTGTAGAATGAGAATTACATCTGCTTAATAAAGGTTCAGCTCTACATTCAGAAGTATAGTATTTGTTGCACCATAAATTCTAAATAACTGTGAACTTCCTAACTTTCAGGTACTGTCTTAGACTCATGGAAAATAAGGGTTAAATTTAGACAGGTGTCCTGGAGAGATGGAGATGAATAAATCTTTGTAGGCTAAAATTTTCCATCTTGCTAATTCTAGCCTGATGTTAATAGTTAGGAGTTTTTTTCTTTTCATTCCATTAAAGTGGCCCTGAATCCTCACAAAGATATAATTTCATTGATATGAACTGACTAGGTGGTTTCATTTTTGTATTCAATATCTACAAATTATTTGAATTTTCTTATTCAATTATTAAAATTCCAAAATTATTAAAATTTATTTATGTACAAGTACTGAACACCTATCTTTAAATATTATGAACAAAATTGAATCCTATTTTGTTTCTACTGATATCTTGGATGTTATAAAAAATGAAGAGGTGGCAAATATCTTAATAGAGACAGTTAATACTTATTTAGCTAACTAGTAATTATTCGTGTTAGTCATGATTTTCTATAGCAACACTTTTGAGATATGCTTCAACCAATAGCATGGTACCCTTTTCAGTATTTTTGGCTCAGACGTACTCAGAAATACCAACCATTTAGGAATATAAGACTTTCATGGATGAACTAATAGTTTATTCAAAATAAATTATGTAGAATAGATAATTCCATTATTGTGCATTGGTACCAAATTTGGGGGGAAGCTTGTAGCTATTTTATTGGTTCTAATTAGCCCCTGTGTCTATTAAAGATTGGTTGATGTTCACATTGTGAAAGCTGTTGTATGTATTGAATATCACACCTGAAATAATTATTTGTATATCTTGCCTTCATACATGCTAATATTTATCAGAACTGTCAAATAGAAACTATGTGAGGACCATGAAATTTTGTCCTACATTTTTTTCTTACTTGCTCAAGTTACTTTTATGTTTAGAAAAGTGTTAGCTTGTCCTTACATTGTAACAACTTCAACTTAAAAATTGCATCAATACCGTCAAATCTATTTGTTCTACACAATAGCAGAATGACTTCAAAAATTTTCAAGCATTACCTTTTAAAAACTTTTTATTTTTAAATAATTACAAATTCATGGGAAGTTACAAAGTCATATACAAGGAGGTCCAGAACATCCTTTATGAACTTTCCCCAAAGTTAACAAATAATCAGACTATAATATTAAAACCAGGAAATCGACAATGGTACAATCCAAAGAATCTATTCAGATTTCACCAGTTATACAAGTATTCAGTGTGTGTAAGTGTGTGCTGGTAGGGGTTAGGAGGTCCGTGTAATTGTATCACATATGTAGTTAGCCATACGTATAACCCTTGATCTGTTCCTCATTTCAATTACTTTGTTATTTCAAAAATGTTATATAAGTGGAATAATACACTGTATTTATTTTATTTTTTGAGATAGTCTTTTTTTCCATTCAACACAATTCCTGAAATCCATTCAAGTGTGTATAACAATAGTTTGCTTATTGCCAAACACTATGCTACTATAATATGGCTTATTATATGTCCTTTTTACTCATTTGCCCCTTAAAGATTTCTGGATTGTTTCCAATTTGGGGCAAATACAAATAAAGCTGCTATGAATATTTGTATACAGGTTTTTATGTGAACATAACATTTTTTACGTCTCTGGGATAAGTATACAAGAGTACAATTGCTGGATTAAATGGTAAGTACATTTTAGTTTTAAAAGAAACAGCCAAACTGTTTTCCAGAGTGGTTTTCCTCTGACATTTCCACCCACAATGAACATGTAATTCAGATTTTTGCATCCTTTCCAGCATTTGCTCTTTAGAATAATTTTCATTTTCCTTTTAGCCATCCTGATGATACATAGTGATACTGCATTTTGGTTTTAATAAGCATTTCCCTAATGGCTTATGATATTGAATATCTTTTCATGTAATTATTTGTCATCCGGATATCCTAATTGGGTTAATGTTTAATCCTGTCTTTTGCCCAATTTGTTTGATTCTTAAATTAAGTTTTGAGAATTCTTTATGTATTATAGATAAGAAGTCCTTTAATCAGATATGTTATTTACACACATCTTCTCCCCAGCCTGTAATTTGTCTTTTCATCCTTTTTAACATGATCTTTTGTGGAGAAGTGTTTTTAGTTTTGATGAATCCACTTTATTGCCCTTCCTTTTATAAATCATGCTTTTGGTAACTTGTCTAAGAATTTCTCAGCTAGCCTAGGTCCCAAAGATTTTCACATATGTTTTTTCCTAAGTACTGTATAGTCTTATGTTTTATATTTAAATAATCTATTTTGAATTAATCTTTGCATACAGTACAAGGTTGAAGTTGAGGTTCTTCTTTATCCCTTTTCATTTTATTTATTTGCAAAATGATGTCCAATTACTTGAGGACCATTTTTTGTCAGTGCTGTCCTTTCTCCCTTGAATTGTACGTGCCTCCTCATCAGACATCATGGGTTCTATTGATCCAGGTGTCTAATCTTCACTGGTACCACTATAGCCATAAGTAAGCCTTAATATTAGGTATAGTTATGTTTTCTACTTTATTCTGGATCCAAATTGTTTTAACTATTTTAAGTTTATTTCCTTTTCATATAAATTTTAGAATCAGGTTTTCTAGGAGTACAAAAGTCTTGCTGGGATTCTCACAGGAATAGGATTAAACGCATAAGTCCACGTGGGGAGAATTGATAGCTGTACTAATCTGAGTGTTCAAATCCATGAACATAAGTCTTTAAATTGTTTAAGTCCTCTTAGCTTCTTCTTTCATTAGCATTTTGTAATTTTCAGCAAAGTATGGTGTACACATTTTTCACATATACCTATAAATTTTGAGCAAGTAAATAATTTTGTGTTTTAATCTTGGTATATAGAAGTGAAATTGATTTGTGGGTTGATCATGGGTCCTGTGGCCTAGCAAAACTCATTTGTAAGTTACACGAACATTTTTGGTAAATTCCTTGTGATTTCTACCTAGACAGTTTCCCTTTTATATAATCATATTTTTTATTTAGACTGTTGACAAGGTACACTATTATATTGAAGGATTTTCAAATATCAAGCCAGTCTTGAATAATTAGGATAAGCTCTACTCAGGCATGGTGTACAATTTTTATATACTGCTTATTCAACTGGCTAATTTATTATTTTTATTTTTTATTATTTATTTTCTTTGATGGTGCTGGAGATTAAACTAAGGACCCCATATGTGCTTAAAGGGCTCTACCACGAAGTTATACCCACAACCCCAACTTGTTAATGTATTATTAAATATTTTTGTGTCTGTGTCTATGAGAAATATTTATTTTGTTGCACTTTTATCTGATTTTGATATTGTGGTAATATTGGCCATATAAAATGACTTGGTAAGAATTACCACCCCCCCCCTTTTATTTTCTGGAAAAGAGCATATGTAATTGGTGTGAATTGTTGTTAAAATGTTTACTAAAAGTCTTCTGTGAAACCACCTGACCTAAAGGTTTCTTTAAGCATGTTTTTATTGCAATTTTAATTGCTTTAATAGTGATGGGATTATTCAGTTTGTGTACTTTATCTTGTTTCAGTTTCAGTAATTTGTGGTTTTATAGGAATTGGTCCGTTTCTTCCAAGGGGTTGAGTAAGACAAATTGATTTTTTTCTGTTACTCAGTTTGTTGAGTAAATTCTATGGATCTGTCCTTAATTCTGCCTTTATATTTTATGTCTGGGCAAGATTTTAATTTCTGTTATTTTGATTTTCAGCTGTAATTTCTATTTGGTGCTTTGTTATGATTACCGATTTAAAATTCTTGTCAGATAATTCAAAGATATATAGTTTTTATATTAATCTTTTCTCACCCAAGTTGTGATTTTTCCTGGCCATTGGTATGAGGAGTTAAACTGAGTTTGTCCTACACCTTTTTTATGCAGACATTTAAAATAAAATCTTTTATTTTAGCAGACGGTGTCCCTGTTTTGGTTTGGTATGTAGGTTCTAGCCTATTTTCTAGGCTATAGTTTCAAATGCAATTTAGTTTTCAGAACATTTTCAATGTCATTTTGGTCTGCTTACTTATTCTGATTTGGGAACTCCTGATATATATGTCTGTAGGTGCCACCTACAAGTTGCAGAAAGCTCTTCTCCTTGTTACCTGTTGTCACTGGAAGGAATGTGAGATGCTAGATCTGTGAGGTGGAAATTGTTCCCCTGGCCTTTGTTTTCTGCCCACGTGGTCCTATCAGGGGTGGAGCCAAGGATGTGCTACATGGGATCCACTGAGGTACCACTGAAGTTGCATCGGGTGGGCTGTTGCTGGTGTTAGTAAATGTGGCAACCATTCTGAACAATACCAATGCCACTACAGGGGATAAAAGGGATTCACCACTACAACTTGTCATGAGTCAAGAATGAGGCTGGCCCAGGTCTCTGTTACACTTCTCTGTACACACTTCTGGCCTTTTGTCCCAAAATAGAATTTCTTCATTTCTTTTCTTCTTTCTTTGTTTATATATGTGTGTTGTCTATTCCAAGCTGAAGGCCTCCTTGATGCCTAGTCTAAGATATACAGGAGGTAAAAGAAAAAATTCACAGTGGGGTCATTCCTCTAATCCTAGCCAGTCTACCTTATTTCTGTCCTTCAGAATCTTTTCATAATTTTTCTATTGAGTCATTTCCAGGACTTTTAGTTGTATTTAAAGGGAAAGAAGGGGAAAAATTAAGTCTATACCATCTTGCCTGGGACCAAATATCTAAATATTCTTTTTTGGTACTACACAATAACAGTAGTTAAAGTTTAGAAGTATTTTTACATGCATTCTCTGTGTTGCAGATACCAACAGTCTATGATATAGAGATTTTAAACTCTCACTTATCAGATAATGATGCTATAGTCCAAGGAGTTTAGGGCCCTTGGGCAATAATTATAAATAGAAAATGAAACTCAATTCAAGATATTTGAGTTTAAGATGTTGTATCTGTCATACATACCATAAGATGCTTAAACAGAAACGCTAAGGCCTTTTAAAACATATGTTAAAAGAAACTGGTTAAAAATGTTTTTAACCTTGAAATTTTATATTTAAAGAATTTTTTATGTATTTTCCATGTTTCTTCTAGCCCATCGCATTGATGACTAGACTGAGCTGTCTATTCATGATCCAAGTATTCTAAATGTCATGTAATTTATGTTCTTAAACCATCAGGGTGAATTTGGTTCTCTGAAAGATATGTTAAAATGACTGTTGAATTATCTTCAGTGTTCTTAAAATTGTTTTAAAAACGAGATTCTGTTGTTTTCTATGCTTTCATAATTTTAAAAAATGCTCACTATATTCCACACAATACTGGAAACAGTCTCTCTCAGAGCTAAATGTGGGTCTCTGTCAGTCACACTGTCAGGCACAGCCTTAAGTGTCCCTCAGTGGTAAGATGTGCTCAACAATGCAGAAAGCAAAATAGAAAGGTAAATGCTGATCTGAATATTACAGACAAGTTCTTCCAGAAGTAAAAGAGAAACAAATCCAGATCACTACACAAATTCAAGTAACTGAATATAAAACTATAAATTATAGTTGCAAAGAAAACCCAGAGAGTTTAATTTTATCTGCTGAGGGAAGATGATCTGAATCCTTCTCAGTACATGTAATTTAAGGTTTCCTAAATTCTATGCATCATAAAATATTGCATTCCAAAACTGATGATGATTTTTTTTAAAAAAAAAAAAGCCAACTATTTTTACTAGCTAGAGTGAAAATAAGCACTTATCGTGTAACCTAGTGCACAATTGTGGACTAACCACCAAGTATTTCAAAGGGCCTGGTTTAATATACATTGAACAAGTCCACTCATGCAGCCATCCATGCTACCATTAAAATATCAACATCTGTAAGGAATCATATTTTCAATAACTCAATATTTTATGTGCTCTTGGTGAGAACTCTTGGATCTCAAAACTGTTGTCTTTAGACAAAATTGAAGAATTTGATAACCAAAACTATATGAGGAATCCAAATAGATTTAGTATTACTATGTCAAAGGGACCATTTCAAATCAGCACCACACGATCAAAATTAAACTAGATTGATTGTGTTTTCCCTAAGTATTCTTACTACTACGTGGTAAATCTTATTGTTAGTTTTTGACCTATAAAATTAATTCTTAGCATTTTGCATAGGCTCCCAATATTTATTTTTATTAAGAAATGTCTTAATCTCTCCCAGATTATCTTTTCAACTTATTCTAACTTATATCTATTCTCTTTGCCTTCTTCATATTTGTTTGACTAATCTAAATCTTTGAGGTTGATTTACCCCTGTCCCTAAGGCTTCAAGGCTACAAAACAGCATCTTCTAGTGCTTAGTTCTTACATATCATAACTGATTTTACGCCTTTTAATGTAATTTCTCTCTCTGCATACAAAGCAAGTTGATATATTCACCCATATTTAAATACTCACTTGTAGAACTGAACTATTAGCCCTGAAAAAATGCAAATAAATATGACCACTGAACCCAGTTTTTGAAGAGCAATATAGTTTAGAAGACAATGTGCTAAGCTCTCCAAAGTAATACAGATCATTTAGTTATGGGGTGGGGACTCATCATTCACCATATAAGAAGAAAATAGGACAACTGGATGTGAGCTGGAAGGTTCTTAGAAGACTTGATGAAAGAGTGGAATTTGAGCAGCACGCTAAGAAGGTTCCGATTTAGAGCCACTCTTAAGTATTCAGTTTCCATTGGATTACTTCATCAGGGAGCTTCTCTTTTCTCTCTACCCCTTCTCCCTGGGTTATTGCTCCCATTCCCATGGCCTTACCTCCCATCTATATGCTAATGACTAGTTTTACCTGTCAACTCTGATTAAGTCTGTCTGCTGTTCTAAATACACTCAAGAACAACATATATTTCTCATATTTCCATTAGGTTTTATTTCTATTATTATTGCTAGGTAATTTTCAATGGTTCCATCTTTCCTACTCCAACCAGACCTGAAGTTGTTATATTATCTTTTCTGTCAAGTCCATCTTTAAGACTTATAAAACCTGTCTTTTCCATTACTAGAACATCGTTCTTACATGTGTTCTCCTAATCTTTAGTCTATAATTATAAAGTCTGTAAAGGTAGATAGTCGGTACATATGAGGGGTTTCATAAAGGAAAATATTTCTTATACTCAATTCTCTTTCAGTATAATTCCAGTGTTCTTGCTTATATTCAAGAATCTTCATGATTCCTGTATCACTCCATTTCTTTTTCTTAGGAACAATGCCAGCTGTTTTTACAGTTTCTTTTTTTTTCTATTTTGATTACTAAATACTTTGTTGCCTTTAAAAAGCAAATATACAGATAGAGATAGTAGTACTCTTGGATATTCTTTAGGCTAAAGTTAAAAAAAATAATCCATATATCAATTTGGTATCCAGAGAACATGGAATTGAGCCCCAAACACTGAATAGTTCCTGATAAAATTACAACCTAAAAAAAAAAAAAGACAAATGAACATATAACTAGAAGAATCATGGCTTGGATTTAGTAATTTTTTTATTTTACAACAAAAATAATCCAATAGCTTGAGTGAGTTCATTTTTTTTTTGCAAGACTAGCATTCTCCTTTGAATTGAATTCCCTATGTCTTTGTAAACACATCTTACATTTAATTAATATTATATACACTGTTTCCTGGGAAACACCCTTATAGGGAGATATCACCTGTAACTTCTTCAGGTAAATTATGTCTTCTTTAGTGTCTGTATAGATTAATATTTCTCTAGTTTTATCTATTCAGATTCCACCAAGAGCATTATTCTGTACAAGGAATTTAGCCTCTTACAATGGAAGCTTGGTTGAGGTTTATTGAAAATTTATTCTCTCCTTTCTGAATTCTGAATGTGTGTTCATTTTGCTTAACCCAACAACAGGGTCTTGGCAATCCTCAATCACTGTTCTATTTAATTTAATTATAACCCTAGCACCTGCAGCTATGTCATTTTAGCTTTTTAGGCAGCAGCATTTTGAAATTACCTTTTCCATTCAGTCTAAAATTCAGCTTGTGGGTTTTTTTTTTTTTGAAGCAAAACTAAATTAAAATCCCAGCTCCTAAGTGGATGCACAATCACACACATTCCTTTTCCTTCCTCTTCACTCACCTTATAACTTACCAGATACCTGATACCATACTTCAGTACCTTTGCACCATTTGAAGCAAGAAAGCCCAACTGATATATAAATAAGTTGGCATGTATTCTTTTTCTAAAGCAGAATAGCATTCCAGTTGGTTTTTCTATTAATATCAATGTATGGGATGATATCTGAGGAAACTTTTATAAACTGAAAAGCACACAAGTTGATCCTGCTATCATGGGATGCAGAGTGTATAACCCGATATATGCCAAACTGTTCCCTAGTGATGACAGGGACAGGTAATGACAGGGGGTAATGAAACCCCTGTGCACTGAGTTAGAGTAGGTTGTAGCTATTTCATGGCTAATTCACCTTTTATAGGTATCTGATCAAAGGACTCATTCAGCATATGTCCTCACTTCCTTCTTTCCTCCCTTCTTTCCTTCCCTTTCAGGACCCTTTTACTTGGTCGGCTTCTGAAATAGTTCTTTTAGTGAGTTTGTTTGGAATAAGGGAGGGCAAAGAGGTGAAAGAAAACACATGGCCCACACACAATTGCATAAGGAAATATGGCAGGTGTCTTTAGGGATATATGCATTGGGCGAAGTCAACATCTGGCATAGGAAATGCACTTGGGTTAATTAGGAAGGACTTCTTTTAGAAGATGGGCTCTAGTGCTGAATTTTAAGACTGAAGAAGCATGTTGCAACATAGAAGAAAGAGACTTGTTGGACATGCGGGCCATCTCAAGGCAGGAGAATACAAGTAGCTTTCCTGACTGAAGCTGAAGTAGAATCAAGTCTAGTCATAAGTAAGCATAGTGAGGTAAAAGGCAGAAATGTCACAAAGTTATAGGTGCTCAGAGGTGAATACTTCTTTGCCATCAAAAATAAATTAAACAGATTATGTTCATTATCCTACAAATGACGGTCTTAAGCTTAAGAGAATGTAGTCCTGGGCCCAAACCAAGAAACATACAGATTACTTGATAAATAGCTAACAATGATGGTAATCCAAAGACACTTAAGGTTCCATTGCAGGCTCTTGTGATCCCATATCTTGGTTGCTTTTGTAGATAGTTATTGTTGGAAATAACATTTATTTTCTAAAGCATTTTAACAGATATTAAATTTTATCTTAATAACTACTCTATGAAGTAATAAAAATTAATGCACATTTAAGAAGCCAAGGTCCAGAAAGGTAAAAAGGTATAATTTTATACCACTTGCTGGTATAACCAAGCATCAAGAGTCCCTGAGACTTATAATGGCCCATATCTTCCTTTCTCAAAAGATGCCAAACAACAATATCACTATAGATATTATAAGGAGAAACTGAGTATACAAGTGACAGCATGTGTTAGAGAGTCACACACACAGCATTATTGCACAGCTTTGGAGTTTATATTTAGAATGATGTTTGAGAACTCCCCTAACATCCCACTGGGTTATAGCAACCCATTAAGTGCAATGGTATTGTGATTACCATTTGCTAGTATCATTCAAAGCACATGGTATCTGACATTCTTGGAAATACAGTATTCCCTGAAAGAATGGTAAAAATTGTCTCACATTTATTAAATGCTTGGCTTGCTTCAAGAGCAAAATGCAGTCCTTAAAAATACTTCTTATTATTAGAAAAAAAGTATCCTTTGACTCCTTCACTAGCTTGGAGCAAATAGATTGTGGCTTGTTAGACCTAGTAAATATCATCAACTCTCCCTAGGTTATACAATCTTTATTGTCTATATCTGTCTTGGTTTAAAAGGCGTTGCCTTCAGCTGAGCACAATGGTGTGTGCCTGTAATCCTATCAACTTGAAGAGTCTATGGCACGAGGATCATAAATTCAAGGCCATCCTAGGCAACATAATGTAACCCTGTCTCAAAATAAAAAGAGATGGGGAAGTAGCTCAATGGTAGAACGCCTCTGGGTTCAATTCCCAGTACCCCCCACCGACCCCCACCTGCCCCTGCATAAAAAAAAAAGTTGTTATCTTTAGAGAATATTTTTATTCTGTTTATATAAATATATATAAATTCATAGGCACATATGACAGTGACTATTAATTTTTGAAACTAAATATGAGGTAGCAAATTTAAGATATTAATATAGATTAGGGAACTAAATTTTGCCATAAGAGCAGATCTATTATAGTGGCAAAAATGGTGCTGAGCATTTGAAAGGATAATGAGACAATCATCTTCACACCTAGTTAATATAGTACCTTAATATTGTGCAGACAGCTATGAGCCTGTAACTGCAGAAAGGAAACTAAGTGTAGTCAGTAGGAACTTGGGCTCTGTCTGAAGTCACATTACTTGGGTTCACATCCTCCTATCATTTACTGGCTATGTGAACTTGCTCTATAAGAAATTCCTCATGTTATTGTTGAACAGAACACATCATTTTACTTCTAACAATCTCTCCTCAGCTTCCAGTTGGAATAAAATAATTTGAAAATTTCTCAAAAATATGTCTCATCATAAGTGTAACCCACAGAGTTGATTTCAGTATAGCTCTGTTCTCTACTCCAGCACTAATTTTGTTAGTATTTTAATATTAAAATCACCATGTATTAAGTAATTAGTGTGCACTAGGAGGGTTACATATGTTCTCTCACTTAATCCCCTCAACACCCTGATGAGACACATAATATCATTATCATCATTTTATAGAGGAGAAAACTTGTAATGAGTTCATTCCTCTGGGAGAGAAGAAACTGAAGATAAAATCTAATGTGCTTCTGTTTCACCAAGATTTGTCTTCTCAAAAAAAAAAAAAAAAGACTTCTCATTTCCCAATTTATTTTCATTGTTTTTGATAGTAGCACTGAAATAGAAAACATGCTTTGCTTTATATATTAAAAATATAAGTCACAGTGGCATCCTAAACATGGTCTTAATAGAATAACATTGTTCGAAATAATACACTTAAAAAGTTAATCACTTTTGATACAATATAATCAATAGCCTAGCTCATTTTGGACATACACTGATTAAAATAAATAAATTCTTAGAGAAGAACAAGGTATGTGGCCTTATGAAGCAATTTCAGTCAGTCATTCAAATTTACTATTGCCATCAAAGTCTTACCTTTTAATTATATTAACATACAATTTATGTGAATTCAATTATGTTCAATTATGTACTCTGAGCTCGACAGTTAAGTTGATCTTATTGTGAAATTTTTATCCAATGGAAGTAACAACTTTGTGTTTTGGTTGAACCAGTTCCTATACAACAGACAATAGAGAAAGATTTTCTTTCCATTTCAAAGTTTGTTCCTGTAAGCATGAACAAATTAATTCAGTGTGTCTCTATTTCTTTGGAAGCAGTAATTTTAATGACTGACCCCAATTGCTTTACAAGCCTGTATAAATTTTGTAACATCCTACAAACACAAGATGTATATTATTTTTTGATCATCACATACCCAAAATTATCTAGAGCACTGATTATGTTGCATCAAAAGTGAATTATGTGGAGGAGGTGAATTATGTTGGCCAATTTTATTCCATTCTGGAGAAAAAAATGTGGGGCCTTTTAAACATCACTGTATAGTCAGAAATCCTTAATATTCATCATTAAATAAAGGAGAAGCAATGCATTAGTGCATATTAATATATTCTAATTAATATGTCATTGTTAACTCTCTCCCAATTTCCTACTTTCATTTCTAAGTTAAATAATATGATTAAACATAGTTTCCGTTGTTTAATGAATGACCTTTCATAAATGACAAAATTTCACAGTGGTCAGATTCGAAGGTACAAAAGGCAAATTTTTTTTTTTTTTTGGCAAAGGCAGTAACAATATGTTTAAGTTCAGTTTCTTTGAGGTCAACAATTATTTTTCCAGCTGCATTATGCCAGGCACAGTGCTAGAGGCTTACATTAGAAAGATGAAAAAATATGGGCCCTCAAGTTGATTTCACAAC
This sequence comes from Ictidomys tridecemlineatus, assembly GCF_052094955.1. Taxonomy (NCBI): domain Eukaryota; kingdom Metazoa; phylum Chordata; class Mammalia; order Rodentia; family Sciuridae; genus Ictidomys; species Ictidomys tridecemlineatus. Next base: position 172,559,752 of record NC_135478.1, read on the forward strand.
TTGATAATGAGAGAAACACATGTTTGGAGCTTTTCAATGCAAATACAGAAGCTAGTTTTCACAGGAAGTTTAGCCAGTACAGATGAGGAAGGCAGAATGCACCCAGAGCATTTAGGGCAGACACGTTTTGTGTTTTCTACATGATGTTTATTTTAGTTAGCTTTCTATTACTGTAACAAATTATCTGAGATAACCAACTTAAAAATAGGAAAAGCTTATTTTGACTCAGAGCTTTAGAGGTTTCAGTCCCTGGTTGGTTGGTTTCGTTCCATTTGTGGTAAAGCAAGTACATCATGGCAGGAGCACAATGCAGAGGAGGCCACTCACCTCATTGCATCCACAAAGCAAAGAGAAAGAGCAAGCAGAAGAAACCTAGGTCCCATAGTCTCCTTGGAGGACACTCCGTCCCCCCTCCCCCGCCCCAGTGACCTAAGATTTCCCACTTAGCCCCACCTCTTCAAGGTTTCATCACCTTTCAGTACCAGGAAGCTGAGGCCCAAGCCTCTAACTCATGGGCCTTCAAGAGACAACCCAGATCCAAACTATAGTAACTTTTATTGAGGCTACTTGATTTCAAAGTACCATAGTAGGTACTGGCTGGACATTAGAGAAAAGCATGCATACAAAAAAATGATAAAGAAGGTAGATATGAGAGAGAGGAAAAGAGAAATCAGGAATATTTAGGGTGGGCTAAAATCTAGTATTCTCAGGATTCTAAGTTGGAACTTTGGGAATCCCTTCCCAGAGTTACACAGGAGCCCCACACCAGCTATCCAACATAGAATTTCTTTGAAAACATAATTAGGAGAACCAAAATTAATTAGTTTTCAAAATGAAGTCTTTAAATGTGTGTGGTGTGATAGCCTTTGAATGTGACATGACCAGTTGTTCTTTACCTGGGCTGATTCCAAAGACAGAAAAGAAATACCATCCCAGTAACCTGGTCTTGAGATAGCTTTTCAGATAGGTAATTTTGTGTTCATCTATGTAGCACATGTTTTTCAATTCATCTTGACTAAAGAAATAAAATGTAAAATGGAGATTATTTGACATGGCACAAGATCAGAGATCTTGTAACGCTTGTGAGACTTTTTCTACTGTACAGAGTTTAGGAAGATATCTGCATCAAATAAATAATAAAGCTAATGCTATGCAATGCTTTATTCCCCTTTTTGCCCATATCTCTAGTGTTTCTACTTCTAGGACTTTTCATAGATACCAGTTACTTTAGACCATGCAAGTCTAAATTTAGTTTTGCATTTAAATTAATAAATGATGTGACTCTGTGTCAGAGTATACATATTCGAGTAAGACAGCAAATGGGGCTATGTCATGAACTTTATTTAAACTTGTTTCCTGAGAATGTGTAGTGCCCCAGAGAATTGAGAGTAAAAGTTAATCTATTTAGTAGAGTATTATTTATTTAACCTTGACTTATTGAAAAAGAAAGGTTGTTTATGCAGAAGCAGGTATTGAATCATTTCTACCCTAAATCTGAACATTGTACCTGAAATTGTTCTCTTGTAACTGTTGGCCATTATCCTGCCCACCCATGTGTGAGTTTGCTATTATTAACCTTCTGACTTGGCTTCACTTGTGTCACCCCTGCCTGACTCCTACCTCAATCAGATTTATTAGCTGCAAGCAGCAGCGCCCTATCCATCAAGTCTGTCACAAAGAGCAATAGCCAAGGTGTTAGAGGCATCCCTCACTTTTAACTTCCCAACTGTGGTTAGGCAATCAGCAGTTATATATTTCTACAGATTTTTTTTCTGGGAAAAAGCAAAGCCAATAATATTAAATAACTCAGTTTTGAGAAAATTATGACTTAGGTGACCTATTTGAAAGACATAACTTACTATTTTAATTCTAATATTATAATATAGTTGAAATGATTTTTTAGTGTCTTGGAAATAGATATTGTGAAATAATTTTTTAAAATAGCAGATCCCCATGTAAAAGCAGAAATGATGAAAGGACAACTGGCAGACTTTACAATTTTTTATATGTATATAATGCAATGATATATGCATAATTTAAGCTTTGATATACATAATTTGAAAGCCTTACAACTGTCAGTCTCTGCCTCTCCTTAGTCTCCTACAGTCAACCTATGTCACACATTTATATTACCAGTGTGAACGACTAGCCATTGGGGTTTAAATCCCCTGAGGAAGGGAAATGATGGAAAAGAGATCTGGGATTTATCTGGCAGGTTCTCTATTAGGAACTTTCCATATATCATCCTATTTATGCTTCAGAAAACTCTGTGAAGCAAGGATTTAACCAGCATTTTACAGAAATGAAAATGAGTTGCTATGAATTTTTAAAAACTGATCAAAATTTGTTCTCAGTAAAAGCACTGGAAATCAAATTAAAAAATGTATTTTGACTTTAATTCTTTGAATAAATAGTATGTTATACAGCCCAAGATGTATATTCTTCTAGAAATATTTCATTTTGCATAAATAAGCCAAAGGACCATATTCTATATCAGTATCTGTAAAGTTTTCTTATTTTTGTTTTTGGTGGGTTTGTTTTTTTTTTTTTTTTTTTTTTTGGTTCTGAAAATTGAACTCAGGATCACTAAACAACTGAGTCCATCTCCAAGCCTATTTTTGTTGTATTTTATTTGGAGACAGAGTCTCATTGAATTGCTTAGTACCTTGCTTTTTTTGGAGGCTGGCTTTGAAATTGTGATTCTTCTGCCTCAGCCTCCCAACCCACTGGGATTAGAGATGTGCACCACCGTGCCCCGCTTGTTTTTGTTTTTAAGTAGTTACCAGTGTTCGTGTGAAGATTATCATATATTTTGTCTATTCAAGTTACTTCTTATGTTCTGCTGTTAAAATTGTTATTGCAATGAATAACTCAACATATAAATCATTTCAAGTATATATTCAGCTGTTTTTTCAAATCCCAACCTTGTTGTCTCAATGTCACTTGCATAGCCCATCCTTTTTCTTAATATGACGTGTTGCTTTTATCTTATACTGAATTGCATTTTGTATTTGAAAACTCTACTCTTTCTCACACTGTTTTATCTAGTATATCACCCTGGTAATATAAATATATTTATATAGTATGTTCTTAGAGCTATTTAGAAGGAATATTTGTTAATTTCAGTTCTAACTTACATTTCTCATCTCTCATTAGTTCATTTCCCACTGCTATGGAGAGTATTTTGTTTTGATTAAACTGCTTTTTGCTTGGTAAGATGTCTGAAGCATATCAATTAGGCCATTGGTTCTGATCAGTGAGAGAGCTCTTTGGCTCCATTTCAAAGGAGTGAAAGTCATGCCCACAAAAAGCCATCTCTTAGGTAAGGTCACAGAGGCTGAGGCATTGCCCTGTGTCATAAGGAGCTGATTTTCCTAATGTTATTTTGAAGATTAAGTTTATTAGTACTTGTAAAATTCAATGAATGTAACTTAGCCTTGAGAGAGCAGCCCACACATGTGACAGAGTCAGTACGTCTCAGGGATGAAGTATGCAGACTCAGGAGCCAGAGCCCAGGTGTGTGTCCTGTCAGTGTCACCAGCTGGCTGTGCAAGCTTTGACAGATTTCTTGACTTCTTTGTGCTTCATTTTCCTCATCTGTAGGATGGGAATAATAGTGGAGTCTAACTCTCTGGATGCCAGTGACTTATTCTGTGCTTTTGTGAGAATTTGGAAGCATATGCTCTAATTTCAATCTGAGCTGTCCTACAAAGGCATTAGCACCCACATGGGTGCTGTGGGAGGCAGCAGAAATTTTAACATGTGGGGCCTAGTGGGAAGTCTTCTAATCATGGGACTTTCTCTTGAAAGATAATGGTGCCCAAGACCTTTCTCTTCCTCACTCTTTTGCCTATGGCTATAAAGTGACTTTGCTCTACCACACACTGTCCACCATGATGGGCTGTCCTCACCACAGGCCCAAAGCACGAGAGCCCATCCATCATGGACCAGAAGCTGTGAAATCTTAAGCCAAAATAAACTTTTTTTCTTTCTAAGTTCATTATTCTGGTATTTGTTACAGTAATAGAAAGCTGACTAACACATTATACCATATGGACAGACATCTTTAATTTTGCTACCTAAAGATTTGTTTGTGTAAGGAAAGATGAGTCCCTTCCCACCCAGGCCAGAGCACAGAGCAATGTGCACAGAGTGATGGGTGAATTTTTGTTCCTATTCTCACTCTCTGCCAAGAGCTTTTGTGTAACTGACCCAGTTGCACAACCCTATGCTATGGTCTTGATGACACTGTAGGATTCTCATGAATGTTAATAAAAATACTTAGAACCATGCGCCATCACATGGTATGCCCTCAGTAATTGCTAGCTATTTTCCCACCTAGTACTTTCCACAGTCTGCGTCTCAGCCAGATTTTCCCACAAATAACTGATGCAGTACCGTGTCATTTAAAGCACAAAAGGCAAGTAGGAAACTTTTTCTAACACCTCTCTTTTTATATAGTCACCACCTGTTTTAATTAGTTGTTAAGATTATTTATATCTGACATATCCTGAGTAATTTAATCAAACTCTCTAGAGACATATAAACACACACATGCATCTTTTGGGGGGCAAATTTCAATTGACCAATCATTGGTATAAAAATATCTCTGAATTCCCAGCTCCTATTTACACTTGGGCCTGAAATGAGGCACTTTTCTAATGCAAAGTTGAATGGGACTCCATATCTTGTCTTTTTTTTTTCTGAAGAAACAAAATCAGTGATTTCAGTCCAGTGAGATGCATGTCAGGCAGAGTGGAAGGAGAGTGCAGAGTGGAGGCTGATTAGGCAGCAGGTCAGAAAAATGTTTGTTAAGCTCTGATGCTGGAGTGATTCAAAAGAGTAAGAGGAGAAACCAGTAAAGGGGAATTTCATGGAGGTCAAAGGCATGGATATGGTAACCAATTCCAAGGAGGAAGTTAAGAATGAGTAGGTGAGACCAGATTGGGTCAGGATAAATATACAGAAGTTAATCCTATCATTAAGAGAACCATTTAAATACTTTGTGCTAAAAGGTCACCTATACAAACTCTGTTTTAGGGTATAATTTTATGACTGTACATAGGGTAAGTTGAAGCATAGAAATGTTAGCAGTAGGAGATGAGAACCCGAAGTAAGAGGTATTTTGGAAAAGGAAGTAGTTTGATTCAAGACTTGATTGGATGATAATGGAGCTGACTGACATTTTTAATTCTTAAAGGTAAGCAAGGAGATTACATTTGAGGATAGCATATATTTCTCTTTTGTTTCCTGCCTTGAGTTTAGGGTCTTTTTTTATTAAAAGTTATTCAATTTCTCCTTCAGAAAAGAAACTATATTTCTTAGGCCCAATGGTCTTGAAAAAGGCTCAGATTTTTCTAGGTTTGAGCAAAGGAACTTAGAAGAACATATTTCTGTGATGGTCTACATCTTTTCATAATTATCTCCTTATCCATGCCATATGGGATACCTATAAATGTTTGAAAGAGCCTCTTCTCCGGAGAACAGCCTAAGGATTTCTCATAATGTGGCGCATCTGTTAATGGCACATGGCTTTATAAAAATATTGTGAAGGATAAGCCCCATGTGCTGTGCTCAGGAGCATGGCATACATCCCCCATCTATAAAATCTATATGTGTCTATTGCTACCCTGAAATAGAAATGTCTATGCATTAAGATTCATATTGTAGGAAACATGCCCTTTTTCTGATGATGACTTTCAATGACCTACCTAAAGACACCTGCTCATATCAGTATAAATTGGGTTAGCTCACTAGTGCCATATGTGTTCGCATGTGAAGCCTAGATTCACTGAATTTCATTGGATTAACACTGTGGACTCTGAGAACTTTTTTTTTTCTTTTTGCTTGATAAATTTTTTGTCTTTTCTGCAGGTTAACTATTATTTTGCATATGTCATATTAAGCAGTTTTTCTACTTAGTATTCTGAAAAAAATAATGAGGAGACTGACCGTAAAAGTAAAATTATGATATATATTGGGAAAATACTTTAGAATTTATAAAAGTCCTGAGGGTTGGTAGTAATGAGATTAAAACTCTTGGAATGAAACACACAAGCTTGCCTCTAGCTTATCATCCTGAATTTCTTAAAACTTTACTGAATAGTACAGTCATTCAAAAAGTTCAGGTACCATCCAGAATGACTGGCATACCTGCGTTTTAATGTAGTACTTCTGAGAAAATCAGATTCTTATCATTTAATTTTGTGAAATATATATTCGAGGTCTGGGGCTGTATCTCAGTGGCAAAGCACTCGCCTAGAATGCAAGTGAGGCACTGGGTTCAATCTTCAGCACCACCTAAAAACAATAAACAGAATAAAGGCATTCTGTCTATCTACAACTACAAAAAAAGAAAGAAAAAATATATTTTATATATTTATATTTAATCCAGGATAAAAAAATGAACTATGCATTAATTATGAGCCATTAACTTATGCAGAGTAATTTTTTTTTCTAAAATCTGGTCTTCAAACAAATATTGGCTATTGTTTTATTTTTCTTTGTGCTATTGAAAATAAGCTGAATTTTAAGAGCATCTTTGAATGAGCAGTGCAGGAAGGATACCTAGGAATGGCTTCAGGATTATGGAGAATACTGACAGGAGAGCTGACACAAAAGCCAGAGGGGAACAGGGCTTCCAAACCTAAGAAGTCATCAATAATGGTAAATACTGCCACAAAGTCAAGTAATATGTCAACTAAAACTGTCCCCTGAATTTTGTAACAAAGAGATTATTAGTAAATTTGGCAAGTGGGAATCTTTAGGGTAGAAACTAAATTGAAATGGGTTAAAGCATGAGTAGAAGGGTTATCAAGAAAGATGTGTTAGTAGATCCGGGCAAAGCAAAGCATTTTTGACACATTGTGGCTCTAATAAGGAATGGTGGTGGTAGTGGTGGTGGTGATGATGATGATAATGATGATATCTAGCATTTTGTGAACACCTCCAGTATAGCAGACAGTGTGGAGAGCACTTTACATAAATCATCTCTTACAACCTTTACAACATTCCCATTTTACTTATAAAAGAAACATTCATAAGCTAAATCTCACTTCCTGCCTGCCTTTTTTCCTGCCTTCACACCTTCCTTCCTTCCATCCAGCCATCCAGCCACTTAGCCAGTATTTCTAGTAAACATTTACTCAACTCTTTTTAGATTCTAGGACTTTTGCTGCATGCAAGATATATACTGACTAAAATACTACTCGGTACGTATTGTAGGCATGAAAAATTGTAGCAGTCCTGATTCTTTGCTTTTTAAATGAAAGCCTTTCCTTGTTCACTTTCAGTTTCTCTAGCCTATCACTTTCTCCATATCACACCACCTTTTGCAGGGAGAGTGTTTTCAAGAATGCAATTCTTGCCTCTTTGCTCTTCTCCTTATGTGGCAGTACCTTGGATAGCACCATCTACTCCAATGTGTTTGAATATCTATGAAGGATATACCATGGACATAAATTGAGACTTCATAAAATTACTGTGCTGAATGTATAGGACCTCAGAGTGCCTCTGACTAGACTACTTCCAAATGAAAATGGCGAAGGCAAGCTGTTGACAACTATCATCCTTTGGCTTGCTTCCTATAACATCCTACCCCAGGAACATCAGAAACATCTTTTAAGTATTGCTATCTTTAATTAGTGGAATCCATTCTTAAATATTCTTTCCTCTATACATTTTACCTACATTTGACATTTCTGTCACCAGCACCCTTCCACAAACTACTATTGCAAAAGTCTCATTGTTCTCTCTCCTGTGTCAGGGCACAACTTTCCCAGCCATCCTCATCCGGGCTCTCAGCTTATCTCTTTGAATGTAGCCCCTCCCTTTCAGAGCAAACCACAGGCACACTGCCCTCTAGAAAAAATACACCAAGATCTGTCCTATCTTTCTTCAAAGGCCTAAGGTGGGCCCCAGCTAACATCTTTTATAAGCTTCTATTTTTCTGTAGCCTTGATGTCCTCTAGCCATGAGACTCTACACTTAAACGACTATAGCTCTGCCTGTAAATTCACCTGCTTCTACATTTTTAGAAACTGCAGAAAGTTGTAGCCACGCATCATTTCTGTGCACCTAGTGATGGCAGAATACTGTGTGTGTTCGTGATGCCTTTGAAATTCTGCTGTCAGCACACCAAAGACTGCTGTAAGGAACCATGCAGTTCATCTAAGCAGGAGACTTCCTGTCCACATGCTGTGGCTTTGAAAGTGCCTTGATGCAGAGTTTTATAGTTTCATGCAAAAATTCAAGTAAAATTTTGAGTCTGCCTGTCTTGGAAAATATTAATCATTTATTTAATATGAAAATTGGTGGGTTTTTAATCACATTTGGGGAGGGAAGTTTCTGCTAAAACCATACCTACTGATTTGCTCTCCCTTAAACCAGATATTGAAGTCAGGGGCATTTTCTTCAGACTTGGTGAAATGTGCAGAGATTTTAACAGAGCTATGATAATTCTTCTAGACGTGGCAACATATTTTCAATATTAAAATGTGCTGAGTTTTTCTTCTCAGTTACTTCTGATGCTATATTTTACAGTCCTGTTCCCAGGTTCCCTATATCAAGAAAACTTAATTTTACTTCAAAATAGGAACATCTTTTCCATTGTCTCTATTTTTATGCCTTAGTCCTACGATTTGACTTTACTACTCTATCTCCTGCTACCTAAATTGTGGTTTCCATAACTTAATTTTTTTATACTGGTTTTTGTTTGATAAATGTGGTCTTCTTTCTGGATTTATAGCAAAAAAATGAGTAGTAGCATACAGGAGAATTTTGTGAAGGAAGATGAAAAATCAATCCATGTAAATCATGTAAGCATAGTACAATAATATATGGTACATTCAAGTAAAGTATTTCGAAAATAAACTTTTAAAAGTACACCGTGAATACTCCACCTCCACCTGTAAGGAAAAAAACTGAATGAAGGAAATAAAGAGAGAAATAGGAGAGGCTGCTCAAGAGTAGAAGAGGTTTATTTGAGGCAAACCTGTGGAAGAGGACCACAACAGAGGCTAGAATCATCTGCCACTTACAGCTTAGGGAAGTTATAGGAGAGTGAAGGAATGGGGGAATTTTTTGTGGTTAGGCTACTGCTAGAGAGTGTCAGGGAAGAGTCGTTGTGGTCATCAACTTCATTCTTTGTGGTGGCCACCATTCTATATGGAGCAAGGTGTTTTTTGAGATTTCAATTTCCAGATAACATTTCCCTTTCTTTGTGTAAGGATCCATTGTCTGGGGTTTGGATCTGGCTGAATCAGAGTTATCGTGGAATGACTGTTATTCTAAGATGGAGAATATGTTTCAAAATGGCATATTCTGGGTCAGGTTCTCCCTAACACCAACTGCATGATGGAGTCACATATTGGATTTCAACCAATTGTATTCATACAAACGAAAATCTCTCAAGCAAAATAATTTGACTGTTCTGTGAAGCTTGTGCCAAAAAGGTTTTTTTTGGTTTTTTTTATCCCTTCAAAAACTTGAATCATAAGTACTTGAGAATCAGATTCAAATAACACATTACATTTTAATCTTCTAATTATACACTGTAATCATTCTGTTTTTAAAAATCTGTTTATTTTTTATATGATTTTCTTTTCAGTAAGATTTTAAAAAGCTCTAAATCAAAAACTAGAAAAAGTCCTTGCCTCAGGTTATAACAACAACATAAAATTATTATATTTTAAACTGGTGAATGCAGAAATTAAAATTACACAAAATATGAGAATGCCAGAAAAACAAGTAAATTTGATTCTTCCTATCAAGACAAATAGATTCCCTCTCTCTCCTTTCTCCTCTCTTCCCTCCCCCACACACAGTGTCTTAGAATCTAATCCCACCCTATTTTTTTTTACTTTTACATTTTTTATGCATTTATATATCATTCACCCAAATGTAAACCAATAGGAAAACACACCCTCACTTAGAGGGACTTTATTTAAAAGATCATTTGAAGGATTAGAAATATTTTTATTGACCTAAAACAAGTAGTATGTCCATTTCCTAGCAAAGAGTTAGCACTTGAATATGTATCGCATGTGGAAATGATAAATAACTAAATGGACAGATGTATAACATGACATATATGTGGGAAGATGGTAAAGGAGAGTAAATCAAAGTGATGAAAAGAGGATGAGTAGAAAAGATATTAGTTTTGGATAGGAGAAGCAAAGCAAGAAATTTTCAGAAATAGGAGAATGTATCTCATGTATCTGTGCCATATATTGGCAATTTAAATGACAGCATTTTGTGCACGAATGTATCATTCTAATATAAAAATCTCTTTAGGTTAGATTTTTCAAATAGTCAAAAAGTTGAAATGACAGACTGAATCAGTACCCTGTTTTCACCTGGATATAATATGCAGTTAAATGTAGAATTCTTTTACTAATTGCTGAGAGTAGGAAGAAGATAGAAAGTTTAAAGGGCAGTTTCTCAATGAGTATGTGTGACTTGCATGAATTATCTCACACTATTAATTCGCACACTCCGTTTTTTTTATAATACACAAGCAAATATTATATCACTGTTTAACTAAATCTCAGTTGACTATCGGATTTCCTTGCAGGAGTTTTGGTGTAATTTATTTGAAAAAAATATTTACATGATTTCAAAGTAATTGGTAGTGAAAGCAGCTATATGCAGGGGTTGGGTAGCAAGTGGTCATTTTATATTTCTTTGGACAAAAGTGGAGAATTTAGGTAAAAGTCAATGCCCTGGGGAACAGCCCAGTGAGTGTCCATCATTGAGAAGTAATTCAGTGTTGTGGAATCTGCAACTGTCATTATTCCTGCATCATCAACGTGGCCACAACTGTTCTGAGCATTGTTTTGGGTTAGATGCACTTGTAAGTTTTTCTTTTCAGCTTAAAACCCTGTAAAGCATTCACCTTTGCAGAATCTAAAGGTTATTCCCAAATGCCATAAGACATTTAAGAACACTGAATTGTCTTAAAATCTTCATCTCTTCTTTGAAATATTAACTTCATAATAATGGTGCATAACATGATTAAAAAACATTTGAGGAAGAGAAAATACATATGTAAAAATAAAGTATTCAATTAAGTTTTATGGGATTTATTGCATACTTAATTAAAGTAATCTTTATCTCTGCTGCTCATGGTACTTATTTAACAAGAAAATAGAGGAATATTATATTTGTGGAATATGTCCCATATCAGTATGTTTTTCAAAATGCGTAATTATAAAGTAATTGCTAATACCTCTGCACTTAAGAGCTTTAAAATATCTGGCCTCTACATTTATAATTAACTGAAAGATTCCATTTTTAGAATCATCATAGATGTGAATGAAAAGGGAAATGAGCCATAATGGTGTTAATACAACCCTTAGTTCAGGACTATCTGCTCACCAAAGTCTCTGCAAAGTGCATCTAGATAACAATGAGAAAACAGGGACTCAGCTTATAAACAGTTCTCCCCACTGCAGATTATTGTGTAACTCTTAGTGAAATGTTTTTTATCGATCAAGTTCAAAAATTGCCTTGCCATATCACAAAGATTTTGATTATTAATTTGGTATGCATTTTTAAAATATGGCAGATTGATGAACATGGTAAAGCAACTTTATTTATTTAAATATAAAAACACCATTAATTATAATTTCACTGTTTCAAACATATGGAAGCACTTTGTATGCTCTTTTATCAAACTGAATATGAACATATTCTTAATCGATAGCTTCTAAATTAAAAGACAATTATAATTTAGATTGCTCTTACACTAAATTTTTAAATTCTTCTTTCCTTCTGAATACAAACCGGGGGTTGGGGAGGGGGGAGAATCAATCACTGACTAGGAGCTGCTTTTATTTTTCTGCTTCTCAAAAGGAAGAAAGGGGGCTGGGGCTGGGCTCAGTGGCAGAGCTCTTGTCTAGCGTGCGTGAGGCACTGGGTTCAATCCTCAGCACCACATAAAATAAAATAAAGTTATTGTATCCACCTATAATTAAAAAATAAATATTAAAAAAGAAGAAGAAAGGGAGGGAGGGAGGAAGAGAAGGAGGGAGGGGGAGAGACACTGGCAAAAAACAAATTGCTGCTTAAGGGATATAAATGTACATACAAATATATGTGTTCTGAATAGAAGATATACTGTTTACCCTTTTTTGTTACTCATATAATATAAAGCATAAGGTGAAAAATGGGAAAGGAATACCACAAACACACGAAACTCATTCATATGAACACACAAATAAAGAATAAGAATTAAAAGGATATTGGCAAAGCAATACTTCCCTTTCATCTTACCAACAGTAGCAGTCGGTAATTTTGCATTTTAGTTACCCTCAAGCGTCCTATGTTGAAAATATTAATCCATCATGATTTCAACAGAAACATGTCATCTTTGGGGATTAATGGCTACTCTTGCAGAATACTCTTTATTTTCCAAAGTGTAATCTGTTGAAAAGAGCATATACTCCTTAGCAATAAAAAAGACACAAACCCCAAGTCTTACCCCGAGTAACCTGTGACCTAGGGAAGCTTACATCATTGTCACACACCTCACCTTTAATCTCTAGAAATAAAAGTGATTACTCTTACCATTAATGGTTGAGGTGAGAATTAAAGGAGATAAGATGTAAAACATCTAATATACTACCTGCTACAACTTTATTCTATGCAAGTGTCAGTCTGTTTCTCTCCCCTACTCCATATTCTTATTAAAAGAAAATGGGTTATAGTGTTTTAAGAGCATATCATGTGTCTAGAATACTCGTAAACATTTTAGATATACCATACAGTCCTCATAATAACCCTAAGTATTATTCCAAATTTGAAGATAATGAAACTGAGACTTAAAGAGGTGAAAAATCTTGCTTGAGAGTCAATTAGCAAGTAAATGATAAAGCCTGGTTTCAGACCTAAAATCTGCATTTAAATCTAGGATACTATAACTTCTTAATATAACTTTCAAAACTAGAAAGTTCCAAAAGGATTCCAAAGTTATCCTTTTTTGGCTCCATGACCAGAGAATAAAATACTGCAGGAAACTTCAATATGGTCTGACCATCTAAAAGAGTTTTGGAGGAAGGCTTGTGTGTTAGATTTTGTGAGAGCCAACCAGGTACCAGTCGCTGTCATTGACTGACTGATTTCTTAACACCCAAAGAAAGGTCTGGCTAGTAGGCTACAAGGGGTACTTCCAGTGTACTTAGGAATAGATATGGTACCCCTTGTAGCACATGGGATTCTGTGAGCTTCTCAGAAAGACAATGATCTTAATAACTCTAGAAATCTGAACTCTCAGAAAACTTCTACATGGACTTGCTGATTATTTCTAAATATATGTCTCATGCAGATATGTTCATACTTATAGTGGTTGATTATCTCTTGTAGGAAAATGTAAACCATCTCTTTTCTTCAGAATATTGCAAAGGGGCCACTCAGAAAGCACCATAGTCACCAGAGTGTTCTTCTCATTAAATTTATTTTTAAACTTATTTTTTTAACTTTATTTTTAATTTATTTTTAAATGAGACATTAAAAATTATTAATGGGATAATGTGAGGTTTTGATAAATGGATACAGTATGTAATGTTTCAATCAGGTTAAATTCATCTATTTCCTCAAATATGTATCCTCTCTTTGTATTGGAAACTTTCAAAGTCCTTCCTTCTAGCTTATATACAGTACATCCCTATTATCTGTAGTCTCCCTACTGTGCACCAGCACACTGGAACTTCTTGCTCCTCTCTAACTGTAACTCTGTATCTCTCAACCAGCCTTTCCCATCTCTTACTCAAACTTCCTCCCCCTAGCCTCTTGTAGCCAGCACTACAAGTCATACTCTCATATTCTATGAGATGAACATATGAGGGAGATCATGTGGCACTTGTTTTTCTGTGCCTGACTTATTAACATCACAACCTCCAGTTCCATCCATGTTGTTGTAAATGACACTTTTATGGCTGAATAGTATTTCACTGTGATTATATATAGTTCCTTTGCATATCCATTGTTTGTGTGTGTCCTGCTCTCTGCTGGACCTCTAATTTGGGAATGTCTCCTCTTTAAAATCTAATTTGAATATATTGTCTTCCTGGAAGATTTCCCTAGCTTAAACCCATTTCCACTTCCACCCTCCTACAAGACCTCTATAATTTGTACATCTTTCTGCTGATATAGTTATTGTATTTGCCTGGAATTCATTTGTATACACCTTTTGGTCCTAGGAAATAAATAGGTGTTCAATAAAAATTAATCAAAAGTTAATTATTGGGCTGGGGATGTGGCTCAAGCGGTAGCGCGCTCGCCTAGCATGCGTGCGGCCCGGGTTCGATCCTCAGCAGCACCACATACCAACAAAGATGTTGTGTCCGCCAAGAACTAAGAAAAAATAAATAAATGTTAAAATTCTCTCTCTCTCTCTCTGTCCCCCTCTCTCTCACTCTCTCTTTAAAAAAAAAAAAAAAAAAAAAAAAAGTTAATTATTTAGTTAAATAACTAGAGATTGGATTTTGGTAACCTAACTTTTATCAATGCCTGGCCCAATGCTTTTTCTGGAGTATATATTCTGTACTTTTTAAAAATAAATGAATGAATGATGTCTATAAAAGACCCTGAAAAATGCCACACTACTCCAGCTTAATAGAGCCTGAAGGATTCTAAATGCCATACCACGCAAATGACAAAATCCCTCTTCATCCCTCTTCACAATATGTATAGAAAGAGACACATCAGTATTCTACTATTAAAGGATAAAATCAAAAGCAAAACTCTATGATTCCTTGTATGCTGCATCTTCTGGAAAAAAAGTATAGCAAGAAAGTATCATATAGAAGAAATTCCCATTGATTAAATGAAATCTGTTAGCCTCAATTTCAAAGATGGCCCTAAGGGCTTTAGAAAATGTCTACTAATTCTTCAAATCCCTGACTCAGGTGGTAGAAGTGATTGAAATGGGAAAAATTATGAAAGTATTAGTGTTCCCTTAAAAGAACAAAAGTATTTTGTGAACACAATAGGTAAGATTGTTGTCAATCTTTGAAAGAAGAGATAAATAAGAACTAACAATTACATAGATACTTCTGAGCACATAGCCACGGAGGTCCTTAGAAGCCAGATGGATAGCACTACCAAAAATAAGAAACACCAAGCTATTATATTTTTACAGCCACCATTTAATTTTACAAGAGAGCCCTAAGACAGCCACCATTTAATGGGGAGGAGCCATGTACAGGCCACGTGCTCAGCAAAATGTGTTTTGATTTTTATTAAAATGTTAACATAATCTCTCAGAATATCTTTGTGGATAAGAGAAAGGAATGTGGATTAAATGATAAACAGACTTAAAACTGAGAGAAGATGTACTTAAAATTCCTAAATTCAGGTTTTCTTAAATATTATTTTTTAGTGAATACTCTGTTTTTTAAAACAGTTTTGTGTTTATAGAAAAATTGAGTGAAAAGCACAGAGTTTCATTTATCTGATCTCAGTCCACCACTAAATGCATAGTTTACCTTCCTCTTATCACTTTGTATTTATATGGTATATTTGTTACAATCAATGAACCAATACTGACTGAGTATTATTAGCTATAGTCCATGGTTTACACAAGAGTTCCCTCTTTGTATTGTACAGTTCTTTCGGGTTTTGACAAATGCAGACCACCATGTTTCCATTGCAGTACAATGAAAAATAGCTTCCTAAAAACTCCATGTTCTACCCATTTGTCTCTTCTCCTCTTCCAGTACCAGACAACCACTGATCTTTTTTATAGTCTCTATAGTTTTGCCTTTTCCAGGTCACATAGTTGAAGTCGTAGAGTTTAAACCCTTTCATACTTTCTTCTTTTACTTAGCAGTAAGCATTTTAGGGTTTTCTGTGTTTTTCTTTTCCTGGCTTACTAGCTCAGTTCTTTTCAGTTTTGAATGATGTTCCATTCTACAGATACAGTCTGTTATCCATTTACTTAATGAAGGACAACTTGGCTACTTCCAGTTTTTGCCTATGATGAATAAAGTTGCTATAGACATTAGTGTGAAGACTTTTTTCCGTGGACTTGAGTTTTCAACTCCTTGGGATGAATGCTTAGGAGTATGCTGGTTAGATCATATAAGTCTATTGTGGCTTTGTAAGAAATTACAAACTGCCTTCCAAGGTGGTTGTACAATTTTACATCCCCACTAGTAGTGGGATGCTCCACATCCTCACCGACATTTGTTGTCAGCATTTTGTATGTTAGCCATTCTAACAGGTGTATAGTGATACTGAGATCAAGTTTTAAAGTTAAGTTTCATGTGTAGAGAAAGGGTGAAACCTCATTAAGAAATTCTTCACATGGAAAAGTAAATATTCTTGGTAGCTACTATAGATCATAAGTCCAACATCATGAGCCTGATGAAAATGCTAATAACAAATAAAAACATAACACCTTTTTGCATGTTGTTGAGGTCTGTTGATTATATAGTACACTGGTTGTATGAGATAATCATCACATTATGCTCTGTTGGTCAGGGTACATGTGCAAAATGATGGACAGTTCCCTTTGAGGCATATGGTACATTGACAGCTTAAACATGTCCACCCACATGTTTAGGTTGTTGGTAATGACTTCAGTTAAAAAGTTATGAAAGAGAAGAGCTGGACAAAAGGAAATATTGAAACTATATCAAAACATTTGAACAAATTTTAACAGGTTTTGCATTTTTATGTCTCCAGATTGCTAAAGTTTTCCTATTCCCAAATTTAAAATAGGAATAACATTACTACTTCTCTAGGATTTATAGTGAAGATTATAGGGGATAATGTCTATAAAGGGCTTAGCATATTGCCTGACATATGATAACCGTTCACCGTTGAATTGGATACCCAGTGGGGATCTGGAGGTCAGGCAGGAGGTGTTGGCTGGGAAGCATAAAAGTGACATTTGAAGTGAACTGACATTTGAGTAAGTTGACTTGCGCACCTGGGAATATACAGAAAGCAAAAGAGAAGGGACCCAAGGAGGAAGAAGAATTATCCAAGGACATTACTGCACGAAAGAAATGAACAGATGCAAAGCTTTAGTCATTCTGGTAAGCACCTGAAGCCAAGAGCTTGGGAAACAGGACTCCTTTATAGATATTTGCTTCAATTGCCTTCTCTCCTTTTATTCCTGAAGAAAGAGTCCCCTTTAAAGAGTGGATCATTAGTAGGATTATGTGATGTTAATGAAGTCTTTCAGTTTCTCCATCTGTGGATTTGCATTGCACCTGTCCCCACAGTACCTGGGTATCTTAACTGCTGTACATGTAGGGAAATATTCACATGTGTTCATTATGCAAAAGAGATCTGGCAGATTTAGGTCTAGATGTGGCAGAGTGAGGAGAGCTATGACATTGTGCATTGTGCGATTACCCATTCAAAACTAAAAATAAGACCTTGGAGAATACAAAGAACAGAAGAGGCTATTAACATTGAACTTAAAGTGAACATGATGATACTCCTTTTCTACAAGTTAAAAATTAATATTCAACGGTGTTTCTTTAGTTTTGACATAAAAACAAATGTGATTTTTTTTAGAAGAACCCTATTCAGTTATTGATAAGCAATAGGCTAAAGGACTTTATTTTCTGCCTTAAAAGTATGCCAGTAAACAGTAACATAACTTTAGCATTTGAATCAAATTTGTATTTTGTATGTTATTTAGTAATCTTAGTATTGATTTAAAAGGCATTTTCAAATTGCTAGACATCTAGCAATACTCTCTCCCCTGTACCTGGTACTTGAATACATCTGTTTAACAAAATTCAGCTGAATTTTTCTCCATATTTTTTAAAGGTATAGCTGTTTTTCATGTTCCATATATAGTTAATGTCTCCTATAAAAAAGATTTATATACTTCATATCAAAATTAATTGAACATTATTTATTTGGCTTTTTCCTTAGGGAAAAGAGTGTACTTTTGTATTATGGAAATTTATAAATTTCATATTTTCAATTATGTCACCCTCTCAATGATACAATGAATACGAAAGTCCTCAATGAAGTGAAACCTACCATCAATGTTGCCCAAAGTACAAACTCATATGGTACTTAGTCTGTTCTAGACTATCCTGAGCAGTTAACATAAAAACTCATTAAATCCTCACAACAAGGCAGATACCATTATTATTTCACATTTTACAGATTTGGCAACTGAGGCATATATGGTTTATAACGTGCCCAAGATCCTTGTTTTGGTCAGCTATTTCACTGTTGTGAGAAAAAGATCTGAGAAGAACACCTAGAGGAGGAAAAGTTCATTTTGGGGCTCAGCGTTTCTCAGTTCATAGACGGCAATTCCTCAAGGCCCAAGGAAAGGCAGAACATCATGGCAGAAGAGTATGCCAGAGAATAGCAGCTGGGAATATGGCTCCGGGAAGCAGAGCAAGCAAAACTCCTCTCACCACAGCCAAAATATAAACCCACAAAAGCATACCCCCAATTTTCCACCTCCTCCAGTGATACACCCTGCCTTCTTACAGTTACTACCCAGTTAATTCCTATCAGGGGATTAATACACTGGTTAGGTTAAGGCTTTATCATAAGCCAATCATTTCACCTCTTAACTTTCTTACATTGTCTCACACATGAGCTTTTAGGGGACACCTAATATCTAAACTATAACAATCCCTCACTACTAAAGAGATGAAGGCAGTACTCAAATCTAATCAGGCAGATTCCCACCTCTGCTCTCCTAACCATGACAAATGTTGCCAGGAGATTATCTAGCTTTATGCTCAAAGGTCACCATCATGATCTGCAAAATCCTTTGGAGACAGACACTGCATTCTTTGAATACATTGAAACGTTTGTTAAGTAGCTTAAAAAGCACTTCCCCTTTTGGTTTTCCTCTGCATTCTAAACATCAGGAGGATCTCCATGTAATACTACAATACTAGAAATGTATATTCTTTCAGAAGTTAGCTTTCAAAAACATTCTGAAGGCAGACACATTCAAATACAAAGAAAAACAAGAAGGTTATAAAAATCAATGTTTATTCTGCACAAAATCAATGTTTAACACTAGAACACTTGCAGGCTGCAGATGGGCACTAAACTAATGGAGAGATGTCCAGCAAAACAGTAAGTCTACCACAGGTATAAATGGATTATGCTGTGACTGGTACAAGAAGAAATATTTCTAGAAATTATGTTGATGTAAACATTTCACTACTGCTACTATCACTGACATAGTTACTTTTTATCTTCTCGCTTGTTGCTGAGATGTGAAATGATGTGAAAATTATTGTAGTATCATTTAACTATCAGAGCACGAAGCTCCAAGCAACTGTCTGTCTCACTATTGCCTGAATATTTCACTGTGGCTGACCAAGGAATGAATGAATGAGTGAGTGAATGAATGAATGCCCACGGTAGAAACCAAATGGAGAGTTGGGGTGACCCTAGTTCAAGTCCTATCTGCATCACTAATCACCCTTTCACCTTGTGGAAATGACCTCTGCTTGTCATCTGTGCCAACAAATGTGACAATAATGCAAGGGGAGGGGGGAGTAAGTGGAGAAAATGAGATTTGTTCTTGTCATCCTCAAGTTAAGAAAGATCGTTTTTTAATCATGAAGGCTCAATCTCCCAAAGAGTGTTACTTTTTAAATTCACAGAATCTTCTACATCCTGTTTGAAAAACAATTACATCACAATGAAACATGTGCTTTTCATAATGCTGCATCCAACTTAGTCATCTCATTAATGAAAGCAAAATTATAGAACATTTATTTGAGTTGATTAAATTATTTTAATTTCAAGAAATGAATAACTTTCCATCTTTTATATTTCTAACTAGACATTCCTTCCTCCTTTAATCTGCCCTGAGGGTGTGTAAAGGTTATAAATAATTTAAAAGAATATTTCCTAAAATGTCTTGCATTTTAATGAGTTCTCAAGATTGAATTACCAAAAGGAGTTAGTATTGTTTAAATCATATGAATGTTATGCATCAGTATTTTGTATTGTTCATTTCAGTACAGTTCTCCTAGCAGTATGCTTGGCTAAGATGGGAGGAAGAAATAATATATTGTGAATCTATTATGCAATAATTATAAAGAAAGTAAGGTGGATGTTTAAGTAAGGGGCAGTCTCATCTTGTTTCCAAAAGAAAAATTTGCATTGACTTCTATAAAGGATATCTTCCTGAATAAATCAAATATGTTAATAACTATTCAAGAACAATATGAAGATCCCTTGGTGTAGCAGCTGCTATAGACATAATCATCTAAGTCAGTGTTATCCAAAGTATGGAAAATGTACCATGAGAGCATTTCAAGTGTAAAACAGATGAAGCTTTAGAGTAAATAAAATCACCAGCAAGAAAGTTTCTTTCAATTCGCTTCTGACTATCTTGTTGTACTAAATCTCAAGTCTGAAAGTCTCAGTTTGGTGATGATATGTCTGTACTACCTTATGAACATTTGCCAATATCCTATTTAGCAAATTAACCCTCTCATTCTAATTCAATGGTAGAAATATCTATTCTCTAGAAAATGAAGTTCCTCTGATGTTACACACATCAGATTTGAAGAACAGGAAGGCCACAAAAATAGGAATTTATTCTGCCCCAAAACAAGTTTTTAATACTGAATTTCCCATTCCCAGATAACAATTAAACAAATAAAGCGAGATTCTGCTCAGAACTTTCTGACAATCTAGTCAAAATTTAATAAAATTGTTGTTATTTCCATTCTAGTCATATTTACTGTTTCTGTTTTTGCTAAAGGATGCTATTTTTCCTATTAAGTAGTAGTACAGACTTTCCTGTTTATATTTTAAAGCCTATTTGTGCATTAATTTAAATAAAAAATAGTATATAAACAACAGTGCAGGTAGCCCACAAACATAACAAAAATCCTGATAGTAGGGTATTAATGACCAAAGTTTGGGAAATAGTACTCTCCCAGGAACCAGTATATGGTCTCTCTTATAACTTGCTCCCTCCACTCCTTTTAATAGCTGCTGATGCTCAGGCACCTACATATGTCTCCATCAGGGCCATTAGCCACAGATAATGATGGGAAAGAAAACCAGCTTAGTAGAACAAAGCCACAGGATTGGAAAAGTGTCAGGAGAGCAATGTTTATGTGTAATACCTTCTAGTAATTACAGGGTTAAATGACTGCTTTCCAGCCAAATCAGATGCCTTTTGATCTATATCTTTACCTGTTAAACTGTTAAAAGACATGATAATAGGTCTTACCCTACAAGACAAGCTTTCTGTGGGTCACTGCTTTCTTCGCTAAAGCTTCTCTCTAGTCATCTTGTCCTAACCTCTTCATGTTTAGTGTCAGTGTTTAGTTTTCAGGAATTTACTTCATAAATAAATTGTATATGATGAGTAGTTTTCTACCAGAGGTGGGGATGGATGTCTTTGTACATTATATTATACACAAATGAGTGTATACATAAATATATTACATATGTATATATACACACACACTCATTTAAATTATTATTTATAATATGAAGCATGGGACTAACATGAAAGAGTCTCATTTTGAGGACCCAATTTTTTTCTGAGGACAGACTATTTTTTTAAAATGTCACCTTGCTGTTGAAAGTTAGGTCAGAATATCTCAACCTATTTCTGTGTGGTCTTGCATGAAATATTAACCCCTCAGGATTTCAAATGCTACCTTCAGAGTGGCTCATTTGTCAGATCCCTATTAGTCAGTTTCCCTGGCGGTACTCCTTACAGGTAAAATGTATCAATATTATTAATGCCAAATATTATCCTATATTTGAATATACAGATGATGCCTCTCTGAGAAGTGCCACAATCTTTCCAGAATCATTCTGGTAATAAATTTGTTGTAACTGGTGAATTGTCATTCATATAGGGTAATCAAAATGACTGATCCTTCTGAGAGACTGCCAACTGTGCTTCCTATAAATGGGCCACAGTTGATTGCTTTGACCTGAAGTTAAGTGTAATAGTCCTAACTTAGATGGGTTTAGCAACTCTTCTGCTGATAAGTACACAGTTACAGCCTGGTTGTTTTATGCTTATGAGCATAATTGGGATGCCTAAAATAAGATGAAATTGCTGAAGCTTCATTTGAGGAGCAAAACCTTAGGAAAACTTATTAACTTAGCATTTCTAGTTCATGTATGGGTATATAATGAACCTTGTTAAGGGGACAATCTGTAAAGAGTGCTGCTGTTCTGGTTTGCCCTTTGAACATCAGAACATGACTGCACAGAACATGCAGGATCCATGTGGCATAGCTCTCTACTGATAAGAAAATTTGGTAGTGTTCTGTAATTGGTACTTGATGAAGACAACAGAGAGATTAGCTGATGATGTATCCACTTTGCTATTGAGGTAACTCATGATAACTTGCCTTACTGTCCTCTGGTATGTATGTCCATTTCCTTTTACTGAAAGACTAGTGATGTTTTTTTGTTTTGTTTTGTTTTGTTTATTGTTGGTCGTTCAAAACATTACACAGTTCTTAATACATCATCTTTCACAGTTTGATTCAAGTGGGTTATGAACTTCCAACTTTACCCCTTATACAGATTGCTGATGTGATACAGCAATCTAGTGATGTTTTTAATCCCTCTATTCAACTCAGAGCTCTCATTTTTATACATTTAGCCAAGATCTGCTGATTACCTTTGAAAGCCTAACTTCATGTCTGTAACAATTTAGGATAATCATTTTCCTTGTAGGAAACTTTTTAAATGTTCAGAATTAAGTCTCAAGAACAGGATTAAGGATGTCAAGATAAAACCATTTTTATTCCATTCTCCTTCCTGTATCTCATTTAAAATTACCATAAATATATACAAAAGAGAAAATATTAAATGGGGCACTGTTTAGCTCCAAAAATATTCAGAGGGAAACATGATTTTTGAAAATCTTTAAAATGGTTCTGTATGACCAGATTATTGGACAGACATGAGTGAAGTGGAAACTCGAGCCAAAACCAACTGTCCCATCTCTCTAGGTCTTTAAACCACATTAAGAAATTTAGACATTTCTCTAAGAATCATGGGAAGTCTTGGTAGGGCTTCCAACTGGGAGCTTCTATAAGTCCATCTCTCCCATTTTCTCATACCTCATCTGAGAGGTAAGCAAAAGGAAGAGGTTTGGAATACAAGAAAAAAAACTTAGCAGAGAAACTTAAAAGGTATAGAACTTGGCTGTCCCTTGTGGGGATGGAGAACGGCTTCATCTAGGTTATCCTTCCTGTCCTAACCCACCTTCAGCACCTGGATGGGAACAGCAGCCCACAACTACTGACTGCCTAGCATGGGGCTCAGAAGGCCGTTTCCCATGGACAGGCAAATGCTCCTGCCCAGCCTACAACACATATTGCCCTGTCCTGTTTTCCTCGTTCCCCTTTTCCTGAGAGTACTCTCAGTAAATCTTGGGCAAGAATTCCTGTAATGAGTGCCTCAGGGGAACCCAGTTCAAGACAGAGGCTTCAGGGCAATTTATGTTGGAAACCACCAATTTATAGTGGTTAATCTGGCCAACTATATATTTTTACCCAGTACTATTTTATCACTAGATGAAGATAGATCTGATAATCAGAACTTTATATTGATTCATAGATGAGGATTTTGCCAGCTGGGTAGAATGAAATGACTATAAGGTAAAAAGATATCCATAAGAGCAGTTTAAGTGATTGACCATGAAAGCAGAGCAGAATAGGGAAGAAAGAGCTGACGGGATAGAACAGAAAGGTAGGGGGAAGTAAAGGGACATAAGGACTGGGGTTACTAATAAGTTTTGATTTTAAAAAATATAGTTTATAAGCACACAAACATTTCTATATATACAGTATTATGCATATTATGTACACACTATATACCATGTAGATACTAATATACATATTAGTATCTACTACCATGTAGATACTAATATCCAGGAACTCTTGTGGATACCAAAATATGTGAATACTAAAGTTCCTTATATAATAAAATGGCATAATTTTTGCATATAACCTATATGCATCATCACTTTAAATCACCTCTAGATTAGTTAAAATACTTAGTGCAATGTAAATGCTATGGAAATAGCTATTATACTGTATTTTTAGAGAATAATGACAAAAGTGTACATGCTTAGTACAAATATAGTTTTTTGCCTCAGAATATTTGTGATCCTTAAGTTGATTACAGGTATGTAGAAACCATAAATACAAGGAGCAGACTATATATGTAATTTGTAAGAGAACCAGAAAAATAGAGGGAGTTCACAGTTAAAATTTCAAGATATAAACACTTCAAATAAAGTAAATTGCAACAGAATTCTATCATGGAACATTTTTTTACTCCTCATTTAGCCAGCATTTATTTGAAGCAGCACCTAGCTTTCTAATATAATAATACTAACCAATATTTTTGTTAAATCTAAATCCTTAGGGCAATGAAGCATTTATCCTTAATGAGATTAATAGTTCAGTAGGAAGTGTCACTGGCTATTTTTCTGCCCAGCCAGAGCAACAGGAAAAGATTACTGGGTATGAATTTGGATTTCTTTTTCCTGTAGAATAAGGATTTTTCAAAGTTGGCTT
Source organism: Ictidomys tridecemlineatus (assembly GCF_052094955.1). Taxonomy (NCBI): domain Eukaryota; kingdom Metazoa; phylum Chordata; class Mammalia; order Rodentia; family Sciuridae; genus Ictidomys; species Ictidomys tridecemlineatus. Next base: position 172,584,279 of record NC_135478.1, read on the forward strand.
AAAGCCCATCAATAAATTATGAGGATCCTATTGATAGACCAAGAATGAATTTGAAATTGAAAGTCTTTTTCAACTCTCTAGAGTGGCACTCCATTCTATAAACTTTAGGCTTCATTATGATTCTAGACACTATAGACATGGCCAACTAAAAATTGTCCATTATGGCTAGATTTGTAAACCAACATTTGCATATTACCCCAGTTTATTATTGATTTTAATTCAGTGTTATGGCTGCAACTAATCCCTAAACCTCGGGAAAGTTGAATTTGAAGTGCCTCAGGCAAATAAGAGCTGGAATAAGTAGGCCTTTTTTTTTTCACCCGCAAAATGGCCTTACTAAAAAACATTTGAGAATCTCCACTCCAGTGGAGCTCAAGTACATAGCATCTACATTCAGTGGAAGGATAAAAAATAGTCTATGAATAATCTCCTTCAGTTACCACTGTTCCTTCTATATACATCACCTTCTAGGGAAAGAATGAGAGGAACTGCCATCATATTCTCCTTCTGATCAAACTGAAGGGCATAAGTCCAACTCTGAGACTCTTGATGACTCTATTCCAAAGTCAGTTAAAGTTAATTCAAATTTTTGACTGCTTAGTGTATAGATTAGTCAAAGATATAGTTGGGAATAAAATTATTGAATGTTTTAGGAATCCCATGACATTATTGAAAAGCATGTGCTTTTCATTCAAAATGAGGAAAAAGTACTGAAATGGCTTTAATAATTTAGGCTTAGTCACATGCTATAACAGAAAAATTATTAAAGTAATCTCAGAATGAGTCCATCAGAGTTCAGAGTCATTTGAAAAGTATTTATGGAGGATTCATATTTCAGATACTTTTTTAAAGGATGGGCTTATAATGAGCTGAAATGATTAGGCTCTGCTTTTGTGGTGCTTACAGGTGACAGTAAGGAAGACTTAGCATATCTAATCTGAAGGCAGGGTCTGGAACCTCATATACTGCTTGATAATACTGTGCAGGGTCCAAGATAGGGCCCTTTTCTGCAAAAAGCATATCTAACACAAAATGTTAATTCTTGTCTTTCTACAGTGTTCATCCTTCCAACTTCCTGAACTTCTATATTTCATTTCTTTGTACAAATGTCTTATATAGGTGGGATTTTTATGACCACAGTATTCTGGCTTGGTTTGGCTTAGTTTGGTTTGAGTGCCCACGACTCCCCAACCCATTATTATCAAATGTCAATCAGGACTACTTTCTGATCTTTAGATGTCAAAATGAGCCTACAAGGATTAAAACATTCAAAACTGTTCTTCCCAAACACATTTTTCAGAGTTTAAGTAAGTAACCTACACAATAAATATATTTTCATTAATGCAGCTCAACTTAGGAGTTTTCAACACCTAAATAGAAGAAGAAATTGTCATCAAGAGGGGAGATACAAGATTGCATAGTCACTGTGTGTTAACTGGAAAGTAGATGAAAACCATAAATTGTTCCCCAAAGTCAAGTTAATTTACAGGCCATATGGATTCTATTTGGCTCATCCAAAATTTACATTAAAATAAAAGAAGTGAAACAAATTGTAATTCCACTTAGTTTTTCCTGAATGAGGAAATTGCCCTTTGTAATCTCCTGTATAGACCAGAACAAACAGGTTTGCATCAATAACTGTTGTTTGTTTAATATATATATTCAAAAACAGCATCAAATCAAACAGTTTTAATGTTCAATTATGTTAAATAGCCCCATTTGGATTTTTTCAAGAAATAAATCTAAGTAAATATTGATAAACAGCACAAAGCATATTAATAATGTGTTGTCTGAGCTTGTTATTTGGGGGATTAAAATCACAGCCAAGAGAGCAAATAAATATTACAAGTTACACTGCATCATATTTACCAAACATCCTAAATTATTAGCAAATCCACTGGGTAAATGCAGCAGCAAAGCACAATCTGTTTTCCATGCAAATCTGAAATCCACTTATGAGGCAAAACAGGGTATAGATGGGATTTCAGATACATAATTACAAAAGAATTATTGATTCACCATTTTCATTTCCAAAAAGGTCATCACACTGATCACCTCATAGATTTATCCAAAATGAAAAAAAAGAACTGTGTATCAGGTTTGTTTGTTTTTGTTTTTTGTTGTTGTTTTGGTTTGGTTTTTTTTTTTAATTCCTCCCTGTGTACAGATGTAGAGGTCAATTTAATCAATTTGTACTAAGATAATGATTGGCATCAGCCACCTAGAACCTTTCCTCAAAAGAATTCCAGTCAAATAGGATGTATCTGAAATGTGTGCACAATAACTCAACAAAGAAAAGTGGAGGTGCTGGTATCAGTGTAAGAACTGTAGGGGAACAAAATGTGCATAGGTAGGGAAGGGGCCGAGCAGCCTTCTTCCTTGAGCTGGATCGGGCCTTGAATTGGTTAATAAATGAACAAGAACCAGTGGAAAAGCAGAGACTTTATGTAACTAAAGTCACAGTCACACCTACCTTCCAAGAAACTAACTGTTCCTCTTGCCAAAGATCTGGATGGGCAGAGGTATGCCATGGAGGCAGAACTGAGCTGTTTTTTTGAAGGAAATGGAAGGGAAGTTTGGAACTTAGCGTTAAAAGGAAGAGAGAAAAGAAAGATGAGGGAAAGGATAAAAAAGACCAGAGTCAAAACCTAAAACTTAGAGTTGTTCTGCAAATAACATGAAATGTTATTTGTTTTCATTTGTGTAATGCAAATCTTTGGATCTACCAGACTTGTTTCAGTTCCTCCAACAAATGTCATGTGTGGGTGAGATTTATATGGTGATGGTGTTTTGTTTTGGCTTGGTTAGACTTTTGTTATTGTTTTCCTTGAAATTAAGGAAGCAGGCTGAATTCCTTGACTGAGTTAACTAATTATAATAGAAAGATCACATTAGCCGGAAGGTGAGTAGAGCTGTAAACTAATCAGAGATTCTCCTGTAGTTGCAAACGGCTTAGGTAACCAAAATCCCTAATCGTGCATAAATCCAAAGCGACTCCACACAGGTAATTGCTGTTGCCATCTGCTAATGTCTGGAAGAGCTTTTTGTTTGTTTCTGTGGAAATTGAAAGTTCTCAATAATTGAAGTGATTCTGATCATGTAACCCTTTTCTCTCCAATCCCTCCCCCCCAAATTTCAATCATAGGGAAAGGCTTAGATTCCATGTTTGATGGTGAAGTAATTCAGACCACTTGATCTCTATACCTTCAAGTATACAGAGAGCAACTAATTTCAAGGTTATGAACATATTCCAATTTGGTTGGAGCTGTGTTTCTTAAAGAGGTAGAGAGTTTAGAAGACAGCATGGGACCAAATTTACAGGACCACAGATGTTCAAGTCTGGAATTAACGTTTAATTTTACTGAGAAGCTCCCTTGTAATTTAAAAAGCCAGAGGGAGGGGAAGCTAAAAGGTAGGTATTGAAATGTCCAACCTAAGCACCTCCTTCATGTCCCAAATCTCTATATCTAACTTCCCACTAGACATTTCCACTTGAATTTCTCTCAGGTAACTTCTGCTTGACTATTAAGCTCATTTCTCTTAAATAACATTCTCCTCCCATGTTTCCTGTTTTGTTTGTTGAGACCATTTCCTAGCCAAAAGCCTACAAGACAGCTCTGTCTCCATGTTTTCCTGAGTACATACAACCAATTAGTTACTGTGATGTATTATGATGATATCTCTTCAATTCATCTTTTATTTACCAAACCACGATCTCTCATTTCTCATTGGAATTACTACAGTGTAATATAGTATCTAGTATTTAATGTGTAAATCTAATACTTGGTGATATCAGACACATTTTAAGTGTTCAGTAGCCTCATGCGGCTGGTGGCTCCCATTATTGGACAGAGCAGCTTTAGAGATTACAACATTGAAAAATAACAAGGTCAAAAAAAAAGTAGAAAACCTTCAACTCTGGAAGAAAAATGAGTTTATCCTTGTCATTTGAGGAAATACAAGCAATTTGTTGGGAAATAACAGCCAGTGGAAAATATGGTTCTAAAATAAGGAGAGTTGGGGATTACATTTCAAAAGAAAAAAAATACATGAAAATTTAGCCCTACCTAAAGTCTGCTTTAATTGCCATTCACTTCCATGGGTATTTATTGAGCTCCTTCTATTTGCCTAATGTGTGGTGTGTGGCAGGACCCTCCTGCTGTGCCCCTCCTCAGATAGCCTCCTCCTCTCCTAATCCTAGGATTATAGTTTCCTGTCTTACTGCTTCAATTAAAGCCTTTTCAAACATTTTGCCTCCTTGATCTCTCCCCTCATATCTGACCACTCATAAAATACCTGCTACAGAGTTAGGCACTTGACTCCCTGTGCCATCTGCATCTGTCTAGCTTGACTATAAACTTTTATTTTTTTTTAATTTTTTATTTTTTTTATTGGTTGTTCACAACATTACAAAGCTCTTGACATATCATATTTCATACATTAGATTGAAGTGGGTTATGAACTCCCAATTTTACCCCAAATGCAGATTGCAGAATCACGTCGGTTACACATCCACAATTTTACATAATGCCCTATTAGTAATTGTTGTATTCTGCTACTTTTCCTATCTTGAAGACAGAGGCATTTCTGCTTCCACGGAATGGAGGGGTCGGAGTTCTCAGTACATGATTCTTGAACAGTGACTGACTTAGGCAGCACTCAAGCTCCAGCTCCTACCATTATCAGGTCCCTTCGAGGAAATGAAAGATTCAAGACCAGTGGTTTTTGTTTTTTGTTTTTAACTCCTCACTAATGGTCGAACTGCTTCCAGTTGCACGCAGGTGTGTGAGATGCATACTCTGAAATCCTTCTTGACATAAATCGGGTAACCAGGAATGTACATTCTCTGCCTCCAGCTACTTTTCAGGTTCACCAGGAACAGAGCGTGTTCAAAGTGGTTGCATTATGAACCTTATTTTTTTATGTGCACTTTTCAGTTAATTTCTCTTCAAAGGAAGATGTTTTCATCACTGGGTAGCGAACAGGAAGAGATTCATTTTAAAGGCAAGCAAAATGGAAGAACCAAAACAGCCTCCTAATGATGCCGTTTTCCCATTTCCTGCTTTTAGTATATTGTGTGCCCATGAATGGGGAGGAGGTGAACTCCATCCAGACTCCAGAAATTCATGTTATGTGGAAGAAATCCATTTCTGCGCCTTGCAAAGCAGAAGTACAGGTGCAGCTAGAGAGTAAACAGTACCAGCTGCTCCTTGGCTGTGGTTCCTTAAAGAGAAATTACAGACCAAACCCAGGTTTGGAGAGAGTACAGAATTGCTGAAGGGACAGCAGCAGATTTTTTTGTGACTTTGACCCCAATCTGGCATCTCCACCATAAAACAGCATGTCTGCACAGGAACTGTAACATACAAAAGCTGAGTGTCAGAGCTTGTTTCTACATATATTCTGATGATAATTTGGGGATAACATCCTGGCAGACATGGAGACTTAGCTAGGAAACTTACTAAGATAAGTTTCACATACTAAGACTTGAGGGACTGATTTAGGATAAGATGCAGAGAATGGTAAAACCAGAAACTAGTCACAGAAAGTGAATTCTCATCATCAAATTGGTTGTTTTTTTTTTTAAGTCATATTCTCAGGATGCCTCATAGGCTCATGATATTGTTGCTGTTTTATGTATAATATGAATCCACTTTTGTGTGTGTGTGTGACTATTTTAAGCTTTTAGAAAAGGATCCTCGTGTAGACTATCAGAATACAGAAGAATGCATTACAGATATCATAAGAATAGAGTTTCTTTTTCCTTATAATATGAATTCACTTTTTTGTGATGCATTTGTGTGTCTGGGCTCTAAGATTAAAGAAAATATTACACATCAGAACCTCTAGAAGTGTTCAATGGGTACATCCACTCCACTTTCACCAACTGACATCAGGCCTTCTGTCTCATGTATATTGCCATCAGGGATGAAGGGAACCAAATATTATATGTGACAAAAAAATAGCAACTAACAACAATACTGATGGTTTTTATATCACTCCTGAGACACTTCTGACACTTTATTATTTCATTTAACATTCTGAAACATTTTAGGAATAGTGGTAAAGATTTTCATCAGATGCCATCAATGATAAGACAAGCCAAAGCCACTATTTCTAAAGCTTGTATTTAGAAAATGTTTTTCAAACCACATATTGAATTATAAACTTTCACAACAGCGTCACCTTCATAGTGAACACTATAAACCATGATATGTCACTTGGGAACACAAGACAAATGCTAAGAGAACAGTGGACATGTCATGTCATTGTCTCCTGAAAGTCTGTCATCGGTGCTCCTGGCCATTTCTTGTTGTATGGTTTACTGTGATGCAATTGGCTCCGGCGACCCTGTCCTTGTGCTGGTTTTGTCTCTTCACATACCCATGACTCCCATCTGCTGTCAAGACCTGGGCACAGAGGCTGGATGAAAAGGTGAATGAAATACCACAGCACATTTCCTGCACGTGAGTGGAAGCTGAACTTTCTTTTCAAGCTGGGTCTTTTCAGGTAAAAAAAGCCCTTGCCCTGCTTTGTTTAGAATCTATTGTGCCCTGAGAGAAGAAAACATTGCAGAGTACATGTTCCTTTTGCATGATTTCTTCCTCAAATTCCAGAATGCTTTTATGGGTCAATTTGTAAGAAGTTAAAAAGGCAAAGGCCTTTTGTATAAAAAAGAATGTGATGTGTATGCAAAGGAGCCTCTGTTAACCTGGAATGATCTGCTTTATCTCTGACTGAGGAGGTAAAGAAGCAACTAAGAACCTGCTGAAAGGTAACAGTGATGTTGGAGGGTTTTTCAACATATCATGAGCATCTGAATGCTCTCATTGGTGCCAAGCAACACAATTGCTGGTGCATTGGGAGCAAGATGCATCATTTCCATCACAATGGGGAATTCTGTGCTCTCCAAGCTCTTGCTTTAGTTAAACTTTTCCAAGCATTCCTGTTGTGTCACTGAGCCCATCATACCAGCCCTACAGAGAACCGCTATGCACTCCCAAATCATGTTTGCTCACTGAATGCCATTTCTATTTCCTCTCTGTGGACCAGTCTAACTACCAGGTGCCATGCATGTCTCAAAAAAAAAAAAAAATTGATGGGACTTCAAAGGCATCTGAATGGCTTTTGAAAACAGGCCAGCTTGGAGATGTGGCTGGGAGTTAGGAGGTATGATGCATTAGTGGTATACAGTAGGTCAACACAGAGGCAGGGCCTATACATAAGATCTCTAGGTAGAAAAGTATGACCAGGCAAGTGCCCTGAGCAACCTGTGTTACCAGAGGGAACCAACCAGGAAAAAATCAATTTGTAAAAGTTCACCATGAAGGCATTTAAAGTGGGACAGGCAGCAAACTTTTTTGTTTACTTTTTCAACTAGTTTGTTTTCGCTTTTTAATATATGCATTCTTAGCCATAGCGTGACAGCTTCGTTGGGCTCCCACATGAGGAGCCTCAAACTCTCCAGCCTTCATTAAGCCTCTCAGACCCCTCGCCTCGTGATGGCTCCAGGTATAATTGCGAGTTGAGGACAAAGGTCTGCTGCAAGGACTTTCTCCTCATTATGGTTTCCCCTCTGGAGGGTTCTCTGTGACTGATTTGGCAGCCTGAGCCAGGAAGGATCCAAGTGGCTTTCACCTCATTGGTTTTCACTCCATTGCTCTTGGCTTTCTCGGGAATTGTTTAATTGGGTTACTATTGTCTGTCTGGCAGGAACCTACAAAAGGAACTCGTTTCTAAAGCAAGGTCTTCCTCTCCGACCCTGAGTGGCCTTATTAAGCAAATGCAGTCCCTTGACCAGCCTGACTCTTTGTATAAACATAAACATGATCCTGGGCCAGCTTCTTCACCTGTACCTTTAAAAAAAAAAAAAAATAAGAAATCTCATGGATTAATAAGATGGATGAGTTCACTGCAAGATCTTTTCCTGAAAAACCTCCAGAGACCTACTTATGTGAAGGACCTTGTTCAAAATGGCATTTCCCTGCTTCCCATTTCACCTTGTCCTCTTCTTTGAGAATGTGTGAACCCTTGGGGGAAAGTATGTTTATGTCTCTCCATAGGATTTACTAACTTTGGATGTATTTGTGGCCAGGCAGAAGCAAGTGCTATCTTAATAGCAATGAGTCTCAGGAAAAAGTTTCCTTTGCAACAGAAATCTGTTTATTTGCCTTTAGCAAGGAGCTGTTTGCTTTCTGGGTTCCAGATTTTCAATCTGCTGATTGAGACAAATGCATCTAATACATCTGACAATGGATATAAGTGCTGGGTGACTTATGGATGAAACAGAAACAATTCTTGGGGTTCTCTGTGACCTCAGGCACATTTTCCAAGCAGGGTAATGGTTGCTGTGTTAGTGCCTGAGGACATGTGGGTTCCAGTGGCTTCTGCCTGTGGTTCGAAGCTTGTGAACCCACTTGTGCCTATACTTTGTTTTCTTGGCTTATAAAGTTTTAAAAGTAGCACAGAATGTACTAGGGTAGGCTCAGCTGGAGGTGATTAAAAGGAAGTCTTGGGTAAACTGGCAGAGAACTGTCCACTGGTGAGAGGCAAGCACAGCTGAAATTCCTGTGGCCTTCTGGAAAAGAAACCACATCTTTCAGAGGAGTTAACATGGGCGGGGGGGCAGCATTAACAGCTTGATTTTCTGACCAAGTGCCTATGCCACTGATATTTCAAGAAGGGTAACTCTTTCTAAAGTGTTTCTATTAAATGAAGAACATAATAATACTAGCTGGCATTCATTGAACATTTATTATAAGCCGGAAACTGTGCTAAGCCCTCTTAACACATTATCTCATTTTAATCCTCACAACAGTCCCTAGGTGCTAAGTGCTTTAATTGCCCCATTTATACTTCAGGAAACCAAAGCAGAAGCACAGAAAGGTTAAATAAATCATCCAACATGACACAGGAAGCAAAGTTGCAGAGCTGGGATGAAAACCCAAAACAGACTCCAGAATCCAAACTGCATAACTTTGAGGCGTTTAGTGACTGAATTTAAGTCTCAGGCAGGTACACACCAGGGACAGGAGGTGAAGGCTGCTGTGGAATCGGCTGAGTCAGAGTGACCAGCCAGCAACTCTTCGGTAGGGCACAGTGGGTTTTCAACCATCTGTCCTTACTTTTTGTGTGCTTGGTTGTTTTCTGGCTTCGCTTACCTGTTTTCTTCCATTGGCAAGTGCTGATGTTTCCGTCTTCTCATGTGTTCTCCAAGTTTTTCTACGTCGCCAGTATTTTAAGTGCACTGTCTCTGTGTTCTAGAATAACCCATACATTGCCCTCCTCTGAATTACACTGTCTCCTTTTATGTGAGGAGTAATGGAATTATGTAGGAGAGGAAGTAAATCAAAGTCACACCTTTCATTTTTCCCTTCTCGTTTATCCCCATTCCATAAGAAACTGGAAACAAATTCTTCTCCCTATTAAAAGAAAAATGTTAAAAGATGCTTAGGCAGTTAGACTGAAATTGAGAAATCAAAATGAGGATGTAGATATACCTCAGATGTGTGATTACTTTCCCATATTTTTTTTTATTGTTGCATTATAATTGTATATAGTGGCCGGATTTGTTGTTACCTATTCATACATGCACACAATATGACAATATAATTTGGTCACTATCATTCTCCAGTGTTTTTTAATAGCAAAAGTAAAAGTCTTGATATATGATGGCTTTGTGTGAGAGAGAAGCTTTGGACCTTATAGTGGTGATTCTTATTTTGACCATCTCCAGGGCCAGCTGTCAGGGGCCAGGGAACTATCCCAAATTTTCTGTATCTTCTAGTAAAGTTATCCATCACCTCTCTCCTGAAATCTGGAAGCATATTTTGACCCCCTGATGTCCACAAAGGCCTCTCAGTAGACAATAGATTTGAATATATAGTCCTATTTTTTCTCTTTTCATTTTTTTTATTCTCTTCAGTATACAACTGCTGATTAGCTTCATTGAGATAACTTTGCCAGGGTTCTGATCTAGTACTATTTCTACCAATGCCCAGAATATCTGCCTGTACAGCCCAATTTGCTAAAGTACTTAGGCTGAGGTCTTAGCACACACTAATCTCTGAATGTCTGGCTAAGAAAAGCGAGTATTTGAAGGTAACTAATATCTTGGAGAAATATTTTAAATTAATCCATATTTTTCTCATGTTATATAATAATTGTCTGACTGTTGTATTTGTTTCAATGAGACCCTTATGGATACCAAGCTTCAGTCATTTAGTGATTAGCTAAGTGAAGTATATTATGTTTAGCTTTGTAGAAACCTAAAAGATGAAAACTGATCATTTATTATAGGAATACTGTGCATAGAACTAAAATCAACTGTTCTCTGCATCTGAAACCAGTGTAAAGAAAATCAGAATAAAACATTATTCCCATCCTTTGAAATGTAGTTCTGTGCTTTCCCACTCCTTGTCTGCTGACTCCTGGCCCAGATACTGCGGTGACTGATAGAACTCATCAGTGCTGGTGCTGATGCTGTCCAAAATATTGAGTATAAGACAGAAAATGCTTCTCTGCAAAACTGTGAGATGTTCTCACACAGACCCTTGATGGCATTATGATTGGGATGTCCTTTGCTTGATTGAACATAAATGGAAAAAATTTGGAGGAGGGGGGGATGTTCAAAATCACCCAGAAAGAGCTAGATATTGATTTGAAAGATCAGCCTGGAAGTTTGAAGGCTGAGAAGAAATAAAACACAAGAAGGATATGGATATGTTGAGCAATGACTGAATCTCTTCCCGGGATATAACAATTGGGGATCATCCTTTAATGCTTGAAAGGTGCACTTTATACATGTGAGAAGTTATGCAAACATAATGTACGATAAGTCATTCCTTCAAAGGCTTTCTGATGCTAAATGTGCCAGTTAAATGTCCTTATGCAGTTAGGCTGAAATTGGGAAATTTGAAAAAAAAAAAAAAAAGGAAGTGGATACACCTTAGATGTGTGATTTTTTTTCTCCTTTTTTCATTGGTGCATTTTAGTTATACATAATGGTGGGATTTTTTTGTTACATATGCATGCAATGTTACAATATGATAATATAATTTGGTCACTATCATTCTCCAGTATTTTTTAATAGCAAGAGGAAAAGACTTGATATTAGATGGCTTTGTGAGAGAGACTTTGGATCTTATATTAATATTAGTAATTCTTATTTTGGCCATCTCTGTTTTTGGACCTTTATGATGTTCATAAGTAACTCCATTAGAGTGAGCATGGGAATAACAAGCAAATAAAACACCAACCAGGTTATTTTATTACATAACTTACTAGTTATAGTTAGTAAAGTCTTAGGGGAAGAATTAAAGTTTACCATTATAATGAGATTTTTTTTTTACATTTTCTGATGGTAAATATTTCACATCTTATTCATACTTTTCTGATTGCTATAACCATTAAGGATGGGGATGATGGGCTCAGGTTGTAGCTCAGTGATAGAGTGCTTTCCTAACATTTATGAGGAGCTGGGTTCAATTTCAGCACCAGATATAGAAAAATAAAACAATAGATCCATTGACAACTAAAAAAAAATGGAGATAATGTTTTATAAATCTATGCTATATAGATTATTCATTCTTTTCATAATATAAACTCAATTTTTAGTCCATTTTATCATGTAATATTTTAAACGAGGTAAATTGGTAAACAATTTTTATTTAGGCATTAAATCTTCTTACCAAAGGTGATTATTAACTGTATTAGTTGGATACAAAATGCTAATTTTTTTCAAAGAAAGTCAAGAAAGAATTACACAACTCAATAATGAAGAAATGTGTTTCAGGACATAAGGACCACACACAATCTGAATTCCTGAGACCCAGAATCACAACATAACCCTTTTCATGGGTTTCACTGACTAGTTATGAAACGTGTTGGGAATTTCTTGACTGTGTGTTTAAGTGTGGTTAGAATTCTAATTTTAAGAGTGCTTTAGTTTTATAGCCTTGTATTTATTACAATCTAAATACCACAGGAGTTAATAACTTCCCTTCATTTCAAAATAATTATGCTTCTCTTTTTATAAGACCAAGTATAAATGTTTTTGGCAAAAGAAAAAGTTTTACCTGATTTTTTTTTTTTTTTTTTTGGCCAGACCTAGGCTGAATTATTTTTTTCTACTGATGTACAGAATACGTAGCTGGATTCAGCCAAAGTTGCCAAGCATCATATAATAAAGATCTGCTATTTTAGCAATTTAATAATTTAATAGTTAAGTCTAGTGTTTCACATAAAGTATAAGTTACTGAATTTTTAAACCTCAATTTCATTTACACTTTCCATTAAATTAGAAGCTTCAACTCTGAAGATTTAAGATACTTTCAATTTCATTTTGTGGCCCTTAGAAAGTGGCTACAACCTCTGGAAAATGTAAAAGTGCACTTAATTATATAAATATTTTACTTATTTAAGGCCCAAAATATCCATATCCCTTCCCCGCTTCTTTTTAGTCTGTGCTATTTCTTTATGAATTTTGGCTTTTCCCTAAGTCTGTTTTTTCTCTTCAGCATTATTTTTAATAGATCTTAATATATATATATATATATATATATATATATTGCCAGTCTGTTTAAGAATTTAAGCATATCTACTCCAATCATCAGATTTAAAACTGTGAAGCTGTGCTTAAAGACAAAAAATATTCTAATTGGTAAAAATGAAAGCTCTGTGGATATGGTGTCGGGGTCATGGCCTCCACCTTTGCCATAATGCCTGGGATTACCTTTGCCTACCCTGTCTGCATTTTTCTTTTCCACCACTAGGATTTTGTTTTTCTAATTTTTGACTGACCAGTCACACAAATATTTTTTGGAATAAGCTTCTGATTAAACACCTACATGTAAAACTATTAATGTGATTTATGAAGCCAATAGAATGCCCGACAAATATCAGAACTGCTTTCATTTAGCCTTTGAGAAGGAGCAGTCACCTTCTATATTATAATCATACTGAATTTTTAAAGTGCGTTACCAACCACTGCTTCCCTTGCTTTCTCTAATTAGCAGTTATTAGCATCTAAAGAAAGTCCAAAGAAAACAGGCAAACTGTGATCTGCCTTCAAACCTTCAGTCGGCTTTTGAAAGTCCTCCTGTCAGCAAGTGTCTCAAATAATTACCGTACCCCTCTCACACACATCCCCTGAATGAAGTTTGCAATCATGGAGGCCAACCAAAAGTTCATTGAATCAGCAGGAAGTGTAATAAAGGTATTCATAAACCAAATAGATGTTTTCTTTTGCTAAAAAGAAAAAAAAAAAACACTGCATACCTAAGTGATTCTGTGAGGAAATTCAGCTCTTGGAGAAGCTGCGAATCTGTACACCTGACTGGGAAGGTAAGCTAAGTGATCCCATATGCTCATGCAAACTTCCACACAATTCTGAGTCAGGAATGCTGAATTTGATGGAAATTTCTCCCAGGGATTTCTGCATTTGTTTGTTTGTTTTAGTAGCCCCTCCTGCTAGACTTGAGAGATTTTAGTCAACTAGCAATCCTGGTAGGAAAGCCAACCCCTTTGAGGTGGTGACTGTAAAAACATTATTTGTATTTTAACAGGTGATCTTCTGGCCTAAAAGATCACAAGACTAGTGGAGAGGATCTCAAGAAATAAACAAATTGCAACACTTTGGGGGACACATCCCTGTTCTCATATAGACTTCCCTCTACAGGAGTATTTCAGAAGATTGGAAAATTCCCCTTTTCTCCGTTTCCAACCATAATTGGAATTATCCCCCATAATTGTTTAGAATTTTCAAGGGTATTATTAATTTTTTATAATATAAAGAAAGTACTCATCAGAAAAAAATAAATGGTTTAACTTAAAATCTAGAAAACTAAATAAAATCAGAAATGAAGGGGTATTTTTCTCTATTTTAAATAAGTTTCCTGAATACCATTTAGCTTTAAAATTAGCACTGTGCTCAGACAGCTCAGATGATCTTGCAATTGCATTAGGCCCACTTGAAATGAAATCTACTATCTGCAGAAGATTTTAGCTTAGGAGAATGTACATGTACCTGCATGTTTTCATGCAGGTTCTTAATTCCTGTGTATTTCTTCTCTCTCATCTTTATAATAAGGTGGCTTAAAGAGCAGAATCACCTTGGAACCTGTTAAAAAATGAGCCTCAGCCCTCACCTCATATCCACTGAGTCAGAATCTGCATTTGCTTTCTTAAAAGACTGACAGATGTTTATCTAAAACTTATTTTAAGAGAGACCATGTAGCATGGTGGTTTGGGACAACAGATTCTGGATCTGAAAGGCTTGATTCAAATCCCAACTCCATTACTTACTAGTTGTGTGGCCTTAGCAAGTTGCTTAACCTCTTAATGCCTCAGTTTCTTAATCTATAAAAAATGGAAAAACTTACAGTACCTATATCTTTGGATTCTCATAATGATGAAAATAAATGTGTACTTTATTACAAAAGTTCTGGAAGATAGTAAATGTTACTTAAAATCACTTATTAAATATGATTATTATTATGTCACGGAGTGAGACCTCCCCTCAGAACAGAAGCAGCTGTGGGGATTCTCAGCCACTAGTTCTTAACAATCTCACAGGAAGGATTTCAGGCCAGTGGAACATAGTAGAAAGCTGAAGTTTATTTGGGAAAGTGAGAATAAGAAAGATAAGCATACAGTATGGATGCTGAATGACCTGGACCCAAAGAGAACAATGTGGCCCTAACAGAATCACGGGCTCAAAGGGGTTTGAGCATATTCAAATGGGTTTAAGTATAAATGCCCTTATTCTATTCTCTTGTAACCCTTAAGTGGTTACTTGTCTCTTGGTATAGCCTTTAGCAGATTTTTTTTTGTGACGGTTGTGATGACCTAGTCACAAGGAGTGGTTGTAAGGATGAGATCTGGAAACCATAGTTCCCTTAAGGGGTTATAATTAACTGTGGCTGGGGGAGTTTCTTAAATATCAGGTCCCATTTTCCTGAAGCTTGTCTTTTTCAATAACATTCACCATGATTTTAGGTAATAATTCCCTTAAGGGGTTATAATTATCTAGAGGTTAGGGAAGGTTGCGTTTGGTTTCCATCTTCTAGATGCTTACCTGGTCAGTAAGATTCCTTGTGGTCTTGACAGTGGACAGACAGATGCAAGTGGTGGAAACATGAGGTTAAGGAAATATTTCTATAAAATGGGCCCACTTTGCTGCCAACACATGCTTTCTTTTCTAAGAAGCAATTTACCTACAGCCCTGCCTAGCTTAAGTGGACAGGATATGTCACATTCCTCAGCAAACTACCTGTTATCAGCAAGAGAAATGCAGGCCTGAAATAATGTCCATAAGAGAAACCCAAGTTACCCTCAAAGGGGAGACTTTTGTGACCCTTTTCACAGACCAGATCCTGGAACTCAGAAAGATAAGGATAATTCCACCTAACTATAATATGTGTAAGAATTTATGGTTAAGAATCCAATTAGAACCTGTCAGTATGAGCCAAAGTGACCTAGAGTTGTCATGGCAGTAGGGACTTGAAAGTCTGATGTCAAGAGGTAGACCTGAGTGGGACTCTCTGGAAATTTCTGGGATCTCCAAAGAAACCCGAGTGCAGGAGAGACATAGTGTCCCTCTGAAACCTGTCTTGGAGATGAGGAACAGGTCCTTTTTCCCTGGTGTTGAGGATTAAACACCCAAGAAACATGGGGGCAAGTGTAGAAAGCAAATTTTATTTAAGAAAAGGGATAGCAGTAGACTTCTTGGAAGGGAAGCGGGGCCGGAAAAATGGGTGTTCACCGGAGTGAGTATATCTTGCTCTTATATTGATCCCAGAACACCTCCTTTTAATCATTGCCTTCACTTTCTTCTCCATGTACAAGCAGGAGCATGGGGTTAATCCTTAGCAACCCGTTCTGCTGGGAAGTGTAATCTAGGAGGTTGCTATAGCAACCCATTGTCTTTTCTCTGCTAACCAGCCCTCATCCCCTCAAGCCCCATCATTTCTTACCTACACTAACTACCTGACCCTCACTCACTGCCTCAATTTGCTAAGGACTGTGACATATCTTGTCCCCCATCCTGGTGATTGAACCCAGGGCTTGAGCATGCTAGGAAAGTGTTCTTCCACTTAGTCACACCTCCAGCCCCCTTATATTATCATTATTAAATATCATTGTTATTATTAGCTATAGGCAAAGACCTCTTTGTGCCTTTTGGAAAATGTCTTAAATAAATGACATCTACATTTCTAAGAAAATAGCATTAGTTTGAGAACATAAAGTACAATTATTTTTCTTTTTTAATTTTTAAATTATGTGGTACTAATGAGCCTAAGGCCATGAGTTTAATTTAGATTTTTTTTTTTTTAGGTTTTCATGAGGGGAAAAACAATAATATAAGGAACAAATTTTTTATTCAACTGAAATGTCCAGTAACAAAACTCCACCTCTCTCTACCCTCTGCTGAAAACCCAGCCTATCAACCCTCCCAGCCTACCTGTAGCCCCAGGAAGCCCTCTCATAAATGCTTGGCATTGCCTAGAAAGCAAGAGAACAGAAATGAAAAAAAAAATCTCAGGCAGAGCACCAAATAAGGGCATGAAAAACCATTTAAGAGGGGTGGGAGTGGTAGGAAAAAATCTCATGATGTTTGGGTCAATTATAAAAGACATATTAAAGCCATTTATAGATGGCTTTTTACATTTTTATATAAATTTATATATATAGTATATTTTACATTTTAGAACAAAATGACCATCTACTTCTATACTTATTATGGAAACCAAGTATGAATCATTTTCGACTATGTGTTTAAAACTTAATAAACTTTTATATGGAACACATTCTCTAAATTCTTAAATATTTATAATTGTGCTTCCAAATGTTTCCCTAATACTGCTGTACTTTACTTTTTCTATGAGATGAACTTTTCTCTGTTTAATTGAAATAAGATACTTTGTATTGATTTGTCTTCAAGTATTTTGGTTTTTCAATCTCTTGTTGACTTCATTTTAGTGAATTTTTCATTTCAGATAATTATAATTTTTAGTTAGAAAATTACATTTACTTCTTTTACATTTCCTATACCTCTGCTGAGCTTTTTCATCTGTTTATTCATTGTGACCATGCTTTCATTAATGTAGTTGAGCTTTTTTAAAGTCCTTGTCTTCTCATTCTAACATATGATCATCTGGATCAATTTTCATTGAATAGTGTATCACATTTCTGCATTTTTTGTTGATTTTTTTCCATATATAATGTTTAATTACCTTTTCATAGTTGTGTTGTTCTTCTTTGAAGAATGCTGAGTTTTGTTCTAACTGGAAGATCACTGATCCTTCAAATTTGATTATTATTTACTTGGTAGGGATCTCTTTTTTTGCATTTCAGTGGAATCCAAGGATATGCCTTTTACTTTAAGGCATTTTTCTAATTTCTAAGCTGTGGATCACAAATACTTTCAATGTCCAAAACACTCTGAGATCTCTCTATTCTGACTGAGGTAGAACTACTGAGGGTTCTAACACTGAACCAACTCTGGTATCATCACTCAGAATTTTTTCTCTAGAGCAGGTGATCTCTGCTAGGCTTTCCAGTGCTTCATCCTACATTTGAGATCAAACTGCAAAAAAAAAGGGACTTCAATGATTGCATACACCGATTTCTACCTCCTTTCACCACTAAAGCCTCCATGTGAGTAAACTCTATTACCTCAAGCAAACACGTTTTCTTTGAGCATTCATTTATACATATTTCAATTTAGACTGAAGATTTTTTTTAAAATCACATCCTCATTTAAAACAATGTATACTTCTAAATTCCTTTAATAAATGATAGCAGTAAGTGAAAAAGAGTCTAACTGAAATGGGTAATGATTGGGAGAAAAAGACATAGGAAGCTCAGATGATTAGAGGTGATGGCTAAAATTGTACTCTTAGAATCAGGATTGCTGTTGTGCTAGACTTATTTTTTTAATGAGAATACATTTAAATCAAGTAATTAAGTATTTCTAGTCACATTTCAAGAACACAGAAATTAGTGTATAACTAACATTGGTTTTCTTTTTAATGCAAACCCCCAAAACTATATGACTTTGTGAAACTTCATTTCTCTTCACTTTTGTTTTCCTGTGTAACAGAAGAAAATGCATGTTAGTCACATAAGTGGATTTTTGTATGTCTTTACATGTTACATTTACCTTCTAGAAATAAGAAATAGTTATCTTGAGCAGAGAGAAAATAATGAAATGAGTTGGTAAGTGTAAAAAGAAATTAAACCAAAATTTATGTTGTCAGGAAAAAAATTACATATAATAAGATTAGTATTGTATTTTGCCTGTTTTGGTAAAAATACATATATTTTCTAAAACTGTCAAGCACATTGATAAAGTTTTTTTTTTCTTTTTATTGTGTTAAAAATATTTAACATAAGGTCTACACTCTTAGTAATTTTTAAGTCTATTGTACAGTACTGTTAATTATAGCCTCCAAAGTTCTATATCATCCACTTTTCTGAGCCACTGTGACAAGAGAGCATGCTCCCATCATGTACCTGGCACATGTGTCAGTTCTGTGTGGCTTGACCCCCCACTCCACACTGTGGGCAAAGCCCTGTGCTCACAGTTGATGTTCCAGATTTGCTTCAGACATGGTCCCTGATGATGTTCTCTTTCCTGTCAGCATTTTAATCTACAGTAACTGATAACTTGAGAGTCAAATTATGAGCACACATTTGAAGTACACGTTGGAATTTATCTAACTTATTTCTTCCTACTTAGATATCCTTTTGAAATTTCACACTTTAGGCATCTTGGCTTAGCATTTTCCCACTGCCCAGAACTTAGGAGAATATATAAACCAAAGCATTCTACTCTAAATTTCCATACAAATCCATTTATGAAAATAGTGTTTTTCACAACCCCTACAGGATATATGGAAGAAAATGTTCTTATGAGCTCTGTCCACGTTTTGTATCATAACTAGTTTTCTGAGACAGAAAGGCTTCCCCCAACCACGTGCTAACACAGGTATATTTTGGAAAGGAAGGAAGGAAGGAAGGAAGGAAGGAAGGAAGGAAGGAAGGAAGGAAGGAAGGAAGGAAGGAAGGAAGGAAGGAAGGAAGGAAGAATGGATGGAAGAATGGATGGAAGAAAGGAAGGAAGACCTCCTACAAGTAACCTGTTCAAAGTCCTGTGAGAAGAAGAGTAAATTATGTCTATAGTTGACCATACAAAGGTCGTTTAATGCCTCAGAGAATTCAAGGAGGCCATTATAGTGGGGTTGCCCCTTCCCAGAACTATGCAGCTTTTATATTAGCAAGCTGGTTCAGAAGCATTAACCCCATCTCTTTATTTTCCCCATTCCTTGTGCTGGAAGCCAGTCCCATTGATGGGCACCTTGTTTTTAGGGTTCTTCAAGAGTCCTTCTTGCAGCTGAGCATCACATCAGCAGTCTCCCAGTACCCTGACAAGGTGACTGTTTGCACCATCGGTTTGCACATTTGGCCAACAGTTCCACAATTTCATCCTTGAGTTCCTTTAAAACTCCTGGGTGAATGCCATCTGGTCCCATTGATTTATTTAGATCTAATTTGTCCACTAGACTTGGAATACCTTATGCACTCCTTGCCATGTGATCTATTACTCTGACCTGTTATAGTCTCAAGTTTCCTCCTTTCTTTCTCTTTTATCTGGTCGGTTTGAGGCTCAAAAATTTCTCACACTAAAACAAGTTTCCCTATCTCATGAACTTAATTTAATCATATTTTCTTTTCATTACTCAAATGACATGGCCAGACTTAGTATTTCACTTTTGTTACTCAAATGACATGGCCAGAGTGTGAATAGCACTTCTAGGTAAAGTTTTAGAATAGGTGATAGTCGAAAGTGAGTCATGAGGTTGATGAGATAGAAGGAAATACAGGTCCCTCAGTCTGTCCTTACATTATGATAACTAACCATTCCAAGGGTCCATGAAATAGGATTTCAACCAATTTGACCTTCATCAAAAAGGGAAAAAAAAAAAAACTCATTTCAAACTTTGGCGATTGAGTCACAGGATACAGAGAAGGAGGCAGTTTGTTATCTCCCACTGTGGTTTACGGTTTCATTTTGAATAGAGTCTTCCTGAAAGATGCTGGGTGTATTCTTAAACTTTATTTGCTTTTTATTTCTCAAGAGAACAGTTGTTTGTTCTGAGGATCCTCCCATTTTGTGAATTTACATATTTTCTATTTGAAGCACTCCCCAAATTTTTCACTTCGTGGAGTAATTCTTTACTTCTTGTTCCTCACTTCCTGCCAAGAACCATTGGTGTGTACTGTTTGGTAATTGCCACTGTTAAGCCCTCTGAAGGGCCTTTATTCAAGTGTTAGATTTAGTGATTCTAGTTACTGTTGTTCTGGTAGCAATAAAAAGGCAAATGATGAGCCGGCTTTCAACAAACAGTCCTTTATTGGTGCCAGCACTACCCTGGACTAACTCCACCCTAAATCGTCATGGCATGCAACTATAGAAACTCAAAAGGGTTTGAATAATAGCAGGAACTCCAAAGTAACAAAACAGCTAGTGTACCCCAGTGTCCTCTGGCATCACCCTCCTGTCAGGACAAACTGGGTCACTTAAATGCCTGTTTATACTAGACTCCCTCTGATCAGCCGGACCTCAGCCCCCTTTCTGAGGACTCCCACAAGGCTTCTGGGATGCTGTAAGCAGTGTGACTCTCTCTGTGCTGATCCTTATGCAAGCCCAGCCCAGTTCTTCCTGTGCTCTCTTGTCAATGTCCTCTCTTCCTGAGGTTGTATCGGGCAGCCTTACCCCAACTTTTCTGATAGTAGACCTCAAACTGCTAATAGATGTGCCTGAGGTGCTGTCCTTTACTGTTCCCAGAGCTGCTAGTATTTCCAGATGTTAAAGTGGCCTTGGATTTTCTGCAAAGGTTGAAAAAATGGTTAGCTGTCCCGGACCTTTTCCCTTAAAAAGGGAGTATGGTTCAGTCCCAGGCTCCATCTCGGAGAATTACATCTTTTCTACGACCAGCCATTTCAGTTCATCTTCTCAACCTTTCTCCCCATAGTGCTTTCAACTAGATCAAATTTTGAGGGTACTGATGCCAAGATGTTACCCAACCCAATTGTCATTGTCCTTGTTAGTCCTATTATACACACACACACACACACACACACACACACACACACACACGTACGTGTCTCACTCCTGTCTACATGCATATTAACTAACAAACATAGACCAGTAGATTCCCAGAAGGGATATCCGTCAATTATAAAAACAGTCTTGCCCTTATGGGCTCGGCAAGGACATGCTTCCTTATTAGTATTTACCAGGGTTCCCTTGGCAAACAAAATATGCTTCTTTCTAGATAATAAAAAGAATCTCTTCTTGTTAGAACTCTCACAAATGCTTGGGCTAACCTGGCATCACTTTCAGAATTAGAGGGTGGGGCCAAGACACAAGAAGTTGGATTTACAAAATGCACATCTGTATCTAGAAGCATTGTATGTGTGCTAATTCTGGAAATTTCAAGCTGACCCTTGCTTAGTATGATCATGCATAGCCTAATAACGATCTAACAGCATCTCACTAAGCAACCCCACATTTTGATTGTATCCGCACTTTTCAGATGAGAATACTGAAACTCATTCTGCCATCAAACTTAATCATCACTCACTCCCCTAAAGAAACAGTGGTTTGTACAGCACCATCTAGTTCTGTACTGTCCACTGGGGTGAGTATGAGGCACAAATGGCTATTTATACTTAAGTTAATTAAAGTGAGATTAAAATTAATCTTTGAAATTGCCCTGGCCATATTTCACTTGCACAATGGTCACATGTGCTAGCAGCTACTGTATTAGTACAGATTGTAGAACTTTTCTATCAACATACAAAGCTCTATTGAATTGCTCTAACAGGTATCCCCACCCTTGCCCAGTTGTTCTCTTTTCAAATGAAAGCACTCATGTCCTAAGTTTTCCTACCACATTTATCTTTTCTGCCTTCTAGTGCCCTTCCACTCTTTTAACGGATCCCTCACTATGTTAAAACAGTTTTATCTATTTGTCGGTATATGTTCCTTTGAAAGTTTCCATAATACACTTGGTTATTGCTTAGTAAGAAAATACAGAATGTCTGCCATTCTTCCAATTATGAATATCTGCTTCACTAGTATCCAATTATGCTGTGCTCTTCTATTGCCATTTCTTTATGCATTTGCAGTAAATTTTGTTTCTGGGTGAATCATAGTGTAATCTTTTGGAAGACATTTTAAACAGCAGTTAAGCTCCTCACATATAGTACCAACCATGCCCTTAACTCATCTGTCAAGTAAACAATATGAAGAGCCCTGACCAGGTCCTCAGATGCACAAAATAAGACCCACATTGCAACTCTGCATGGGTGACAGTGACTAGCACTTGTCACCTATGGTGAAACCCAGCCCAGTTTCAGAGATTTTTTTCAGTGTAAAAAGAAAAAATAATCTCAGAATGGATAAAAATAAAAGCTTTTAATCTAAACTCTATACCTAAAGTCTATGCAACTAGAGACAGTTTAATATCTTCAAGCCTATTTCTTAATCAGTAAAATAAGCACAATAGTGTCCACCCCACAGGATGATTGTTTTGACAAATGAAAGAACACATGTAAATGACTCTGCACTTATTAAGCACCTTTTTTATATTTAGTATAGAGCAGTAGATTGGATTGGCTCCTACTCTCAAATAACTCATAGTCTAGTATTTTTTTAAAAAGCATGAAAATAAATAATACACTGTAGAATATCAAGCCTTACAGTGACTAAGTGAAAGCCTGGGGATACATAAATAAAGAAGGAGTGCCTTTTGAACTTTTGAAGGCGGGGATGAAGACAGATCAGGGAAGGTTACCAGGAAGGTCTATAAATGTAAACCCCCACCCCCTACCCTTTTTCATTCGCAAGTGAGTCTCAGAGTACAGCAATGAATGATTTTATTAGGATTTGTTTTTATTGTCAGGAGCATGAAAGGGTCTTTATTTAGTTTGCTTCAAAATAAAATACAGTCTTTTAGTAAATGTGTCTCAGAAAATAGCCTGATAGCAAAATCTTCACTCTGGCCCTCCCCTAAAACAACTCTATTTAGTTACTTATCAGAAATAGTGGAGAAAGGATTTATGCTTCCTGATCTTATCCTTGCCTTTTGTATTAGGATTTTTATCTTTTTTTTTTTTTTTGCAAGAAAAAATGAGAATACATTGGCATGTTTTCAGTGGCCCCGTCTTAGAACTTTTGTGCTGCCATAACAAACTACCTTAGACTGGGTAATTTACAAACAGCAGGAATTTATTTCTCGTGGAGGTTGGGAAGTCAAGATCAAGGTGCTGATGGTCAATGCTGCTGAAGGCCTGTTCTTCATGGATGGTACCTTGTGTGTCTTCACATGACAGAAAAAGGAAAAAAGGACACAGTGTCCTCACATGACAGAAAAGATGAAAGGGCCAGGCAGCTCTTTCTGAAGCTTCTTTCATAAAGACATTAATTGCATTCATAAGGGTGGAACTCTCAGGGCTTAATCACATCCCAAAAGGCCCGTCTCTTAATACTAACACAACCAGGATTAAGTTCCAACATGGATTTTGAGGGACAAAACATTTAAACCGCAGTAGCACCATTCAGTGCATTTTAACTATTACCTCATTTAATTCTCACAAGTTTAAAATTATTGTAGGAGACAAAAATTTATTTTAGGGAACACAACTCTAAACCCTTGCCTAAAATAACCTAAGAAATGTACAGAGAATAAAACACTCTATAATAAACCCTGGAATAAAAAAAATCTGATATAATAATTTGTATAATGTTGAAGTAATTTTTTAAATCATCAGTGTTTTCAAGTGTATGTGTAACTCTAAACCAAAAGTCTTCTTTCATAATAGATAACCTCTGCCCTCGGGGGCTTGGCCCTGCTGGCCATATCACTGCCTCATTCACTTACCTGTGGCACCCCCATACTGTGCCATTGTCTGTGGGAATCTTTTGCTTCCCTCCTTCAGATTTCCACAGGCTTATCCTTATTATTCCACATATTCACTTCACCCTGGACCATGTTAGACTTGACAACAACTTCTTTGACATTGTATCAGACATTTTCTCTCTCTCTCTCTCTCACTTGGGCCAGTTTATGCCTCTGGTTGCCGAAATCCACGCTCTAAATTCATGCTCACTTTTACCCCAAGACGTAGATTTCAGTCTTTTCTATTCTGCTCCTCAGAACTACCAATAGATATGCCTCCCTGAAATCGTATCCATCAGGGAATTTTGAAGGCCCTATCATCATGCAAAGAATTGAACTACATCCCTGAGCAAATGTGAAACATTGAAATATTAAAGCCAGCAACTTTAAAATTCTCTTCATTATTATAAAAGTATGGCTTAGGTTTAGGTCTTATAGAACCTGTTAAATGTTTATAGACCTTTAAAAGATGGAGTTTCTGTATAGGTTCAATGTACTGATTTTTCTCACCTAATGTCCCCTCCGGGCCACCAACTCCTTACCACCATCTCTGCTGGATCTACTTGCTCCTTTTTATAGGGATAAGGATGTCTTCTGTAGTGTGCATGGTGCTGATCTGGGACTCTCTGAGCATCTGCCCGAAATGCTTCTTTCCATTTTATACTCTAGAATCAAAAAATGGGAATAAAGAAAGTATATTTCATGCTGATTATAATATTTTCCTTCCATAGAGTCAGCGCTATTATTTTGACCCTGGGATATTAAGTTATAGCATCTATTATATATACACAGACAAAAAAAAAATCATTCTTAAAATCTCTCTACTTAATACGTTCTGTATCTAGAGCTAGCACAATACTGTCTTTATTTCATTATCAATTATTTTACAAACCTCTTGAAATACAGAATATCTAATTTTTTAAGATTGTGCCCTATCCCAATACCTTCTTTCCAATCTCAGTGCTCTACCCAACAATGCAGTTAAGCTCATTTGCATAAAATTAAGTTCAATAAGAATTTGTGCAGCTCTATAAGTCTCAACATTCTCTACTTGGTACAAAATAAATTTCTTGTAAAGGTATAATTTAATCTTATTCATGTTTATCATTAGCTGAAAATAAAGAAGGATGAGGCACAGGGCTTTTCATGAAACCTTAAAATAATTCTTGGATGTATGTAAATAAAGATATTAAGCAGTTTTTAAAAAACTAATAGATAATTTTATGATTTGTTAAGTTAGACCTTTTTATGAAATCTATTATCATATAGTTCTGTCCCTGTCTCACTTAGGTTAAATCAGGGCAAGAACTTTTCACATAATAGAATCAGTGAAACCTCATTATTTAAATGTCTAAAATAATTATCAGTTGGAATTCTGAAGAGCTATCTCACCAACTCTTAGTATTTACCTATTTCATGTATTTTAGATTCAAGTACTATTAAAAGCATACTTAAACAACATTAGTTTTAAACAATTGCCAAACCTTTTTAACCTTTTGTTCTAAAGCCTGGAGTAGGTAATCGGTCATTCATCAAACCTAGAGGTTACAAGGCTAGATCTACCCAATATCTATAAAGAACAAGTAGAATTCTGTGTAATTCTACACCTTCTATAGCAAAGTAAAGGGTATGGGCTATAGGGATGGTATGTATATGAAAATTCATGAATGTTTGTTTTCAGAATAGAACAATCATATTTCACTTGTATTGCCCCCTCTTTCCTTTGGATTTTTTAAAGTTAGGAGTTATTGGATTCTGTCCTAATAAAAGTAATACAGAGCCAAACATGGCGGCACATACCTATAATCCCAGCAGCTTGGGAGGCTGAGGCAGGAGGATCGTGAGTTCAAAGCCAGCCTCAGAAACATTGAGGCACTAAGCAATTCAGTGAGACCTGTCCCTATAAAAATACAAAATAGGGCTGGGGATGTGGCTTAGTAGTTGGGTGCCCCTGAATTCAATTCCCAGTACCCCTCTGCCCCCCCACCAAAAGTAATACATATTTTAAATGAATTTTAAAAATATAGTACAAACAATAAAATTAAAACCAATCACAATATTACCATTCAGCCCAAATCACCCTCATCTTTTGGTATGTTTTCTTCCATTTCTCTGTGTGTATAATTTTTGGTGTTTTTGTTAAACAAAATTAAATGATCACTCTGGATATACCATTTTATATTTTTTTACACAATGTATATTAACATATTCTATATGTATATATAACATATATTAATCTTTTCCTCATGCCACTAAGTATTTTGTACAGTATCAATCATATTTTATTATATTAAATTCGACCATTCCCTAATTTAGGGGTTTATAAATAGTTTCAAACTTCCTAAAATAATGCTTCAGTGACTCATCAAGGACATAAGTCTTTCCGTATATACCAGTTGCCTTCTGGCAGTAGAACACCGAAGAAAGAGGTGCTCAAATTTGCACCACCTTTTTAGGAAATACTTCATTATGTATCTAGCTTCTTACGAAAAATTTGTGATGGCCAGAATGTTTCTGTTGTCTTTAAAATGTGCTGCATAATTTCACTACTTAGAACAGTCAGACAATCCCTGGTTATATCTAAACACCTATGTAGATTTTGAGTAAAAGTGCTTGATTTTCCACATTCCACTGAAATGTTCACACAGAGATATCTGTGGGTTTCTGGAATTGCACCACGCTTGCCCTATGTGTACATGTGACAATGCTTATCCTGTGACTGACACCCACTAACAAGAGCACCCACACACATTTTCTCCGGGTTTTCCTCCTCCTCCTGAGTAGTCTTTTCCTTCTGTTGACCATTCTGTCTCCCTTGCTCTCTCTTTCAGCCTATTCATTTTTTCTCAGCTAGCCCCATTGCAACCCCTTCTACAATGACTCACAAATTTATATTTCCAGAGAACAATTATTTCAGCATCACACACCCCAGCTGCTTGTTAGGCATTCGTACCACGGCATCTGGATGTCAATATATGCAGAGCCAAACTTGTCCTCTTCTCCCACGCTATTTCACTCAAATTTCCATTGTTTCTCTAATGTAATAACTGAATAACAATTTCTCATGATGGTCTAAATGCAAATCAGCATATTTGTGATATATAAATGAGCATAGGTAATTTCATACACAATTTTCTTCTAATAGATTAAATCTTTTGTCAGATTTAGTTGACCTGAATTCTACATCAGGCCAATGTCATTTGTTTAGGTGTATATTTTGGTCTTTATAAAGATTGGAGTCTTAAAATGTTTAAGCACTAAACTTAGAAGGAGAAGAAGCTTTAAAAACTACACAAGCTTTCCTCAATTCATGGTTATGCACTGAGGCAACGGAGGTCCAAAGAGGAAAACTGATTTTGTCCAAGTCAGATTGGTGGCAGTCTGGGACTAGAAGAGGTGTGCCCAGATCCAGGTAACAGTGTCTTTTCCTTCAAACTCTGCCTCAGTCTGTGTGCAGGATAAAATTGTTGCAATATTAAAGCATTCTCATTAGTTAAAAAGGTTTTCAATCTCTAAAAGAAGACAAAGTAGAGAAAGTAGTCAGCAATCTTTTAGAAGCATTTGTATGTTTACATTTTTGTAATCAAAGAAATATTGGGCTGAAGTTTATATTTGTGGTATTTCTGAAAAAAAGGAAGTCATAGAATAATTTAGACTTATTGGAATGATAGCAACTTTATTCTCCTTTGGAAAACTGTCTTTGGATATTTTGGAAGTGCTTTTTTTGTACATTTGCCAATAAAATAAGGTCTAACCTATAATGACATAGAAAATATCTCACAATCTAATCCTAATCTAATATTGTAGTTTCATTTTCTGTTACAGCCTGCTTCCTTCATCCCAGAAACCTGCACTAGTACTTTAAACTCATCAACATTCCCTCAAATAATATTATGTTTCCTTTATTATAAATTTTCTTCCTTTTTCCATTCTCATCCCTCTTCTCTGACAACTAACTCCAGCTCACTCTGTAAAGCCCAGCTCAAAAGTAACCCATTACCTCCCCTGTGCAGCCACTGGAGCACCCAGGAAAAGGAATCCATCCTCATGTCAGTCCCCAGGCCATGGACCATTCCAGCCAGCTATATTAGAGAGGGTGTCCCCTTCCTGCCTCCTGAGACAGAGGCTATGAAGTTGCTCAGGGAGGAGCTGCTTGGCCTTATTTGTCCTCACAACTCCAGAACCTACTGCCAATGCTAACTCATGACCCTTTTTGAAGGATCGGTTATTCAAGCAATGCCAAAATGGCTCTCATCATTAATTAATCATACAGTTTGTCTTATCAAAAGAGGAACTGCCCTTGGTACCACTTTATTAGTTTAGTTCCTATATTATTGCTTTACAGTTTCATCAAATCACACTTGGACAATGACCTATCTTCACTCAATTTAATATTTTGGTTCATTAAAACATTTTAAATTCTCAAAGCCTAAGACCAAGATTTATATTGTCGTTTTAAAAATATAATATTGTGAAGGGCTGGAGTGGATCTCAGTAATGGAACCCATCCTGAGCATGCGTGAGGCCCTGAGTTCAGTCTCTAAAACCAAAATAATAATAATAACAATAATTATCATTATATATATCATTATACATACATAATCTCATATATAATGATAATAATTATTATATATTATATAATATATATTATTATATAGATGATATAATACATATATATCGAAGCCCAGTTTAATCATTACAGTGTCCAACATGAGAATACGTGGCCTTATCTGGGAGACTAGTTCTTTTCTCCTTACTAATTTAAATAGAACCAAGAGTCAGATTCTATGTGCATAAGTATATAAACAAGCTTTATACATAGCGGTTTAAGAACTATTTTCATTATAGGGCTATCAAATGGCCAAATTGAATTTAAACTTATCTATGTTCCAGTTACTACTTCAACTAAAGCACCAGAGGAAAATATAAATTAAGACTGAAACTGTTTATTATTCCATGCAAATCTAACAAGAAATCACCCTTCCAAGTAATAAATTGGCACTTAGTTAGAAAATATCTACTTACAAAAATGCTTGCATTTTAATTGTTGTTTTTTCTTAAGCCTATAATTTACAGTGAATACTCATTGGTCTATCAACCATGATTAGATATTAGCCTGCTGTTAACTTTAGCTGTAATATGAGTATTATTCTATCATTGATATATAAAGACTATTCTAAGTATCAAGATAAAGTTGATTCTTCCATTTGCTGATGCTATCTATGTTCTTTAGCATCAGAAAATTCAAGGAATTTTTAGCACTAGAAATTTCTTAGTTCAATGGTCCAGGTTTATGGGGCTATGTTTTCTGACAAATACTTCAACTTACACAAGATAGTATTCTTTTTAGTGGATAATGTAAAATGAAATGCTGTATAATCAAGTTGTGTTATGCCAGTCAAGTTCTGGATAACATCATTCAATCTTTCTTTGATTGCATTGAAAAGGGTTGCATAGAGTTTGTATTAGTTTTCTATTGTTTTAACAAAATACTGGAAGCTAGGTGCCTTATTTAAAAAGAAGAGGAGGAGGAGGAGGAGGAGAAGGAGGAGTTGTTGTTGTTGTTGTTGTTGTTGTTGTTGTTTAAGAGCATGGCATCAGCTTCTGCTCAGCTCTGCTATGGCCTGATGGCAAATGGTATCACAATGTCCAGAACATATACAAGAATGATCACATGGCAAGGCAGGAAGCCAGAGAGAGATTCAAGGGTCAAGCTTGCTCTTTTATAACAACTTGCTCTTGAAAGAACTGTTTAACTCTGTGAGACCAGCATTAATTTCTTTCAAGGGCCATACCTCCAATGGCTGAATTTCCTTGCACTTAGCTCCACCAGTTAAAGGTTCCATTACCACTTAATTCTGTAACATTGTGACCAAATTTCCATCACATGAACCCATGGGGGACACACTGAAAACACATCCAAACTGCAGCAGAGCTCATTTATTGAATGCCTAAAAAACTGTAGCCATCCTCTTATTGAGTAAATGGCCAAAATTTCTTGGCTGAAATGCTTTTGACTATACTATTTTATAACAAAATGTATATTTCTCTGAGGCTTTTTTTTCTGGACTATGTGTATTTGTCTAATATTAAGCATCTGTCTAAGGCTTGTTACTGAACATCAACATGGTAAATTATCCTAATATGCTAATGATAACATTTCTGCTTACATCTATAATTTTCCTCCCCAGCAATTACTGAAGTTCAAATATATTATATTTTTCTACTTACTAGGTTTTGTTCTCTTTCAACTTTTGACCAAATGCTTCTAGTCATCATCCTACATGGACTTCTTTCGCACAGAATCTGCCATAGCTCTTTGTTTGCTTTTATTTTTCTTACACAGAGATTTCCTTCTCATCTTCCTCTAGTCCCTGAGCTGTACATCCCGTCCGTCATTTAACTCTTCTGGATTCATTCATTTATTCCTTCTACAACTATGTACAAAGCACCAACTATGTATCTGACAAATGGCAGGATACAAATGGAAAAGTATTCATGGTTGGTTGCTGAATGAGACTAATTTTTTTGTGGGGGTGGATACTGGGAATTTAACTCAGGGGACTCAACCATTGAGCCATATCCCCAGCCCTATTTTTTGTATTTTATTTAGAGACAAGGTCTCACTGAGTTGCTTAGAGCCTTGCTTTTTGTTGAGCCTAGCTTTGAACTCACAATCCTCCTGTCTCAGCCTCCTTCCCAAGCCACTGGGATTACAGGCATGCACCACCACTTCCAGCTGAGACTAAATTTTTTTAACCAAAATATTTCGAATGTAAACTCTGGACAGAGACAATGTGAAATGTTTCATCAAGGAAACAACAATGACTAAAATATAACCCACCCTTCTAGGATTGTTTGATCTAAGAGGGAAGAAAGACATGTTGAAAAATGTAAACTGTGCCATAGAGAACTAAGACACTTATTCTAATGATGTTGCAGTGCAAATCTGAAATTTTATTTTTGTATTCATAATTTTACAACAATCCTAACAATAGATTATAATATTTCAATTCTAATCCCATTTGTTCAGTAACATCTTCCCAACTACTCTTTCTTACATTTTAATTCCAAATATAGATAGATAGATATAGATAGATAGATAGATAGATAGATAGATAGATAGATAGATAGATAGATAGAAATTTAATAAATCTTTTTTGTTTTTAAGTAGTGGAAATAGTATGATAGGAGGACACAAAGTTTAAGTACCCTGCCTCCTCTTTTTTTTCTCTTTGCTCTCCTGTGGACCCTGAATTCCATCTGTCCATTTCCATTCTTTGCATGTGATATATATCCCATTAAGGACAACCCTCCCTCCAGGATTCCAGTTCAACAGTGCACAGTATGCAACTTCAGCTCTGTTTTATTATTCATAATCAAATATAATTAATTCCTTCACATTTTATATTTTTTGCTAATATTATAGAAAAACAGCTTAATTTAATAACAAATTTTTAAAATTTATAAGAGAATGTGCTTCCTTTAATAGCAATAGACCACAGACTGTGATCAGTGTGGGGAAGGGGGAGCATATACACAAGAATTCTGCAAGAGATATGGAGTGAGCTCTGTATGTCTTATCCACATACACACTACTCTTCTAATGATAGCTTTCTGCCAAAACTTTCTTGCTCAACAAATACAAAAATTAAAACTTGTAAATGGGGACTTTAAGAAACTGTTCATCCCTTAAAAATATGGACATAAAATACTGTTTTATGTCAAAAATTGAGAATGATGTGTACCATAAAGGCCTTTGTTCAGAAAGTGTATTGATCATGCTAACCTTTTAATTCTTTTAAGAATTATGCCTTAATTCTACAAAGTTAATTAACTTTATATAAATTGACCTTTTTTCTGATACTTCTGAAATATAATGGGGAAGTACAGGCTTTGGAATCTGATGGGCTTAGTGTAGACTATCACTGTGTAGGTTTAGGCAAGTTCCTTTACTTCTGCAAGCCTTAGCACCCTTGTCCACACAATAAGAGTGCTTTCTTCATCCTTTCAAATACGTGTTTCTTCATTCAACAGAAATTTATTTGGTATTCTGTGTACTGGAAATTATGCTGAATGGTAAGGTTCTCTCTCTCTCTCTCTCTCTCTCTCTCTCTCTCTCTCTCTCTCTCTCTCTCTCTCTCTCACACACACACACACACACACACACACACACACACTAATATACA
Source organism: Ictidomys tridecemlineatus (assembly GCF_052094955.1). Taxonomy (NCBI): domain Eukaryota; kingdom Metazoa; phylum Chordata; class Mammalia; order Rodentia; family Sciuridae; genus Ictidomys; species Ictidomys tridecemlineatus. The sequence continues at coordinate 172,616,437 of NC_135478.1, forward strand.
CATAAAGGGAAAAACAGAATCCCAATCTCCATGGTACTTGTAATCTAGACCCACATATAGACAAGTTATGGTACATTTTGATAAGTATTGTGATGGAGAGATACTATGAAAACACACAGGAAAGGTAAAACATTGTGATAATAGAATAAAATAATGCATAGAGAGTGTCCAGCGTGGCCTTTTTAAGTAGATACTCAGCTATTGTTGCCTTTGGTCTCTCTGTCAATATTTTCACTTCAACTTTATCCTCCTCCTTTCCCACAAGAAGGTAAATTCATAGCTGGTCTAAGCAGTATTGTTCAATAGAAATAAAACTTGCACACATATTTTTAAATTATCTAGTACTTGAAAAAGTTTTTTAATTTCCATAATTTGACATTATATATTTTAGTCTTCAGAATTCAATGTACATTTTATATTTATTGCATCTCACTTTGAGCTAGCTACAGTTGAAGTACTCAATAGACTTATGTCTGGTGGCTACCATATTCAATGGCACAGGTTGATGTTTTCTAATTGACTAGGGTTATGCTTCTTGAGAGGCAGTGCACTATATGTAGAAGCATGTAGTAGAATTTTAATAAATAAGCATCATTTTCATTCTTTCCTCCGGCATCAGGTATCAAAGATAAACTCAAATTTATGGATCCCCCACACAAACACTGCCAAATAACAATAGAATATAGTAGTATATAGTAAGGGTGAAAAATCAGAAAGTAGACACCTTACAATATAGTTATAATCACTATAAGAAAAGATAAAATGTAAACGTATATGTTCTTGAAAATTACTGAAAGTAGATTTTAATCATTCTTACCATACACAAAAAAATGATAATGAGATAATGTGCATGTTAATTAGGTCAATTTAGTCATTCCACAATGTATACATATTTCAGAACATCATGTTTTACATGATAAATATATATGATTCTTTATTTTTTAAAATTAAGTAAATAAAAATTTTAAAAGGGAAGTGAAATGTATGTGAAATCAAGCTACAAAGATAGAGGACAGAATCACCAATTACCTGGAGATGTCTAGAACGGTTTGCAACAAGTACTTAAAATTCAGAAATGTCTGAATATTCCTTCCTCTTCAGGCTCCCTGCTTCCTTATAGAACATGCTTCTTAGTCGTTTCCTGCAACAAAGCACAGTGTTCCCAGGAGGGGCCCCAGCTTTTATCTCCTATCTAGTCCAGCTAGCTACAAGGGACTTTCTTGTAGTTTTGTCAATAGAGAATCTTTCAAAGGATGATTCAGAAGCAAAACATCCTAGAGTGAGCTCTGTATGCCTTATCCACATACACACTACTCTTTAGCAAAAGATTGAGAAGCAGTGGTTGATGATTGACTCTACTCAGCAACTCTGGATAGCTTCTGAAGATGTGCCTCCTCCCTGTGGAGTCCCTGAGCCTTATCATTGAACTAAAAGTCAGGAGGGACATGCTGTAGAAATGTGAAGTCCAGAAAAGAAAATGCTCAAAGATCTTCTGCTCCTACAATAACTTGGATTTGGGAAGATAAGAATACCTTTTTATTTTTTTTTTAAAAAAAAAAAAGGCAATTTTTTATTCATTAGATGTTTTTCAAAGTCTAGGTTTATCCAACCTAGAGGTAAGTTGGATAAACAAAGAGCAAAAATGTACACCAACTTACTATTCTCACTCTGTGACTATCTCCTTTTTATTCTTTATTTTTCTTTCTTTCTTTTTTTGTTTAAGAATTTAACTTTATTTTATTTATTTGTTCATTTTCTATGTGATGCTGAGGATCAAATACCCATCCTAGGCAAGCACTGTACCACTGAGCCACAATCCCAACCCCATCATTACCTTCTTTGACAGAAAACTATTTAGCTGAACTCACTGAGTGGAGCTTTATCCAAACAAACTCAAAGTCTGCATTGGCCCAATAAGGAAAGATGACATGGCCTCTCCAGAACATTCCTTTCCCAAGAGCCCAGAATTCCTACCTGTACCGAGTTTGTGGCAGACATTTAAAACTAAACCCACTGAGTGGTTTTGGCTAAAGGTTGCTTCTTTGAGCATATCTGTAGAATCAATGTATAAAACATGTATTTTTAGATCTGAGTATTTTAGAAGTCATCACTACTTCCTTTAGAAGAAGATTTTATGGCTCTTTCCTGTGGTGTATGTTTATGACTTCTCAACATTATAAAGAAACACTTAGAAAATTCCTGTAATATGTGTATTTTTAAATAGGAGCAATGAATGTTATAATATGGATTTAAGAAGATATGTAGTATTGTATGTCAAGGAACATTGAATTCCCTTTTCAATCTTAAAAATGTTTATATTAGACCTCACAGTTTTATTTTTACCACATCTGAAATAAATTTGCAGCAATACAAAGTGTTTGACATGTGAGAAAATGACTCTCCTTTGAAGAAGGAAAAAAATGAGCCTACTATGGTAGTTTACTACAAGTTATTATCAATTTTTTCTTCTTTATTAATATATCTGAAACATACTTTTTTAACATTGGAATCTCTCTAGGAGGAAGAGTCAGTTCATTTTCAACAAAAATAATTTAAATATATAATTATTTTTCAAACTTTAATGTGTAATAAGCTAAAAACTAAACAGGTTCTTTGTACTTTTATCTGTGGGCCTGTGAGTGAAGACAACTCTAAATAAATTTTTCATGTTTTATGAAGTTGTTCAACAATTCCTCATTTCTCTATATTTTACAGTATATTGTTCAAGCATTTTCTAGGCACACAACATAAGTACTAACTTAAAAGACTTATTTTCTTTTGTAGACAATCATCCAATTATTTTCTTCACATAGAATATTGCAAATAAAACATGCAAATACAAAAAGTCCATTGGTAAGACTTATTCAGAGTTGTTAGGAATTTCTAAATCTATAAAAATATGGGTTTTCCGAAGGCAATGAAGGTGTAGTCAATTATTTCAACAGTGTATTAAAATGATTAGTGTTTTTCTTTAAAACAAGAAGCGATATTTGGTTAAAAAGGCTAACAAACTTTTGTGTTTCAGATTAAACTAATTGGTCATATCATCATATTTCATTGGTTTCTTATCAATTTTTCTAATGTTTTGTAGGAGGAGATAAATTTACCCTCTGCCCTCTAACAATTCATTGAAATGAATTGGCAATGGATAGATGGACAGAATACAAGCATATGAATTTATTTATATGCACAGGGAACCCAGAAGGTGATTACCCAATAATCCAATGAGATTCAGAAAGTTATATGCCCTGCTTCCCAGGAGAGAGTAAGATGAGTCAACATGGGCCATTTGAGGAATAGTAAGTGATTTTCAAGGGAATTGAATAGGCCCACATAATAGCTTATGAGGAGGTCTGGTTTGGAGTGGTGGCATTCCTGTGTCTTCCTTCCTATGATCAGAGTTTAATCTTCTCTGGTTAATGGAATCTTACTGAGGGGATCGAAAGGCAATTGTGTTTCTGTTTGGCAGAGCTGGCCTTTAGGTAGATAATGGAGTTTCAGAGGAAAGCTCTTCCACGTGCTGGGGTGGGAGGTGTGGGATGAGAAGCTAGGAAAGGTTAGACCTGGACTGGAAGGCAGCCTCAAAGACCTTCCAATCACTTGGAATTCAGAACTCAGCATGTCAAAGCGTTATATTATGGTGTATCATTTTCTAAGTTCCTGGCACATTTAGTATACAATTTGGAAAGAGGCAACTAAAATTCCATAGTTTTGAATTAGAATGACTTGATATATTTTGAAATCTTGGGTAAGTTACAACTAGTGTATCTAAAACAAAAGAGAGCTTACTCTATTAATAGAGAAATTGATTAAAAGACAGTCCCCTACTATTCACATACTGGCTATAAACTAGGTAGGCGATGTCTAATATTTTAAGATTTGCAGTTAATTGACTGAATTTTATCTCCACTGAAATGCCTAATGAAACCACAAGCTATTTTCTTTCAGAATAAAATTACTTCTGATATTGCCACAGAAAGTCTCTGGTATAAATTTGCCATTGACAAGAGGATAATCCTAATGATGCTTTTTGACTTAAAATGAAACCAAGCCCAAATAAGTTAAAAGTAAAAGTTGAACCTATATTTTACTTGAGCAAACTTATTCAAAGTCATGGTATGAAATTATCCAACATTTTAACAAAAATGCTATTTGAGGGAAACATATCCTTAGTGATCTAAAACTCCATTTTTTTATAGTTCTCAAATAAGGAAAAAATTATTAACACGTTAATCTGACTTTTCATATTATCACATAAAGCGACTCAAACAATAAGGTCAAATCAGATTTGATAAGTGTGCTAGTAATTTTATTGTTACTATAATGAACAACTTGAGGCTGAGTACTTATAAAGAAAACAAGTTTAGCTCACAGGCTTGGCAGCAGCATTAGAGTTCTCACCAGAATAACCTTAATTCCTTCCAAGGTTCATGAACCCAGTGACTTAAGGACTTCCCACTAGGTCCCGCCATTTTTTAAAAATAATTATTAACTCACATTAATGGTACAGATTAATGGGATTCTCTGTGACATTTCCATACCTGCTCAGGAGTAGTATAGCTGGATCTCATGGTAGTTTTATTTTTAGATTTTGAGGAACCTCCATATTGTTTTCTATAGTGCCTATAATAATTTACATTTCTACCAACAGTGTATAAGGATTCCTTTTTATCCACATTCTTGACAGAATTTTTTTTAGGAGCCATAATATTGGCCATTGGTATTTCTTCTTTTGAAAAGTGTTCAAGTCTTTAGCCTATTTATTGATTGTATTAATTGTTGTTTTGTTAACTTTTGGGGTTCTTTATGTATTCTGGGTATTAATTTCCTCTCTCATGAATAGCTCGCAAAGATCCTTTGATAGGTCACCTCTTTCCTGTTTTCTTTGCTGTGCCAAAGTTTTTTAATTCATTGTAATCCTATTTGTCAATCCTTGCTCTTATTTCCTTAGTGATTAAAGTCCCTTTCAGGAAATCTTTGCCAGTGCCAATATCTGAAAGTGTTTCCCCTATGGTTTCCTCTAATAGTTATAAAGCTTGAGGTTTTACATTAAGATCTTGGATCCACTTTGAATCAATTTTTGTGCAAGGGAGAGATAGGGATTTAGTTTAAGTCATCTACTTATGGTTATCTAGTCTTCCTACCATCATTTTTTGAAGAGACTGTCTTTTCTCCAGTACGGTGTTTATTTCACCTTAATTGAGAAACAGATCACGGTAGAAGCATGGGTTTATTTAGTCCTCTTTTCTGTTCCATTGGTGTATATTTTATGTCAATGCCATATGGGTTGTTAGTATGGCTGTGCTGTATATTAGAAATCAGGTATTGCAATATCTCTAGCATTGCTCTCTTTGCTCAGGATTGCTTTGGTTATTTGAAATCTTTTGTATATCCATATGAATTTATAAAATTTTCCTGTTACTTTGATGAATGTCATTGCTATTTTCATGGGAATTATATTAAATCGGTAGGTGGCTTTTGGTAGTATGGCCATTCTAATATTAATTCTCCCAATCCATGAACATGGGAGGTCTTTTCCCCTTCTAATGTCTTTTAAAATTTCTTTCTTGATGATTATAATTTTCATTGTAAAAATTTTTACTTTCATGATTAGGCTAATTCCTAGACTTCTAAAATTCTTTTGAGGCTATTGTGAATGAAATTGGTTTCCTTGATTCTATAGAAAAGCTACTGATTTCTGTGTGTTGATTTTGTATCCTGCTACTTTGCTGAATTTATTTATCAATTCAAAGAGTCTTTTTATAGTGATTATAGGATTTTCTAAGCACAGAACCATGTCCTCTGCAAACAGGGATAATTTGACTTTCTCCTTTCCAATTTGTATTTCTTTTATTTCTTTCTTTTGCCTGATTGCTCTGGCTAAAATTTCAAATACTATGTTGAATAGGAATAGGGAGAATGGACAACTTTATCTCATTACTGATTTTGGAAGAAATGTTTTCACTTTTCCCTACTCAGTATGTTGTTGACTATTGGTTTGTCGTGTGCAGCCTTTATTAGATTGAGTTGTGATGCTTCTATACCTAGTTTCTTCAGGGCTTCTATATGAAGAGATATTGAATTTTATCAAACACTTATTCTGCATCTATAAGATGATCATATGATTTTATTCTTGATTCCATTTATATGCTTTTTAACATTAATTGATTTGTATATGTTAAATCCTACTTGCATGTCTGGAATGAAAGAAACCAGTTTGATCATGGTGCATAATACATTTAGCATGTTTTTTAGTTTGATTTGCAAGTATTTTATTGAGGAAATTTGCATCTAAGAATATATAAGATGATATCAGTTGAAAATTTCACACAGGAATTGGAGGAAATAATAAGGTTTATAAGGACACGTTATTTACACATATATATACATACATGCACTGTCACTCTTATGTGTCTAGCACTGTACTAGGCTTCTGAGGGAACACACACTAGTGGAGATAGGTAAACAAATAGTTTCAATAAAAAAATAATCTTCATAATAGGACATGCCATGGAAGCAGATGCAACAATTCTGGCAAATATGAAAGGATCAGGATCAGTTTAAGGAATAAAAAGGACTCAACAGACAAGGCATGAACACACTGAAAGTAGCAGTTTCTAACCTGTTATCTAGGAAGGAGAAAATAAATGGTAAAGAAGTAACATGTTACCTACTCTTATTCCACTTATACTTACTTGGTTTTAAAATACTTATTACAGTAGGCAATACCTTGCAGTAGACATTGTCCCCATTTTTAAAGATCAGAAAATATTCATTTATTTTAAATTCTATAAAATTTAAAATAAATTACTATAGTATCTGTTTCTTACACTTATTTCTTCTGTAATAAATTTCACCCATTGAAAGAAGTAGAAATAAATATAACTGCATGCATAAAATCTTCTTAAGTTATAAGTGGAGTAAAAATCCTAAAAGGATAAAAATAAGAGATTAAGAAAACTTCTCAATATATATAATAATGCAATAACAGAAAAACTCAGTTTTTAAATAGTCTTTCTATATAAGTGCTCGAAGATAAATGGGCAAAAATTACAACAGCTAATTTAACAAAAAAGAGAAAGTTTTAATGTGTAACAAAGTTTAAGCAAGCTATTATCAAAGGAATACAAATTAAAATACTAATCAATTCCATTTTACATGTGCCGAATTGAAAGATTATAATTCTCAATTCTACCACAAGGTAGAGGTTACAGGTGCACATTGATGGCCCCCAACTCTTTGGGGATTCAATTTTCCTTTTATTTTCCCTATACTGGCTCATCCTAAAATATACTAGGTTTTATCCTTGTTTCCTAGACTCCAGGGAATTTTGTTGCTATTCCTTGAGGATACTAAAAGCACTGTAGGGTTTCATAAAACCAAAGCTCCTGAGAGTTAGAAAAGATGTTATTTTTCAAATGAATGGAAATGAGAAAATGGAAGCAGACTTTAGATTTATCATAGAAAAACTTATAAGATAAACAAATGAAAAGAGGAAATCTGCTTTTCTTAGTTTCATGCTTTGATTTACATTTGACCCTGATGGTAGGGGTCTCTCAGAAGGAACTGTCTGGCATCATGGGAAGCAGCAGGATTTCAAGGGGAATGATATACATGAACTTAAATCGTGCTTCCAGAAACCAGAGACAGGCCCAGAGGACTATTTAAATATCAATTAGCAGAATTAATAATTTAGTTCTACTACCAAAAAAATACTTCTCCCACCTGGCACAGTGGCACTGGCCTGTAATCCCAGCAGCTTAGGAGGCTGAGGCAGGAGGATGGCAAATTTAAAGCCAGAATCAGCAAAAAGCTAGGCACTAAGCAACTCAGTGAGACCCTGTCTCTAAATAAAATACAAAAAATGGGCTGGGGATGAGGCTCAGTGGTTAAGTGCCCCTGAGTTCGACTCCCAAGAGCCCCTACCAAAAAGAAAAAAACACTTCTCCCAGTTGTACAGACAGCAATGTCATGCATTACTTCCAACACAAAAATAGCAATGATAGACTCAGATCTCATTAACAGGAGAAATTAATTTCACACTAAAGTTACTCATCATTAAATATTGCCCAGAGATTTTTAGTACAATCTGAGTGACTGAATTACACCACCATATGAACTTAATTGACGCTAGACCATTTTTTATTTTATTAAAAAATCCCGAGACTAAAAACACAAGATCTGATTATGCATTTAGTTTTTTTTTTCATTTTCTACACTCATTTTCACAGTCCTGATAACAAGTGATTGAAAAAATCAGAGCTCCACACTAAATAACTAATTTTAGTTCAATAAAGACTGACAAGATATTATAATCTATTTTATGAGAGAGGATTTGGGCTGAATTTAGTTAAAATGACTTCAGTAAGTGGATAATGGAATATTTATCTATGTTGGAAGAGAAACCTGGGATGCACAGCTTTCTGCTGCTGCTGCTGCTGCTGCTGAGAAGCTTTAAGTAGAAAGTTTCCAGTCACATTGGACTATTATGTTTCTAATTGCCCTTATTAACAGAAGAAAAGGAAGTGAAAGATTTTCTCTGGAGAATCTTAGACACCCTGCTGTTTTCAAACAAGTTAGATAGTATTGGTCAATACATTTTAAATTTACAATTTAGGTTTTATCATCAAAAGAACAATGGTAAGACAGAACTTTGAGAAAACCAAAAGCAGTTAGACACTTTGTTTTGATCAATGTGTGGACTTTAGCCTTTTCCACAGACCAAATGTGTCCCTTCATGTGTTTTTTGTTTTGCATTATTTTGTTTTTCTTTTTTTACCTTGAGTGTTCTGCATCTTAAATATCTATTTAGCTGATAAACAGTAATCAAACTTGTTTGCATTTTTGTCCCTTGTAAATATTCTTTTTGACAAACTACCAACTTCTGTCATCGCTATGGATACAAATGATGCTTCTTGCCGGAAAATCAACACTTACCATTCTGTACTTGAAATCCTGCTATAGTATGTATTTTATAGCATGTTTGAAGAAGATTTCTATACTTAGCAGAGGAATTTTCCAGATTTTCCAACATTGGATGTGTGTGGCATTAGGTTAAAAAGTCTTAATATCTGTGTGTATATGTTAGGGATAGGAAGTTGGAGAGTGTTTTTTTCCATTGAATTATTCCTTGGTATTATCTAATTATCTAAATTTTCTTATTCTTCACTCCAATACTTTGGCTTTTTATTGCATCTATCATTCACTAGCTCTGTCATGCATATCCATTTTTAGTCACATTTATTTCTAAATCTCATATTTGAAAGAAAAGTATCTTACTGATTTAAAGGCAACAAAATAGAATTGCCTGATAGCAAGTGAGTAAAATATTTAGGAAGATGAGAAAGTCCATCGTCAAAGAACAATTGCAGCAGATGGGGTTAAAAAATTAAGAGGCAAGGGAGACTTTATTTAAGACTTGCAATAGAGGAGACAGATTGATTCACCTCCCTTGAAACAAAATGCCAGAGGATTTTTAAACACTGTGATGAGCTCCATGAAAAAGTACTGGAGGACTTGAGGAGCACGGGGTGAATTTGGTCATTGTGGTTGGCCATCCATGTTTGCTAATTGACACTTATCAAAATTAGGCTCCCACCTTCTCCCAGAGACTGGGAGATAGAAACTCCAACTTTCTTAATGACTTTTTTCAAAAGGATGGTTCCCACTAATTTGAGAAAGACATTCATATAGAAGATTTATATCCTAAAGGGGCAGAGAGAGAATTTATAATTTTGAAGTTTTCTAAAGAAAAATGCTCTAAGAAAAGGGAGTTTAGGGGCCTATAGTCAGGGACAAGCTCATCTCAAGTTTATTCAAGCTGTGGGGAATATTTAGGCTCTCTTGCTCAACAAGATCGGGGGTAAACTAATAGGTAACAAGAGATTTTCTAGACAGGCATCTTATGTGGTAGTTAATATTGAGAATAAGGTCAAGTTCAGATATGTTACTGGAACAGGCATCCTCCAGAACCAGACATGAGCCATGAGCCATGTTGCCAGGAACCAGGGCTTCCTGGTTGTCTTTGATCACAGATTGTCTGATTGAGTTTGACATTCCTTTGAAGAATCTTCTACCTGATTACATCATGTATTCAGTTTGTATTCTTTTTCTCATGCAACACACATTCACCCATAAAATTTAGCTTCATGGAAAATTTATTACTCCCTTTCCCCCTCTTTGGTAAGTAATTAGAACCTTATGTTTCCTCAACAATATCTAATTTTTACTCTATAATGCTACTTTATATTGTTACCAGAAGGGAACATAGAAACCCACAGCCTTCTACAAGTTAGAAATGAAAGAGAATGGAAATATACAATATATTGCCCTCTACTTTTTCCTAAGTCTTATTAACTCTTGTGAACTTATCTGGAACTTCATGAAGCTGCCTGCTATGGTGACAAAAGTGTGACCTTTTTCAGTCTTAAGATGACGTGAAGTCATGTGATGGATGATACTGGAGATAGGGATCTTCTTCAGTTTTGTATCTCAACCTTAGAAATATGTAAACGTTTAGAAAACATCATATTTGTTCCTAAGTCTGAGCTCTATCCAAGGTTTCCTAGAGCTCCTTAGGGTTTACATTCTCAAGGCCCTTCCTTGACTCTAAGTTTCACCTACCTAACTCTTGATTTTACTCACACTTCACTTTCCATGACTGTTTCCTTCTCTAGACTCAGCCTTGATGCATTGGTCTTCCCACAAACAATCATCTAAGGCATTACCATGTGTGCTAGTCAGTGTTCTCCTTCAGAAAGAACCAGTAGAGTATGTATGTGTGGGTTTCTTAGGTTGGATTCAAGGATTGCAGAGGCTAAAAAATTCCATGGTAGTGATTTGAAAACTGGAGAACTCACCTCATAGCAGGGCTCAGTCCAAGTATCAGGGAGGCTAAGTGGGAAACCCCAAGCCTGAGGCAAAGGCCCAAGAGCCTCTGGTGCAAGTCCCAGGGTCCAAAAATCCAAAAACTTGGAGCCTGATGTCCATGGACACTATCAAGAGAGAAAGTTTCTGCTATGGAAGAAAGAGAGAGAGAGAGAGAGAGAGAGAGAGAGAGAGAGAATTGTTTTTCCCCTTCTGAAGTTTTCCTGTTCTATCCAGGCCCCAGAGCATTGGATGGTGCCAACCCACTTCCCCTCACTCATCTTCTCTGAAATACCACAGACACACCTAAAAGTAATGATTTGCCAATTCAACAGGCATCTCTCAAGCGAATCAAGTTGCCACTCATAATTAACCATCATACCAGGCAATGTATTAAAAGAATTTATTAATGAGTTTGGCAATGTAAGACAATTGTATTCATGCAGAAATTATTTTAAATGTGATATTTAACATTTTTTACTTTTACTTTAGCCACTCGGCACCACTGGATTTTCATAGACTCAATCTTCCTTTGCCTCTTCTTTACTTTACCCCCAAATTTATCTTCATTCCTCATGCAGAGCCGTTTTAACTTTCCCTTTTTCATGGTCTCCTTTTAAAAAGTAAGGCTTTAAAGGAGTTACATCTTACTATGAAAGAGTGTTATCATGGTATTTCCCTGAGTATAAACATTGTTGTGAAAAATCTATTGCCAGCTATTAAAATAACCATCTCCATCCCTTTCCATCATTTTATGTCCTTTTTTATAGTGTTATCTGGGTGTGGGATGCTAGGCTTAACATGCTCCAAGCTCACATGAAATTAATTGTATCCAAAAGCTAAATTTGTAAATAGGAAGCTAAATGAAAATGTGCATCATTTATTTAAGGCACCTCTTTGCTCAATACTGAGCTAATAAACATAATAGAACTCTCCTAGGGCCAAGAAGAGAGGTTTAAACCTCTGTTCTTTTCCTTCCTGGATTCTGTACAAGCCATGGTCCTCTCTGGTATCACATCACCCTCTTCAATTCAAAATTATTTCATAACAGATTGTGTGTGTGTGTGTGTGTGTGTGTGTGTGTGTAGTGTGATGCCAGGGTCTTGCACATGCATGGCAAATGGTTTATCACTGAGCTACACCTCAGTCTAACATTTTATATTTCTAAGTGTTCACATTCATTCTTTGACTTTAAAAGGGGGTACTTACTGTCTATCAAAGCAGTGTGAATTTCAAATAGAGCTTAGAACAGTAAACTACAAAATAAATAGTAAATGTTCATATGGTAGAAAGTGCTAATAAAATAAAGTAGGGGTGTTGGATAGAGCAAAGGGAAGATAGTACCTATTTTGTATGGCATGGTCAAGACCTCTGTAAGCATGTGATATTCAAAAGGAGGTTTGAGAGATGAGGAGCCAACTGTGAAAGTATTTAAGGAAGAATATTCCTAGTAAAGAAAAAGGCAGAGGAAATGCTATAAGTGGCGCTTAGCCTAACATACTCAGGAGACAGGAAAATATAATGTGGCTGGGATATAAACAGAGAAGAGTGGTAAGACATGGAGTGAGAGAAGAAAGCAGAATAGAAAGCTTTGTAGACCCTGTATGGAATTTTGATTTTTTCCTTAATCACATTACAGGGTATTTTTTAATAAGTTGAAGTTTTTTTCCCTAAAAAAATATGTTTGCTTTGTGGAGATTATATATGGGCTATCTTTAAACTTGAAGAGTCAGCCAGGCACAGGTACATGCCTGTAATCCAGTGGCTTGGGAGACTGAGGCATGAGGATCGAAAGTTCAAAGCCAGTCTCAGAAAAAGCAAGACACTAAGCAACTGAGTGAGACCCTATCTCTAAATAAAATACAAAATAGGGATGTGGATGTAGCTCCATGGTCAAGTGCCCCTGTGTACCAACTTCCATTCCCCCACCCCCCCTCAAAAAAAAAAACTTTGATGAGTCATCTTAACACTTCTGGTGCACTCTATTCAAATTATCCTCTACTCTAATTTAATTCATTTTTCTTGAGTCCTTCTTGTGCTCCTGGCATTGGGCTAGAGATCCAACAATATCGAGCACATTGTTTTGACACCCAAGAACACACAGCCTCAAGTCAGTTAATTTTGTTTACTTTGTCTACATTCTTACAAGAGTCAACTGACTTTCCATGAGCTTTTCTCTGGATCTTGGATATGATCTATTTTTTTAGTTCCATACTATATTCTTCCATCCACAAAAGAAATGTTTACGATGCACCAGCATTTCCTCATAACCTTGATGTTTGTTTCAATTTCATGATCAGCCTTCCAAGATCTCTTTAGTAATAAAAAAAAAAAATTCTCAGTAGAGAATAGGAAAAGAACAGCTCCAGTATAGACCTTTTCTTTTAAAGTGGAATTCCAAGTTAATTCAAGATTGGGATTATTTTAAGTAGCCTGGGAAAATACCTATAATGCTCAATTAAAGAATGGTGTTTCTGTATTGGGTCACATCTACCTCCTGCTCATGTTGACCTGCAAAGTGCAGAGTACACTGCCCCACAGTCTGTCCTCCAGATATCCTTGGCTGAGCTTCAGAAGCTGGGTGATGAAGATGGGAGAATTCTGTGAGAAGAACCCAAGAACTCTGGGAAAGAAACCAAAAGCCAAAGCAAAAACCAATTTTCTCTGAGGCTGAATCTCAAGAAGCATAAAGTGGGAACTTTCTTTATACTCTTGAATATTCATCCTGCCCCCTCTCTATCTTCCCTTCTATTTTCATTGGACTTTAAATTTTTAAGATTTTTTTTCAATCTAATATGCTCACTCTCTTTTTCCCTATTTTATCCTGCTAATTTTTCTGCTTTCTCTTTTTTCCTCCCATAATGCAAGACATACTTTTATTCAACCAGAATCATTAAAGGACCATACCTATGAACATTTACTTTGAAGGAAAAGGAAAGCTCAGTTTTCTGAACTTTCATTCTTCTTGGAGCAAGAATGTCTCTCAATAAATTCTTCTCCTTAAAAAAAGAAAGAAGACAGAAAGAAAAACTCATACTTTGGCTGTTGAACTCTTTGGCAACAATCAAATATTGTATCTAACAGATCTAGTTTTATTGGAGTTCAAGTGCTGGTTAATGGAAACACTCTAGACCACCTCTCACCTTTGTGAAAAGAACTATTTCTTAATAATAAATTTAGCAAAGTACAGCTGTAGAAATATTTCAAGTTTCATAGGAATATGTGTTCTTTTTACTCCTGTAAACACACACATCAGGGACTTATTTGGAGAAAACCTAGATGTCACGGAGAAATGTAGCTATAGAGATCAATGAGCCGAGTGCCCACCAATAGTGAAGAAAAATTATCCATAACCCTACAATGGTTAAGGGTGGTAACATTTGAATGAAAGGCTATGAAAATGTAGCAATAGCTGCTTTGCTAAGAATGGTGGTCAGGAGGCACTTTTAAGAAGGATAACACTGAGCTGAGCCACAGACAACAGACAGAGGGAGGTAAGAAGCAGGGTCCAGGTGGAGGAAACTGTCTGTATAAAAGCCAAGAGTCCAGGCACTGCAAGACAAAGCGTGAACTTGAAAGGTTTGCATGGAAAAGGAGATTCTGGTGGGAAGACATGATCATGGCCAACCCTGTGTGCTGATCTAAGGAGCTCTGGCTTTACCTGAAAACAAAGAGAAAGGCTCCAAAACTTTTCTGGCAAGGCCAGGGAATGAATGGGTTTGCATTCATCCAGTGGTCACTCTGGCAGTAGGAAGGAGGGTGGTAGGATGGTTAATTTTAGGTGTCTACTTGACTGGGCTAAGGGATGCCCAGAGAGATGGTAAAACAATATCTCTGCTTCTGTCTGTGAGGGCATTCCTGAGGAAATGAGCATTTGAATCAGGACACTGAGTTAAGAAGACTGCCTTTTTATGAGGGTGGGCATCATCTCATCTATGAAGGCCCATATGAAACAGAAATGCCGAAGAATTAATTCCCTGTCTTCTACCACAGGACATCAGAACCGCCCATCCTCAGGATTTCGCCTTGGGCTAGTAGTTTTGCCATCAGTTCCTCAGGTTCTCAAGCCTCTGGACTGAATTATATCACCAGTTTTTGCTAGTTCTCCAGCTTAGCTCTTTCCCTCTATAGAAAGATTTTTGGTTTAATTTTTAAAAATCATCTATGTTTACCACCACTTCCCCAGTTTAGTCTATCCTCTGAAGAAATGTCACACTTACAGACATTACATTCACATGTTCCACAAACCCTTCATTATGAATCTGTTTGGGTATGTACTTGCAAATATTTTGTTTCACTATGTTTTATCCCTTAGGCAATGTCATGCACATATCACTGCAAACAGAACAGTGAAGCAGGAGTGGAATAGCAATGCCCTATAGTCACCATGTCTATCAATTCCTCCTTGTCGTTGTCTCTTGATTTTGTTCTTTTCTCACTCTATCCCCTACCAGTATTATCCTAAAATGGGATCTGGGTCACATGCTACTTGGGATACTTTATCAGAGTCCTTGAGTAAAAGTAATAAAAATGAATTCTCCTTGATTCATACAGAAAATTAATCTCTTGAAACATCATGGGGCAACTTACAAAATCATCAGGAAGGTAGCAAAACTGGATTTTGGCAATGAGAAAAAAAAGAAACAGAGAGAGATTCCATAAGCAGACTCTAGCCTGTCATCCCACAAAGACAGTCTAGTAGATACTGCATTCCTCTGACCAAAATGACCAGCTGCCCACAGAAACTAGCTATGGTAGTCACTACTAGAAAAATTCTCCACAATTGCTGCTTTTCATCATTAACTCCACATTCAAACCCCAGCTGGCTGTACCTGATTGCCCAAACCTAGGCCACAGGGCCATACCCTGGTTTCCACATTTGTAGGAAAAGCAAATATCTAGGTTTCAACTTCTGTAGTGGAAGGCAGCACCCACCCTAAGACCTGAATTGTGGAGAATTCTCCAACTAGAAAAAGGGAAGTGCATATGGGGTGAAACAATCGTAACTAATTTAACCTCCCAGTTCTAATCCCTCATTTCACTGTTGTATCCCAAGCATAGTTCTGGAAGTATGCTGTGGATTGATGATATAAATATCAAGAATGCAAGTACCTGGGAGCTGGTGTGTAACTCAACGGTAGAGCACATGCTTAGCATGTGCAAGGCCTTGGGTTGAACCCTAGCACTGAATGAGTGAATGAATGAATAAATGAATGAATGAATGAATGATTGAAGTACACAATTTAAGTCCTTCCCAAATTATAGCTATCATATTGTGCCTCTTTTTTGGCTCTACTCTTTTTTCAATCTAGTATTCCAAAAACATTCCATTAACTGATCTACCTTACACATACAGCCTTTTATTATTATTTTCCAACAAATTCTCCCCACTATGATAATAATCTTAAAATTAACATGTCACTTTTGCCCATTCTCTACAAAAACTGTTGCAATCCACTTATGTCCTCTGCCTTCTTCATCATTCTACTTGAGAAGCAAGGAGAGTCGCAAAGCCATTATAAAGAAACACTTATTGTGAAATCACACAGTATTTATTCACGCTAGTAATAACTACACCTTTATTCATAAACACTCATTTTAGATCAATTTCTACTTTTACTTGGAGACATTTTTTGCCTCTACAAGTAAATGATAAATTATCAAGAGGCAAGGACCATATCTTCAATTGTGTCCCTTCTGCCATACCTACCATGTTGCACACAGAATCTATACCATGTGTCTGTGGAACAGCTGAGCAGGTGTCTATCCAGCCATTGTCAAATATCCCTACACAATTAGAAGAAATTGAGGATTTTTGATCCAATTCTTATGAAACTTAGCTTGTTTTCTTCTCGTCCCAAAGCTGTTTGTCATTGCAGGGATAATACAAAGTTTACTTCCAACTAGGAACCAGGAAGGATGACTCAGCATAAACTCACTGTCATTACTAGGAACATGTGAAGCAAAAGTGCAGGTGATGCCAGTAGTACCATCTTTATATGGGAAAGGCAGCATTATTATAAATGGAAAGAGTAAATTTCTGCATGGCAACATATAATCTTTTCATGACTTGCACAGTTAAAACTGAAAATATATAGGAATCATTTATGAATCTGATTATTTTGTCATTGTCACAGAATGACATATTAATTGGGCAGTAAATTTACAAAATGCCCTTGTGAATACAAACAAAATGTGTCTTTTGTAGATTTATCAAAAAACAGATGCCCATTCTCACACCAAGTTTCTTTCTGATGCTGTCAGAAACAATACTTCTGAGAAAGTGAGTTTTGGCAGATGGCATTACAATTCAAATAAAATGAAATAGGCTTCCAAGTGCATCCATATTTCCTTGTCATTGTGAATGCCAGAGGAATTTTTAAAGTTCTTAATGTTTCTTTCTGAGTGCCCTCATAAATATAACTTATGCTATATTGCATAAATACTGAATTTTAAATTATGACTGTATTGTAGTTGAAATACTGTATGTTGATATCTTTCTGTTCAATCAAAGCAAATATGCACTATATCTCTTCTACAAGGAATTCAATAAAAAATTTGGACAACTGGACTTATATGCCCACTAAAAATGCAAAGCATTTCAAAGACTAGGGTATCCTGTTAAAGGGTGGGTACCTAATGGTTATTGACACAGATGGCTAAGTCTTTCCTTGCATGCAGCTCTCCACATTTTCATCCTGATATGTAGAACTTTAGGAAGCCTAAGAAAGGACAATCCCAAAAGCTTGTTTAAGGGGATTCTGGAACTTCCATCTCCCACCCTCACCAAGAAAATAATATAAAGTTCTAGTTAGAACATGGGGCAAATTAATTTCCCCATCATGGAGTTATTAGAAAGGAACAAATTACATGATTCATGAAAAGCAGTCATACATACTGTCCATGCCTGATACATAGAATCAATAGATTATATAAACTGCTGCTCATTCTAGTACTCTCATGTTGCTAAATTACTGAGTGAGGCACAATAGGGCATAAAAAACTAAAAGAGAACATAATGTATATGTTGTGATAGGAACATGAATAGCACTTATTGAAGTCATTTTTTTTAATATCAACTCCTCTCAGAAGAATTGTCAGGTAAAATATTGACTCACAACTCAGCTGAAGGAGCAGTGCTCTATAAGATATCTCTGGTCTAATCCACACCCTGCTGTAAATGACCACACCTTTCCTTGAGTACCTATGCATATTTCTATCATAACATGTTGCAACTTACCAAATCTCTTGTTTCTCCCCACAACTATACAGCAAACCCCACAATAGAAAAAAAAAACCTTGAAATCTCTAGCTCTTAGAATAGTATTTAAATAATGTTGAATGAATAATAAATTTTATAATATTCAATATGGAATTACCAGTAAATGAAATAAAGAATATTGATTCATATCTCTCTTCACTATGGTATATATAAAGTATAATAGAAGAAATGGAAATGAACCAAACAATATCTGAAAACCTCTTCCATTTCTATGATTTTCTTAAGTATCCTATTGATTTGTATGTATTTTGCTGGGAACATGTGGTATTGGGCATCTTTATTTACAATAAATTCTATGTGTAATGAGAGTTTAAATATGAATTGCCCTTAGGAAAATAGTTTTAAAAATTTGCGTTCTGTCTTAATGGTAAGAGATTTTATTTAGGTATCAAACATGAAAGATTAAATTTATAAGTATTTAATGTGGTTATTTTGCAAAATTAAACTAAGAAAACTCTCACAAAGTGTTATTGCTGAATTCGTGGTTTTGTAAAATGTCATAAAATGTAGTGTTATTAGTCTGGTTGTTTAAAGCATGGGGTATCCATATGGGGAAATAAAAGTTACTGAATGTCTATGTTACCATAAGAAATGTAACTAAACCTTTAATGCCTTTTTCTCATAGTCTTTACTAAAACATTTTCTTTAATTCATATGTGCTTTTCCAATATCAGTATTAGGGTAATCACAAGAAATGAAGTTAGCTTTTTAGGATACGGCTAATATCAACTTTTATATGGGGCTCTCTAACCACAAGAACACCAAATTAAAAGCTGACTTTTTAGAATGGAGTGTTACAGCACCAGGCGTGGTGAAACATGCCTGTGATCCCAGAACCTCTTGAGGCTGAGGCAGGAGGATTTCAAAGCCAACCTCAGCAACAGTGAGGCGCTAAGCATCTCAGTGAGACCCTGTCTCTAAATAAAATACAAAATAGGGCTGAGGATGTGGCTCAATGGCTCAGTGCCCCTGAGTTCAATCCCTGTTTCCAAAAGAAAAAAAAAATGTAATATACAACCACGGCATTAGTGGAGCGGTGAGCCCCATTCCTTGTCCTACTCAAACAGCTATCTGGGACTGCTCTTCAGAGAGGAGTGAAGACATTTCATCTTACCTTGCCACAGTGAACGCCTAATTCCTTTAATAATTGTCTATGTTGAGCATCCAGTGGTTGGTTCTGAGGACACAAAGATGAGTAAGATTTTCTCCCTGTTTTCAAGCTCCTCAGGTCGGTAATGAGACAGGATCAGAGGGTGAGAACACACTCTACAGCACTCAGTAGCAACACCCCTTCTCTGTAGTCTATAGTTTTCCCATCCTCTGCATTGTTTTTGTTTTTTTCTTTTTCATTGTTTTCTCAGAGTTTCTTCCAGTCTCTCTTGTGGTCCTACTGACTTTTCCAACTGTTACCTTTCACTATGGAGCTTCCTCAGTCACGGCAGATTTGTCACTATTGAACCTGTGTCTCCATTAGGTTTCTAAGTAAAATATTTTAGTAGTATATTTCAATATATAAAAATTTTATATATTTATTTTATATATTTATATATTTATATTTATATAAATATATAAATATTTTAGTACTAGATTTCAAGGTTTTTTTAAAAAATCATCTTTTATTTATTTTTTACATAAAGATATCCTTTCTAATATGGTGATTCTAAACATGGATTTTGTCTAATTTACAAGTATTAGTATTGAGGGATAATAATTGATCAATCTTTTAACAAAATAGTAGATTTTTTAATCATTTAATTTTTTTCTAAAAGAAAAATATCACCTGATCAATGACCTTGTTCTAATGAAAATATCATTTTATATTAATTATAATTTTCACCATAAGCTGTTTATTTGTAGTACTGGTATGACTCTGGTTTATGAATTAAAGAAATATTTTACTGGTTGTTATTTTACATTTTTACTAATAAAAGACCATACCATAATACCTTTGAAAAGGTTCATTTATATGTGTGTTAAATAGGAAATATTAATCAAGCAAAATGATATTTGCTTTTAGGTGTATTTCTTTATGGATTCCAGTTGCATCCTGTTATTGTTGGGATATGAGGTGTGCGCCAAAAGCTCATGTGTAGGACAGACATTTCAAGGATCTTCAGAGGTGAAAAGATAAGATATTGAGTACAATAATGTAATAAATGGATTCATTGATTTGATGAATTAATAATTTGAATTGATTAATAGGTGGTAACTGGAGGCAGATATGGTCTGGATGAAGGAAGTGAGACACAGAGGGAGTGTTCATGGGAATTATATTATCCCTGGCTCCTGACACTCAAGCTCTCTGCTTCCTGGTTGTCATGAACTAAGCAGATTTCCTCTGCCATGCCCTTCTGCCATGATGTTCTGCTTGACCTTGGGCCCAGAGTCAGCTGACCACATAGACTAACCCTCTGAAATTGTGAGCCAAAATAAATTTTTTTCTTCTCTAAGTTGATCTTGTCAGATCTTTTAGTCACAGAAACAAAAACTGACTAACATACCTTCCTTTGTATCAGTTGGTATCTTTTTTATAAATCAGGTCTCTTATTTCCAAGGCCAAAACTGCTAAATGTCAGTCTCCTTATTCTGACACCCCCAAGTTGAGTATCCACAAGAGGGAAAGAATGAAAAGACTCCTCATATTTAATAATTTTCCAGTCATCATACTTCATACCGGATTTTATTAATTCTCTTCCATATTTCAAATAGTTCCAGGAAACTTTGTTATTCTAATAATTACGAGGTAAATATACCAGTGATTTTTACCTGCTGCACACTCTATATATGGACTCAAGTTCCTTCATCACTCACTACTCCATAAAGTCCTGTTGCTACCATTAGAATTGATGATGATGAACACACTTGAATCAAACTGTGAAAGATGATGTATTAAGAACTGTGTAATGATTTGAACGACCAACAATAAAGTAAAAAAAAAAAATAAAATAAAAATAAAAAGAAAAAAGAAAAAAAAAAAAACAACAACAACAAAAAAAAAAGAATTGATGATGATGAAGAAGAAGAAGAAGAGGAGGACAGCAACAGCAGAGCAATAGCAATATTAGTGGTAATAATCATAGTGGCACCTACAGTTGATTCAGTGCCAAGAACATTAGGCATTCTACATTTCTATTCTTTACATCATGTAGAATTAAAAAGAAAAAAAAAAAACTGAGGGCTGGGGATGTGGCTCAAGCAGTAGCGCACTCGCCTGGCATGCATGCAGCCCGGGTTCCATCCTCAGCACCACATACAAATAAAAATGTGTCCACCAAAAACTAAAAAATAAACATATTCTCTCTCTCTCTCTCTCTCTCTCTCTCTCTCTCTCTCTCTCTCTCTCTCTCTCTCTCTCTCTCTCAAAATAAATAAATAAATAAATAAATAAATAAAAAATAAAAAACAAAACAGGCTATTCATGGAAACCCAACATTCAAATAAGACTTGTCTGACATCAAAGCCCATAATGATTTTCTCCAATATATTTACTTAAATACTTAACTTGAATTTAATTTAATGCTAGTATAGCCAGGTTGCTATTTGCAAGCTACAACTTAGAAAATATTATTTTAGTATTATATAACTAATCTTATCTTGCTTTGGAATCTTCATTGCTCTCTGTGCAGGTAAAGAAAACTTGCCAACTAAAGATTTATCT
This sequence comes from Ictidomys tridecemlineatus, assembly GCF_052094955.1. NCBI lineage: Eukaryota > Metazoa > Chordata > Mammalia > Rodentia > Sciuridae > Ictidomys > Ictidomys tridecemlineatus. The sequence goes on from NC_135478.1 coordinate 172,638,243, forward strand.
ATTATCTTTAGTTTAAAACAGCATTATGAGGAGGGGGCCCACAGTTCAGGTTCTCTATCAGCCTTTTCCCCAGAGAGTCTCTCTGCTCTTCCATCCACTATGGGAAGCGTGGCAATGAGGGCGGGTCTGTGCTCTGCCTGTGTTTTCTGCTTTTGTTGGTTCATGCTGCAATATGACTTACACTTGTTTGAGTCATGTTCTTTGCCTTTAGCCTAGAGTAATGAGGACTGAGTTATGAGGATTCCACACCCTGCATCCTATCTCTTCCAGGGCTTTGCACCTCCAGATCTTACCCCAACCAAGGTATGTGGAGGTCACAAACCAATTCCTCACTCTTTTTCTTTATACCCCTATCTGAACAGTCATAAATCTCTTAATAAATGATTGGTTAAATAGAAAAGCCACACACAAGGAAATATAAAAAACCATATTAATATGTTTTTAAAAACTTTGTCACTGATTATAATAAATACATTAGTCTAAATGCCCTGTGTGTATAAGAATCAATCCTGAAAATGCAAACACAGAATGATATGAGGCCAAATTTTAAATGTAGCTTAAGGTCTTGACCCAATAATTGCATCAATTATTAACAACTTAGCAATGGTCTGTGTACCAATCAATATTTTCAGTGCTTTTGTCTTCCAAAGGCACTGACAAGTAAAACTGTGATTCCCTATCTCAGAGCACAGGACCCTCCTAAGCTCTCTGCTTGCTTTGTCTGTCTTGTATCACTGCTGTTGAAGAGTTTGAAGTTTACTTTATTCTCCTGAAGTTGCTGACTCTCGCATCAACTGTCACGACTCAGTATGATGCATACACAGTCCAGTTGTTGCCACAGGTACAAATCACTGCTCCATTTGGGCCTTTAACATTTCCTGCAAGCCTGGCATGTAAGTGAGACAAGCCTACGGGGCAGCTTCATTTGCAGGTTTGGCTGGCTCTTTCCATGCCAGGGAAAGAAGCTGACACAGACTCTGACAGCTCTCTATGGGTAGTATTTTCCATCAGGTGAGGTGCTCTCCAAGAGTTTTTCCAGTGTTTTTAGGCATCGGGATACCTTGTAGGCACAGCAGGCAGCGTGTTTTCTATTCTCCGTCCCTTTATATTTGACTTGCTGTGGGAAACATTAGGAGATCTCACCTGCAGCTTTTTTTCCGTATTCCTTTGTTTCCTTCTACCGTGAAGCAAAGCAGTAATGCTGTGTATGCTGTTAATTCCAAATCCTCTAATTTTCTTACATTACTCTATCATTTCCTCACTACTGTATTTTATAGTTTTTTTTCAAAAGGGAGTTTGTTTTGCATTAGGAAAAGATTACATTTCCCTATTCCTGACATCTAATCTTATCCTTCCGTCTGAAAACTCTACAAATGTGGACAAACATGAATAGGTAAGGATTCATAGAAGTCACAGTGGCCAGATTTTTTGGAATAGATATTCTGCCATCTGTTTGTGCTGAGTGTTACTATTGGAAAGAAGTGCTCTGATTGTGGATCAAGAAATTCAGAATTTGTATTGAAATTGTATCACTTCCCTATTTGAACAAACACCATATTTAAAGTGAATGCTTTATTTGAAGACAGATATCAGTGTACTGTGTGTCATTAGACATTTTGTTGCTTTTTATAGGGCTGGTATTATGAGATTCAAGATGAATTAGGGTTGGAGTTGGAGTTGGAGTTCAGTGAGTGCTTGCCTACTACATATGAGGCATTGGGTTCAAACCTCAAAACCACATAAAAAATAAATAAATAAGATAAAAGTACTATGTTCATGTACAACTAAAAATATTTTTTAAAAGATTAATTATAATATAATGAAAGATATAATTATTACCATTAACACTCCTCAAATGCAAATAGGGTAGTGTCCCATAAAGTCGCCTTCACTACCACATTGTGTTGCCAAGATAAAAAGAAACATGATTCCTGTATCTCCACAAGATGATGCAGCTCAAATAATCTGGACAGGAAATTTATTTGGTAAAGAACATTTGAACAACCCTCCCCCCCCATACACATCTACCTATATAAATAAGTTTAATTGTTGGATTGGGATATTATTGTCATTAAATTTTAATGGGCAGCAACAATGCCTTCGATTAATACCAAATAGGGAATCGGAAATCTCATTGTTACAGTTACACAGTAAATAACCTCCTTGGCTCATGTCATGGGAAAAGCACTTCCCTGTCTTCTCTCTCAACTCAGATTACCTTTGACATCTTGTGATTTGTCTGTGATAGACATTGCTGAAACTACAGATTATCTCCTCCTTGAACAATTATTTAACAGGGCAGTGTGAGCTTGGTCAGGCTGTTCTTCCTATTAATGTTTTTAAAAGGATTCTGCAGCACTAACTGAAAATATAGATGATCCTTCTTTCCCTGTCCAAATGATGATGAAATTAGTATTTTATTGATTTTTCTTTTCAGGCATCCTTTTCAGAAGTGGATATGGATTGCTTCTTTGTTCTGACAGAAAGTCACAGACTTCTGTTGACCAAAAGTAAAGAATCTATGACAACCCCACATCACCACAATTTGACAATTACCCAGCTTATCTATAAAGCATGAAAGTCTCTTAGGATCCAGGAGTTTCATGGGAAAAGAAACATTGTTAACATTTAGTTGCATGTTAACATTGTCATGAGGCTGCTTATGCCCACTGTTATGAAAGATGCTTCAAATAGCATCATCATAGATTTTGCTAATTTTATCTGCAAATTTTAGTTAGCAGCCCTAGGTTCGTGCTCAGTCTGATTCATTTCACTAGTCTAAGTGGCATTTTAATTTAACAATACTCTGTGGCGGCGTATTAAGTAGAAAATGAAATTAGGCCATGTTCCTAAGTAGGATTCAGTTCATCTAAAATAAGAAACTAAAGTAAATTTTAAATTTTAGTTTTCCAAAACCCTTACAGTATTGAGGTTAGATATTTGGCTGTTCCCACAGACTTAAACTGTAGGATTTTCTTGTATATATTCCAATCAATCAAATTTTAAAAGACTGCTTTACTAGAAATGATATCCATTATGTGAAATCACCTCAGAATTCCCAGTTGACAAATGTGTTGCTGACTGATTGTATTAGGATTGTTTAAATCAATTGTAATGAATTATATTCTTGAAATGTAAGTCTATGATTCTAAGCACTTCAAAAATCACCTCAGGGTTTAGATAGAGCACAGTATGCATGTACTTTTGCTGGTAGCATATATCCTAAATTGTAACTTATTAATAATTAGTAAATTATTTTTTAATGGCTGACTCTGTCTGAAGCCATCCAATTTGTGGATATTGTGACTTGCCACTGTACCTCTCAGAGCCTAGTATAGTGCCTATCAATAAATTTGTATTGTTTATCACAAAAAAAATGGATCACATAGAAGAGAATGGTGGTAACCAGAAATTCAGAGACTGATGGGAGAAGGTATAGGGAAAGGTTGATGAACAGGCACTAAGTAATGGTTAGTTAGCTGAAAGAAATTCTAGTGTTTTATGACATATTAGGGTGACTGTAGATAATGATAATATATCATTTATTTTTTTAAATATAGAAGACAGAACTTTTAATTTTTGTACCCAAAAGAAATGATAAATGTTTTAGAAGAGAGTTTACTATAATTTAAACAGAATTCAGTGTATGCATATATCAGAATATCACATGCTTTCCCATTAATATGTATAGTTTCATATATCAGGTAAAAAAAAATAAAAGTATTCCCTGAATGCAAAAATAGGTCTCACAACTTTTATAAGAGAGATGTTAAGTAATGCCATAGTAATTAATTGCAAATTTCACTTAAACTACTATATACTAGAACAATTTGAACCACAAAACAACAGGATACCCTATGAGAAGCCAATCATCTAGGGGGTCATAAAAAGAAAGCAGCAATCACAATCACCAGCAAAAGCCAGACAAAACAAGGCTGTTTTCCTCAGCTGTTCTCTTAAACCTTAAAAATCCTTCTTTTGATATAGCAAAGTGGAGAATTAAAGTTTTTGTTTTCTTTCCTTGTCCCATATCCACGTCTTCATCTTGAGTCCCTGGAAAATGGTGGCCAAACTCCTAACTCTGTCATTTTTTATCATCTTCGCTGGAGTCAATAATTAAAATACAGATGCAATCCCCTGTGGAAGAGCATGTGATGAGCTATTTAGCACCCAGTCCTTGTATCCCTCTGACCTTTCCAGTTGTAGTTGCTTAACCACTTAATTGCCTGTAGACTAGACTGACCTCCCTATAGAGGAAAATGGTACAGTCTTAAAAGGAGGAGGGCCATGGATGTCCAGTCTCCTAAGTGCACCTGACGTCTCCCCTGTGCTTTCCTACTTGTGAGCCTCTAGGCTGTGATTCACCTACCACTTCATCTGTAAACAGAACTTTGCAACCTGAAGCCAAAATGCCATACCTGATCCCTGAAAGGCAGCAGCATGAGTGGAGTCCTGTGCAGAAGTACATGTTTATGGTCTTGGGGCTTTGGGAGGGGGCGGTCTCCTGCTGCAATGCTTTTATGCCTTATACTCCAATGACCATTTGCCTTGGTAGTTCTGAGATTCTGTTAGGATAATCTAGAATGGTGCATTCCCAGAATCAATCAAGTCCACTTCTGCAGCCCCATGATGCCCAAATGATGATCTTTTCACAGAAGACTCAGATATCAGCTCTCCATGTAGCTGTCAGCTGAAGAAGAGGTATCAACTAGGGAGAATTTCACCAGTCCTGTTCTCTCCAGAGGCCAGTGCCTTTCCCTCAGAGACACTAAATTCACGTGTGGCCTGAGGTCTAAATTAGTGATTTCCTCACCCTGTGCTCTTGAAGCTTTATTACTACATCTTTTTTTCATGAGGATCCTAAATTCTAGACCCCCAGGGTTTCTTAGTGCAGAAGGCATAAGAATTAGCATAAATTAGCCTCAAGCTCCAGAAACTAGAGCCTGATGCTCACTATTGGGAAAGCATAACAAATTGTGTATCCTTATAAATATGGTTATTCCCCTTTTGAACCACACTGATTTTTTTTTTCAATGTTTTACCTTCTGGGTCTCTGTATAATGAAACCCTCATCTGAGAATCTATAATTTCATTAATACTTGATATTTTTCTCTGAGTTGTTGTCAATTTTGTATACCATTAGTCTCATTGACTTATTTTTTCATTTTTTATTTAGTTTTATTTTTAATAAGAGAACATGTACATTATGTAGCAACAAAAAGTTAAAGAAATCTCATTCTCTCTCCTCTTTCTCCTACTCTACTATTCATACCATTTCTTTAGTTGGAATGGCACATTTAACATCTAATTTTCTTACTTGTGTTCCTTTTTTAAAAAAAAAAAGCTGCATGAATGTTTTTGTTTTATAATATATCCCACTAATAACTCTAAATCAGATTAAAGAGATTTTAGTCATAAATTTCACAGCTTTATAGTACAACACTATGCAAGCACATCATGTTTGTGTAACCAATCATCTCTAGTTGGGAATTTAGGTTGTTTCCATGATTTACTATAAAATAATGCTGTAATAAATAACCTCATGCACTTGCTTTTTTGTATCATTGAAAAATGAACTTTAGAGAAATTTCTCAGATAAAAGATCGCTGAATCAACAGACATTGCCCAACTTCCCTCAATGGAAGTTGTATCACATTGTCCATTCACCAGCAATGAATGAGGGACCCTGTCTCTCCACAAACTTGTCAAAGACTGTGTTGTCATGTTTTGGAATTTTGGTGAATCTCATAGATGCAGAATGGTGTCCTGATGTGTTGTTAATTTGCATTATCTGATGGTGAGGGAGATTGAGCCTCTTTTCATGTTTAAGGGTCATTAGAGTATGCTTTGTGTGAGCTGTCTGTTCTTGGCTGTGATATGATAATATATGAACTCCTTGCTCTTAACTTCCTCCTCAAAGCATGGCCTTAGAACCGAGAATTTCTCTTCCTCAGTATATTCTACTCTTTCCCTGTCTTTCTGTCTGGAGCAGGCCGTAAAGAAATTCCCTGACTTCCCTTTTCTGATAGTAGATACTAAGAACCCCATTTCAAAAAGGGTCCTGTCCCATACTTGCAAGGAATGCTGCACAGAGAGGCCAAGAAGAATCTGTTGAGATAGACCTTGTTGGATCTCCCCATTCAGTCTGTTAGCATCAGGTCATACCCATCCTGTCCAGTCACATTTCAACACTGTTGTCCGTGTTTCAGTTATGGCTCTGCAATGCAGGCTCCATAAAAGTCCAAAAGGGCAGTGTTCAGAGAGCTCTTGGATAGGTGAGTACAATCGATTCCTGGAGGCCAATATGCCTGGAGCTTCCATGCCCCTTCCCTCCTGCCTCACCCTCCTGCAGCTGTTCATCTGTATCTTTTGTAATATCCTTATAATAAACCAGTAAATGTAAGTTAGTATTTCCCTGGGTTCTGTGAGCTGCTCTAGCAAATTAGCTGAGGAGAGGGTAGTGGAAAGCCCAATTTGTAGCCAGGAGGTCAGAAGTTCAGGTAAAATAACCTGGGGCTTCAGGAATGGCATCTGAACAGGATGAAGGTGGCAATCTTGGGGACTGAGACTTCCACCTGTGAGGTCAGACACTTTCTCCAGGCAGTGTCAGAAGAGATATGAATTAGAGGACATGAAGCTAGTATCTGCTGCTACAGAGCTGCTTGCTTGGTGCATAGCATAGGGAAAACCCACACACATCTGTGTCAGAAGTGGTCTGTGCTATGGAATATAGTAGGAGAAATTGAGTTTGAGGTGTGCTTTTATCTCTATAATATCAGACTGAATTTTGCACGTTTCTTTACTAGGCTTTTAGTCTTTTTTCCCATTAAATTTTAAAAAGTTCTTTAATACAGAAAGTAACCCTTTATTAATGATAAATACCTGTATAAATATTTGATAATATGTATTCAAATATTTTCTCCCAGCTTATCATTTACCTCTTAATAGTATTATTATATCAAGGTATTTATGTAGTCAAAATTGTCAAGTTTGTTTTTTAATAGGAAAGTCTTTCCTTCTACTCAGGTTAAAAACGTATTTATCCCTAGTACTCATGTTGTTTTAATTCTTTTTATGGCAAATTGACTAAAAACCTGTCTTTTTAAGCTTTCTAACTTCACTGGGACCAGTTTTCATAATTTTGTTTTCTAAAAAATTATCCATTATCCACTGCATTTAGGTTTTAAATTTCTTTAGCATAAGTTTGTCCACATTATTGTTATTATTATTGTGATTATCTCCCTTGTAGCACTTCTGCTTTGCTCTCTAGGACTTATCTCTTTTTAATCTTCAGTTAGCTAGTGTTTGTTTTGCTGATTCTAAAAAAAAAATCAGAATTTTTATTACTTTTTTTTCTATTTTCAATCATATTAGTCTTTACTTTTATATTTTGTATTCTGTATGTGTGTGTGCTCACGCGCGCACTCGCACGCACTTTCATATTTCATGAGGGCTCCTTTATTGTCCTTTTTATAATTTTTTAAATTAACAGAATTTATGCTGTACAACATGATGTTCTGAAGTACAAATATGTATTGTGGAATGGTTAAATCTAGCCAATTAGCAAATTCATTACCCACACAACTGTCATTTTTGTGGTGAGATCATGTAATAGCCACTCTCTTTACAGTTAGGAGGAGTAAATATCAAGAGATCTATTGTATATGAAGATGACTAGTTAGTGATGATATACTGTATTCATTGTGTGGATTTTAAAATTAGGAATTTACATACATTATTTCTATTTTTTCATATGCATGTTATAAAATTTCCTCTGATCACTGTTATTGTATCCTACAAATTTTGCTCTTTAATATTTTCATTTTCATTGAAATCTGTAATTTTAGTGTGCCTTTCCTGTTTAAGGGTTATTTATAGTCTCTAATTTCTAAGTAAAAGTTTCTTTGATTCATATTTTGATATTAATGTGTATTTTTATTTCATTGTATTCAGAGACTATTGTTTGTATTATTTCTGCTTTGAGGAACATAAGACTTATTATAATCCAATGTATAGTTTTTAAGAATGTTACATATCTCTGTTACTGGAGTACAAAACTAGTGAGAAAGAGAGATGGGGAAAAAGAAGGGTCTAAGAGCCAGAAGATCTGCCTAATTAATTATAAGGTTTAGTTCTTCTATATCTGTAATTTTGTCAATTCAATATGTCTTATACTGAGAGCAAAGTGCTAGTTATTCATGTATTTCTTGTTGCTACCCTTGTAGTTAGTGTTTTATGGGGTGGATTGTGGTTTGGGGTACATAATTATCAATATCTTATGTTTTCCTTATGAACTGTGACCTGTTATAATGTGGGCTTCATTGTTATACTTAATGCTTTGGATTTGAATTCTTCAATCTAATAGTGAGATGGTAACTCCTGGATTTTAATTTTTTCTATTTGTCTGGCATATCTTTGACCAACCCTTTCTTTATTAGCCTCCTCTCTAAATTCCTTTATTTAACTATGTATCTTTTTTTATAGCATGGAGTCGCATTTTTCTATATGAGTTAATTAAAAACTCTGAACAAGAGAGCTAAATTTCATGCATTTCTGGTTTATTTTAATTTTCAAATTTTATATTTATTGACCATTTTGTATTATATTGACTGTTTCTATATTTTCTTGCTTCTTTCTATTGGTATTTAGAGTGATTTGTATTCTAATATTTGCCTTTACATTAGGTATCTTCTATAAGACCCCTCACTCAGTTTTCAGGTGTAAATGATATTCTGTAGTTCCCACCTGTTCCCTTAATCATCCATCAGTCAGGCCATTGGTCATTCTACTTTCATTTTTCTCTTCCCTTTATTAATTGCATTATGTCTGTATTTTCAAAACCTATTGCTTTACATATTATTTCCTACCATCATTCTTACCTTTGTTCTTAACTTAGATCTATAATTAAATGTGTTGAATGATTGTATTAGTCCTTTCCTCAAGTCATCTCTTGATTGAAGTAGTTTGGTTTATTTAAGAAGAGAATATTAGTACAGTAAACTGCTTGTCCAGTGTGAGAGACAGAGAAAGAGGGAGGAAGAGGGAGATTGTGTTTTAATACTTGAAGAACAGCTTGGCTGGATATAAAATACTTGACTCGCATTTTTGTCTTTAAGATTTATTTAAAATCTATTTCACTGCTGTCTAAATAAATGTGTACTGTTTCTAAGATCTGGTGTCAAGTTGACTTTTTCCATTTTAGTAAAATTATTCTTTAGTCACTTTTTTGCCTATCATTTTAAGTCTAATGCTTTTTGTATTTTGGAATTGGCTATTCTAAGACACTTATCCGGGTACATGGAGAATCTTTTCAATATGTAGATGTAGTTTTTCTCCTTCTGTAAATTTTTCTTGAATCACAGTTTCAAGAATTAGTTCTGTTTTTGTTTTTTTCCTTCTTTGTCTTGTATTCCAATTATGCACTGGATTCTCTTTGCCTGTCCTCTATATTAATGACTTCTCTCTGACACATTTAAAGTTTTTGCACACTTCATTTGTGTTTTCTTGACTATTCCCGTGTCTTTTCTCAGGGGTTCTTACTGTTTTCATCTGAATCTTTTCTCTCTTGTGTATTTTCTAATTTAGTTATTTCACACATTTAAAAAAAATTTATTTCACCATTTTGGTCTACTCTCCTTTTCTGTCCTTTATCTGTATCAGTTCAGAACTTTTAATATCTAATTCAATGTATTATTTTATATTTATGAATACTTGTTTCAGGATATCTATAGGTTTCATTATAATTTTCTTATTTGTGTTTTGATTTTGTCTTAGCTTGAAGGAAGATAGCAGATTTTCATTATTGGTATTGTTTCATCTCTCATTTTCTGATTTCTTCTTAAAGTAACTTTGTATGACTATCGTCTGCTATTTTCTGTTCATTTTGAAATGTCTTTTGTTCCTATACCAGCAGTGAAAGTTTCATGTAAGTAAAAGTAAAGGAACTCGGTGACTACTACATTTTTTTAAGAAATTCATAAACAGACTGTTCTGATGTTTTGGTGAGATGTCAATTCCTTAGAAGATGATATCATTTTTATCCAGGTAGAGTAGTTGGTATGTTTTATAACCTTACAATTATTTTTTTTTAATTTCTGTAGATACCGACTTTGCCTTTATAACCAAGGCTGCAAGAGCCATCTTCTCCATTGACCTCACTGTCCCTCTTCTGCAACAGGGCCTTCTTCCTGAGAACTCTGTCTCTCATTCTGCTCAACTTCCAAACTCCTTCTTGTAATCCCCTGATAATGTTCTGGGTCTACCATCAGTATTTTCCTGATCAGGATGGTAATTTATCTTTCTGAGGGTGGTTTTGTCTATTTTCCCACCTCACTTCACCCACAGGCTCCTGGCCCCCTCTCTTTTTCGTCACTCTCCATTCTGCCACCAGGAGGCTTTGTTAGATTGGGAATATTTATGTTCCTCATGTACACATATCTCTTAAAGCTCACAGTATTTTATTTCTCCTGATTACGTTGTAGGTGTAGGTCCTGGGTGGCTTTATTTCACTCATTAAATATTTACAATTTTGAAAGGGTAAGTACAGAGGTCAACATTAGATCGCAGCCTTTGCCCTATAGAAGCACAGAATGTTTCAGTAAGCATTTTTAAGTGAATGATGATGACAAATAGACAGAGAGCTGTATGTATTAATACACTTAAAAGAGAGAAGAGCAAACTGGAAATATATAATTCAAAGTCCTTGCTTAGCATATAGTTGATTCCCAAATCTTTCTTTACAGCTAGACCTCTCCAGAAATCTAGAAATAGACAATTACTCCCTGGGTTCATCATTCTTTGGCCTGCTAATGCAGCTTGCACACTTAGACCAAATGTGACCCTTACAAAATCTTTACCATAAAATGCCCTTTCTTGTGCCAAGCTACCCTGCTGCCACTTCTTGTCACCATTTCAGATTCATCTGTCATATTTATGTTAGCATTGCAAAAGTTCACTTCTATTGAAATCAGAAAGTTAGCATTTATATAAATTATTAACTAATCTACAAATCTCATTTGAATTTTTGAAAATTTCTCCTTTTTCTGGTCCAGGATCCAATCCATTATCCCAACTACATTTAGTCCTTATGTCTCCGTAGTTCTCCACTCTGACATTTCTTCAGTCTGTCTTTCTCTTGAATGACTTTGACACCTCACAAGAGTACCAGTCTTTTGTTTTAGATTGTCAGATGAAGAAAAGGAAGTTATTTATTTTTGGCAAGAACACTACAGAAGTAGAATTGTATTCTTTTCATCATATGATATCAGAATTATTGATATATTTTCTTACTAATGTTAACCATGGATCATCTATTATTGTAGATATTATTTTTGAAGCATTAGATCATTTAGAAGAGTAAGGAGTAACTATTTTGATGCCATCAAAGTATGTTTTTTCCTTATCTTAAAAGCTATTTTTCTTACAATAAAGATATTTGTGGTACCTCTCATCCATAGCTCTTTGTGTAACTGGGTGACTCTACATCTAACAGAGGAACTTAGTCCCTGGGCCTGGCCTGAGTGAACTCTTGCCCTGGGGGCAGCCAGCATATTGACTGATCAGATTAAATAATTTGGATCTATTTTGAAGAAAATAACTAGATCAATAAATTCTGTGAGAAGATGGGATATAGAATTGGAAAACAGAGACCAAAGTAATGATAGTAGTGATTAAGACAGAAAGTAACAGAGCAAGGTAGGTAGTAGCCATTTGAAGACATGCAAGATAAACAAGCAGAGATAGCCAATCAGTAGATGCAAAGGCATAAGATTCACAGTAGGTAGGAATTTAGTGAGAAAGTCAAAGATATACAGAGAACATAGTGAAAAAGACAGACAAAAGAATCTTTCCCAGCTACCTTGCGATATCAAGTTCTAGGCTTCCTATACTGTCCAGTATTTAAGTGTCATTTTCATAAGGAATACTATTTGTATTTCTAAAAATTTCCCATTTATGCCTGAAAACTGCTTTTCTGTAATGAAAATGAACCCAACTAAAAATGAAATAGAAGTAAAATTTAGTTAATAAAAAATAGAGCATGGTAGCTGTGGCCAAATCCTTGCAGAACTGAATGCCCATTTAATCTTTTGATTCTATTCCCATTTTACAAAGCTGATATGACTGACTACAGATTAATCTAGACATTTACACAGACTTCTGCAGGGTAGATAAATCTAATCACTGAGTTTGCTACATGGTTCCATGGCCTGAAGAAAATCCCAATTAAAACAGTCCTTAATGCAGCATTAACCTTGCTGATCTCAAGTGTTTATTTTTCCCTGTTGTGCAGTGTATGTTATTCTTTTATCAGTGTGACCTTAATCATCTGCAGATTTGTGAGGTATTGTCGAATACAGTATTCTAAATAACCCAGGACCCAAGAGCTCCAAGCTACATGCTCCCCTGATTGGGTAAATAGTACAATAATGGAAGTTCATTGTCTCATTTGTTAGCTTAATTTAAAGAAGCAGTAGTGGGTTTTTGAAGCTAGTTCAATTTTTTAAAAAACATATTTTTCACAGTGATAGCTAATTCTTAACTTTTCATCATGTTGAAGATGATGAATTCTTAACATTTCTTTTTGTTAAGTATAATCTTAAAAAGTTTATCATATTACATTTTTATGAGCAAAGAAAGACATGCCAATGTTGTAAGTTTTTATTAGCATTCTAGATATTTCTTTAAAATTAATGAAAAAAAATCTCAATCAATGGGTATCAAGTCACCCTTACATAGGAGTGAAAAGTTCTAATGTGCTATTGTATAGTAGGGGGACTATGTGACATTTATGTACTGTACATTTTTTAAAATTAGAAGAATTTTGAAAGGTTTTATTATAAGAAATATTTGTGGAGATGTGGCACATAGTATGCATGTACTGAAACATCACATAGTAATCCATTAATATGTATAGTTTTATGATCAGTTAAATGAATTTTAAGTTTCTTCCTTGCTTATTACAGATAAAAGGAAAATATATTAAGGGAACACACACAAACACATATATGCACATACACCAACACATATACATACACATTCATATGTACGTGCACACAGCTTTTTGAACATGAGTTGTCAAAATATTTGTCTGTTATAAATATTTTGATACTTCCTCCTATCAATCCTTGAAAATATTTAAATTGAAACAAACAACAGCTGTTTATAATATAAAATTAGAGATATAGTGTATCATTGTGTCTTAGAGTGTGAATCAAAAACCACTAAAAGCAGACACAGTGGCACACATGTATAGTCCCAGTGGCTTGAGAAACTAAGACAGGAGAATCTCAGGTTCAAAGTCAGCCTCAGCAAAAGCAAGGCACTAAGCAAGTCAATGAGTCCCTGTCTCTAAATAAAATACAAAATAGTGCTGGAGATGTGGCTTAGCAATTAAGTACTCCTGAGTTCAATCCCCAGTACCAATTAAACAAAAAGTTGGTCTTAAAGTACAAGTGTTTGTAATATATAATTTTATTTTAATGTGAAGTTAATAATTTACTTTGGAAATAGGAAGAAAACAGGCAGACAAAACATGTTGGTATCTTATGAAAAGCAAAACAGACTCCCCTAAATTCTGCTGAAGACTTCATGATAGCAATTGAGAAAGTATATAGTAAGTACCTTTGGCATTGTAAATCTGGCAAAAATCATCAAAAAGTTCTATACTTCTGCTATAATTTGCTTAAAACTAGTAATTTACTCAAAAAAATGAGAGCCAAAAATAGAGGAATAAATGAAGAAATAATTGATATCATAATAGATAATTTTTTAATATTTTTTTTAGTTTTAAGTGGACACAATATCTTTATTTTTATTTTTATGTGGTGTTGAGGATTGAACCCAGCACCCTGCGCATGCCAGGCGAGCACACTAATGCTTGAGCCACAGCCCCAGCCCATAAAAGATAATTTTAAAAATTGATCATGAAATTCTTAATGACAGCTGACATTAGGAAACAGTACTATGGGATGGAGATGTGGCTCAGTGGTAGAGTTTGCCTAGCATACACAAAGGCCCTAGGTTTGATTCCTAGTACCACAAAGAAAAGAGAAAAAAAAGTACTATATCCATAAGTTAACAACACTAGACTTTTATTCTTTATGCTATTTAACATTATTTTCATATGATATTGTATTTATGAGATAACATTAAACTTGTTATAAAAGTTTGTATCCATGTGTTGAGCCCTATACATAACAAATACCCATAATATCAATTGCTATCTTTTATATGTTCTTGCATTTTAGCTACTTAGAAAAGGCCTTCAGTAGGTATAGTCAAATTTATTATTTTTATTAGCCAAATATTCATAGTTTAGGGGATTTGGTGAAAAGCAATTAGATGGTTATTCTCCTTAATATGAATTATTTTTATAATGTGTTAAATAGACTATCTGAATTGCTAGAGTCAGAGTACAGAGAATTCGAATCCTGAGTATTTAGGATAAAATGATGTAGGACATGGAAAGTTCATCAGTAACCAAACCATTGTCAGTACTCAGTTAAAGTTTTGTTCCCATGATCATTCTGAAAGACAGACTTCTTTAGGTACTCTAAATTGGTGTTACAGGTTTTTTAAGGTATACCTTTTAATGAATCACATGGTTAGCTGTAGAAATACTTCACATGCTCATTTATAAGGTTCTTGTCCAACTCTGCCTGGAATGTTACAGAACAGAAAGCAGTTGCACCATGTGAACTTACTAAAAATCACATAATATTCTGGATTCTAAAACCTATATGTCCCTAAAAGTTTTGGATGAGTAATTCTGAATCTGAATTCAAAAATTAATGTTACAGAGAAAAAAATCATTTGTACACACACTCAGTGAGACTATAAATTGGTACTCTTGTGAGTGGGAAGTTGGCAGTCTGGCGACGCATATCAAAAGCCATGAAAAGATATATATATGCTCTTTAATCCAAAATTCTACCTCTTGGAGTTTGTCACTACTAAATCATTAGGAAAATAATAAGAGGTTTAGGTTTTAGTGTGTTTCTGACATAGATGATACACACAGACAAAAACTAGAAAGTCCCAAATGGTCAATACCAGAAGACTGTGGAATTACACAGACTCTAGACATATCACAGACTACTACTGCACACACAGAAGTGATATTGTGCAGCAAGCATTCATTCACATTGAAAGATGCCCTCAATGTTCTGTCAAGTAGAAATACTGGCTACAAAAATAATATCCCTTTCAAAATTATTTGCATAAAAAACTATTTGAAAGATATTCACAAAAATATGAACAGTAGTTATCTCTGGATGGCAGGATTGCATGTAATTCTAATTTCAATTGCTGTGCTTTGTCTATGGTGACATGTGTTACTACGGTAATAATAAAACTTTTAAATTTCACTTATAAATATACTACTTAATCATGTCAGTGTATCTTAGTTTTCAAATTATATATGTGTAAATTAATATCTATCAAGAAAAATATGACATTCTTCATATTTGTCAGTTAATTATACAGGCTCAGTGTATGTGAAAAACAGTATCATGAAGTAAAGCCTAGCTTTCAAACAGCACAGTTTTGCATGTAGTAGCATTTATAGTACTGTTGATATTTTCAATGTTTGTGTCTATTAAAATGAACCATGAAAAGAAGGAAATGTGAGCTATATTGTCAAGGAAAGTATATTTACAATTTTAGACTTTATTTTTAAAATATGCCCCAGAGAACATGCTGGCAGCATTCAAATCATGACCCATGTGGAGTGAACAGCAAGCTAACTGTCTCGAATAGTGGGATATCAATTGAGAATTTATAATGTCTTTGTTTCAGCCATCAGAAACAATTTGCTATGCTCAGAAATATATTTTGAAAATACAATCTTTATTCTGAAATGTGCCTTTAACAATACAAATAAATAATCTGTTTGCACTTTCAGAAAAGTGATTTGCCTTCTGTGTCGCACTGGATGGTGATAATATGATGACGTGCCATCCTACTGCTTGGCATAGAAAAAACAGCTAGACCCAGCAGTATATCTACAGAGAAGAGAGCTCTGTATTTTATCTGCCAATTTTCAAATCCATGCTTCTTATAGTCTCCACAATATGTGTCTGAAATTTGGTACTAACTCTGAATGTTTTAATCTGCTTTAGTAGACCGTTTCTGCAATTTATGAACAATTAAATTATATTACTTTTTATTAGGAAATGGTGATATCTGCACTTTATTTACTGAAAGATATAACTTTTTATTTTTCAGAGCTTCCATATGGCTGGGAAAAGATCGATGATCCCATATACGGCACTTATTATGTTGAGTAAGTCTCTAAGTGTAATATTAACTTGTTATTAATATGTTGTGAAATTGTGTTAGTATTTCATTTATTGAGCATGTGTGGCTAACAGCCCCTTTATTTCCCTTTCATCGTACTTTGAAGTATCCACAAAGATTCTACTAGCACCTCTTGCTGTTTCTTGCTTCTCCAGCTGGTTAATTTCTCATTCCTTTCCTTTGACTCATGAGTCAAAAAACACCAATTGAGAAAGTGTAGTTCACACTGTCCTCTAAATGAGTGATAATTAAAGATATCAAATTAATGCCTTTCATTTTGCAATCAAAATTTGGGGAGCTGACTGGTTGTACAAAAGAGATATTTTGTTAACCTGGGTTTCAAAGCCAATTAACTGCATCATAGTTTCCATTTGAGAGATAAAATTTGGGCTTTCTTTTTTCTCTTTTAAAACCCCATTTCAAGTCAATACTGTTCTTTCAGTAGACTGGACCTTAATGTTACTTAATAGAAGATGCATTGTAGTAATCTTACCTTATGTAATACAAACTATCTCCATCTACATATCCTTTTCTTGGAAGTAAAGAACCTATTAGGCTCTAAATTATTGATAAGGATTTTTCTTGGGAAAATCAAATAATATCCATAAATTTCAAAAGTTAATTTTAGGATTTATTTTTCCAGAATCTCCTCTTTTAAAAGAGAAAATGTTTTTATTCCTATCTATTGTGTTCCTAAAGTTATTTGAGTAGCAAAGTCTGCATCTTCCTTATGGGAAATAAACAGCCCAGGAAAGGCAGAGGTTGGAACACAAAAGACTCTTCTCACATTCTATTTCAAGATCTAACTCTGTTTTTGCTAACCATGTTCTGTGTAACAGTAATAATTTAGATGGTCAAAGGTTACAGATTATGGCTTTTTTACTAAATTGTTTTTGTAACAACAGTCAAACATTACTGAGCTTTTATTAGGTATCAAGCTTTTTTTGCATTGAAAATGTACCAAGAAGTAAGACCTATGTGCTCCCTGCCCTTGAGCCTCTGCCATCTGAGCACTTGTCTCGAATACTCTGACCCACCATTTTCATTTGGACAAGCCCCAATTTTGGCACCACAGTCCATCATTTCCAGATTCACCCTTGAGGTGAATTTGGCTCATCTGCCACAAGGAATTTTCTTATATGGTAGCTAATGTCTCATGTCACCTGGACACTCCATAGGTAAAAAAGATAAAAATGCAACAGAGATATCTCTAAACAAAGGAGAATCATTTGTAAATATCTATAAGGCCTCTCAGACCCACTAAATTGCTAATCAACTAATATATTTACATATTTTAATAACAATAGAGCTGCTGATCCTGAATAAATTCAACACTAATTTAATAAATTCTGTTGTATTAATTCACTGAATCACACTGCACTGTTCCTAAGCCTATTACATCTGAAATCCAAAACAGTTCCATGAAAGGAGAGAAAACTGAGGTTTGTGACCTACCAGGTCTCACCTTTAATACATTTTCTTGGGAGTCATTTAATTAAAACCCTTTCCTTCATCCAGATGTTGGCAAACTCCATAAAGATTCAGATAGAAAATATTGTAGGGGCCCATGTAGCCTCTTTCACAACTACTACACTCTGCCTTAGTACCTTGAAACCAACCATAGGTAACACTTACATGTATGGGTGAGGATATGTTCCAATAAAACTTTATTTACAAAAGCAGGCAACTGGCCTGATTTGTTCTGGGATCACGGTTTGCTGATCCCTGTCTTATTCCAGATTGTTTTTCCATGTCTTCAGCTTCCCTCAAGCTAATTTCCATTATGGAAACAGTATTTAACCTTTCTCCTCCATCCTGATCATCTGTCAGAGGGGTGAGACATCACACAGCAGAAACCTATATCTCCTACCTTCTTGATCTTTGAGGTATATGTTCTTCAACCAAAGACCTGCAGCTGATAGAACACTGATAGCTAATTATTAAAGTAGATGTTGGCTATAACCCTAAAAATATTTATTCTTATCCTAATTATGTTTTGAATAGTTGCTTTTTTTTGCTTATATGTATATTTACATTTCTCTACTTCATTTTCCATGTATCATAGCTATATTTAGAAAATTATTCTGGAGTCAATCATGTCTTATATAATTAGATCAGAATGACATATTTAATAATTTTAGAATTCAAGTGATTATAAGGTTATACATACAGGTTATAGTGAGTCAAAATAGTCTTCTCCCTTCTGGTTGCACCCAGCTCTACTTTCTGCCATGACTTTATCCCCAGTACAGGATTCCAAAGAGTGTTCCAATATCAGTAATAGATGTATGAGGTGTCAGTTAAGTAGATGTATTGCTAGGCCATGAAGAAAACTGGGACAAATGATAAATAATTCAAACTTTATGGTATTAAATAGAATGTTTTTTCTAGTATTCTTAGTAATATCATTTTGGAAAAATTCATCAGGGTAAATAAAATTCTTCAATTTATTCTATATAATGTGTGCATTACTTGAAGTAAGGAATATTTTCCATCACAATGAAGACAATTTGGCAAACAATTTAATTAGAATATACATACTGACATGTTTTGTTTAAATTGTGTATTCTTATCCCGATTAAACTATTTTTCACAAGCTATTTATTAAGTGGTTCTGCTTATGGAAGTTAAATGAATTCATTTGTAAACAAAGAGGTTATCACTTTCAGCCAATAGAGGGTTTTTGCTAAAGGAAAAAAGTCACCGAAGTTTCTTATTTTTTATTATAGAGAAAAATGTTGAATTTCTCCAGATAAGTTACTCTATCAACTTTTCCAATGTAGATATCAAAAACATAAAACACAAACTGCCTACCTTCAGATGTTCATTACTTTTTTTTATAATTATTTTTTAGTTGTCAATGGACACAATACCTTTATTTAATTAATTTATTTATTTTGATATGGTGCTGAGGATCAAACCCAATGCTTCATACTTTCAAGGCAAGGGCTCTGCCACTGAGCCACAATTCCAGCTCTGTTGTTCATTATTGTAATCATATTAATGGCAACATCTTAAGGAATCATATACTTAAATATCTTAAAATTAATATTTAGTTAATTTAACAAAGCAAGATTATCTTATTGTAAATTAGTTGTCAAGAAAATGTCAATTCCCTAACACTATTAATGACAATGGACAGTGGTTTCTCTGTAAAGCTATTTTTTTTTAAAGAATTTAACCTTTGTTTGTTGTTTTTTATGTGGTGCTGAGGATCGAACCCAGGGCCTCCCCAGTGCTAGGCAAGCGCTGTATCACTGAGCCATAATCCCAGTCCCAAGAGCTATTATTTTTAATATTTAGTTACATAGCCCTTTATGCAATTGGAGGTGCTGCTTACAAGATATGAAAAGCATTCCACCTTCCCTACCAATAGTAAAGTAAGCCATATGCATGGACTCCAGAGGGCGACCTTAGCAGTCAGGCACTCTTTAAACAGACCAACAATCAGGAGCAGAAGTTACAAAATGGGCTCTGTCATCAACCAGGCACGCCAGATTGAAATCAGTGTTGTGCTTCTGGCACAGCTACATGAACATACATTTTCCTGTCAGCCACAGACAGGCAGATAGGAATTCTAGCAATCAGTAGGAGAAAAGGTTTGCACAGCTAGAAACTAAAAAACCCTGGATTGAACAGCTTTTGTACACTGTAATTGACTTTACTATGTCATAATTCTGTCCCATGCAAATTCCCTCTTAAGATTTTTAAGACTATAGATTTAATATATTTGAGAGCCAGAAAAAAAAAACTGGCTCATCAACCCATCACAATAGTTGACATTATTGAGTACTTAGCATGTGCCATGAGCTGAGCTGAGTGCTCAATAATCTTTACAACATTTCTAATCTTCCACAGTGATAAAAAAAAAAAAGTAAATTGTTACTGGCTGAAAAAGTGAAGTAATTTAAACAGTATCACACATTTTTGAGACAAAGAGATGAAATGAGGACCCAGGCAGTTTGGCTGCAAAGCTCAGATTCCAAATTCTGGCTCAAAACAACTCCCATAAATTCAGCATGTATCATAATGGTCCAACAAAGCCTTTGAGAATTATCATTGGGGAAGAATGAGGACTCCTTCAAGAACATCTCCTCACTGATCCCTTCCCCACTAGTTCAGTTCCAAACCAGATGCCCAACAGTGGGAGGACATGCTGCCCACACATCCTGTGAGATGAGCTCCTGACCCAGCATCATAGGTCACCAGGGCCATGCCGGATACTTTAGAGTAGACCTGGGCAAGATGGTCACAGGGAGCAAGACCTGAAAGAAAAGAAATCTTTATGATATGGACCTACACAGGAATGTGGACACTTGTTTGCAGCAGCAGATGCAGCCACACAACTCTGGATTTTAGAGGACAATGAGCCTACTCAACATCTCCTCTTATTTCATCTGCAGATGAACCAAGTTTTTACTCCATGTAGCAGCAGAGAGAACTTAGCCCAATTTTTCCTGAAGGACACCAGATCTACGTAGTACAGCACTTAGCAATGTATTAAGAAGTCCTAAAGCTGCTAACTAGAAATGTAACTGTCACTGTTCATAAAGAAAGAAAAGAAATTGAATGCAAAAAGTGCAAAATGTAGAGTTGAACAGCTGTGACTTTTGTACAAATGTGTTTTTTTTTTCTCCTCTTTTGTGAAATTATGTCTGCTGGGTACATTTTGGTTTTAATGGCAGTTACACAATTTGTTTAACTAGCTAGTCCAGAAGACACAATTTCCTGGGACAGCTTTCATGCAAAGCTGCCTCCTCTGGCACAGAAAGAGAAGCAGACCATAGAGCTATAGCTAAAATGATAGCAGGGACTGGCAGATGTGATTTTCATGTAAAGGTTTTACAAGTTTTTCATATGATGTCACACATCTGTTACTATAAAACATTACTTATGTGCAATTCCAGAAAGTATAGAAAATACTGCAAAATATCTTCACTGTAACTTCTAATCTAAAAGGAAAATCACATTTATTTCATGGTTAATGGTGAGTATTGGTCATGATGTGCAAGTTGGAAATTGGTTAGAGAAGATTTTTCACTCAATATCCTAACCTAAGAATGCTTCTCTTCTTCATGTTTTTCAGTAGTTTTCTAAATTTTCCAAGAAAAGTGTTCCTAACTTTAGAATTTTTTAAGTCAGCATACATGTAAAACATCTTTAGTTAGAAATAAGCATAACAAAGAAATCCCTTCCTCAACTTGCAAATTTATGTAAAAAGAAGATGTTACTGAGGGGACATTGTTGGTGAAGTCACTCAGTGACTTTCTGTGCTAAAGGTGACCTTGAAATCTTAACATCATTTGGACATATCAATTATTACCACTTAGGGGCCAAAACTATGGGCTGCAACAATATGTCAGCCTTGTAGCTTCCCAGTTGTGAGATCTTGGCTAGACAGCTAATGAGGAGACCTAGAGGGGAATAAAGAAGTAATGAATAAAGAAGACAGAACGGTGGGGAAGGAAGGGTATTCACTGTGTACTTATTACACGCCAAGTGTTATTCTAAGTGCTTTACAGGTACTAGCTGATTTAATCTCCCAGAAACCAAATGGAGCCTGTATTATTATCTCCATTTATGGATAAGAAAACTGAGTTGCAGATATTTTTATATGTACTATATAATAGAAACAGAATTGAACCTAGGCAGTCTCACTCTAGAATTGGTATATAATACTTAACACAGGTTTATAGCAAGTGTTAGCTATTTTAAATCTTGTATTTTCTGAGAATATATATAAAAGCCTTCTCCTTTGGGCATTAGTAACTGTTCCAGTACTTTTATGGTTATACCACAGAAAGTGACCAATTCTAATGGAAACAATTTGGAAAACAAACCTATAACTTATTCTTGTGGCTAGAATGTGCCACATTGAATAATAAGAGTGTTTCCTTAGAATTACTGATATTCCATAAATCTGTTAAAATTGATGAAACTGGGACTGCAGAAGTTTCTTCTGTGGCTCCCAAAGGACTTGCAGTTCCAGGGTAATTTGTAAGAAAGTTACATTGTCATAATTATCTAGAGTGTATGTCATCTTAACTTAGTTGGGAACTTGCGGTCATAATAATAGAAATAGTAATGTGCAAGGCAATATTTTACCTTTTAATGTGCTTTTACATCCATTATCCCAGATAACAATCATCACATTTACAAATGAGGAAACCAGATCTCTGAGGAGTGGGATAATTCTCTAAGGGCACATGGCCTATTAGGTTGAAGCTATGCTAATGCCAAGCAGAGTAAAGACAAGCCTCTCCATAGAGCAGCTACATTTTACATTATGAGCTTGCTCCGTTTTTAGACTTTACAAAGTATTTTCCTATATTTATTAGACAAGCAAATCAGCAAAAATGTGTATGTATGTATAGGCATGTATGTGTGTATATTTATTTGTGTAGGTGTACGTGTATACACTATCTAACTCTAATCAGAGCATTTTCTTTTCTTGCTTGCTTTTCTTGTTTCCTTCCTAATGACTTATTTATCTTTAAACTTCCCTCCAGCTGACCCATGACAATTTTATAGTTTGTGGCATCAATTCTTTCAGCCTGGAGAAAACAAGTAATCAGGCCGTCTGTGACATGAGTTCCCACCCAAGATGCCCATAATAAGCTGGGGGCTCTCATAATTCACATACATGTTCTTCGCCTCCATCAGCCTTTCTGATGGTGTGTAGTTTATTGCTGCGTACCTCCTATATGCCCCTCACGTGATATAAATCTCAACGGTCTGTTGATTTACTTTCCTAACATCACCAGTCAACTGCAGATCAGTTGAGAGGCCTTTGGCTTCCTTTCACTCTTCATGCCAACCATCAAACATTTCTATACCAAAATGCTATCAAACAAAATGAAGTGTCATGTTCAATCTCCCTGCTCACCACCACCATCCTGTCCAGATCTAGATGCCACTCATCCACCCGCTTCCATGAAGTTAGAGGTCACCTTTCATGCCTGGAAGCTCCTGGCCACTTCTGGCTCATTCTCATAAGAGTCAACCTTTGTTCTGTGTCCTGATCACCCTCCGCCACCCCAAAGCATCTTTTCAACTGGAAAAAAACCCTCTAACTTACTCTAGAGGGAAGAAAAGTTGACCCTATAATTAAATAGACTTTTACTAGTAATTGTTCCATCTCATATACTACCTTGCTTAGGAAATCTTCTGGTCCTAAATAAATAATGTTTTAGGCACCCAGAGGTTTAAGTTGGTTCAATTGCAGATAGAACTTTACAAATAACAAGGAATTATTTGCTTTGATGTCAGAGTTCTATATTGATGCCATTTTTTCAAAAATAGTTTTTATAATTCTAATAAATTGGGAGTTTTTTTTCCTAAAGTCAGTAATCAAAAGCAAGGGAATTATTGCTCTAGCTTCAGTTTTTCTTTGAGAATATGTTCATAAACATAGATGATTATAACATAGCCATTTTGTTGTCATTGTCATTGTTGTTTTATTTGTCTTTAAGCATTTTATGCACCTATCATGTTAAATCAGGCCCTTATTGAGGCACTTCTGGAAGCTAGCCAGTAACACAGTCAGGCTATACTATCCCTAGGTAGCACTAGAGCAAGGAAAACTTCCTGCAGAAGGCAACAATGTGAAGTTCACAATCTCTGAGCCCTTATCAGCCACAGTCACAACTGGCCACATCAGGTTGGGTTCTGCATGCTCCCTCCTCTTTCTGTGTCTACCATACGAACTTGAGAATGGTTTGGTGAAGAAGGCCAGGTGTGGTGGCACACACCTGTAATCCCACTTACTCAGGAGGCTGATGCAGGAGGATCGGAAGTTCAAGGCCACCCTCAGCAACATAGCGAGGCCCTAAGCAACTTAATGAGACCCTGTCTCTAAATAAAAGATGAAAAGGGCTTGGAATGTGGCTCAGTGATTAAGCACCCCTGGGTTCAATCCCTGATACCAAAAAAAAAAAAAAAAAAAAAGAATAAAATGGAGAAGGTGAGGAAGATAGTTTGGGGACTGTTGCTCAGGGGAGGTGCTATCAGTATTTTGAATGTATGTGAGCTGCCTGGGAAGAGGCATTCCTACAGAGAGGAACTAGAGGCCTCAAGGAAGTGCTATTTCTCCCGCTGGAGGAGGGACCCACCCCAGGTAGCTCAACACAGAGAATGCTGCCAGCATCTTTCACTGTTCAGTCATATTGGCCTCTCGCCAAGGAAATGGTACACAACAAGTAGATCATTATTATTCCATTATTTATAAAACAGCTCTCATAGTTTATTACTTCTCCTTTTTCCAGATCAAACGGGCTGTGCTTCTTGAGCACAAAACGCGGATAGTCTCTTGCTAACAATCTATGTCGTGACATACGTTGGATTCAAGTATTAGCCTGAGATTAAGTTCTAAAGTTATTACATGAAGTGAAAATTGTACAGAGTCAAAATATCCTAAAAATTCCTCAGGATTGTGTTGGGTTGGAGACTACTGGTTGAAGCATATGAAACAGCACTGCCATCTTTCCCCTCCATGTTGGGAAAGAACTCTCTGGAATTAAAGTAGATGGCAGCACTTGAGTCTCCTAAGTCTTTAATAGACACGAAAGTTGAATCACATTCTGCTCAGAGAGATGCCAGCATTGTCAGAGACATGGGAGGACCCACTGAAACTGAGGAAGCAGCAGGTTGATGTCATGTCTAGGGCACCCTATAATTAAATAAAACAGATGATGGTCATGCTTACTAGGTAAAAGGTAACGCTGCCTCATCCCCACTTGAAAACTATAATTCATCTTTCCATTACTATGCATAGAAGGTTTTAGTTTTTTTTTCCCCCCAAATCCCTGCTTGTTTGTCATGGACCATGATGTCAATAATAGTTTGTCTTTTTTGCATCCATGATTTTAAATTTACAGGTTAGTACAAAATTACATTTTACCTCCCTGGCTCTTATCTGTTAAATGAGTAGTTTAGATTAGGTGATTGCTAAGGTCTTTTAGTTCAAAGAATAGCCACTGCGCCTTGTGATAATATGGATAAATTTGACCATTTTCCTGTATTAAGCTTCATTATTTTCTCATTATGGCTGCTGATCAAAGAATATTTAAATGTTAAATATATTTGCTCTCAATTTCTACTTTTTGTTTGGCTAGACAGGAATGTACATTACCATTCTTTCATTGTAATGATTTTTAACAATCCCATCATATGAATAATATTGAAAGAATATTCCCCCAAGTAATTATTATAATAGAATCTTTTTACCAAATATGGAGAAAAAAACAGAAAGTTACTTGATATCTAAAAATATGAGACTGATACTAAAATTGCCATTAAAAAGACATAAGCATAAAAGATAAGGTTTTTTAGAACTATATTATTAACAACTATCAGAGTCCAATACATTTACAGGGAAAATTGTTTTTTATTTGTAATAATAAAGTGTGACATTGTTAAACAGTATTTATTACTAGTGATTAACCGATGACTTCAGACTTAACTCATTAAAATTGTATTAGAGTCAAGTTAGCTAATGGTTGAAAAAAAAAGGATGAATCACAAAACATTTTGTCATCAAATTTCACATTAAAATTCAGTCTAACTAAGTAAAATTAACATCAGAACTGTCATGGGAAGACTTCAGTTTTGTGGCTCATGTGAAGCAAAAGAAAGGCTTTTTGCTGAGATAAACTAATGGCTTAATAGTTTTGCATAGATTTCCCCTAGAAGAATTTCATCATCAGGTGTTCAATTTCCATGAGCTTGCTAAGCACCACTTGTGCTCATCGTAACATAAAGATCTAAGTTCAAGTTTTTGTGAAGCAAGCATTCATAAAGGTTTACAATCCCCCCTCAATCTAGTCTTCCTTTACCTTCCAGTTTAATTTGGTATCCAAAAATAATGAATATATTTTCAGATAGATAAAATGATAGGAATGGTTGTCTTTCTTTCATTCTGCAGTATAGTTTAGTAATTTAGTTTGAACTTGGCCTAATATGTAAATTTTATCTCCCAGGGGAGATAAAATTTAGTAACCATTAGTCAAGCCAAAGAAAAAATATTTATCATTACCATTATTAAGCACTTGATATATATTAGACATCTTGTAAAACTCATTTAATTCTCATCAAAATGCTTTATTACATATATAATTATTTATATAACAGATATTATTGGTTTTTAAAATTTTTTTATTTGTAGATGGACACAATATCTTTGTTTTATTTACTTATTTTTATGTGGTGCTGAGAATCGAACCCAGCGCCTCACACATGCTAGGTGAGCACTCTACTGCTGAGCCCCCGCCCCAGCTCCTATTGTTTATATTTTATAAACAGAGAAATTGAAACATGGAAGCTAAGTCACATAGCTAGTAGGTGAGGGAATTGCAACTCTGGATAAGGACTTTACACCGTCTATATTTAAATTATACTTGGTTCCTTGATCTTATGCATTACAAAAATGCTAAAATAAACTTTTATACAATGCTTCATCTTTTAAACATTTTCTTACATTTTATCTTGTTTGCTTCTCAAAATAAAGTGAGTAGAATCTTCATAGATGAGGTGCTTACAGTTCAGAAAAATTAGGGCAGTTTCTCAAAGATAGCAAGTCATAGACATAGACTCTAAATGAAGCTTTACCCACCCAACTGGTTTGCTCTCAGAAATGAGAGAGATGACAGTTCACACCATGAGTGGCCTGGAAGTTGTATTCACTGTGGTGAGGCCCAAGAGGCGCAAGTGGGTCTGAGGAAGCCAGTAGGTGCAGGTAGCCCGGGGTTTGCTGGTGAATGCCACACGCATAGAGTGAGACATCCAGCTCCTACAGGTGGTTTTCATGTGAGTATCAGGGGCAGAGTCCTCACTAGCCCTTGATGATCTACCCTGTTATCATACAAGGAATTCCTTGCTTAGCAAGTGGCATCTCTCACTTTCTTACCGCAACACCTCAGTAGGACTGACCATAGGCCACAGCACAGAGTGCCCTTTCCAGAGTTAGAGGCAAGATGTGCATAGGTTGGTTATTGTTGGCTACCCCATTCTCCCCCACATATGACTTGGATCTTACTCATAAATAATATTCACAATCACCTTAATATCAGATTTTCCCAAGACATGGTGCATACTCAACTTCCAGAGTTCAAAAGGACAAAGTTTAGGAAATTAGTGTCAGGACCAGCCCTAAGTGAAGCTGAAAGGCTACCCTGGAAAGAGAACCTTCTAGAATGAAAACCAGGTTTCACAAAGCCAGGTGTCCTAGCTCTTCACTCATTATCTCAGTTCCATTTCATTTCTATTTTTTTTTTCATTACATAAAACAGGTATGCATGCGTATACTTTCAACTGAAACATAGTCACCATTTCTATGTATGTAACCACTGAGTTCTTAAAAAATAAAACTATTAAATATATCAAAATAATGTCCTGTATTTTCACATGTTTGTCTACAGGATATCAGTAGGTAACTTACAATGTTATTTAAATTTATAGTTTCCTAATGAAAACAGATAAAAAGAAATTCAGAATCACCTTGCCAAAGTATTTTGTAGATTATAACACATAGCTCATGGCTACTCACACACAAATAATGTCACTTGAAAGTAAATGTATATTTGTGTCAGAATCATATAAATCAATGTTCTTAGATTTTGGACTACAGAGAACTGAGTTGATTCATGCATCTGTTAAATCTACAAAAATAGTTTACCCTCTCAGAGGAATAGGTGAATTAAAGCATACAACCTGTTTAGCTGAGGGTTTGTCACAAAGTATTGGATAGATGAATATTAGCTTCCATCGCCCTCTAACATCCACCATTCTCCTTTTATTTTCCCTTTTATTTACAAGATCAGCATAAATTCTTCAATTATTTCTTTCAAAAAATTGTGGCATTTTCAAGCAGAGCTTAAATCTGAACAGGAACTCAGTAACTTTAAAAGTGTACAAATGGAATGTTCTTCTGAAATATCCGAAAGTATACCTTTTATCTTCATTTAGAGCTTCAGAATAAAAATCCAAGCATGACCCAATGTGGGGGCATAAATGTGTATTTTGGAGAACAGCAGGCAATTGGTTCGAGAACATATCCTCTTGTTACAGCTGCATGAAACAACCAGCTAGTCAGTATGGAGCTTTGCTCTTCCTGTAATGACAGAGTTTTAAACATTGTGTGTTAATTATATAAAATCCTGTAACAGTATTTGTGCCCAATAAGCAGTCTGTTTAAAAGACACAACAATTCACATTGTTGCCAGGGCTGTTGAACCTTTTTCCTTTGACCTCACTACTTCATTTTCTCCACACCTTTTCTAAATTCCCAGAGTCCTTATCTTCTAGAATTATAGTCCCTTGTCCACACCCAAGCTTCATGATCACTTTTTAGTGACATGGTTAATAAAAGATTCTGCACAGATTCTAGGGATCCAGGCAATAAATCCATTTCTCTCTAAAATTCATACAAAGTAGTTTCTAAATTGTGTTTTGTTGCTAATCCCCCCTGCATCACATTCTAGCATAGAAAAGGAAGGGCTTTGTATTTGATTTCCCCCTGGACTGTGTAGTTGTAAAGATCCAGTAGTTAAGAACAATACTTTTGAAAATCTTTTTCTTATCTCTGAATATTGGACTTAGAAACCTGGGGAGATTGGATATTGTACAGAATTGGAATTGTCTTCAGTTCCTCTTGACCTTCAGAATCTGCCAATCTTGTCCATCTCCCTTTGCTGGCATCCTCTCCCTGACTCCCAGCTTCCTGCGTAATTCCAGACATCAGTGATGTTGTCTGGACTTCCTTCATCATTTCCCACTCTTCTGAGTGTCCTTGGTAATTCTCTGACTCTCCTTGTAGTCAGACCCCAAAGTATTCCTGAATCCAAGGCAGTATATATCTATCATTACCCATGACTGAATGTTTTTTGGAGTTGAATGGACATATTATGACTTCACATTTTTACAACTTGTGAATCATTTGTGAAGGAATAGCAATTTCTTTCAACACAGACTATGTTACAGGTCACACCATTCTCACCTATCCCTGTACACTAAGAGTTATTTTTTTCTGGATGTTGAGATTCTTTATACTCACAGAGCATCCTTTCTTCATCCTCATACCTCAAGTAAGAAGAATATCTAGTATTTTGGAGGTAGCCAGGCAATAATGTTGAAATGATGGAAAGTTCTAGGGAGAATCAGGACTTCCCTACTTGGTTTATCTGATGAAACCCATTTTATGATCTTCTCAAGTTCAAGAATAAAGTAAATCCATCGGTGTTTTAGTCAGCTTCTTTGATGCCGTGACTAAAGGATCTGATAAGAACAACTGTAGTGGTAGAAGAGTTTATTTGAGGGCTCACAGTTTCAGAGGTGTTAATCCATAGAAGGCCAACTCCATTCCTCAGGGCTCAGGTGAGGCTGAACATCATGGCAGAGTGTGTGGCAGAGGGAAGCAGATCACATTATGGTAACAAAGAAGCAGAGAGAGAAACTCCACTCTCTAGATACAAATATATTCC
Source organism: Ictidomys tridecemlineatus (assembly GCF_052094955.1). Taxonomy (NCBI): domain Eukaryota; kingdom Metazoa; phylum Chordata; class Mammalia; order Rodentia; family Sciuridae; genus Ictidomys; species Ictidomys tridecemlineatus. Next base: position 172,668,014 of record NC_135478.1, read on the forward strand.
CAAAGTCATGCCCCAGTTCCCACCTTCTCCAGCCACACCCTTACCACTTCAGTTAATACCTGATGGGATTAACTTGCTGATTTCTCCTCCATACTTTCTTGCATTGTCTCACACATGAGCTTTCAGGGGACACCTCACATCTAAACCATAACAACAACAACGAGGGTGGACATTTTCAAAATGATAGCAGTCCCATTGACTAAAGTCATAACAGAAGTAGGTAGATCCTTAAACAAAACAAGACATCATGACAAGACTTGGAATTACCCTTCGAGTCCTGCAACTTTTATCGGCTCTCCAACACCCCTTGTTCCCATACCACAACCCACACAATCATGCTCACCTTTGTGTGCACCAGTCCCATGCACTGGCTAGGCAGAATTGAATACTACTGAAATCTTCCGAATCTACTCTCTTCCTAAAATGCCCCTTTCTCCAAAAAGCGTTCGTCTTTGTAGAATCTACTCAAATGTCTCTTCCTTTGTCAGACTTCCCCTGAGCCATCAGTCTCGTTGTCTTTTCTTATTGTGAGTACTCACTTAGTGCATACAAATATTAGCACTTGTTACCTGGTGTTATATTTTTCCAGTCCCTTGTAGAGTGACCATTTCTTCTCATTTTACCCAGGACTGTCCACATTTTAAAACTAAAAGTCCCACATCCCAGTCTCCTTAGTCTGAGGTAAAGGATAGTCACCTAATTTGTATGTCTTTCTCACTAGAGTGTTAGCCCCTTAGGGAAGGAGTTGTAGTATTTCATCTTGGTGTCCTCCGGATCTAATACACTGACTAATTAGTGAATTTATATGTGACACTTAAAGGACATAAGTCATTCGGGGTTGGCAGACACCAGAGGAAGAAGAGTAATTAATCTTGTTTCTGACACAGAAAGATCTTGAAATAGTGTAGATAAACTCCATTCTACCTCTAAGTTTATAACTCACTGCTTCTACTCAGTTTATAAATAAAACATTCAAAATTACTTTGAAAACGATGACCTCCTCCTGCACTCAACAATAATATTTTAGAGAAATTTTTTATGGTAGTGAGAAGGAGTGGATAGAAAATAATATTTTTATGCATGTGACTCAAAATTGTTTTGGAATTGAGCTCATGTACCTTATAGTTCCCGGGGGCCTGATGACATGATTGACAGTGCACATGGCCTTATTTGCTGGAAGGAAAATATCTGTCAAGATTTCCATGTAGTTAGTGAATAGAAATGGTTTAGTGATGAATCCCACTTATATGTAAAATACACATTTCAGGTCAATGTCTTAACTAAATAACTTTGTATTTACTACTGAAAGAGGAAAGAAAGTTCATTTACATGAAAATATACTTTCTGGGAAGCTCAGCCTCCAGTGGATGGGGGGGATAGGCTCTTCTGTGAGTTTCAGGTCCATTACATGGACACTCTTCTGTCAGCCATGACTCCACCTCCCTCATATTCAAATTGGACATCTTCATGAATAGAAAGAACAGGAGAAAGAAAACCATGAATGACCCACTCAATCATCCTACTCACATTCCCAAAGCAAACTCAAATTCCCCCAGGTACAGTAGGAAATAATGAATGGACATTTATAGAAAGAATATTATCAGTTAAGTGTTGGTGGGGAAATTTTTCAAGAGGCAGTATTCAATTATTCCGTTTTAAGAAAAATGCTCCCAGTAAAATAGATTCAATTTTTCCATTCATCCAAAGCTCATATTTTAAAATAACTTATATTTAAAACATTAAGCTTTAATCTAGTACTTTTAAATTTTAGCTTCCTAAAAGCACTGTAAGGCATAGATTATTATGTAAGCCCTATTTTATAATCCCTTTTTGTTCCTGTTTTCTCTCCCCCGCCAGACTACATGCATGATTAATCTTTGTCCTCCTGCCAACCTCTACTATAGTGCCTAGCAAAGAAAATTTGAGAAATCAATATTTGATGAATCATGAGAGTTAGCATTTATTGAGTACTTACACCCAAGCACTGTTCTTAAGTGGTTTACTCATATTAACTCATTTAATATGCACAGTAACTCTGTGAGGTTAGTATTATTTTTATCCCAACTTTACAGATGAGAACTTCTAAAGCACCAAGGGCATATATGATGTCCCAGGATCACACACCATGATGGGATAGGGCTCCTGTGTAAGCCTGAGAATCAGGACTACAAAGACCATGGTCTTGATTATACTGTCCTTCTTTCTGTGATGAATGTTGGCCCCAGAAGATTATTGTAGGGGCATAATCCTCTCTTAGTTTCCAAAGCATAAAGTCATTTTTATTCTGTTTATCCAAACTTGACAGAAAAAAAATGTCATGAATTCTTCTCAAGGTTTTTATTAAGATGAATAAAATATAGACAAGAAGGGTGCAACGCTTGTGTTTGGCTGCTGAGGCACCTAGAACCCAGCAGTAGATGGTTCAGATGGGAAACTTTAATAATGCAGAAGTGGGGAGTCAGAATCCAGGTCAGAGAAAGTCTAAGGAATTCAAAGCAACCAGGAAACTCACACTCTGAGATCATTCAGAAAGCCCCAAACAAAGCAAGTTTGCCAAGAAAGGGTGACATACCAAGCTAAGACCAATCTTCCCAGTCTCAATGCAGAGAGGCTAGCTACTAGATATTCCCACATTTCATTCCTAACAGTGCTTTTTCACCTAAGCATATTTCTGTTATCACACATCTTCCTAGTTATGAGCTCCTTGGATCCAAAGATTTTAATCACCAAAGTAGGATGATTTTTCCCCCAGTCGTTGCAATTATCTGTAAAGATTTTCTGCTTTGAAGGATTCCAAATGCAGAATGGTTATATCGCATGAGCTGGCCCTAAGTTTCACATCAAGTTCAACTGTCACAATGTATATTTTATGGGAGAGTGAAACTGGAAAATAGTGAGATCTATCACCTTTCACGCATGCCTGACTCCATCTATGCATTTATTCAACAAATATATTTTGAGAACTGACTACCTCATGCCTTGGAGTAATCAGTGCATCCAACTTGATCTCTTTGGGAACATCTCACCTGTGATACAATCCTCGCTAGAAAGCTGCTCTATTCCCTCTTCCACATTTACCCAAAGATGCAATTCTAAATTGTCAACTGAAGTCAGGATGGAAGGATAGTGGCCAATAGGTACAAAAATGTCATTTATGACTATGCACTGAAAGTCCCCACTCCCCATCTGATTCAAATGTCTGATATGTCATGATCATTGTACTGTCATGTGTATCTAATTAAAACAAATTAAAAAAAAAAACTCCAGGGGAAGCATATTGGGGCATGAACAGACTGGAAGAGGAGGGAACACTGATGGCAAGGGTTAGGTCATGGTCATCAAGCCTTTACCATGCCAATTAATGGGCACAGCATGGAGGGATTTCCTCATTATTCCTCCATTTCCTTCCCCAGGGAAGGAAGACGCAAGCAGACAGGATCCTGTCCTGGGGCTACCTTTATCAGTGTGTTATCTAATCAGCTACAAATATTTTCTTCCCTCTGTGCATGTCTGAAACTTCTGATGGTGGAAGATCTTTTCTGGAGCAAAATAGCATTTCCTAGTACTCCTTGAGGCCACATACAGCACAAGAGACTTTCACATAAATCTTTCAAGACAAGAAACTCCTAATGCCATACTTCTTCACATTTTCTCAGCTTCTAATTTAGGAGACTGCAATGTTAGCACCCCATTGGAGTTACCTGTGGGTTTTTTTTTTTTGGTGTTTTTTTGTTATTGTTGATTTTTTTAAATGTCAATACTTATATTCCATTTTGAGATTATCAATTGATTGAGTTTTAGGGTGGGTCTGAGTCATCTGGGGTTTTTTAATACTTTTTTATAGTTGTAGATGGACAGCATGCCTTTATTTGTTTAGGTTTTGTTTTGTTTTGTTTTTTTAATGTGGTGCTGAGGATCAAACCCATTGCCTCACACATGCTAGACAAGCGCTCTAACACTGAGCTACAGCCCCAGCCCCATCTCGGGTTTTTAAAAGCTCCTTGGGTGCATCGAGAAATTCAAAGCACTGCCACCTATGAATGTATGGTAAGTTTCCATCCACTGGTGAGAGGAGGGAGTCAGACTGCAGATGAGTGAACGTAAGTGCAAAGAGGGAAGGTAGTGGAATCTCATCCTAAAATATCCTGATCCCTTTGCTGCCCAACACGGAAGCATCTCATATCATTGGTCGTCCCCTTCTGGAAGGTAAACCAGAGTTGTTAGGTTATGCCCACTTCATAATATGGCTGTTACTCCTTAGCTTTTAATATCTAAAGAGTTAAAATATGACAACAGACTGGATCTAATGAAAGAGTGAAAACTCTTGGTAGAGTCCCAGGTTCTGTTTTGTGTGGAAGCTAGATAACATAGCTAGCACTTATCTCACAGAGCCTGTACAATGAGGAAGATAATGGCATTTGTCTTTCACATCCCAAATTCTAGCTAAAAGGACTCAAAATTATTCCATTGGTAAGTATAAGGAAGACAAGATTTCTCTATTAGCTACCATCACATTTCGTTGTGATAAGTTTCTTAGCTCTTGGGAATAGTTTAGGTTTTAAATGAATGACTTTATTTGTAGCAAAGTAAATGTTCTGCAGCCATTAGCACAGGGTAACAAGCCATACTCAGCTTCCACTATTTGTGGGGCAGGAAGCATGCCAAACTAGTTTGTTGGTACTTTCATTCTCCATAAACTCTAGAAACTCACTTTTATAGTGAATGGGGTGTTTTCAATATAGTGTCCATAAAGCAGGTGGCAAACATTGACTTTTCTAAGGAAATAATTACATGCAGGTGGCAAGTTGGAGGAGCCCTATTGTATATATAAGTGTATCCCAGAGAGTTCTTGTGATGTGTTTTCTAAGGACAAAGTTATACATATGATAAACAGTGACCTAGCAAAACAGAAATAGAACAGGTAGGGAATGAGAAAAGCTTATACTTCAATACATTTCAAAGTTATTTCTCAACTGTTTGAAGTTATTGACATACATGTGAAAACAAAAGTATTAAACACATCATTTAGTTATTTAACCAAAAGCTTTGTCTTTCACTGTATTGGAGGTTTAGTATACAGAAGTGAATACCATGTGGATCGTGTACTTAGGAGTATACAATCTAAGGAAGAAAATAATCATAAAACTCAATCATCAAACACCATGATATGGATGAACTTGCCCATGAAATACATATTGTGAAATTATCATTTAGGATGCTTTAGATTACATCAGAGAGACTCCTTTATTTAACAGTTGGAAATAAATACCTCATAAGACATAAGAATAGAAATAGGAGGCCCTCAGAACAATTGGCTTGTGTTTACATTGAGAATTCTGAACAGTATAACTGGTTTCTCTTTTTTTTGTTTGTTTTGATTAGTTACACATGAAAGTACAATGACCTTGACATATCATACATTTGAATCAGATGGGATATAATTTCTCATTTTTCTGAGTGTACAGGTTGCAGAATTACATTGGTCATGCAGTCACGTATATACCCACAGCAATAATATTGTCTGTTTTATTCTGCTGCCCTTTCATTCCCCACTACCCTTCCCCTCCCCTCCCATCTCTTCTCTCTACCCAATCTAATATAACCCACTTCTCAATGACATAACTCTAGTAAACAAATAGGACTCTCTATTACCAATTTTGTCTATGACCTTCCACCAAGATCCAAGCAACTTTATCCCAATTTTGTTTACTTGTTGCCATTGTTCTTAAAACATTCCTTAAATCCTCTTCATGATGAAAGATATAAGAAAATAATGAAATAAATTGCAATGAGAGAGGACTATCAAGGTTTTATGAGCACCCTGGGGAAGAGCATCACACAGACTGGGAATGTCGCTGGAGAAGTTAGGGAAGGAGTTAGGAATAAATAGGAAAGGTATCACAATAAGAATGACAATAACATCATTGGCACTGTGTGTGAGGCAACTTTCCATTACTATAACAAAATACCAGATATAGTCAAAAGACAATTTCTTTTGTCTCAGAGTTTCTCAAGTTTCAGTTCATGACTAATTGGCCCCATTGCTTTGAGCCTTTGGTAGCATAATACAAGTAGAGATCAAGGCAGAGTTCTCACCTCACAGCTGAGAACTGAAAGACCTAGAGAGAAAGAAAAATGGACCATCCATCGCCCCACAGTCTCCTTCAAGGGAATGCCCAAAATGATCTAAAACTTTCCGCGAAGCCCCACCTCTTAAATCTTCCACCGCTTTCCAAGAGCACCAAGTCAAGAACCAAGCCTTCAACACATGGTTTGCTGGGGCATAGCCAAGGACCAAACCATAGGAAGGATATCAATGCTTCTCATGTTTAAAAATTTTCCCAAGATGCCACTCTTAGCCCCATCATCTTGCTTCAAGTGCTGCACCATGGATATTCTGAATCTCACGTGCAGGAGTTTCGATCAGGTTTGAAACCTTTATCTAAGGTTTGAAAGGTGAGAGTCTTTTAGGCTATTGCCTGCTGGAGTAGCTCTAAGTACATCTAAAACAAAGGGCAGCTGGGCGAGGCAGCCCACGGTGAAGCTAGTCAATACGTAAGGCTGAGGGAGGGATGGCTCGTTTCTGGGCAGCAAGACGATTATACAGGACTTTACTGAGGAAGTTACCTGATCCTGGAGAGAAACAAAGAGAGGCTTCAGACTCTGGCGATTCTGAAGCCGAGTGGTGTCTGTGTAGTGAGGAGGCTATGAAAGTACATGCCCTGGCCCACTGTACACCACAGCCCTGGGGTCTCCTTGGTGCACAAGAGCAGGGCAGTAGTGTGTTACTCCCAGTGGGAAGTCATTTTTTCCTAGATAGGTCTACCCTGAACCCCATATCGGTGAGTCTGATTAACAAAAAGCATTGTTATAAGCACCCCTTTCCTAAACCACACCAGAGGCAATTAGAGCAAGGTCCCAGTGCTTTTAAGGTCCCTCAATAAAGCCTTTCTTGATGGCAGTGATGGTGGTGATTAAAATGCTGCTAGTGGTGATTAGGATGATGACAATGGTGGTAACAGCTGCCACTAATTATTGAGCATGTCCACTCTCAAACCCCTGTGCTAACATTCATTAGTGTACTTAACCCTCACAACCACCCCCAGAGGAAGACAATAGTATGCCCATATTACAGATTAAGTCACCAAGACTCGGTTTTAATAACCTTCCCAATGTCACACAGGTAATTAAGTGGTAAAGCTGGGATGTGGATACAGGACTGATTGAGTACCCAGACTATGTGACAGGCAGCTCTCCTGCCTGCCTCCCACAAAGAATTATGTATTGCAGTCACATTGTATTTCTGGCAACCGCTTTTCCATCTTACCAGATACTATCAGAGTTGTAATAATAGAAAATTGATTGTTGAGGTTTGGCTTCTTACATCTCTCCTTTTCGATGTATGCTTTTAGAAGACACGATGAATGGTTTGTTAGATGTGCCTGCGTGTGCACGTGTAGGTGACATGTGTGCACTTGCCAATGTGAAGTCAGACACTGAAATGAGAAAGTATATAGAAAAGAGACCCTCTGTAGAAATCGACATGTTGGCCAAATCCCGGAATTTTCACTCATGAGGCATGTAATTGAGAATGTCATTCAACCTCTCTCGTGTATCAGTCACGTTGCCTTTAAAATGGGAATAATTCAAATTCAAGTTCATGGTGTGCTGCAGAAATGTTATATATAGTAACTATCACAGAGTTAAAGGCTTAGGAATTGCCAGTTCCTATGCTAACTCCTCTGGCCTCATCATGCTTTTATAGTTTAATCCTGTTTGTGCAAAGAACCCAAATCAATGTCCAGGCCAGCCCTCTCCTGGGACATGTGTATCCCAGAGAAAGAGCATCATGGCCACCAGTGCTAGACAGGGTTGCCATCGGTTTCTACTCTGCACCCAGATAAAATTTAAACAGCTAGTTATATAGCAATACATTGTTTTCTGATATAAGCCCTCGGTAGCTGAGCCACAGTGGCTTCCGACCACTCTATGTCTCTTGTCTTCAAGTCTGCCATCTCACCATGTAGAATGAGAACACTCTACTTCTGATTGATTTCAGCATCAGTCTCCTTACAGCTATTCTCTAACTTTCATGAGTATCCTTGGGAATTTCTCCTTTTTATAGTTAGCCCTTCAAGCCAGGTCTAACTATAAAAAGTGTGGATTTGAGTTGCTGTACTATCAGTGAACTTATCTCACCTTTATCCAGTAAAGTATAGGGGACTTTACAAGGCTTAGAGGATATTCTTTTCTTCAACACTATTCAGTATAAACTTCATTGGTTAGCCATTTTTTTTAATGCATGAAGCTCATCTCAAACTAACAGAGTAGACCAGAAAGCCAGTGCACATTCTGGGGCCTTTGGCTGAACCAAGCAAAACATAAATACGATAACAATAGAGCCATTGAAAACTCTGCACTCCTCACAGAAATGTGCATTGTGCACAAGCCAGCTCCATCGGAAGCCCGACTGCGTGCTGGGTGACGCCCTTGACTGTGATCAGATAAGTTGTCCCTTAATCACCTGCTCTCTGTAGTTGGCCACATATGTATGTTCTCTTAAATGACTTTGCCCCACTGTTATCCTAATTTGAAATTTTCTTTTTTAGCCACATAAATAGAAGAACACAGTTTGAAAATCCTGTCCTGGAAGCAAAAAGGAAGCTACAGCAGCATAACATGCCCCACACAGAACTTGGAACGAAGCCCCTGCAGGCCCCAGGTTTCCGAGGTACTGTACCATGTCAGCATGCGGTGTAGCAAAGAAAAGTGGTCTGACAAACTGTCGGCACTTGCAGATTTGCCTGTAGCTTGGGTCATTGCGAATAATTGATTTGCTTTCCTCAGACCCTTCTATTAGCTTTAGCTGGGTGTTTGCATTATTTCTAAACTAATGCATTTAACAACCACTGATTAAGTTAAAGCCTCAGGCAGTACCTTATAGGAAGTTACAGCGTGTTGCCAGGTGGAGATTAATGGGTTTTGACAGTGCTTCTATAAACTGCAGAGATTCATAGAGACTCAAGTTTGTCTTCTGAAGACTAAGCATAAGAATGAGGCTTGTTCTCCTTTGTGACAGTAGCCAGCTCCTCATCGACATTACCTAGGCCCAAATCCATGTGCCCTCGCACTGCCCCGGAGAGGTCGCGCAGCGTGAATGACTTGTCTTACTATCGCCGCGACCACGCAGGGAGACCATGGTCCTTCGGTATGTCCCAGGGCAGCTTGCAGAACTGACTGTACCTGAGAGCCACGTAGTGGGATGAGTGACTGCACAAATGTTCATGTCTTGTGGGCTTCTATTCATTAAAAAAAAAAAAAAAAATCATGCTTTGAAGCCGGGCGTGGTGGTGCACGCCTGTAATCCCAGCAGCTCGGGAGGCTGAGGCAGGAGGATCCTAAGTTCAAAGCCAGCCTCAGCAATGGCAAGGCACTAAGCAACTCAGTGAGACCCTGTCTCTAAATACAAAACTGGGGCTGGGGATGTGGCTCAGTGGTTAAGTGCCCCTGAGTGCCATCCTCGGTACCCCCCACCAAAGAAAAAAATCATGCTTTGGAGTCAGGAGCCTAGACTTGCCTGCTGCTGAGTTTCACACTGAGCACTGCAGCACAGTGAAATGAATGTAAAGGTCCTCTCGGGAGCATCTCTCGACTTGTAAGCATTGCTAAAGCGAACATAGGTGAGAAGATTGTATATGGATTTTTTTTCATTTATGTTTTAAAGAAACTCTGTTTTCAATAAAGATATACCGATAGGTATGTGAACAGAGATAAAATAAACTCCAATATAATGACTCACTGTTTTACAATTTGTTTATTATATATCACCCAAAATGTAGCAACAGAAGTATCATACAAAATAGTTATCAAATCACATCATCCAAATGCAACTAAAAAGAGTGTCATAAAATACATAGGCGAGGTTTAAAGGAGATGCTAATTCTGTCTCTTATTATGACTGTTATTTTCAAAGCATTTAATATGCTTAGAAACATATTTACTACAGGTCACAGATCGTAGCCAGAAAAGCCTATCATATAACAAATTAGTGGACAAACTAAATGAGGGGGCTCAAGTTCTACTCAGATTATTTAGGCCCATGATTTGGATGTGTGGACATATTGTTACAAAATGTGTTACCTTTACATTCATAATTCTATCTAGAAGTATCAGCTCAGCTTGCTTTTTTCTCACATTTCAGAGTATACTAAACACATTTGGGTCACCATAAATTTACTTACCTGATTATCTTTATAGCATTTCACAGTATAGGGGTGTAAGCAGAAATGAATTCAGTCCCACATCCAGGTATTCTCTCTAAACAATTTGGACCTTTCAATATGTGGTCATAGTCTATTGCTTCTCTAACTATGATATCTGTACAGGCTTAAATGCTGTGCCATTATTCTCTAAAATAACCACAAAGTCCATTGTGGTTTTCTACCTCTATCTCTTCAAGGTTCTGTGCAGGACCCGCCATTCACATAGACCTCCTACCTGGGTTCTTTCATAACTATAAGAGGAACATATCCAGATGTGTCTGGATGATTTGGGCTCTTTATCCTCTATCTGAAGGCTCTGGCAGCCTGATGATAGAGCCCTTTTAAAGTACAAGAAAGCTAACTAATGAATAGAAATGCTGACTTGACAAAAAGTCTCTCAAAAACCAAACAGCCTTTGTATTTTCCCTGGATGCTTGGGACTGCACTACATTTGTAGAAAGTTCTAGCAGTCTTGCTCCTCTTGCAGCCACCACCTGTTTGCATTACTGCGTAAGACCCTCACTCACCTCCACCCCTGGGATTGCTGCTCGTTGGCTGGTTTTCTGTTGTCCAAGAACTTTCCTTAAACATGCTTTTTCTTTTTTAACTTATATTGGCCAATGTAGAAAAACCACTCTTCACCCGGGATGCATCCCAGTTGAAGGGAACATTCCTCAGCACCACCCTAAAAAAGAGCAACATGGGTTTTGGATTTACCATCATTGGTGGAGATGAGCCTGATGAGTTTCTGCAGGTGAAAAGTGTGATTCCGGATGGGCCTGCAGCACAGGATGGAAAGATGGAAACAGGTAAGTTCCTTAGTGCTTGAGAAAATAGTTCTGCAATATCATTTTTTTTCTGGAGGCAATTATATGGTGCTACTTTTGTGTGTTTAATTCAAAAGTTCTCCTTTAGGAAAACCTAAGTTTTCTTTTTCCTAAACTTAATATTATCAAGTGGAAGTATTTTGGAAACAACTTTGAATATCATTTTTGTCTTATTTTTCACACTGTCACTTCTGTTTGTTGGATTCAATGGACTCTTGAGATTGACACTTTCCTAATTCATCTCCAGAACTCCTTCTTTGGGATGTGATTAACATTTCACACTTTTCTAACTTAAGTTCAGCCACCCATACTTTTAAATCTATATTAATCTTGTAATATTCTTGTGCTAAATTGCCCAGGTTAGATATTTAAATATGCATGCCCATCTCATAGGGGAAAAAATTTAAATGGCATTAGTCTTTACAGGTACCCATACAATTTTCTAATATGTGGGATTTTTTCCTAGTTCTTACAAATTAATTTTCATATACAATTACTTAGATGTCTATCTATCTCTAAATTATAACTGAAATTAATTTCACATGGAAATATAGAAGCAAATTGTTAAGGAAAGAAAAATGTAAAGTATAGAAAAGTGCACAGAGTAGAGGAAAAAGTAATGAACTAAGTCTGATTTCACAGTCTGATTTTAAATTCTCCTACCTGGCCCATGACTTTGAATGAGTTCCATAACTTATAAATATTAATTTCTTTATCTAGAAAAAATGAAGAAATTAAATTTGATCTTGTGCATTTAAAATGCCAGTTCAAGAGTTTTATAGTGTAACTTTGTAAGCCTTAGAATATTATACAGTAATTATATCTCCAAAGATATATAATCCATCACCATTTTTGCATTTTTCCACAATGTTGATTTAATTTTTGATATCACCTTCTAAAGTATGTGGCTCCTATTACATATAAAAATTAGAGATTCGCTTTGGGTGTATAGATGACTTTATTGTGACCTTTATGAGTCGTTCCTCTGTGAGCTTCAAAGGGGTTTGTGTATGGAGAAATATAAAATTGAGGTCATCTGACACTTTTTATTTTAAAAATTATCAATGCTATCTTATCATTTATTAGTTTCTCCATAAATAACTTTTTTTCAAGATGCCCTTGTGAATGTATTTGACACTGCTGCTTACTAGTGAGTAATAATGTATATTTAAGGAAATGGTTCATCTCCTTAAAAGTTGAAATGAAGTTTCAAAACTAACTTACCTTTCGAAAACAACTACTATTGTAAAAATCACATACACGTAATTTTCTGTAAGAGTGAGTTAGAAAGTGTTCAATTTCCCTATTCATCTGGTGATATTTTATCCACACTGTCTGTCTGCCAAAAAAATAAAAAACATCAAAAACATCAAATAATTTAATTTAAAAAATTTATTGCCTACAATTAGATAAAAGTAAAGTCTGGGATTAATACTACTTTAGCAGAAGGGAAAGGATCCCCAGGGCTTTTGAACTTCAGCGAAATATTTTACAAATACATTTCTTTTCATAGTAAAGAACCTAATTATTTTTCTCTGATAGAACTCATTATTCCATTTTTCAAACTAGAAGGGCTTCTTTTTCAGTGTAAACTTCAAAGACAAACTAAAATAAAAATATTTTCACAGCAAATCTTTTTCCTTTCTAACTCATTTTAGTAGTTTGCCACACCCACACAGTCTAACTTAGCTTTATTCAACAACGAAGTCAAAGATTTACTTAGAATTTCACCTGTTTTCTCACTGAGAAAAAAAAATCACAAAGCAGTTTCTAATGGAAAGAGAATAACCCAGGATTTAAGTCTATGCACTCTCTCCTCTTTGGTCTTCTGCCGATGCATTTAACAAATGCTTGCCAAGCAGCTCCCCTTTCATAGTCATTGCAGTGCACATGCCTGCAAAGGCAAAAGTGACATGGATCTGACTCTCGAGGAGTTTACATCTGGTGGGTTGGGGAGACTATCAGACACATGAGCAAGAAATTGTGACACGTAATGGGTCTATAGTGCCCATTCTGTTGGCACAAAGTCAGGAGTCAGGGAGCAAGCATCAAAAAGTTTTAAAAAGAAAAGTGTGTTGCTTACTCTACAATTGTGTGAGGCTTTTATAGTGATGGCAATTCCCTCATTGGACAAGAATTAATAAAACAAAATGTAATTCTTCCTAAATATTGCAAAATGTTTAACTTTTACTTTGAATAGGGAGATTATTTAAAAACAAATGTCAACACATTTCTGTGACATTCCACAAGTTATAATAGAGAGCATGGCTCTGCAGTTCAACAAATATTTAGTGACTGTCTGTATAAGCCAGACGTTCTGTTAATTAATAGGGATGCAAAACCAGAGAGACAACTGTTTCTGTCTTCAAGAAGTTTACAGTGTAGAAATAATGAGTGATCTCTTAATGAATATTTATATCAATGCAACAATAAAAATAAGTACTTAGGGACAGAAATAGAACAGAGAAAAGGAGGGACGGCTTTATGGGGAGATGCTTAGGGAAATCCTCATAGAGAAGATGATGTCTGACAGTTCTGCATGATGAATAGACATTTCCTGGGTAGACAAGTGAAGAAGGCTGTTCAAAGAGGTGACAGCATGTGTAGAAGCATAGTGGCGGGAAGACCTAGGAAAAGGTTTATATGCCATCACAGTGCATATTAATGGGTCATCTTCAACACGTCTTTATGGTGATGTAGCCAGTCAAATAATAACCACAAGGGGTAAAGGTTAACTATTTAGACTTGCAACAATAATAAAAAATGATAAATTGGAAGGGAAGCAGAATAGACAATATGATTGATGTATGTACATTCTATGTATGTATTATATGTGAAAATACATTCTGCTGTCATGTATGACTAATAAAATAAAAATAAATCATATGGAAAAAAAGAAAAAAACCGATAAATTCTTATAGCCTCAAATAAAAATATAAATGCACATATACCTATATCTAAAGCCATTATCATATATTTTCAATGAGGAATTAGGCATAAAGCTTTACTCTAAGACTGCTGTTTTGTTTACATGTATCTCTAGAAAGAAAATAGCACTTGGCAAATAGCAGGTGCTCAGTGAGTACTTAGATGGATGGATGCTCTTTATAAATGAAGAAGTGAAAATTGAATGGGCTGAAATTGAAAGTCCTCTTTTTTCTTTTTTGGTACTGGGGATTGAACTCAGGGGTACTTAACTTGACATCCTCTTTTAACAGTCTATTTTTTGGTACTTAGTTGAGGTAGTCAGCATTGGAGCAAAAACCAAATCTGCTTTCCAGTTTGGGGATGAAATTTAAGAGAAAATATACGCTAAGGACAAAATCATGTTTCTTTTTTGTAGAGACTTCATATAAAAAATAAACTTCAAGAATTACCAAAATAAGAGACACTACAGATAGATAAAAAGATAAATCATTGAATCATTGATATTTAAAATCTGAGCAGTCTCATTTGACATTGAAACATGCATAAAAATATTTCAGTTAACTTTCCTAGCTTTAGGCGGTCTTTAATTTAGATGTCAATAGTTTGTTGGGACACAAAGAAAAAAATCTCCTGTGCTGAAAAGTTCACCTAGGATCCTGCATAGGAGAAATAAGGAGGACTAGGGAATTTTCTCTTTCTTAGTCAGCCCTGACTCTTGGGAAAGAGTAGAGGACAGGAGAAAGAAGGGCAGTATGCTTCTGGCTGCTTTTTGACAACTAATTGAGCTGATTCCCACTGGTACTACAATATTCCAGAAGAAGGTTGCTCAGATGAAATTAACATGAAGCCCAGAAACCATCTAACTTCTGATTTTTAAGTATTCTACACATTCAAGTGATCAGGCACCAGAGACCTGTTAACATTCTTTAAAGTATTTTAAAAATCAAGTTTGATTTAACTTGACTTGCATAGAAGCCAGGGTCTAAAAGATATTTATATAACATCCTTCAGCTGAAAAGCATTCCTTGCTACATGATGTTTCCTGTTTTACCCCAGGCTAAGTTCTGAATCAAGGTTTGTGGTTGTCAACACATGTAGAAAGGAAAGCTGACCTATCCGTGACGTTCTCCCAGAGAAGGGGGTGGAATTGCAAAGTCACTCACAATCTGTTAGTTTTTATTTGCCCTTTAAAAATATTTACCCGTTTTATTAATAAGATCACAGCAAGCATTCTTAAAGTTAAACAGGGTGGCATTCTTGAGCCTCTGGCATTTCTTCATTTGAGCAGATCTCTGTTGCTGCTCTTGTGCTAATTGCTACTTCAATGTCTTTGTAAATGTCAGGGTCCAAGTCCAACTTTGTCAGAACCAATTGGGAGGTTTTTAAAAATGCAAATTCCTATGCCTCCAGACCTGCAGGTTCCAAATATCGGGGACTGGTGCTTGGGAATGTGCACTTATATACTTTTAAAAATTGTCAAAGCTAGGCACACACATGGTTAAAAAAATAGCATCAAAATATTTGTGCTACATAAAATATTGCCTGCCCTGTCCCGCCCCTTCCCACCCTCCAGGCCCCTATCCCAGATGCAATCAGTTTGTGCTCTAGTCGATGTTTCTTTTGGTGGCTACCTTCACTCTTCTAATTAGTGCACTTACATACTGTTGTCTTAACAATTTAGAGATGACCTGTATTTATTTCTTTTTACAAAAAATAGAGTTTTAGTTTCTATATACCCTATCTTCCCTCCCACATCCTCTCAATGAGAGTTTTGCACCTAATTTGATAAAGTTTATATAGTTTTTGCATTATTATGACTTTGTACATTTGTTCCTCATGCCCACTAATGTACCATAAATACATAGCTTCCCTTAAACACCATTTGACTTTCACGTTGTCTTTTTAATTGTTTTACTGCTTTACCTTTCTTAAAATGACCCTAAGTTTTTCTCCCAAAAGTACCATCATATTGAGTGTTGTAGAGGGTCTCCTTTCTTAATGGGCAATCCCCGCACCATGTGGGCTGGTTGTACAGCTGACACTTGGAAATTTGGCTTATGTCTCTCCCACTGTTCTCTATAGCCATGTCCTCTCCTGTGTCCTCATGGCACTAGGGCACTGTCCTCATGTCTTGTATCCTTGGTTGTCCATATTTAAAAGTGAAACACAAAAAAGTTACTTGGAAATCCTGCATTTGTAGCAGACTTTGAAGATGGTCAATTTTACTTAGAATTTGAATGTCTAGCTTGTTTTCTGGGGCTTTTAGTTTGCTCTTTGGGACACCCTTATTCTCTGATTTATAGTATTTGGGGGGAGTTCTGCAAGTGGGTGTGTGGCAGAGCAGAGCTTCTGTAGGCTCATATCAGATGCTTCCTGATCCCTGTCCTTTCTGGGGTTTTGAGGAGCAACTGAGAGTCAGTCTTGTCCTTGTTACTATCCCATCCAAGAAAGCACTAGAGTAAGAATCAGCAAACTCTTTCTATAAAGGGCCATATAGTAAATATTTTAGACTTTTTAGGCCAGGGGCTTCTGTCACAACAACTTGACTCCACCCTCATGAAAGGAGCCCTAGACATACATGAACAAAAAGGTATGTTCATTTATTCACCCATTTGGCTGTTCCAATAAAACTTTATTTATAATCATTGTCAGCAGCAGGTTTTAGCAACCCCTATTCCAGAATATATCTTCCAAATCCTAATACAACATCTATCATGTCTTTATTGACATTCCATATTCTTTGATTTTTCTGTCTTGTTTTTAACAGCCCCTCTTAGATTATAGCTTCTCTCTGGTTCCCTTCACTGTTATAGGTTATTCATTTTAGAGTCTTTGTTAAACAGGATAGCTGTGTATATTCAGTCTGTTGTCTTGAAGTAGAAATCTTAGGATCTGCAGTATATGCCCAGTAGGATATGAAGACCATTGAGTGTAGTGGTAGCTAGAAAGTTATTTTCCCATCTACTCTCCAGTTTAGCAAATGTCTCCATCCTACCCTCACCCTCTCTCATCATAGCTTCTATTCAGAACTGCTTTAAAGGGGTGTTTATGAATTTTTCCTGGCACCAAGTTTTGGGATAGTCTGTGATCATCTACCCAACAGGAAAAATAAAACAAAAACTCATCCTTACATTTATCTTTCATATCAGCTACATAAACTGACTTCTAGAAATCAGTTGGGGACATTAAAGTATGAGCAATTTTCACTCTTCAACACTGTTTGGGGATACTTGTTTCATGACTGTGTTATCAGGATTCTTAGTTACCCTTTGCTCCTGGAGAACAGTGAGAACTAAGTAGAGGTCATAGGTGCTATGCACATTTCTGATGGCCCTGCTCTCGGCAGAGCAGTTCCTGCCCCTTTTCTTAGCACTACCCATTCAATACTGATTTTTCTGGTTAATGGTCATCTAAAGATTTCCCACTCCTCCTCACCCCTGTGTTCTTTGGGTCTGCCCCCAACCCAGGGCCACCAGCAGTTGTTCTCAGCTCCTTAGCAAGTTAATAAAATTCCATGGTAGTTAATTGAACATTCTCTAGAAAAACAATATGAGAAAGCCAAAGAAATTATTTGAAAAGGTTTTCATTGTCTTGCCACCACCTCCTAATCGACTAATATCCATTGCAGGCTCCCTTTTCAATTTTGAGCAGACACTACTGCAGTGTCTTCCCATCACTGCTGCAGTGTCTTCCTATCACTGCTGCAGTGTCTTCTCATCACTGCTCTCCTACCAACTGGCCAACCTGATAAAGATCTGAGTCCATCAGCCAGTTATTTTTACCACTGCCTACCCCCTCATATGGTCCTGGAAACCACTCAGGTATCTTTTATCAATTGCAAGAAGCAAATGAACTAATAGAGAAATGTCAATTTTCTACTCTTTTGAAGCACCCACTAATCTTTTTATGGCAGAATAGCAAATCAGGCCAAATCCTCAGTGATTTTAAGGAATAATCATTCATTTGCTTATGATCCTGCAGTCTCACATGGGATCAGCTGGGTCATACTCTTCTAGGAGGCTCCCTGCAGGACTCATGCAGCTGTAGTCAAGTGGAAGCCCTCCAGGGACTGGGACGTGCAGATAGCTTTATTCCCATGTTGATGCTTCAGCGGGGGTGGTTGTGACACTTCAGATCTGGCCAGGCATCTCTTTGCACACAGTCTCAACATCTGGGTGGTTTGGTCATTCTAAGTGGTAGCTGAGGGCTCCAAGAGAGCAAAAAGGGAGAGGTGGGCTGGGGATATGGCTCTGACGGTAGCATGCTCGCCTGGCATGCACGGGGCACTGGGTTTGATCCTCAGTATAAAAATGGAATAAAGATGTTGTGTCCACTGAAAACTAAAAAATAAATATTAAAAAATTCTCTCTCTCTCTCTCTCTCTCTCTCTCTCTCTCTCTCTCTCTCTCTCTCTCTCTCTCTCAACAAAAAAGTCAGGGGTAGGGGGAGAGGTGTCAGGCCTCTTAGGCCTTGCCTAGAGCCCCACAGCATGACTTCCACCTCCTTTTGTTCTTCAGAAAAAGGCTCAAGTTCAAGAGGAGGGGAACCAAGCTTTACTCATTGATGGGGAAAATGACCAAAAAAAAAAAAAAATTAGTGATCTTTTATCTACTGTAGTATCTTCCTATACTGTCTTGGTTTCTGATTTTTTTTTTATGTTTACTTAAATTTCCCTGAGAAAATTACATCTCACTCTCCTGGGTTCCCTCTCTGCCCTCACAATGTTGCTGGCAAAGAAATATTGATAATATTTTCCCTTCCAGTTCTCTGTAGAGCTAATGATAAATAGCAGTGAATCAAAATTCCATATCCAGAGATTATGAGCAGTGAAATCACCAGGTCTTTAACTTTATCTTTCCAATAAAAGTAAAGGAGGTGGTTGTAACAATTCAATTTTTTAAAAAATTAATCTTGCAAAATAGTCAAATTCAGATCTATATTAGATAACTGTTTTGAAAAAACAAATGCTCTGATATAATAATATTCATTTTTGCCTCTTTATACATTTATAAATGTTAGGTGATACAAAACCAGTTTCTATAAAAGCAAGAAAATAGAATTGAATTTCCATCCAGCTGAACTATACTAATATCTCCAGTGGAGAAGAAATAAACTGTGCTTGTTTAACCTGTCAATATATTTACTCTTGATTCTTTCCAAGCATTCCTAACCTTCAAAACCCCACTTCATTTTGTTCAAATACTTAGTATCTCCACTGAAGTGATGTTTCTTTTAGATCAATAACTGGACATTTCACATTGAGGGTGAGAACCACACTGAACACTTTCTATCCACTGTCTACCTTTTAGGAAGGCATATAAATGATACAGAGGTCACAGTTGACAAAGTGCTTGATTTTTAGCTACAAAACAAATCACTTGAGAGAATTTTAAAAACTGTTTTGTTGTACCAATTCTTAAATCATGTTATTCTTCATCAATAACTCATTTAGCTTTAAAACAAGACCCTTGTGATCCAAATGCTATAATGATTCCTGTTTTCTGCTTATTTCTATTTTCTGTTCTTTCCCCCCCTATACTGTGTTCTTTATTCCCTCTTCATTTAAAATCACATTTTGGATAAAAGTTCACTTGAAAAGGGACAACTATGCAAGTCATATTCTGGTTCTCATCTCTGTACCAGGATAAAAATGTTATTACCATTTTAGCACAGTTACAGTGAAGTCTATTACTTTAAAACTTGTTTTCCCTAATGTTGGTATCAGTGGGGATAGGATGTATGATTAAGAAATAATGTTCATGATCATTTTTTAAGCTATTAAATACGAAGACAATTCACTTAAATGGAATTTTATCACCATTATTTTTAAGTTCTTCTACACAAAAGCTTTTCATTGATTTACAGTTCAGGTTCAACAGCAGCTGAAACAGGAAGTAGGTAGGACCTCGACTCAGCCTAAGAGCACAGCTCAAAATGATGCTAGAAATTATCACACCAGGGATATTAGTTTAAAGTATTCTTACCAGGTATAAAATTGGTATTTTAAAAATCTGAAAGCTTGTTATTTAAATTAAATGGAAATGGTTTAGAGATTATGGGGTTAACATTATCTTTATACTTCTTGAAAGAGGTGTTGACTGGGACATACTAGTTAGTGAAAGGTGTTCAGTTTAAGATAGACATATTTGTAGCAAAGGTATTATCTAAATGCGTTTAAGAACTTTTCTCATTTTTTTCTTTATTTTGAGGGGAGAGTACCAGAGATTAAACTCAGAGTGTGCTTGTCACTGAGCCACATCCCCAGCCTTTTTTTTTTTTTTTTTTTTTGAGACAGAGTCTTGCTAAATTGCTTAAGACCTAACTAGGTTGCTGAGGCTGTGTTCGGACTTTTGATCCTCCTGCCTCAGCTTCCTAAATTGCAGGGATTACAAGTGTGTGCCACCATGCTCGGTTCACTTCAATTTTTAAAATCTGTATCCAAAATCACCAATTCACTTACTTATAAATAAACCAAAATGACAGAGATACAAAGATCTTGCAGATTCTATTGTCTAGATTGCCATATGCATTCTTCTAAACAGTATCAATTTCATTCAGGTCCTGCTATTCTCATTTTCTTAACTAATAGAACTGAGCCTTGGGTTCACTAGGACACAACCTGCTATTTTAGAAGTCACTCGTTTGTATCTGCCCCTCCTTAGCTAAACTATAGCTTGTTTGCCACTGCCCCCTTTCTCTGGAGAACAAGCTCCTTGAGGAAGAGACCACCATTTGACTTGATCACTAAAAATCCCCAAGGCTCAGATGGTTACCAGATATGTAGAAAATGTTCAATTTGTTGATTGAACAAATTAATAAATATGTGTAGTAATGATTTTCTAACATAGATTACAACAGAGGCATAAGATTTAATTAAGAGTCACAGATTATTGTTTATGTTCCCCTTAAAATATTATTTAACACTTCTTTTTTTTAAGACTTTTCTTAGTCTTATGGCATATAAATTACTTATTAGAAAGGTTTAGCAGATGGAATCTCTCGAAAATGATAGCCACCATTAACATCTATAAGACTGCCTTCCAAAAAATTGAAGAAAACTATAGAATTCTATGAGTGATATGTGAAAGGATCTATGAACATCTTAGGAAGTTCACCCTCTGAATTCTAGAAATGAAATGTCTCAGCATTAAACATTTAAAGACAACCCTTTCTTCTTTAAATTATTTGAAATTTAAAGGAGGCATTGGATAAATTTTTAAACTGTGGTTTAGTGTGTTGGCAACCTTTATCCTGTTGGCAGCTGAAATAGGGACATTCTAACTCCTTTGTGAGGATGTACTATGACAATTGGGTTGAGTATCATTCAGTATATCAAAGGATTCTAATTCCTTTTTGCTAGATACATTGTAGAGAACTTAAAACCTAATTTTCATTTATTCATTACAGTCTTTCATTTTTAAAATGATAACCCACTCCAAAAAGAAGTTAATCTTGAATCATAACAAATAAAAAGTAGAAGGACAGTAAGATAGCTGGAAAATACATGAGACAAGGTAAAGGTTTCTGTTAAAAGAAATAATATTTCCTGAGTTAAATATCTGTATAGGATGTTGGCACATACTGCTACAGATGTTCACAATGGGATGGGAGTACCCAATGAATAGTTCACATATGTGTCATCATCCATAGATATGTGTCGTGTGAGTGAGGAAAGAAATATCTTTCATTTTTTCAGCAAAGTCTTAGATCTTAGTTCATAATTATAAATCTTGGCATTCTAAATGAGGAGACTTCACTGAAGTCAATAGGAGATAAATTACCATGCAGACCTTTGTTTATAAGTGTAATTCTGCTGGTTTTTGCAAGCTGCCAGGGAAATTAGAGATTGAGTAGGCTGGAGTCTGCAAATATCCAAACTGCTGCAGCTGCAGAAACATTATTCCTGTATCCAATGTAATTAATGTGCCGCTCACATGCTCCAGCTGAGGATTTGCATGAACTGACAAGAGCACACATGGTAAATCTTAAGTGTCATCATCTAATTCGCCACTTTGTTAGAAAATCTGACTCTGTGAGGTAGATTCTGCATTTCTTACTGGTGAGAACTCTTTCCAGAAAGAAAAAAAAATAAAATCCACCATGTATATGTGATATTGATTCAAGTGAGAACTTGGCTTTTTGAAGCCAAGGTTGACAGCCTAGAACTGTCTTTACCCATACCATCACCTTCCCATCCTCCGTCCTTGTTCTAGAGTGTTGAGTTTCCACATCATTATTTCTCCTCTGTTGTTTGCCTTTCCTGTTTTCTCATCTGACTAGAGGGAAGGGGGAAAAAGGGATACTAGATATATTTCTCCTGTGTCCTCATGAGAGAAGGACATACTTGGCATGAAAAAAAAATGACTTTGATTGCCTCATCTCTAAATTTAATATGAAGCACTTAACATACCTTTAAGTGTGATGATAAGCAAACTATGTAGCAACATTGGCATTTTCAGAGGAGTCTCTCATGGACTTGTATAAGATTGTGATGCTGGATTAGAACATAAAATCTTTCAAGGGTTAAAGTGATGAGGTTAAACATGTGTCTGATTCAGAGCTGGGAAGAGCAGCAACAGAAATACAAACATCCACCCTGCATACAGTGAGCACTCCTGGAAAACAAGATGCCAGGATTTTTGGTCACTGACATTTGCCTACAGGATACGCCACTGGTAAGAGTGTAATCTCAGAATTTACACAGTAGAACCTCAAATACAAAGTAGCAGATATGGAATTGTTTGCAGTCTTTTTCATCAAGGCCTGAGTCCTTGAGAGTTGTTTTTAACAAAATGCAAAGGTCATTTTTCCTTTGGGAAAAAAAAAATCACCACCTGCCATTTTTTTTTTTTTTTTTTTGGAGAAAAGGTGACATTTTTCTATGAAAAGGAGACATTTTGCCCAGAGGCAAGTGGAAGCGTTTCTGGGATTGCCTGACAGTGAGTTTACATAAGAGCAGAACAAGATGCTGTGCCTCTGGCGGAAATGACATTTCCCTCCCTATTCATAGTTGCAAATTTTAAAAAATACTAAACTGATTTTTCATGGTAATTCTCCTGATCTCTTGTTGATGTGTGAGGCAGCATTATTAATCAGTGTTAGGAATACATCCCTTGCTGAGACAGAGGTTATACAAAGATGGCAAGTGAGGGCTGTGAGCCCTGCATCAGTAGTCCAGGGCTTGCATTGAGTTCTGTCACTGACTAATCTTGTTCTGCTTCACAATCCACCAGATATCTCACAGTATAGCACCAGTATTCCCATCTAGTAACTGTTCAAAATAGACAAATCCATTCGCTCATTCAGTTGTTCAGCCAACCTCGTAATATGCTACTGAGTTGTACTTTTCACAGAATTGACTCTAAAGTTCACAAACTCCCTCAGGCACTACCTCACCACCATCAACCCCTCCACTCCCACCCAAGACTAAGCACATAGAAGATAGAGAGGGAGAATGAGAATCTTCAGTGTAGTTTTTCTGACATGGGATACAGTGTTTGTGTTGACATACATGAGAAAGGGCAGGGTGTTTCTTACCTCTCATCTCAATTCAAGTGAGTGGGAAGGCTCAAAAAAAAAAAAAACACTCGATGACATTGGTCTTGCCTGCAAGAAAAGAAGATGAGGGTTTGGTTTCCAAATTGAACAAGTGTTCAGGCAGTGAGCTTGCCTTCTTGGTCAATCAGATTAGAAAAGAAGTGAATTCCACAGAGATGACAAGATAGAGATAATACTCAGCAATGAAGCCACTGCAGCTCAGGATTTGGCATGATGAAACTGTGTGAGTGTTCTATGGTGGAAGTCACCATGGGGAACAGAGCCTGACTTAGGACAGCTGTCTTCTGTCCTAAGCTCTTCTCAAAAGAGCTGCCTTCTGGCAAGGAAAACCAACTATGACAGGCAGGTAGTGCCCAATATGGCAGGAGTTGACAGAGGCAAAAGAGTTCAAACAAGCAAAATATTACAGTGGCCTGAAGATGAATGCACAGAGCCATCCACAGGAGAGCCAGCCACTGGATACCTGCCACTTCACTATTTACCAGAGAAGCAGCCACAACCTGCCACAACCGGTGAACGACGGAGGAAGAGACCACCAAGAGACCGACTCATGAAATAGCAAAAGGGGGTTTATTGAAGATCCAGTGCGCTGGGGCTCCGGGCTCACTCAAGAAGGGAGAGCGGCCAAGAGCCCCAAGCAGGGGTTGAGCAGTGCTTAAGTACACTTTTTGGGGAAGGCGGGGGCTTTGCATACATCAGAACAAATCATCATGAGGCACGGGAAAATCAAACAACAACTCTCAAACATGATTAGTACATTCATTGGCGGGAACAGGTCGGGCGGGGGTGATAGGTCAGTCCTAAATCAGGGTGGACATTCAAACTGATTGGTGTAGACCCTAAGGTGCCTACATGCTGAGCTGCACTGGGTTCAAGTTGTTAAACAACTAAGTGGTCAGGGGGGATTATCTAATGGGCAGTCCCGGGAATTGTCCTAACAGCTACAGGAATTTCAGGCTTTGAGTGTAGCTTAGAAACTTAACAATACCTGGTCCTTTACATTTTAACTTCAGTTTCTTTTATCCTTTCATTCCCCACTCCTTTGTCTGACTACTTTTAATCTTAAAAGTAATGAATCGTAATTATTGGGGAGTCTCATTTTCCATCTCTGTCAGTGGAGCATATTGCTGTCTAATTACCATGAGTTGTCCTGCATTTCCTGGAATCATTTTCAGCATGGCCTCCATTTTAGATTTCACTCTGTATTAGACCCCGATTTACCTAACTACACTGACTACCTAACTTTAAATCTGGCTTCATTTCCCCCTCTAATTTGGGAACTCCTTACTGCTGTAAGGAAGTGGGGCGAAGAAGATCTTTCTGCCTTCTTCAGGCTGAAGAGGGACGGTGTGGAGCAAGCAGTTTGGAGTCCCCCTTTAAAAATTGGGTCTATCGAGTGGTCCATGATAAAAGTCCAATTGAGAAGTAATAGGCTGGAGGGCCATTTGAGTGATGGGTGGTCTATAAGAGAAACAGGAATTCATTAGTTCTGGAACCAGATTGATGCAGCAATAAATCCCATAGCACAGGAATATGCCAATGAGTATAATGGCAAAGATAAAGACTAACAATGTTTTCCACCAGAAAGTACCAAGAACCAGGTACTTTGTTTCCATGACAAAGTTGCTGAGGACATGGCTTCTATCTGAGCATGTAAATCTTTAAGGATATTTATAACATTGCCAGAAATTTCAGGGATGTAAACACAACATTTAACTTTTAGGGTTACAGTTGTCCTTCCCTTAAGATACAGTTTAATAATTTAATGTCATCTGATCTTTCAAAATCCTTTTACTAGTATGACCTCTGTGTCTAATAGAGAAATATTTAATTCTGTTACTTAGGACTGGATAACCATACTAGCAAACATTAAGCCTACCTGTGTAGGCTTAGGTTAGGAATAAAGGCCTTAAACTAAAAACTACTCTGGCAGTTCCTTTTGATAGTTATCAGGCATTCCTGTCTGAGAACCTCTTTTGTAGCTTCCAGTTTACTTATTTTTGGAAGTTACATTTAACTATTATTATTATTTAAAATGTCCAGGAACAGCTGTGCTTTGGCTTTGACTGTCTTTGCTAAGTGTTTAAGATGAAGCAAGTCAAACTGACTTTTGTTTCTATCTATTGTTAACAGTCAGCTGAGTTTCCCTGGGAGTCCTCGGGGAACTCACAGCAGCTTCTCAGTTCTGCTAGTGCCATTTGCGCTAGGATGGGTCCAGGCCTTGCTTGACCATATGGCTTCCCTCAGAAGCATCAGGGATGTCTCCCTTTTATGATGACCCTCTTCTTCATAGCAAATGCACTGATTGGCTTTTTGTCCTCCAGCTGTCTCATTAATCTTCCTGATCTGATCGGGAGGTTATGTGGCCCAGAGTTGCAAAGCTCTTTGGAGAAGTCCCCTGTTCCTTGATTCAGACTGACTCAGAGGGCCAGAGCCAAATATTGGTTTTCTTGGCCCTTTTAATTTAACTTTAATTTTAAAACTTAATCTTAAACATCCAGCAAATAAGTTTTAACAGCCTTATATTAGGAGTACTGGGCTTTAATGTCTATCTCTCTATCCTGTAGGTGATAACTCCTTATCTTAAATTAACTCAGGTTGTGTGTTCTTAAAGCAGTATCTCTGTAAAACATTAACAGGCGATCTTAAATCATTTATAAGAAAACTACAAAGTAAAACTAACTAGGGTAAAAACATGTAATAGCTACCTTGAATTTTGGCAGAGTTATACATTATAATCCCCTGTTTGAGATCCTGGCAATCGTGACAAAAACCAACTTTTGGACACAACTTTAAATGTACTGAAATCTGGCATACTTCTTTTGTAGTCATTCTCTCATGTGGTGAGATGGGACATAGATCCTTATCTCAGGTAAGGCAGGGCTCTTCATTAATTTTAAGTACTGTAGTTCTGAAACTGATCTTTGTTCTTTAGACATCATTTTACAAAGCCTACATAAATTGTTGCTCAAGTTCACATGAATATTAGCTAACACAACATAATATCACATCTAAAACATGAATTAAAGGAAGGCTGAAAGCTTTTAACCTTTTGTAGAAAAGTAGCAAAGTATTTTTGTGTTTTGCAATAAAACCTTCACACAGATTAGGCTCTCATTAACTTAAAAATACATTTAAATTGTATCTCAGTGTAAAAAAGTGACATGGAACTTTACACAACTTATTGATAACAAGTCCAGTTACAGAACACAAATGATATAAATAAATCTCCAACATGTTTTTTTAAGCCTAAAATTACCATACAACTTTAGAACACCAGCTTGATATAATGCTCTTTTGAAGCTTCTACCTTACAGACTTGTACGCCTGGAAGATATGAACATATTAATAGTACCATAATTACATTGATGTTTTTATATTAACCAAGTTTAGCTTTTAAAGAAATAACATAGCACAATTCTCTAAAACAACAGCACTTTTTTAACCAGCTGTTTAATTTCTTTAAGATTAATTGCTCAAAAACTTACGCTTATAACCAACTTACACAGACCTTCTTTATCACTTACTTAAACCCTCTTAATTACTTAATTACATAGACTCTCTTATCCAGAAACACATTTTCCCTCTATTAAATCCGTATCTAGAACCTTCTAGTTTCTCTTTTCCATCTGTTAACCCCCTTCTGTTCACATTTTGAAACAATATTTGTAAATTTTTGAATTTATGCAGATTATTTCATAGACATCAACATTTTATTAAGTTTTATTTTTGAACACCTAGAAAAACTTATAAGCTTAATTTTAAAGACATCTTTACCTTTATCTGTTTACCCAATTTAAATTGAACCATTAAGCAAGGGGGTGTGAAAGGAATCATTAAGTCTCAGAGTTGGGGTTAGGTCCCTTACTGGAGGAGGGGAACCATAGAGAATCTCATAAGGGGTGAGGTTACATAAAGAGGTGGAGGGGGTATTTCCTGCATGAAACAGTGCATAAGATAGGAGCATAATCCAATCTTTTATGCCGGTCTCCAAGCTTAATTTCGTTAAGGTCTCTTTGATGGTTCTATTTAATCCTTTCTACCTGTCCTGAGCTCTGGGGTCTATAAGCACAATGTAACTTCGAATCAATCCCCAAGATCCTGGCCAATCCCTGACTTACCTGGGCCATGAACGCTGGTCCATTATCGGACCCTATTACCTTAGGCAGCCCGAACCTTGGAAAAATGTCCTCTAGGATCTTTTTGACCACCATCTGGGCTGTTTCTTTCTTCGTGGGGAAGGCTTCGACGTATCCTGAAAAAGTATCTACAAAGACTAGGAGATACTTAAGTCCATACCTTGCTGGCTTAATTTCAGTAAGGTCCACTTCCCAGAATTGTCTGGGTCTGGTTCCTCATAAGCGCTTCCCTACAGGAAGCTTGGATGGGTATGCATTAACTAATTGGCAGACTTGACAAGCTCTAGTCACCTGCTCAGCTATTTATTTCCTCTTTGAGTCAGTCAACAATAAGTCCTTTCTTTTGTCCTTTAAGAGTGCCTGTAACTTCTTTGAGCCTAAATGGGTGAGCTGGTGTATGTCTTTGATGTAAAGTTGGGCTTTTTGAAATTGAAATTTGGCTCTGAAGGGTCCCAGAGTTCTGTATCTGTATCCCCAGACGATAAGTTGCCTGAATGCTCCTGTGCAGCCAAGTCTCCTGGTTGTTGTTCCCCCAGTGTGGAAACAGTTAAGAGGATCACTCCGTTTAGGGCTGCCAACTTAGCTTCCTCATCTGCCCATCTGTTTCCAACTGTCACGGCGTCGTTCCCCTTCTGGTGCCCCGGACAGTGCACTATAGCTAGTTCTTTAGGGCCTCTTACTGCCGAGAGAAGGTAGTGGATCTCATCTTTGTTTTTGTTTTTTTTTCCTTCCTGGTGGAGGTTAATAGCCCCCTTTGCTGGTAAATAGCCTGGTGCACATGAGCAGTGGCAAATGCATAGCGGCTGTCAGTGTATATGGTGGCCCTTTTGCCTGTTGCTAGTTCCAGTGCTTTCGTAAGGGCAATTAGTTCTGCTTTTTGAACTGATGTCCCTTCTGGGAGACCAGAGGACCAGATGACATTAGTTTTGCTAACTACTGCTGCTCCAGCCCGCCACTTACCGTCTTGGAGGAAACTGCTCCCATCCGTAAACCAAACAACCTCAGGGTGAGGCAGTGGCTGATCCTTTAAGTCTCCCCGTACACTGGTCTCCTCTGCCAGTATGTGTTGACAATCATGAACAACGGGTCCTGATGATTCTTTTGGCAGCAATGTAGCCGGGTTGAGTGGAGCAGGGGATCCCAGCATTATTCTGTCTTTGTCAAGCAAGAGGCTCTGGTAGTGGGTTATTCTGGAGTTTGATAGCCACCTGTCTGGAGGCTGACGGATGATGCTCTCCGGGGCATGGGGGGGCTATAATGGTCAGCTTCTGTCCCAACATTAATTTATCAGCATCTTTTATTAGAAGGGCTGCCGCAGCTATGGCCCTTAGGCAATGGGGCCACCCGCTAGCCACTGGGTCCAGTCTTTTTGATAGGTATGCTACCGGCCTTTTCCAAGGTCCCAAAGTCTGAGTGAGCATTCCCTGTGCTATTCCTTTCTTTTCCTCGATGTAGAGAGTGAAGGGTTTTTCTACATCTGGGAGTGCTAAGGCCGAAGCAGATAGCAGCACCTTTTTGATATTATCAAAAGCTTGTTGGTGCTCAGGGGTCCATTGGAACTGGGCATCCCCCTTTATCAGCGAGTATAAAGGGGCATCCAGAGACACAAACCCAGGAATCTATAATCTGCAAAAGCCGGCAGTCCTAAGAAACTCTCTGAGTTATCTCTTATTAGATGGGGGCGGTATCTGCACAACGGTTCGTTTTCTGGGCTCAGTGAGCCATCGTTTGCCACCTGTGAGGGAATAACCCAGGAAGATTACTTCTTGCTGGCAAATTTAGGCCTTTTTGGCAGAAGCCCTATATCCAAGCTGAGCAAGCTTGGATAATAGTGCTTGGGTCCCAGACTCACAGTTCTCCTTGGTGTTGGCTGCCAGCAGCAGATTATCCACATTTTGGAGTAGGATGACTTCGGGGTGCACAGTTCTGAAGTTGTTGAGGTCCCTGTGGAGGGCTTCATTAAGTAGAGTGAGAGAGTTTTTGAACCTCTGTGGGAGACTAGTCCAGGTTAGTTGGCCGGAAGTTCCTGTTTCTGGGTCTATCTACTTGAAAGCAAACAACAATTGACTGTCCTTATGTAGGGGCAAGCAGAAGTAAGCATCTTTTAAATTCAGCACAGTGTACCATCTCCACTCCGGACTCAGAATGCTAAGCAAATTATATGGATTTGGTACTGTGGGGTGAATTCCTGTACTCTGTTATTGATTCCTCTTAGGTCTTGAACAGGACGGTAGTCCCCAGTTCCTTTCTTACTGGTAGCAGGGGGGTATTCTAGGCTGATTGATAGGGCCTTAGGACCCCAAGAGCCAGGTATTTCTGGATATGGGGCCTTATCCCATCCCTAGCTTCTCTGCTTAGAGGATATTGTTCAACACTGATTGGAGAGGCAGAGGCTTTTAATTTTACTACTATTGGAGGTTGTTTTATGGCTAGACCTAACCCTGCAGTTTCTGCCCAGGCATCAGGATAATCTTTTATCCATTTCTGGGGTAGTTTGCCTGTTGGCTCAGTCCCAGGGGGCGTGAAGAGTTGATGTTCATCTTCTACTGACATAGTCAAAGCCGTGATTATGGGAGTTTTTACTGAAGGATTTAGAAACTCCACTTGGGGACCATCAGGGTTAAAGGTTATTTTAGCCCGGAGTTTGGTGAGCAGATCTCTACCAATTAATGGGGCCGGGCATTCTGGGGTCACTAGGAAAGAGTGGTGGACTTTTCCCCTTCCTAGGTCCACAATCCTCTTTGTTGTCCAAGCCCGATATCTACTGCCATTTGCCCCTTGAACTAAGGACCTTTTATTTGATAGGGGGCCCAGTGGGGTCATAAGGGCTGAGTATACTGCTCCTGTATCCACTTCAAAGTTCACTGGGGTCCCCTCCACTTCAAATGTTACCCTGAACTTGGAGAGGGGATCCGAGCCCCGACTTTCCTAGTCATCTTCTAGAGTCAGCATGGTAGGCTGGTGTGGCTGCTTCTTTTTGGGGCACTCTTTGGCCCAGTGTCCTTTTTCTTTACAGTAGGCACATTGATCTGAGGCCAGGGGTAGTCTTTGGCGTGGGCCCAGGTATCCCTTCCTGTCTCTCTGCTTTCTAACTTCTGGCCTATCTGTGGCTGTGACCAGGACCTTAGCCAATGCTTTAGTCTGCCTTTTGCTCCTTTCATCTTCCTTTTGTTCCCTCTCTTCCTCAGTTTTTTTCTTATAATATACTTTTTCAGCTTCTCTGACTAAATCTCTTAAGGTCATATCTTGTAATCCATCTAAACATTGTAACTTTCTCTTAACATCTAGGGCAGCCTGCCCGATAAAGGCCATTGCAACAGATGCCTTTTGGTCCTCTGCCTGAGGATCAAAGGGAGTATATCTCCTATATGTTTCCATAATTCTCTCCAGAAACATTGAGGGAGATTCGTTAGGCCCCTGGATAATCTCTCTTACCTTGGCCAAATTAGTTGGCCACCTGGCGGCCGCTCGGAAACCCACTATAAGAGCCTGGCGATAAGTGGACAGATGCTCCCTACCTTTAAAGGTGTTGGGGTCCCAGTTAGGTCGGTTTAAGAGAAAGCCAGCTTCGATGATGTTGGGAAGTTGGGTTGGTTGCCCATCTGGTCCAAGAATATTCTTTCTGGCTTCCAACAGGATTCTCTCTCATTCCTCCGTTGTTAGGAGAGTCCCCAGAAGGAGAATGGAGGGATGAGGGGGAGGAATGGAAGGTTTGAGTGATAGGATTGTGGGGTAAGGGGTTGGAGTGAGGGCAGGGACAAGGAAAGGCTTCATCCATGTGGGAGGAGATTCACAGAGGTCCTGCCAGGTTAAGATATATGGCTGTTGATCTGGATGACCATGTGGCCCCGGCTGAAAGACAATATCTCTGACTTCTGGGGGCCATTCAACTCCGAGGGTGGGCCATTCTGAAGCACAGAGAGTCTGCCAGATCCGGCGTTTCACTGAAAAAGAAAGATTCTGGGCCCTTGAGCGGACATCCATCCAGTGATCAAGGGTCAGGGACAGAGGCGTGGAATGGCTTTGTCCCATAATGGGAGTTACTCAGACAGGGACAGGGACAATACAAATGTGACACAGACAAGGAAAACAGTAAACGTTTAACACAAGTCCAAGACAAATATTAGAACTTGAGTGACTGGCAAAACCTGGTGAGCTGGACAATAAAGACAGACAGTAAACTCAACACGAGACAGTTAACAGATCTGAGTAGCCGGCAAAACCTGACGAGTTGGCAGCAGAGTACACCTGAGTTGAGGGCGCTTCCGTCCCCCAGTTTCCCGAGTCTTCCAAGGCATCCCTTGGGGACGTGGCCTATGGCTTCAGGACACGTCTGTCCACCACCGCCAGGGGGAACTTACGCTCTCCGCTGGCAGCCACTCTGCCAACCCTTAAACCGAAAACTGAAACCAAACTGAGAGCTCTGAGTGATCGCAAGAAAAAGGAAAAAGGCACCTTACTTCCCCCTAGAGGAGTCTATTGGGGTCTCCTTGTCCGGTGCTGTGGGATTCCCAGCCAACGCACCAAATTTAAGGGACCAGCGAACGACGGAGGAAAAGACCACCAAGAGACCGATTCATGCAACAGCAAAAGGGGGTTTATTGAAGATCCAGTGCGCTGGGGCTCCGGGCTCACTCAAGAAGGGAGAGCGGCCAAGAGCCCCGAGCAGGGGTTGAGCAGTGCTTAAGTACACTTTTGGGGGAGGGCAGGGGCTTTGCATACATCAGAACAAATCATCATGAGGCACGGGAAAATCAAACAACAACTCTCAAACATGATTAGTACATTCATTGGCGGGAACAGGTCGGGCGGGGGTGATAGGTCAGTTCTAAATCGGTGTGGACATTCAAACTGATTGGTTTAGGCCCTGAGGTGCCTACGTGCTGAGCTGCACAGGGTCCAAGTTGTTAAACAATTAAGTGGTCAGGGGGGATTATCTAATGGGCAATCCCGGGAATTGTCCTAACAGCTACAGGAATTTCAGGCTTTGAGTGTAGCTTAGAAACTTAACAATACCTGGTCCTTTACATTTTAACTTCAGTTTCTTTTATCCTTTCAAACCAAGGCAAACAACAGAATATACTTGCAACCTGTTAAATAAAAAAGACATCTTCCTCTTTCCACCTGACACCATAGAAGAACTAGACCTTGATCAGTGCAGGGGGAAAGGGGCAGTGACTCAGAGACAGAAGTTTGAAGTTGAAATGGGAATGAGACTAGACATATTGTAGCCAAAAGTGGCTTGGAAATTAAGACTCTTCCCAAGATACCATTCAAGGAACAAGACCAGGTAATGAAAGTAGTTGATGGAGAAAGAAACTATTTTTGGTTTTGCACACAGCCTCCTTCTCCCTTGGTAGAGACCGCTCAGTGAACAGGTTGCATGCTTACTGAATACTCAGCAAGACTCAGGTGTTCTTTCAAGTCCTGGGGACCCATGGGTGAATAATACAGTATCTGCCATAAAGAAATGTACAGTCTGGTAAAAGTGACAGAGTCATATGAACAATTTTAAATGGCATCTGGAGGTACATGCTAAACGAGGTGTGTGCAGACTGCTGAGGGACAGAGGAATGAGTCTTTCATAAGAGGAGGGGTGCTGGGGAGAGGCCAGGGAAGATTTCCCAGAAGTTTGGTTCCAACAGAGAACTGATGGGAGATTAAGAATGTATTAGGCATTTAAGTCTAAGGAAGCATGTGAATGAGGCTTACAGAGGTTTATGTTTGGAAGATTCAGCTCATCAAACTCATCAAATATAAATCAGTTTTCGATTCCATAGTTATATTTTCCTTGGTGAGTGTTTTATGATTCCCTTTTTGATTCCTTTTCATAAAGAAATGATAGCAATAGCATTTATTTTTATATTGCCAGCAAAGTCTGTCCTGTTAATAACTCAGTGGGATAAGAGAAGAACAGAGAAAGAAGATATGCCAAAGTCTACAACATAAAGAATGCAAAGTGCTTCAGACAGTGAATAGCTGCCAAAGGGAAGAAGAGAAGTCATGTTTTCCATCAATTCTTCTTAGGCTTTTCAGCAGGGAGAACAACCACAAATGAGCAAAACCTGTAGGGAGAGAGTTTTGAGTCATTATAAAAAATAGCTTAATGAGAGAACTACCCTACAATGGATAGGTTGTCTAACAATAGTACTCATTCATTGAGGGTTTGAGGGAACTGTGCCAAACACTTTTATTATGTAGTACCTGATTTAATCTCTACAATAACCCTGAGGGGTAGATCTAATTATATCTGCTTTACAAGTAAAAAAAAAAAAAGAAAAAAAGAAAAACTTGAGATTCAGAAAAATTAGGAAACTAGCTCAAAACCACACCACTAGCATGTGGTCAGGCTGAGTGTGAAAACCCTTCTTGACCACTTACTTTACCTTCCAGGAGACTAGTCAACTCTCCAGAACTAGAGGAGGTGTAGTCAGAGTCTGAATACTTATCTCTCAGGTAGCCCTGCTATGGTCAAAGGTTGAACATATGACTTAGTATCTCATCTCTTAGGCATGATATCGAGGTGCTCCTTCTCTATCTGCCTGACTCCACTCCACCTCCATTGTCTGTATATCTCCAAACAGTTTAAAAGAAAAATACAAGGTTCATACACAGAATGTGTGGAAATCTCAGAGTAACACAGGTATTTGTTTGTTTTTTGCTTTTTTCCTTGCTATCTACCACAGGTTTTTTGCACCTAAACATCATTGATTTCAGGGGAGGAAAAACAGAAAATATATTAAGAAATTATTTCACATTTCTTTTGTGGGTATGTTTTGTTGTTCCAAAGTGCTAATTTAAGGGTTTCCAAAGCTGTTCAGTACAAGATCCATTAAGTAATTTTTTAAAAACATATCCTTAAGATACACAAACTAAGCACTAAACTTAAGAAATGTAAGAAGACTTCACATGATCATTGAAGTTAAAACAAAGCTAAGTTCTGTGAAAAGAAACTTATGACCATCTAAAATAGACCTAGTTAGACTAAGGTGTTGGACTAAGGTGTAATAAAGTGGGAATCCAGGCCAGGTCTCAATGACTGCTAATGCCAAACCATCTCCTCAGAAAAGCACTTTGAAACCCTCGTTTAGTTTTAAGCATGTGGCAAAAGAAGGAATGTAGAGTATCTTAAGAAGTCATCCCACGAGAGTTAATGTTTTCTGAGGACTATATAAAATGTAGAAACATCTTCAACATTTTTATACCAATCCAAATATATTGCCTTTATTGAAAGGAAATGGTATGGATGTTTTTGGCTCACATGCATGATGTATTGAAGTAAGAAATGAAGTCCTCAGGTTTTATGAGAAAAATTAATTACAGAATGAGGTTACTTATAGCTCAGTAATGAGAATTTACATTGTACTCTGTTGATGTTTAAGATTCAAGTATGTATTTGATATTCCTGCCCTGTAAACCTCAGGGATTGTAGTGTAGCATAAACAAGAAAGTAACTATAAAAAAAAATCTTGAAAACTGCAAAATGCTTCATTATTAGTTTATTTTTTATTTTTGGTGATTTTACATGCTTAAATATTCTTATAGTCTGCTTTCTCCTTTTTAATTTACTGTGCTGAAATGCATTCTTATCTTTTCCCTTCTGAGTGTTATCAATCTGTCTAATTAGATTATAGAATCATTAGGTGGAGGCCAATGGCTAATTCTGTATTTAGTACAGGAACAACATACGGTTGCCATTTAATCATCCATATTCTCCTATTCAGGCTCGGTGGGTATAACTGTACACCTCTGAAAGCTCACTAGAGTGAAAATGGCCCCACGGAGAGTGAGAAAAAGGCAAGAAGGACAAATGAATTTTCATTCAATGTTCAAGGAGTTCTTTTTGTGAGAGTATAATAGCTAAGTCACAGACTTATGGAATGGAAAATCAGACTAAATAAATGTAAAAGGAAAAAAATCAATATGCAGTAATTGTTTTATGTAGCTATGGGCTCAATTCAAAAGAGCTGACAGTTTTTAGTAGGGGGGAGACAACCACGTGGAGGGAAAAGTAAAGCCAACATTCCTATATGGAAGTTTTATGAGTGTCTCAAAACTGTTTAAAGAAAGCTAACTCAGTACTCCTTGGAGATCATGGTTGAAGCAAGAATAGGGAGGTATCAATTTATACAGTTTAAAAACAAAGAGAAAAAAAAATGACAAAGTTCCATTAGTTCTGGGGCCAGACTCCCTGATTGCTCATTTGCTGTCTTATATAGTTTATAAAATCTACAGAGATTTTGAAGTATCCATTCACCCTGGGATTGTAATTTAAATTCTGCTCAAATTCTTAATAAAAAGCTTTATGTTTTCTTCATCTTCGTTGAATCCCTCTTGGTTTGTAACCAAGTTTGCTATGAGTTCTTCTAGAGTTTTATTTGGCTTAATTGACAATATCTGCTGAAACGAAGACAGTGAAAACAAAATTACCCACTTCCCAGTGATAGGTAGATTCTGTAGGAGTCCATTGACAAGTTAATAGTAGAAGATTCTTTTAGCAACTTTTATTTTCTGATATATAAATAAAGGCTTACAGAGTTGTTTTTTTCTGGCCAGCTATGCAAAGCATGTTTTCTGAAAATTTCATTAATACCACTTAGAGTTCATTTAATTAATACCACTTAGATAGCTCCTTCTATAATCCTGTGAATGTAAAGGATAAGAAGGGGCAGAAGCTCATTGCATCTGCAACACTAAATGCAGCATAAGTATAGATTCTCATTTTTACACCAGTTTTCATCACAGGGCTAAGTTGGTAAAAAGTGATAGGAATACATAAGCTTTTATTCATTGCTTGTGATGCACCTTGAAATATGTGAGTAGGGAGACCTCTGTATCTGAGAGTACCTCCATCTGAAGTAATAGCTATAGGGGTAAAGAGACACTGGACAAGACAGAGCTAAGTATGGTAGATCACTCTTTGTCACTCATAACACAGGTGGATAGTTGAGACATTTCCCAGTGGACATCCTGGAATATATTTGTGGAAGTACCCCAACCTAAAGACTACTGGGGTGACAAAATACCTTCACTGAGTGATTGAGGAAATAGCAAATCTTCCATCATGGAAAAGTTTCAAGGAAGAATATGTTTTGAAGTGAGCAGGAAATTGTTGAAGCAAAGCAAAATCAATACTGAGAAAGAAGAGGAAAAGGGATAGGGATAGAAAGATGACCCCAGCTACTTCCAGTAAATGACACATGTGACTGTATACCTGGAAACTAATTTTAAAACGACAGAAACTTACTGAAATAAAAGTGATTAAAGACAAAATGAGATTGAAACAGAATAATAAAAGAAAGCTCAAATTTGAAGACTTCATTTCTTAGCTTCTTAATACATATACATTACATTTAATCCTTATTTGAACAGTTTGCAATTCTGAATATAATAGAGTCTGAGCTAATTGGCTGAGAATGATAACATCCTTTAAAATGAGTTTCTGGCATAATGTCCAGTCTTCTCCAGGCCTATAATTACTGATGTATGTATGTGAGCAAGGAGCTATGTGATTTAGTTGAGCTCAATGGACTAGTAATAATACCCCTGATCAATGTTTGAATCCCTCCAAGGAAGAACCGAGTATGAATAGCATTACAAAATTCTATGGACAGCAGTGATTGTAAGAAATAAAAGGAATTACAGGATATATGAACTCTATCATCAACTCCTATTTCTGGGAAAATGGCAAAATGTGCAACCCTGCCAAGTATATGCCAGTGAGCTGATTCATTTTGGACATGAGTTATCCCTCTAGCCCACAGACATCCAGAGCCCAAGTTTGTGTCTTAATACCACATCACATTACTTACTGATTTCACTAAGTGGTATAAAATAGAAATGCAAAACACTTAATTCCAAGAGGGAGACAATATGGTATGATAACTAGAGCACTTAGAAATTTGGGAAAGTAACTTCTTACTTTTGGACTTTGTGCCCAAAGTCCATGATGGTAAATTAGATTGTGTCTCAGGTTCTGTCTAACTCTAAAATAATCTAAATGGCCAGTTGTGAACAATAAAATACAAATGTTCATCTAACCAGTATAAAATCATGGCCTTTGTATGGCATGCCCAAATCAGCAAGCTGGATAAAGTCCACCCATGATAAAGGGGTATGCCCAGCAATTAACTCTAGAGATCACTGTCTTATCTTCTAATAGAAACAAGCACAATTGATTGAATACAGTCTAATAGAGTCAAAACACAACTGCCAACAAAATCAGTCGGCTAATTTTATTATTTCTTGTTGTGACACACAACTAAACCAATCAGGGTCACTCCAGGTAAACTGGACTGGCATGAAATAATCACACAAAGAGAAATACCTTTTTCTTTGGGTTCTGTGATGGCTCCTCTGACCCAGCTCCCATAAAGGAGGCAAGGCAGGCAAGAAAGAGAAAGAGCACACCTCAAACCCAGTTTTATTGGGGAGAAGTCATTGAAATGAGGCAAGAGGTCAGGTTTCAGGGAGGTGAGTCTAGCTTCATGATGTCTTACAGGTTGACTGACATCTTGGATGGCCACGCCTATCTCATGTGCTGTGTGATGACAAAAGGCAGAGCAAGTGAAAGGGACACATATGTGCACAGCACAGACAGAGCTGCATTGTCAGTCCAGTCCTCTTTGTGAGCACAAAATGCTCACAGCTCACACATACAGCCCATGACTGGCTTGCCACATCTCCATATTCCCATTGCTCAAAGCTAGGGGGCGCTCGGTTCCTATGTGGTAACTCCTGACAATTTTATATATATATATACCTTTATTTATTTATATGTGGTGTTGAAGATTGAACCCAGTGCCTCACACGTGTGAGGCAAGCACTCTATCTAAGCCCCAACCCCAGCCCTCTAATTTTATTATTTCTAATGAATCTACGTATACCATAAACTACATATACCATAAACTACACAGCCAAAAGAATAACAATGACAGCATAAAATATTTAATGATTCTGGAGCACGACTCGAATATGCTACACAATTACTATAATTGAGCAAAGAATGATGGTTAAAGTAACCAAGCAAAAACAACCAACTGAAAAACTGTCAACTTGACAGAGGCCAGGAAGTCATGTGTGAACGTGCCCCTTGTTAACACTGATAAACTGTTACTAACACAGTCAATATTCTGAACTTTCAAAGTTATGGATCACTGCTGCCAAGGGCTAGCTTGTGAGCCATTTATATTATAACTGAAGTCCATCTTCATCCTCAGCCTTCTTTTTCTAAGTCCTCTTTCTTTCTTGATAGCATAATAATTCCTCAGCAAATTCTCTGCCCCACAAATTACCACCCTTCTGTGTCCGTCCTGCCTCCTCCTTCCCATTGCCACCACAGAAACCCACATGACAAATTGGAGCTGCTGCTTCCAAAGTATTGCTCATTTTGATAGGTGAGTCCTAAGCCAATGTCAAGATATAAATTATTTATATTAAAAATGAATTTATCACATTAGCCTTCCTTTTAATCCCTTAATATAACATCTTTGAAACTCTTCTTGAGAGTTATGTCATTTTTATATCCATGGAACTCATGAAAAAGCCATGAAGAGGAATTAGTAAATACTTAATCTGTATTGCATCCAACGAATATATCATTGTTAAATACGTGCTATCAAACAAAATGATCACAGTAATAATATTCTGAGAATAAAGCATATGGCTTCTAAGTGACCAAGTCTTTCTATTGGGCTAATACTATAATGCAGTGTGAGTCCATCACAGAATTATTTGAAGATGAGGCGCTTAGAGATCAATCTATCATTGTACTCACAGCTCCAAGCCTTTGGCTAGTGATAAATAGTACAGAAACATTAAGTTCAATTAATCTTTCTAAAAAAATGGAGAATAAGAGGTCTTTCAAAGTGAGCAACATCTTAGTATGGGTTAACTTAGTTTAGGTTGATTCATTTCTCCATTGTAACTCATGTCTCCAGAGCATCTGTGACTTTAATGCATATCTCTGCTCTATAACTTCCTTCTTGCAATCATCTTAGATCACAAATACAATAATTTTTAAAAAAATTGTTGAGTGACAAGGGAACTTAAATATATATAATAGCAAATGAACATGATTTTCTTGTGTGTCTCTGAAAAGAATTGTCACTTAGCATACAAAGATAAAGCATTTAAGTGCAGAAAAATAAATAAACAAAATGCCCTACTGGCCATTATGCATAACCTACCTCTATCTCAAATTATGATCAGGAAAATATGCTTGGTGTCCTCATCTTATATTTGCTTTTCTTTCTTTCTTTCTTTCTTTTTTAACTACAATGATGGAGGAGGGAGGAGTTCTAATTTTTAAAGCTTCTGTTATACCTTTTGTCTCTTTATATGATCATTCTGTTACTCTCTTTCATAGTCAGGTATCATTAAAAAAAAATATTCTGTACCTACTGCTTCCATCTCTTTCTATCCATCTCCTTGATCCTTTGTAGTCTGGCTTCTGAAACCAGCACTCTACTCAACCTCTTGTCTCATCAGTACTGACAAATTCAGAGACTGAGTCATTGCTGTCAAACTGAAGTGTTTAACACTCACTGAGAACCACACCCTGCTCTGTGTGCATGCACTCTGCTTTGCCTGGCTTTGGGACACTGCCCAACTGTCTTCTTTTCTAGCCCCCCACTGTGCCTGGAATCTGGTTTCCTTCTCTTTCATCTTCCCACAGCCCATGGGAATTACCTCTCAGTCTTCTTTTTGCTTTTTCTGTTTTGATCCTGGAAAAATTCATCCATTCTTATGTCAGCTTAGCTACTTATTAGCTGTACCATGTAAAGTGAATTATTTGAGTTTTATGCACCTTAACTTTCTCACCAGTAATTTAGAGATACTATTTGATGTGAAAATCAAACAATATAGCTCTCAGAAAGCATTTAAAAGAATCTCCATCACTTAGTATACTACCCACTATCAACCATGATCATTATTGGTTATTTCACTACACTCAGTGCCACACCTTCAGCTTTGATCTTTACTTTTTCTAATTGTTCCATATTTCCAACTGCTTGAATGTGACTACCAGAACATTCTACCAATGTAATCTAATACCTCAAGATGTCCATGATAAAAGTCAATTTCTTGGTTCCTATTTCTTTCTCGAAGTGGTTTATCCTTTCCAATGCCTTCTTCAATTACTGGTATTAATATTTCAGATAATCAAGGTTGAAATCTTAGGAATTTGACATTTCTCTTTTATTGTTCACACTTAATCTTGTCACTAGGCTTATTGGCTCTTCCTTTGTAATTTATTGAGAATTCTTCATATTTTGTTTCTTTTCAGTGCTCCTCCTCAGTCCAGAACCTTGTCACCTTACACAGGCTAGGACCCAAGTTATCCCTTTCCCCTGCGTCTTTCACCCACCAAACAAGGTCTTAACTAGTTTCAAAATGTCATATTCTACTTAGTGTTCTACTCAAGAAGTTGGAATCCAAAAATCTAACTATGCCAATAATTGTTATTAAATAGTTGGAAACAGCAGAGCTGGTATTACTCTTTAAATATGTATTAAAATGTAACTTCATAAAAGGAAGACTTAATTAATTAAAATCTGAGGAGTATAAATAACTTCATTTTTTTTACAGGAGATTAACAAAATGAACAGGAAGGATCATAAAAACATTCCAACAATCATAAAAGTGTCCTACAAAAAAGGCCAAAGTTAGTACTATTATAATAATAATTACTAGTAACATTTGTTCTCTATATTATGCTTTTTTTTAAAGAGAGAGAGTGTGTGTGTGTGAGAGAGAGAGAGAATTTTTTAATATTTCTTTTTTAGTTTTCGGCAGACACAACATCTTTGTTTGTATGTGGTGCTGAGGATCGAACCCGGGCCGCACACATGCCAGGCGAGCGCGCTACCGCTTGAGCCACATCCCCAGCCCTCTATATTATGCTTTGCAAAGTATGTTGACATACTATTCCATTTGATCTTCACAGTAATCCAATGAAAAAGGTATTGATATTAACCTAGTTTACAGAAGAAAAGCTGAGGCTCACAGAGGTTAAGCAGCTTACCATAGATCACACCACCAGGAAGTCAGAATTTGACACCAGTGTCTTGCTTTCAGGTCCTATGCTTTTAATCCATTGCACTAGTGAATACTCATTTTTAACAATAATAGTTTTTTTAACAACTTATGACATTTTAAAAACTTGATAATGGCACCTAATAATATAGTGTGCTCTTAATGAGCACTGA
This sequence comes from Ictidomys tridecemlineatus, assembly GCF_052094955.1. Lineage (NCBI taxonomy): Eukaryota > Metazoa > Chordata > Mammalia > Rodentia > Sciuridae > Ictidomys > Ictidomys tridecemlineatus. Next base: position 172,709,938 of record NC_135478.1, read on the forward strand.
ATGGGAGAATCGCCAGACAAGACTAGAATATTTCAAAACCTCATGATTTAAGTGTATTAAACTAAAAGCACATAATATGAAAAAAAACCTATAAGAATTTACTTAAGTGAATGATGCCTAAAGGAAGAGTCTCAAAAGTCTAAAAATAGACCTACTGATGCACCACCCACAAGGTAACTTATCTCTCAGATCTCATGGACTTTAATGAGATTATAGTAATGGGGCATTTAGGAAGAAAGATGGGTACAGAAGAATGGTGAGCATAGACCACAGGGCATAGAGAAAGAGACTACTTAAGTCTATCCTTTCCCAGAGTGAAAAGAGGATGCATCTGATCTCTCCTTTGGCATCGATAACTTCTCCTTAAAGATTATCCGCATCTTCTTTCTCTAAGTTTCTATAAATAAGCAACCTTTTAATTTGAAATGTTCAAGTATGAAGTATGTTCAAATATTTCAGCAAGCAACAGAGTACTCCTCACTGAAAACAGGATGCCCCTGTAGAATACCATTGACACTGAACACCACTGATAATGAATTTCACCATTGAGTTGGGGGTAGGGGGGCGGGAGGGTTGCTGAATATTAGAAATTTGTGGAATATAACTATTAATAATTTAAAATGAGGATTGGTTCTATCTAATTCAGTAAACTGATTCCCAGTGCTGTAACCCAAACTCAGACCTTTAATTCTATTATCCAATGTCTTTCAACATCTGATCCCATTGTCACTATCCTTTATGATCTTACCTAGCTTTCTCAGGTACCCTACTACCTGCTTTAGCCAACCTGGGCCACTCCCTTCAAAAACCCCTCTCACTTCTCCTCACTCTAGCCACTTCTGAAAGAGTATTTTAAACTTTTTATCATGGAAAGTTTCAACCATATACAAAAGTAGAAAAACTAGTACAATGAATTCCTAAATACCCACCTCTTAGGTTTTCAACTCTTGGCCAATCTAGGTTATTTTTACCTCCCCCATACTTAAATTCTTTAAGGCCTATCTCAAACTCTATGTCCTGGAGTGAAATCCACAACAATCCCATTATCCCAGTCCAAATTTGGTCTATTACCTTCCTGTTCTCCTATAGGAAAATCCAGCACTTCACACTTTGTTATCTGGTAATGTTCTTTCTGATACTATGTCATAGCATAAACTGTCTAGCTACACAGGGAATTGCCATTATGTTTCATATGTAGACTATGTTTAATACAATGTGACTTGGGTAATCTATATAATAAAATCTTTTGTGTTATAATTACTGCTTGGCAAAGACAGGGCATAGTTCTTAGAAAGGAATAAATAATATTATTATCACTTTAGTGCCAAAAAAAGGTATCTGCATTTATTGAAATTCATTAGTTATAGGGTCAGCTTTCTCATTTTTCTAATAACTGTCTTCATAATTAACAACTTATATAATGGTGATGTGGACAAAAATATGTAAAATATTTTTATAAGTATAAGTAAAATTAACCCTTATATTTTAAAAGTTGTCCTTTGAATATAACATAATCTAAAATCATAGGTTAGATAAAGATGAACCTATGACATTTAAGTGGAAATGTCTTCTTTTTCTTAATATGAAATTGATACTCAGTTCAACTATTGCCAAATGATTATAGAAATTATAAAAATGAAGAAAAATTTAAATTTCTTAGCTATATGCCCTGGAAATAATTCTAATGATAGTTTGAAACAAGAGGGTTTGAATTGGCCATGTCTCTCTCTATTCACTCGGCTGTTTTAAATAAGCAAAAATATTCACAGATGCCTCCGTTACAAATTACTTAGCACTGGCTATCAGCCAACTAGTATTGCATTAACATTATTCTTAAAACCATACCAATGACTTTCAGGACCCAAAAATGAATTTTTATTTCAGGGTAGAACTAGCCTTACTGACCAATGTAAAGTGGCCTTTGGGAACATGTGAATGTGTATTGAATAGGTTGCTAGCTCATTCTAGTTCCTCATAGCTTCCAATATTTACAGCATCATTTAGCATTTTAGCAAAAGAAGAATATAGTGATTTGTTGCCAAAATTAGTGCATAAAACCATAATTTTATATCCTAGGGATCTTCTGCATCATAGCATTTTACTAATAAGCTTCATTAATATTTGGCAGTATGTCTTTTATTTAAATGACTTGATGACAGTTTCAAAGGCAAGAACACTCTAGATAGCACTTTATTTCATGCCTGTGGTTGGAATGTGGACAAAAAACCAGTGTCAACCAGTGAAGCAGTGGCCAAGTTAAATTGGATTTAAATTGAAGGAACAATACTTATCAAAGTGCTGTTATTTTAGATGCCACCCTCTAGGAAAAGTACATCAAGCAACCCATTTTCTACCATGTGACATCTTAGCTTGAGTTCATCATTCATATGACTGATGATTATAGGGAGAGAAGAGATTGGATGAGGAAATAAAGATAATCAGACTTAAGCTTGCTTGCCCTTAAAAAAAAAAAACCTGTTAATTAGCCTTTTGATTAACTAAGGCAAAGCTTTTCAAGTCTTTGGTAACAAAGAAGTGAAACTACATTAGCACATCCACTCCAACACACTTCAAGGAATACACCTGGTCTTCTCTTTGTTACCACAATAGCCTGCTTACAATGAGTATTTTCACACTTTATGATGCAATTTGTCCAAAGAAATGACTTTTTTGCCTTATTGGAAGAAAAGTTAGTTCTCTGGAAGGCCAGATTATGTGAGGTGAAGGATATTTAGTAAAAGTGATGCCACATTGTTTATTACCAGCAACTATTGGTTCCTCCTTTATATTACATTTACTTATAAGTTATTGCAGATTTAAAACACTGTTCAACCCAAAACTCACAACTCTCCTACTTTTGGAATAACTACATACCAATCTGAATGCTTAAAAATGAAGACAAATCCATGAGCTAAACAGGGAAGAAAAAGAACGAGTTCCTTTCTCACGCATACAATTTTATGGAGAATGCAAAGGGGCATGCCCTCCCCTTTGCCCTGAATCCTTGCAAAGGAGATTGGAGCTCATGGGTGCACAGCTGTTCAGAAAAGGGGTCTTGAATTCTGAAATGCTGACCAAGTCTTAATGATACTAAGTCAACTACCACCGAACACAGAAGTCATTTTGATTGGCTGGGGTAAATCATAAAGCAATTCACTTCTTTTGACAGATTTTCATTTATCTCATTACTTACTGAGCACCTGACACCTATAATTATATAGCAGGCTACACATGGCATTCTACCCTGGGGAGTCAAGCAGACATGCTCACTACCCCACAGAGCTTTCTATTCAGCAACAGTGACAGTACAAGGCATTGTCTTTCTACAGTGGGAGAAAATATATCTAGCTGACATCTGACCAGGCAAGGTTTCATGAAGGTACCAGTGTTGGAGTTATGTCTTGAGGGATGAGCTTCTGAAAGACAGTCCAGATGGAGAAAATTAATAAGACAAGAGGGGCTAAAAAGCATGGTCCCTTTATGGGATTGTGAATAGTCAGGTTTGTCTATAGTGCATAACAATTCATTCAATAAATATTTATTGAGTCTCCAGGCTGTTTTTTTTTAGGTTCATTTTTTTAATTTGCTTTTTTTTTAAAGGGCTCTGCACTTAAGGAGACAAAATTCTAAAGGGCAAAGGTCAGCAGTAAATAACAAATAGGGATGACATAATGGCAGGTGGTGAGAAGTGCTTCTGCATTCCACCCTCATTGGTAACCTGGCTGCTCTTGGAACTCATCAAACATGGTCTGACATTAGGGCTTTGCACCTGCTGTTGCCTCTCTGTATGTTTATTTTCAAGATGCTCACAGGCTCTTTCCTCACCTTCTAAAGTTTCTGTTTAAAGCCATGTAGGGTGGCACACACCTGTAATGCCAGTCATTAGGCAGGCTGAGGCAGGAGGATTGCAAGTTTGAGCCTGGGCAACTTAGAACCCATCCCAAATTAAAAAATAAAAAGGGAATGAGATATACTCAGTGGTAGAACATGCACAAGGCCCTGGGTGTAATCTCTAAAACTGCAAAACAAATAAAGAAAAATAAAAAGATATTTGTTTAAATAGTCCCTATCATGGAAGACTTCCTTGTTAAAGTAGCAGACACTACTTCCCTAACATAACCTGTTCCTCTCTCAGCTTCCAATTTTCAAAACAAAAGCTATATGGCATGCTATTTAAACTTGATTGCTTACTTTTTCTTTCCCAAGTTGAAAGTAAGAACCATGAAAGAGAGGAGTTTGTGTCCATTGTGCTCACTGATGTACTCTCAGCATCCTGGAACCTTCAAGAAGTGTTTTTGCTATAAAGAAAAGGATGGAAAATAAAGTGAGGTGAGAGTGGTTAAGCAAATTATATGCTGCTGTCTCATGAGGAGACCGGAAAAGTCCTCTATCAGGAGAAAACATTTGAATAAAAATCTGAATAAAAATAAGAAGAAAGTTACACAACTGTCTTAGGAGGGAGCCTTCCAGACAGGGTATGAGCAAAGACAGGCGCATCCTTGGCTGGACTGCTGTGAGCGAAGGAGAGGAGTGATGTAAATGGTGCCAGAGGGCTGGGCTTGTGGCTCAGAGGTAGAACGCTTGCCTGGCATGCATGAGGCCCTGTTCCTCTCTCAGTTTCCAGTTGGAGGTTTGATCTTCAACAGGATAGATAGATAGATAGATAGATAGATAGATAGATAGATAGATAGATAGATAGATAGATAGATAGATAGAATGATCCATTGACAACTAAATAAATGATGCCAGAAAGATAACATGAGCCCTATGAAGGACATTAAGGGACTGGATTCATTCTGAGAGAGAAGGGAAGCTATGGAATGCAGATTTTTGTTCTGTCTTTTTTTTTTTTTTTAAGCAGAAAACTGAGACAATTTGACTGACTTTTATAAAATAACACCAGGATACAATGTGGAGAACACACTGCTGGGAAGCAGAAACCCACAGACAGGTGGAAAGGCAGTAGTCCAAGTGGTTTGGATTGGTGTAAGAGCGTTGGAGGTGTAAGATTCAGGATGGTGTTTGAAGGTACAGTCAATAGGATTTGCTAATGCAGTAGGTGGATGTGGTAAGACAGAGATGTCAAGAAGATATTCAGGGGTTTAAGCCAAAACAATTGTATAATGGAGTTGCCACCAACTTCTTTGGGGAAGGCTGGGAAAGGAGCAGATAGGGTAGGAGAGAAGAGGTATGAATCCAGAATTGGTTTTGGAGATTATGTTAGTCAGCTTTACTGTGAGCAAAACACCTGACAAGAACAACTTAGAAGAAGAAATTTATTTTGGCTCATGGTTTCAGAAGTTCAGTCCATGGTTGGCAATCCCCAAGGTAGAAACATTGAGGCAAAAGGATATGCAAGAGGAAAATTGCTCAGCTCATGGAAGCTAGGGAAGTAGAGAGAGAGGAAAAAACAAAGAATTCAGAACCAGGGACAAGATGTAGTCCCCAAGGGCATGCCCCCAGTGATCTACATTTACAGCCATGCCTGACCTGTCTGCAGATACCACCCAGTAATGCATTCAAATTATTAATCCATCAAATGCATTGATCCACTGATGATGTTACAGCTCTCCTAATTGAATCGTTTCACCTCTGAACATAGCTACATTACTTAACATATGAACTTTTGGGGGGAGACAAATCATAACAGAGATGATAAATTTGAAAGTGGCGGGCTGGGGATGTGGCTCAAGCAGTAGCGCGCTCACCTGGCATGCGTGTGGCCTGGGTTTAATCCTCAGCACCACATACAAACAAAGATGTTGTGTCCACTGAAGACTAAAAAATAATAAATATTAAAATTCTCTCTCTCTCAAAAAAAAAATTGAAAGTGGCTATTTGGTATCAAAGTGAAGGTACTGAGTAGAGAGTAGGAAGTTTACTCTGAATCTCGAGAGAAAGTTTAGAAGCAGGAATATAAATTTGGCATTCCTGGCTGTATTTTACATCATGGGAGTAGATGAGATCACCAAGGGAATTAGTGTTAATTAGTATAAAACCCACTAACATTTGCATAGTGCTTTATCATTTACCAAAGAAATCTAAGTTGGGCTTTAAAAAAAAAAAGGCAAATGAAGACTAAAATGAGAAAACTCTGACTCCACTGTGCTTTACAAATGACTGGATTTGGAGAATAAGATTATTAAAGGTCATTCCAACTCTTTCATGTGGATCTATAAAAATGTGGGGGGTAGGCAGGGCCAGGAGGAAGGATGATGAGAATTATTATTTTGAACTTGATGAGTCTCTGGTGCTTCAGGGATATTCAGAAGATGCAGGTGGAGAAGGGGGCTCTCAGCAAGGCCAAGTCTTACATGTCCTTCAAGACTCAGTTCTAGGATCTCTTCCACCAGGAAACCTTTGCCCTCCCAACCTCCTCTGAGTTAGGGTTGCTCAAGTCTTGTCACAACTTCCATCACACCCCTAGGTTTGCCAGAGCACTCAGTTGCTGAAAGAACTTAGACCAGCATGAGTTCCTTAAGGAGAGGGGTTTCTGTCCTTGTGTCTGTGTCGGCACCTCCAACAGTGCCCGACGTGTTAGGCACTTGCTGCGTGTGGGTAATCAGTGGATGCATGGATGGATAGCAGCCTGAGATGCCAACTGAAGCTGTTTATGTTCATTTGGACCAAAGTGAAAAGTGATCTTATGGAGCCCAGAAACAGACCAGAGAGAGCAGGAAATGATATTAAAGGTCATATATCAAATACAGCTTGATCTCCAATGGGACCTCTTCTGTACGATCTATTCTTCAGGTCACCTGGCCACCATATTGAGACATCAAGATTTGAAATATTCACCACACTGTGAAACCTGATGACCACATTATATTCCCTAGAATTTGGGGGTGAAATGAAGCATTCAAAATGGTTCTCCATTTTAAGGAGGGACCAGGCCATTTATTATAAAAATGAGAACTTTTTCATAGTCTATTGATTTTGACATATGACTGAATAAGAATATGAGAAGAAGTAAGTTTGAAGTGGGATGGGAAGGAACAGTTGAATCAGCCTAATATGTAAGGTAGTTCAATAAATATATGCTGAGCACTCACATTGTGTCAGGCACTATTTGATACAATAAATACTATAATAATCAAAATTAAGATGCTCTATTCCCTGAAGGAGCTTACAGTCTAGTCGTTGTAATAGCAGTAGTAGTAGCTAGCACTTAGAAAGCTCTCACTATGTACCAGACAGTGTGCTCTACATATATCTATTGGATCATTTAGCCCTCCTGAATAGGTGTGCTGTTATAACCCCACTTTATAGATGGGAATATTGAGGGCCAGAGTGCTTAAATAGCCTGCCCAAAGTCACCCATCCTGAAAGCAAGGACTAGAATCCGTATAGCCTGGTTCTGGAACCCATGATTTTATGCACAACACTATATACATAAACAGCAAATAAATTTTTATTGCAATCTTAGAATACAGCATGAAAGCTTCCGAGGTTGGTCGTAAACAAACATCCAAGAGCTTATTAGAAGACCTCATAAGACAAAAGGAGAAAGGAAAAAATTCTCACAAATCAGCTAAACATAAGAATGACTAGAAAAAGAGATCAAAACCAACTCAATTACCAAACATAGTTTTCTCATTAAGCATTTCAAATTGTATCTGGGGCAGAAATTTCCTACCATTTAAAGGGAAAGCATCAGAGAAATAGTCTTGCGTTATCAGTCCTTGAATGTTCTTGTGTTACCTGAGTCTGGCACACCTGAACCCCCTCTGTACCTAGGCCGATTTACAGAATAGCACTCTTCTGGGGAATGTGTTTCTGCTGTGGGTTATCTTAAAAGCACTTTTGTCAGAGACATTTAGTTGAGGATTCACTGCCTGTCTGTGATATGGAGGTTTTTTCTGAGAGTCACCAATCATTCTTGAAAGCTTCATATATCTTTCATTGACTTCCGTCTGGCTCTTGATCCTGAGTTCCAGATTCTTCTTATGTAGTCTGTTCATGTCTGGCATCTTAAAGCTGTGGAGGATGGAAACATTCCATATACTACAGGTCAGTATCCTATATTAGCAGCCATGGAAGAATGGTAAAGTCCTGGAATGCTTGGTCTCTGGAATCAAATCACAGTGACCTAGCTTTGACCCCGGTCCCACCATTCATTTATAGGCTCTCATTGAAAACCTGTTTCCTCAGATTCAAATCAGATATAAGATCAATCCCTACCTTCTGTGGTTATTATAATTATTAGTTCATATGACATGCTCAGTGCCTGAATCGATATGTTCCAGCTGTCATCATCATCATTTTTAATTATTTGTGATAAGCATATTTCCCATCTGAGACCAAGTGAAAACCTGTTCAAAAAGCAGGAAGTCATATTTTGTTATTTTTTTCCTGAATGACTTTAAATAATATGTTTTTTAATAAAGAAAACCTGTAAATACATAGCAAAATAGGTTTATAATGCAGTAGCTTTCAAGTGTAAGGCATTTCCATGTGTAAAAAAAGTTCTGCCGTGTTCCCTAGGGGAATCAATTCTTCACTGATGCCAGATTCAGCCCAGTAGACATCATGTTTTTAAACGTGTTTTACCTTATGCATGTCAGCCTTCTTACCCATGTTGGGAGTCTTTGGTCAGTAGAGGATTGCCTTCTCCCTGTGGGTGCACTTGATATTAATTTTACCCATTTCCACCCTGGGCTGCTGAGGCTCTCCTATGCTTTTTTAACTCAGGTAAAGATTCCTGGATTGGTACATTGTGAAATTTCAAGCTATTTATGTTAATATTCCCAGGCTTTCTTTCAATCAGAAGTCTCTAAATTTTTAAATCCATGATTGTCTTTGACAGTCTGGTAAATCCTATGAATCCTTCTTAGAATAATGCATTAAATATAATCCTAGGATTACACAGGTAGATAATTATATTTTTTGATATGTAATTAACCAAATATTTACAAAACACAATTTGGTTATAGGGTGACATTTATAAAAAAATTATTTCAAATAAAATATTTTTTATAAATTATAAATTATTTTACTAAACTTTTAGATGTTAAGAATTAACAGCAAGTCTAATAAATATTATAATTGTAATAAAGTGATTAATATAAAATATGTTGAGATATCTACTAAAACAGCAAAAAATAGGAAAATATCTGAGATTTCTAGGGATGACAGTCATAAATTCTGCTTCTACTACTGTTGTTTATAGTGAATATTAATAATGGCAGGGAATGCTGTATTTCTGGTAGAAATAACTGAAAATAAAGAAGTAATATTTTGTCATTCAAGTTCACAACCCCTGAATTCTATCTGGAATCCCAAGATAAAGACACTTTGATTAAAAAGGAAAACTTACTTGTTTTGTGATAAATATGCTAACATGCAATGTTTTCACACTTTTTTGATTAACATTATTTTTATACACATATTAATTATATTAAATATATTTTTTTGCTATTTGAAGTACTGAACCCATGTTATAGAAAACTAAGAAAATAAGAAGTCCCCTACAAAATGCTTACCTGACATATTCCCTGTTAACATTTTTATGTACTTCTTCCCAGTTATTTTATAATTGCCATAATCATGCTGATGCATGTAATTTTGTATCTACTTAAAACTACATATTGTACCAAAAGCATTTTCTATGTTCTGTAGTTTACAGCCATTAGTTTTAATGATTGTGTGGTATTTTCCATTTCACTTAGTCGTACCCTTCTTGCTGGATAGAAGCATTGTTGCTATTATGAGTAGCATATTTTATGTAATGGGCACTGCTTAACTTTTCTAAATTTGAAATATGACTAATTCTTTAAGCAAATAACCAGTAAAAATAGCTATAAGAGGTAATAAGGGTTCAGAATTTACCATAAATTACTTTAATCCTAACAATGAGCTTCCTTGTTTTATAACTACATTTTTTAAATTTTAAAATAGTTTTAGGTTTATAGAAATATTAAGGCAGTTTGGGTCCTCTCATATACTCTATACCTAATTTCTCCTAACATTTTAATTAGTAAAATACACTTTTATACTTAATGGGTCACTTGACATAGCTCATTAACCAATGTCCATACTTTATTCAGACTCCCTTAGTTTTGACCTAATGTCCTTGTCTGGATTGCATCCAAGATACTACATTACATTTAGTCATCAGATCACTTTAGGCTTCTCTCGGCCATGAGAGTTTTTAGACTTCCTTTGGTTTTGATGACCTTGACAATTTTCATGAGTACTGGTCAGGAGTTTTACAGAACGTCCTTCAACTGGGATTTACCTGATGTTTGTCTCATGATTATGTGGGAGCTATGGATTATTGTGAGGAAGACCAAAGAAGTGAAACACCATTCTCATCACTTCATATCAGAAGTATGTATTGTTAACATGGCATCCTGTGTTAATGCTGATCTTTATCACTTGGCTAATGTCGTGTTTTGTCAGGTTTATCCACTCTAAAGCTACTCTTTATCCTCCTTTTCTGAAATGAAATCATTTGTACAGCCCATGGTTTCAGAGTTTCACCACCTTCCACAGGTACATAAATTATTTGTAATTCTTTTGCATCAGAGAAAACAAGGCTTGTCATAAGCCTCCTTTAATGGATGGAAAATGAAGCCTTATTGAGATTGAAGTACTAGCCCAGGTTGCATAGCATCCTATGATTTTAACTGCTCCACTTACTACCTCTCCTCTACTGTGCTGAGTAGAAAAGTGCTCCTTCCATAAACATACCTATCTGCACTTTTCCAGGAGAGCACTTTCCAAGCTGATTGGGTGGTTTGGGGCTACCCAGGAACAACCCCTATATTAGTCCTCTTTCATGGGATATTCACTGTGCAAGTATCGTGTATTCTTTCAAGTATTAGAATCCTTCTGATGCCTAAGCAAGCATATCCAAACCCTTTAAAAGTTACTAAGAATCATATACAACCACAAGAATGGGATCCTAATTAGAATAAGACATATTCCATGTATGTATAATATGTCAAAATATACTCCATTGTCTTGTATATCTAAAAAGGACAAATAAAAATAAATAATTTTTTAAAAAGAAGTTTAATCAGTTTTGGTGAAGGATGAGACAGAAAAAGGACTGAACTAATTATTTACTAATTTTTTCTATATTCTTCTTATCTCAATTTATTATCTGAAAAAAGTATATATATACCAAAACCCAATTCTAGGCACCAGGCATATCACAGCAAATGAAGTCCCCAATTCATGGAATATTTTAATAGAAGAGAGAGAATATAAATAAATAAATAAATCTTTGATATTATGTCAGTCAGAAATACTGTGAAAAATAAAGCAGAATAAGGAAATAAAAGCCCATGCAAGTGAGCACAGGACACGTAAATGATATGAATCAAGGATACAGTGGGCAGGGAACGAATTTCAAAAGCCCTTAGGATTCATTAGATGTGCAGCAATGAGCTCCTATAGCTAGGGGACACCAATTATGGTTATGAGATTGGAGAAATTGCTGGGTCTGTGTATGTGGGAACTTATGGACAAAAGCTTCTGGATTTTGTTTCAAACACAAGGAGTAACCCGTTAGTAGAGGAATAAAATCATAAAATTTGCATTTTGAAAACACTACTCAAGCTCCCATGTTGAGAATGTACTGTCTGCAATAAGACTATTAGCAGGGAGCCTAGCTGGGAAGTCATTGGAGTAGTCCCAAAGAGAAGAGGTGACGATGGGAGTTAGGGTAGCCGCAGTGGCAACAGTGGAAGGTGAATGGATTAAATATATATTTTTGAGGTGGACATAACAGGATTGGCTGACAGAGTTTTGAATTGGGAATAAAAAGGGAATACAGAGGATCTGGGGCTGTAGCTCAGTGGTAGCACACTTGCCTAGCATGTGTGAGGCACTGGGTTCGACTCTTAACACTGCATATAAATAAATAAAATAAAGGTCTATCAACAACTAAATGAAAATTTTAAAACAGGGGGGATGAAGAAACAAAATATTTTTATAAAAATAAAAAATTAAAGTTTTATCCTAAGTGGTGTTATCAATTACTGGGGATGAAGAAGACTCAAAGAAAAACACTTCTGTAAGTTTAAGTTAGAGGTGATTATTGACATTCTCATATTGAGTAAATAGTTGAATTTGAAGTTTATTCCCTGGCAATAAAAATTTATAGGTGAATCATTGATGTTCAAATGATGTTGAAATATTGGAGTTGGATGAGAGTATCTGTGGAATAAATATAAATAGAGAAAAGGTCCTAGGAAAAAGATACAGCAGAGAAAATGAGAATGAACAATCAGTGTGATGGAAAATAGAAGAATGTGGTTTTCTGGAAGCCAAGTAAAGAAATTGCTTGATAGGGAGAGAATGATCATCTACATGAGATGATGCAAAGTTGGGTACAATTTTACACACTCCATAGTCTTGTAAGGGTAGAGACTACCTTGCCTTTAATAGGTAAGCATCCAGATCACAAATTCAGCCCCCTCCCCCATTTTGGTCCATAGAGGCTCAGAAGATGAATGTATCCACAAAATGTAGTCAGTCTTATGGTTATGGGCAAAGTAGACCATGACCTGCAGATCAAAGGTGGAAGCAGCTGAAAATAAGAGAGAGAGGTCAAATTTGTCAACATGATCTTTCGGGGACTCCCACTTTCTCTACACCATCAGCATGGATACCATTCCTGGACTCCTGGTTGCATTATGAAAAAGCACAGTTATACCCACGTAAATATTAAAGTACTATACAAAAATCTAAACATCATAGATAAGTTAAAAAGTCTGGGTACAAAGGGAAAAAAACATGAAGGTTATTATTTTGGCCTTGACAAATAATAGATAACTGGCATAAATAAATTGAGTGATTGTCCGCCTTTAAAAGTAACAAAGTGTTCTATTGTGATGAGTTATAATAGTTGAAAAGTGATAATATCTTGTGCAGAAATATTAGGAACAAAATATGAATCCAATTAGTATGAATAACTGAAGCACCGAAAAGCTCCATTAAATGCAAATTGTCCTTTTGAGTGTGACCACTGTATAACCAAAGATTGAAAATTCCTTAATGAGAAAACCGTGCCTCATAAGTCTCACAATACTCAGCGTAGTACCAAATATATAGCAACTGCTCAATAAATACTAATTGGTGGTTTGTCAACTATTGGTTGATTGGTTGATTGATTAATTGGCTACTTGGTTAGTAGTTTGGCTTACAGATGGCATTAAGGAAATATTTCAGTGCATTAGTAAGAAGTTAAAAAGAGAGGCTATATTTACTATTTTTCAAACTTAAGATTTGTCCTTGTACAGAAAACTTATCCAAGTAGGGTATTTATTCATCCAGTAAATTTTTATGTCCCCTATAATACTAGGCTCTGATACAAAAGAAAATGAATAAGAAAAACAGGAAAAAATTAAGACATTTACAGTTTCTAAATATTTAAAAGATATTGGTCCCCTCCCCTTATAGGGAGTAGGGAGGAAGAGACCAAAGAAAAGAAAAACAAAGGATGTTAAATAATAGGATGGAGGGCTGGGGTTGTGGCTCAGTGGCAGAGCACTTGCCTCGCACATGTGAGGCACTGGGTTCAATCCTCAGCACCACATAAAAATAAATAAGCCAAATAAAGAATTTTTTTTTAAAAAAAGGAGGATGGAAACATCTAGCCAGATAGGAAAACTTATTTTCTCCTTGATGTCTATTTTGATACCCCTCCTCCTTTTTAGAATATACTAAAAGTCATATTCTTTTTCCTAAAGTTTTATGTCCAAAGTGTTATGCTTAGTCTATGGGTTAAAAAACAATAACAGCACAGGATCTTCCTCCCTGGAAGCTCACATTTTAATTGGGAAAAACACAAGTGTTTTTTAAAAAATTAAGATATAATGTGGTAAGAACAACATACAATTGAAGTATTTGAAAAGTACTAATAAAACAGAGAAAATGGCAAACATTGCCAGGAGAATTAAAACAATAAACGTTGGGAAAGAGAGCACTGAGAAAAAAAGAGATAACATCAAATAGAACTTAAGTAGGACATAATTATTTTAATTCTGAATTAACATTAATATTCTGTTTACATTGTAGTTTAATTGGAAAATCTGAATAGTAAATTAAATTTGAAATAAGGAATGATTTTACTATTTAAACATTATTTTTCTTGTAGCCTATTATTACATTGTCATGTTAAATTTATGTATTGAATCTGCCTGTCTCATGGTAGAAGAATTCTCATCAAAACTATCTATCTCATGAAATGAGCAAAAGCTTTGCTGGATTTATAGACCTGGCAATGTTTCTTCTTCTGTTTATTTAGTGATTTCATGCATTTGGGATAATATGCCCACATAGAAAATTAGGCACTTGGGTTTAACTTGCACATTTATTTCAAGGAAAGGAAAAGCATTGTAGGAGTTTCTCTTTCTTGTCTAAATGATAATTTAGGTAGCTTTATTAAGTTTATAGCCTATCTTTCCAGGAAGGCATTTTAGTCAACTAGTCTCAAATCTGCAAATTGTGGAAATAGAATAGATAACTGGTGGGGTATTTTCTGATTTTTCCAGGGTAAATCTATCAGAGTTGTCAATTAGCAGTCACATCCACTCCTACTTAAAATAGGTTGTATTCTTACATAACAACACTTCTCTGTAGGGGAAAAAAAGCACTTTTAAATGATTGCTCTGAAACCAAAATGACTCTTCTAGCCTAAAGTATGATTATAGGAAGAAATTACATAGTTCTAGCCTGCACTAAAGTCCTCTTTATATCTTTAGAAAATATAATGGTAAGCATCATGTAGGTGACTTTTGAGAATTCTCTTAATTTGTTAATTGCCATTTATGCAGACTCCCTTTATGTCTTAAGAATACAGGTTTTTGGAAGCTAAGACTTCTTATTTCTGTTTCAGCCACACCCTTTCATGATGCCTATCTAATTTATTACTAATAAAACAGAGAAAATGGCAAACATTGCCAGGAGGTCATAGCCCTGTCTTCCTCATTTTGAAATATACCACAGTAGTTTTAATATAGGAGGCCTGACCCTAGGTCATAGCCCTGTCTGTCTCAACTTTCTCACTCTTTCCTGGTATGCTTGATCCATTCCTCCTCCATTAGTCCAGCATTCCCTGCTGCATACAAGGCACTTCACCTTCCAAACACATCTCGTGCACCCTGCTCCTTTTGTAATTTCTTTGCTTTCTGAATTCTCAGCCTGAGCTAAAGTATGTTTATTCACCCCACTTCTCAAGCTAGAACCCAAACACTGGCTCTTAAAACTTCTCTCTTAACCACATCTAGTAAACTTCAATTCCTCTTCAGAAATCCTCCTCTCTTTTCTTAGCCCAGGACCTTGTTGTCTGATACCTCAATGCAATGGCCATTCTATACTATAAATGAACCCTGACTTTCCCTCTAGGATTATCTTTAAAAAAAATGATTATGCCATTTCTCTCATATAAACCTCTAAGGAGTATAGGAAATAAAACAGTTCCCGAGCTTAGAATACCATGTCTTCCACAGCAATGTCCCAACTTACCATTTGCAGTCTCACATGTACTATTCCATTCAGCTACCAATGAACTCCCCCAGCTGCCCTCTCATGAAACTTGTCTACTTGCCGATAAACACCACACAAGCTCTGCTGTCAACCAGTTTCATGTCTCTTCATCATCAGTACTTGATTGTGATTCTTCCCCAAATCATGATCTCTTTTTTGTTTGTTTGTTTATTGAGACATATAGTATGGTAATTCAATACAGTACAAACAGTATGTAATAAACAAATCGGGATCATAAGCATTTCTATCTCTTCGAACATGGATCATTTTTTATGTTCGGGGAATTTTATACTCTCTTCCTCATTTTGAAATATACCACAGTAGTTTTAACCAATAGTTGCCCTCCTGTGCTATATAGAACCAGATCCAATTCCTTCTCTCCATGTTTTGTTTCTCCCTATTGAACTGCTTTCCATGCCCCTCTCCTCTGTTCTTCCCAGCCAAGGCCTTGGTTCTTAGAGATTCTAAGTCCCTCCTTCTTCCCCTCCCTTTAGAAACAATGCTCGGTGATTCTTCTCCAGCTTTGAGCTATAACCTCTGTCCTCTCCCTTGTCCATTTTAGCATATAGCTTTCCAATGAATACCTTTGCCAGGCCCCTAGGGCCCTTCAGCTCAGCACAGGTTTTCAGGACCATCATTAACTTCACATTAACCCTAATCCTGCAAGTAAGATCTAGAGTCTACCTAGACCTTGCAGAAAGTGGAAGAGCTGTCTCCTTGGGATTTCTTTCCCTCCCTTTTAATTTGCCAGATTCCTATTAGAGACACAGATCACATGTCAGTTCTATGACACCTTCACAGAATCACTTCATAGTAACTCATTATATTCCTTATCTGGGTTCCCAAGATGGTTTATTGCACATGGAATCCTGTGTAGCACAGTATTATGAATTATTCTGCTCCCCTAATAAATGATGAGCTTCTTATGGATAAGAATAATACCTTAATGAAGGGTGGACATTTGTAATCTCCCTTAAATTCTTTTAAGAATAAGAGAAAATGGAGGTATGGAAGACAAAGGTGAGGTAGATCTTTTTCCTCTAAATATTAAAAGTGGCCTTCAATTTTTTTTATCTTGATACACACACACACACACACACAAAGTAATATAATCTTCACACAATTATATTGCAGTTACTGATGCAATTTTTCTGTAGAATTTTATTTTTACGTATTTTTTATTTATATATTACAGAATGCATTACAATTCTTATTACATATATAGAGCACAATTTTCATATTTCTTGTTGTATACATAGTATATTCACATCAATTTGTGTCTTCATACATGTACTTTGGATAGTAAAGATCATCACATTCCACCATCATTAATTACCCCATGCCCCCTTCCTTCCCCTCCAACCCCTCTGCCCTATCTAGAATTCGTCCCATGCTACCACTCCCTATCCCACTATGAATCAGCCTCCATATATCAAAGAAAACATTCGGCATTTGGTTTTGGGGGATTGGTTAACTTCACTTAGCATTATCTTCTCTAACTCCATCCATTTACCTGCAAATGCCCTGATTTTAATGCCAATTTTGAGATAATAAACTGATTTCTAGTATACTACTGCTTTGTATTATTTTGAGTCCTTTAAAAATACATCTTGCCTGAGTTCCAGCCCCAGAAATTTTTATTTAATTGATATGGGATATGACCTGGACATAGAAATTCTCAAAGCTATCCAAGTATTTCTACTGTGCTGGCTAATGTGAGAACTGCAGATCCAGAGCCTCGTTACATGATCGTAAACCAATGGCACTGGCATTACCTGCAATTTGGTCCCCGATATGCAGAAGCTTGCACCAACCCCACAGAGGTCCTCAACAGAAATTGCATTTTAACAAGATCCACAGGTGTTTCATAAACACATTAAGGTTTAAGAAGTGTTGCTCAGCTCAGAGCACAGGGAGGCAGTTAAATGTAATGGTTATCAGCTCAGGCTCAGGTGACCACAGGCAAGTTCCTGACCTCTCCTGCTTCAGCTTCCCATCTTCCGAACTAGGACAATAAGATTATCACCATAGGATTCCTGGGAGGGCTAAATCAAGTGATTCATATTAAATGAGTTTTACACAATATCTGGCACCTCGACTGGCACATAACAAAGATAAAATAAGCATCATTTATTTTTATTATCCTCAGTGCCAGCAAAATGACTGGCAAAATGATCAGTAAACAGTAGGTATTTGAAAAAAAAAATTGTGCTATTCTTCTATTGAAATAGAGATTCAGGAAAGTAAAATAATTCACTGAAATTATGTAACCAGTTTTCCAAAATATTAAGTATACAAAGGAGTTCTAAAAATAGATTAAGATTCCCTTAGATGCTTAATTCAGACTCTTGCCCTCACTAGCAGTTTTTAATTTGCAAGGCTTTGGTATTTGTTGGGGTGCCGGTTTTACTGAACATCTCTCTGTGTGTGGATCCATGTCCTGGCAACAGTGGTTTCATTTTGTCCTGGCTTCTAAAGAGCTGGCTCTTATGTTGTCAGAGTTACTTGTGGGCTATTAAACCCTTCGGAGTGTCCATGGCCAGCTGGCCAGCCCTTGTTTATCCTCTAGCTTCTGCCCACATCTATCATAATTTCAACGGTGAAGTGTGCTTTTTAAAATTGTAAACCATCTTATTCTTAGCGTGTGTTTTCTGTACTTATTTCTGGAATGGAATTCAAAACATGATTTTGCTGAGAGAGATTCCTGGCCCAGCTCTCAAGCACTAACAGTTTTCTGAAGGAGGGAAGAAGATTCTCCCACCATATAATCAAAGTCCCTTAGTTAATGGACACACCAATGGTTGGTTCTACTCTTTTTTTTTTTTTATTGACAAGCAGCCAGATTTCTCCACTGAAGACAAAACCACAACTGGAGTCAAATTAGAATTCATGTCCTAGGCTGCTGATCTATCCCATAGCTCAGTGAGCTATCTTACTTTTTTTTTTTTTTTTTTTGCCTGAAAAACTCTTCTCAATCAACTCAGGAAAGAATATAAAAAGGGAATATAATTCTTCAGAAGTTTGGCTAGATACTGATAAACTGATTAAAAAACACATTTCATTGACTTCTGACCAAATCAGAGAGACCAGCTTCTTCAAACAGGAAATGAAGGATTCTTGGGAAAAGAATAACTCCCTTTTCCTCAGAATAAATACTGATCAGAGTGGGGTAGGTAAGTGGACACATGTGTGAGGTGCACTGTTCAAAGTTCCAGGAATAGAGCAGCTTAGATTGAATAAAAATTTAAGAATAAAACCACATAGTTCTCTTAATTATTTTTTTAATAGAATTGGCTATGTTTTAGTTTTAAAATGTCAAAAAAAGGACTAGAAATTGGTTCTTAAAAAGTACATTTAGCCAGAGTCCAAGGCTGAATATCAGACTTAAACTACAGCAATGAGGTGAATTATATTCTAAATTAAATGACCCTCAGGACACCTTAGCTGCAGCTGGGAGAGAAAGAAGAGAGAAGCCAGGTAGAAACTGTTAAAACCAAATTGATAGGCAGGAGCCAGTATGTGAGAGCCTAATCCACTGTCTTTTTGAATGGGTAGAAAGTTAGCCATGGGGTGTGCGTGCGCGTGCGTGCGTGCGTGCGTGCGTGCGTGTGTGTGTGTGTGTGTGTGTGTGTGTGTGTGTCCTTCCAGAATATTATACACACACACACATTGAGAGTACAGTTGTAGTTTCCCTGAGCAGTGGTGCAATGCAGCGAAAATTCTTGCTCTCTGGGCTCAAATGAAAGGAGATGACATTAACTGAAGAGACAATGCTTCACTCTTGTAAGTGGGGAAATTAAAAACTGAAAAGCATGGGACTGTCCTCACACAGGACACATGAAGAATGATCTGTTATCAGTCCTAAATGCCAGTTAAGAACCTATTTGTGATTTCTAGAGATATTTTTTCCTCTTTGAAAATGAGCACTTGCTTCAGTTTCATGTTTGAGGGTTTCTGTTATTCACTTTCACATTTTAAAGAATTCTAGAGTTTGTTCAAAGAATAAACTTGGAATCAAAAGATGTGATGCTATTACCATTTAATTGCATTGAGTGATGGTCAGATACAATCCTCTTTAAAAGAAAAGATATGTGGGTAAGTATTATATAAACTATTAAGCACATAGAGTGCTGTTGATGGTATTCAAATAACTTTAGAATATAATTGATATCCTAGAGACATAAACTCATTAAGTAATTAATGATCTCTTTAATAATCTCCTGCCCTGTTCTGATATCACTTGGAGCCCCTATGCCAAATTCTTTCCAAAGACCAAGACTTTCCCTTAGGAGGTTGGTAAAATCTAACAAGTAGAGCTGGGGTTGTGGCTCAGTGGCAGAGCGCTTGCCTAGCATGTGTGAGGCAATGGGTTTGATTGTCAGCACCACCTATGAGTAAATAAAATAAAGGTGCATTGACAACTAAAAAAAAATTAAATCCAACAAGTAGGCAAACCCAACTTATCCCCTGTTTTTGTACATAAAGATTTATTGGAATGGACATGGTCATTTACGTACTGCTGATGGATACTCTTGTGCTACAATAGCAGAGTCAACTATTTGCTTCAGAGACCACATGGCCCATAAAGCCAAAAACATTTTCTCTTTGGGATTTTCCATAAAGGTATACTGATCCCTGCCTTAGAAAACAAGCTTTAGAAAAAAAGGGCCTCTGAATATATCACTTTTTGTATACAGTTCCTAATTCAACTAACTAGAAAGGAAATAAATTCATTTTATAGCAATTCCTTTCATAGGATTTTGTGGCCTAAATAATGTCTTATTTTTTAAATAAGTGCAAAATGGTTTGATAACTCTGCATCCACTAAGATATCTAGCTAAAAATCCCTGTTGATTTCAAACCATATTAACTTTATAAAGAGGGTGAGCACAATACCTCTGTTTGATTTCATCCTTCTTAAGTCTCAAATATGAAGCCAAAATGCATCTTTTATGATAATTTGATGCATACATCAAACTGCATATCAGATTCCATTGTCCAGAAAAATAAAAAAATCAATGAAAATAATGTAAAAAGTCAGATTGAATCCTTTCTTTAAATCAAGATATGACCTAACTATCCTTTTAAAAATAATTTTCCTAACTCAATGTGTTTTTGTCATATTTTAATATTTAAGAATTTAAGTACAGAGAAAAAGTCTTCTGAAATCACAAGTCTTTAGAGTTTGAAAACACTTTGTTTTCTGGACCTTCTTCAATAAAGAATTTCAGGACTAAGTACATGTTATTCTGTATGACAGTCTGTTAATTGTTTCCAAGAGAATAATAACAAGCCGTCCTTGAAAAGAATGGCTGGCAGTGGAATTAGCTCTGGAGACTTTAAGATAGTATTTGCCAAGAAACAAGGTCAGTCTGATGTCATGTCAAACACATCCTTTATTAACCTGAGTAAGTAAAATATACCAAATAAATTATGAAGTGCTGGTGGTTGGGTTGTCTGACCACTGTTTTAAAATGTTCTCATTAGCTTTTTATAGCTGTAATAAATGATTTAAAACTGTTGTGTTCCTCTGAAAGGGCATTTTAAATTTCTGAAAAATAATACATTCGAGATTTCATGGGAGAGAACAGCTAGGAAATTCTTTAATAGAATCATGATCTAGCCTGGATACTTAGATACTTGACTAAATCATAGATCACATTCCAAAGTGATTATTGGTATATTTCATGGTCATCGATACTTGCCCTAAGAAATAATCTGTCTCAGCAGAGTAACCCAAGAGACCTCAAAGTAATCGAGTCAGTGAGTATTTCTTCTATTTAATTCATGTTAATAGGCCATAAATAGGGAGATATGAAAACTTTTTCTGCAGGCTCATCAGGAATGATTACTTGTAATCCTTCACTTAAAGATAACCAGTTCTTTGACACAGCATTAAATAAATGCCTCTATGCCACCACAACATGGTAAATACATAACATTTATAAATGAGTAAATTAAGGATGTATCTAGAACAGTAAGATAGAACAAGAGAAAAATTTAAACACATATACACAAATAGTATATGGCATGGTGTATCACAACCTACCTTCAAAGCAGTGTTCCAAGACCTGCCCGAGTGTCTACCATCCTCCGGGTCAGTGTGTATTTCAACTCTATCTAAATTATGCAGATGTATAATTGTGTCATAGCTTGAGTCAGTCACCAAAATGGATAGACTAACATTCCTCCCTCACCTCCCCATCACACCTCTCTGGCCCCTAGCCACAATCCTAATTTTGCAAATAGATACCCTGCATGGTTTCAGAAAGTTAAAAGCAGAACTATATTTTTCAGTAAAGTTTGAGCTGTCAGTCGATGTGCTCCACCAACACAGAATAAGTTGGAATTGGCTCAGACAAATGGTGGAGCTGGCATGTTTGAAATCTATGGGGCAGGCCAGTGGGTTAGAAACTTTTAGCAGGAGCTATGGCTCCAGTCTTAAGACAGAATTTCTTCTTTCTCAGAAAAAAAGGGTTAGTTCTTAAGGCCTTTCAACTGATTAGATGAGGCCGACTTCCACATACTGAATGGGAATCATGCATTTAATCATGATAAATATATGTGAGCTGTCTTTGCTAGGTCATAATTCACAGTTTTTTAGGGTCTAAGATTATGTCTTACTCATCTTCAAATTTGCTGGTGCTTTCCCAAAGCATGTTGTATGGATCCCATGATATTAAATTCCTTTATTCTGACTAAAAATACATCAGTCTAATATAGGTTACACTGGTTGATTCATGCTGATTAGAAATTCCAATTGGTAGTTAAATTAGCAAAAATTGAAGAATTTGTTCATTATGGTTGAAAAAAATCACTTTAACTATGAAACCTATAGAAAAATAACAAAAGAAGCCTAGGAGTGAAAGCTTGGGACCTACATCCCTATATTGATAACTCCAAAATTCGTATCTCTAATCTTCACCTCAATGTTTGCAAATCTCCTCCCCTTTCCACTGGAATTTACCAAGCAAATATCATAATTTACCTTCTCTCCTACCATGAAATTTTTATGCACACCAATGATATGATGATTCTCGCTAACCATTCTATCATTTTAACTATTCATTTAGCTTATAAGATATTTAAATCAAAGATAGCATTATATATTTCATGTACATCAAACTTGTATGTCATAACTAGAGATGTCTTTTGCATCTATTAATTCAATTGAGTTAATCAACCACAGTCAATACATTTTTAAAAATAGAATTTGTGTATCTTTCCTGATTTAAAAAAATTAATAAGGAATCTGTAAGAAAAATTAGGCTGAACAAATATTTAAGTGAAATAGATATTGCAGTTTATTTTGGTATTCCTTTGCAAACAACAAAATTCTGCCTCTCAGCTCTAATCTCTCTCTACAATGCAGGAGAGACATTGTCAGATTTAAAATGATAATTGCATGTTTAGTAGGTGAAAAATTTAAGAACCTGCAGTCAAACCCACAGGGAAAAATGAAACTAAGATAAAAATTAGATAAAGACATTTGACAGCAGAAAATATTTTACATAGTTCCTATTTCCTATCCTTTCAGAGCTAAGTCTGAATTTTAATTAATATTTCTTCCAATATACTGACTCAAGCATTTTACACTGAAGGAATTATTGGGAAAGATTGACTAGCAGACTTTTGATGTAGCAATAAATATTTATGATGTGCTGACTGTATTTTTATATTATTCATTCACCAAGTTCTTAGATCTCTTGCTTCCTTAGACTCATAATTAGGAATTGGAAATATGAGTTTAGGCTTTTCTGCCAATTTCATGAGTAGAATTCAGAATGGGCAACAATCACATGCCCTCAACAATCATTGATTGTTGTTTATGTAGAGTAGTTAGCATGTCTGTGTAACTAAAACTGAAAGTGTACCAGAAGGATCCATGCATTCTAGACCTAGAAAAAAATGACCCTTTATAGCTAGCCATTGGGCTAATGGCCCCTTCCACTTTTGTGTCCATTAAAATCATCAGGATTATTCACCCTGATACTAGGTAATTATTAATAGAGTTCCACTTGCAATTCTTATGCATTTTAGAATTCACAACAGCCGAATTTTCAAATCTTAATCTTCTCATAAAATAAAATAATGTTCATTGTTTTCCTTGTTGTACTGAGTAAATGCTTATGACCTCAGAGTTTTCTCTTTGGTAGGCTTGGCATTTGTTATTTGTTCTGACTCACATGCTTTACCTCTGTGCAGGCTGACTAGCCCATTTAGGAATAGGTAATTCGGTCACCAAGTGATTTCTTCAGGTGGGCTGCAGCTTGTGAATAAAAACAAGACTTGTGATGAAATATCTTCTATGTTTACATTATGCCAATGTATCTACTCAGTTCAGGCAGTCAAGATTATGAATTTGGGTAAACAAAATTCTAAGCAATTGACTCTGATCTCAGGCTTCAGTAATACCAAATAAATGGATGAAGTGAATATTGAAATTTTATAAATCTCTATAACCAGACATTCACATAGTTGGAAAACAACCTTGAGAATCACCCCCAAACACACTAGAGATATGGCAGATTGGGTACTTTGTAACTGTGGCACTTGCTTCTTCTATAAAATAGAGACTGTATATTATCTCTCAGGTTATTTCGAAGATTAAAATGAGCTTAAGTCCTAAAATGATTGTCTTCTTGGCATGGTTATCATTCTTAGCACGTAACAGTGGCTATTATTATTAGCCAACTTAGTCATTGCTCCCTGATCTCCAGCAATGTATTTATTCAGTAGAAAGGATTTAATAGACTGTTTTGAATGAGGTAGACCAAAAAAAAATATTAAGTGACTGTCTAACTCTCTTATGTTTCAATTGATTAATTTGCCACATATGGTTATAATTCTTGCATTTTATTATGATTTGCAGGAACTTGATATAAAATAAACTGCCAGTGCCATAATTCTAAAAATAATACTGGATTTAAGTTTAAAAAGCATGGAATTTTCATTGTTTTTGACTGTTATTACCGTATTTTGCTGAAGTGCAAAAGTTATTGTAACCCATAAGTGTGCAAATAAGCATGTAGATCTATTTACAAGTATATCCTCATAGGTAAATATTCACTAGTGGTAACTAGAGGAAGGTGATAACTTAAACTCTCCAATGATAGTTCTGCTAACTTATTCCAATCAGCTTTAGTAGAGTGTAATAATTGTAACTTTGGGAACAGCAGGGGATTCGATTGTTTTTCTCTGTGCCATTTGTCTGTTATGTCTGAGAATAAAATAATCTCCCATTGTCTGCAGTGAAATTGCTTCATATTTTCCTGAAATTCCTTGACTAATGTTGTTTATTCATCCCCATACGAATCTGTGTACAGTGTCTAGCACAGTGAGCCATGGTAAGCTGTGTGCCCCATGGAGGATGCCCACCCCATCTGAGATCATAAAGGTTCTATATTTTCCCTTTCTCTCCACAGGAATCAGAGAGATAATAATGATCTTTCTCTGGATTCCAAATTTCAGTACATCCAAGACAAATTTTTTTCCCTTTTCGCCATGTGTTTGAGGGATTTTTAATTGGCAATACTAGTTGTATGTGGCCCAATGAGCAGGCTGACTCCTTGATACTTGTATAAAATATTGCTCTTTCAGACACTGAAATTGGAAATCAAAGGGTCCAAGTTTGAACAATCAAAGTCTGTCAGCGAAGACTCACATCTGCCAAGTCTG
Organism: Ictidomys tridecemlineatus; assembly: GCF_052094955.1. Lineage (NCBI taxonomy): Eukaryota > Metazoa > Chordata > Mammalia > Rodentia > Sciuridae > Ictidomys > Ictidomys tridecemlineatus. The sequence goes on from NC_135478.1 coordinate 172,735,114, forward strand.
TTTCCCTCTTAAGTTAGGAGGGCTCTCTCGTCAAACCTTGGACCAGTGCGGATGCAATCTACAGTCACATTTTCAGCACGGCACATTTGTTCTTTCTGCCAGACATTTTATGAAGCTCAGCAACTTAATGCTGCACCAGTTCTGAAATCCATATGGGAGAGAGATCCTGGCAGCCCTCATTTTAGCAAGGCAGCAGGGGCCTTGTAATTTCTCACAAATGGAAGGGAGTGAAGAAGTAGATCAACATAATGGAGCACGTTACACTACCAGTTAAGGATTGTTGATTGGCTTGCAATGGAGCACACAACTCAGAGCATGTTCCAGAAATATCACACAGGGTGATGGAACTCTGACAGGACAGCTCCACCAGTAGACATCCCCCCACCCAGCCTAGGGATCAGGACCAGCACCCGCTCACACTGGAACAAATGGTACCTTTTTCCAAATGCAGTTCAATGAAACCACTTCACCAAATGTCATCTAGAGTCTTAAATTGAGCTTTCCCCCCTCCTCCTATTATAGCAATTTCACAGTATTAAAAACTAAATTCTTTTTCCCTCTGACCAAAAACACTGCTCTGTGTATTTTCCAAGTGTGTGTAGGTTAGTAGTAAACACACAATTGCAAAAACTGATCACCACTTGCAGAAGGCAGCAGTTTGAAGTGAAATGGAGACATCATTCCTTTTTATCTCTCTCACTTTGTCCTTGTTATTCATTTTTCTTGCTCAGTCAGAGCTGCAAGAAATTGACAGTGGCAAGGAAAGCAGAACAAACTATTGAAAAGTATGTCCAGGGGCAATTCTCAGCTGCACCCCAGCCAGCTGTCCACCATCATTTCAGGGGAAATTGGACAGCCCCTTGATACAATGCGTTGGAGGAAGTTCAAGAGGTGGCGCTGGGTCGTGCCACATTGCCCCTAGGAACCATTTCTGTTCAGGGATACAGTTACTGCTATTTGAAAAAAAAAGCATGCATGCTGTGTAATGTCCACATAAAATGATGACTCTTTCTTACAAGATACTTCTGTAACTTAAGTCGTCATCGTTGTTACTTTCGGAGGTGGCTGTGAGGAATTGAGCCCACACGTTCATCCACAGTACACCACAAAGCTCAGAGAAATTCCACAACGCATTTTTAGCTTGTTCTCACTAACTTTCAGGGTTTTAAGATAATTTTAAAACTCTTGTTTTTATTTTCTTCTAGTAGCCTATTTTCCTTTTACATGATGTTTCTGATAATGTATTTGTCTTTTTTGTTGTTGTTTAAAATTCAATACATTCTTTTAAAGAAAGGATAGTTTCACTGACCACATATGGTCCTTTGCTCTTTGGAGCTTTGCAGAAGTGTGTGTGTGTGTGTGTGTGTGTGTGTGTGTGTGTGTGTTTCTTTTTGTAGCTTTACTTATAGTTTTTATCTGAATTATTGTTTCATCTTTGCCAGATCAGCAAATAATCAGTGCCTTTAGATTCTCTTAGATTATAGTTTCTTGCTCCTTTTCAACAAAGTAAAATACAAGTATTTAAATATATCTTACCACTCAATGCCAAACACAAAGGAAATGTAAATAGATCGTTGGACCAATTCACATCTGCCAGGGAGTAATTGTTGGCTGTGTGCTGATTAAACATAATTTTTTTAAACCCAGCTTTTAATTAGGCATCTGCACCAGGTCACACAGATGAAATTACAAAATGTGATTAAGAAGTCTTTCATTCTTTGGAGTAATAAGTGGCTACTCTATCATTCTGGTATCCTTCTGCCATAGAGTGTTGCAGTCATTGGCTGCATTTATAGAAAATCAGCGCACCTAGGAGTGAGCCCCCAGAGGCTCAGCACTTACCTGTTGACTGCACCTCTGAAATCTCCCAGTGCCGTATATGAATGCAGCAGGAGAGCTTTCCACATTCTCACCAGATGTAGGAACGTAAAGTTGCACCTTAAAATCATCTTTTCAATTTCAGCATTCTACATTTATGGTAAATCACTTGCCCAAGAGCACACACAGCTATTGAACTAATTTATATGAGAGCATATGGTTCATGATGGTTGCAGAGTGCTGTGGGTTACAGCGCTCTGTCACCTCCTCACCTCCACATTCTCCAGTCCTCTTTCAAACAACATATTGTGGAGGCCTGCAGAAAATGGGCCCAGCTACTGCGATGGATTTCCCTGTTCGCAATTATTTGCTTCACTGCCTCCCTCCATTAACTCAGCTAATCAAAAGAACATTGCAGTTCATCTCTCAATTTTCACATTCAGGAATTAAAGATATTTTATCCAGTATTCTGGCTGATAATTATTTGAGGGGCACAAAATTATCCTCAAGTCAAAATATGTCCTGGACTGTTTGAAATTCTTAGCTTTTGTATTGAAGGCCTGAATTCATTTCCTGAATCTGACTTAATTATCAATGTGACCTCAGAGAAGTTACTTAACCTTTCCTAGTGTTTCCCAGTGTATAAATACAGGTAGCAATGGCTATCTCAAATAGATTCAGTCAGGATTAGGTAAGATAAGAGTTTGTGAATGCCACATAAATATTCAATATATTAAGATGATAGTCACTGTGGTCAGATATTCCAGGCGCTGTTCAGTGGGTTGAAGAATTGTGCTGTCAGAAAGAGTAACCCAAAGAGGTAATTTTACCCTCAGTAATCAGAGGTTCAGAAAAGAAGTAAAAAGGTGCAGCTGGCCTCAGGAGGTGACTAGGTATTTTTTTTTTTTTTTTGGAGACAAGCAAGAGCAAAAGCAGGATTCATAGCACAGAGGCTGAAGACAAAACAGCATGTGTGGGGGCATGGCCCAAAGTTCAGGCCACCTACAGCACAGTGGGCGGGGAGAAAGCAGAAGACACTGAGAATATGCACTGCGTACCTTGTATGTGGCACTGGACAGTTTGGACTAAACAATATAAGCAAACACTAAAGGATGTTAAGGAGAAAGATCATGGAGTCATGGAGTATATGAGTGGAGATGAATTGACAGGGAAGCTGGTGGAAGGCAGGGTCCAGTACTTTGCAACCTCTGGCCTTAATAACTTCAATGTGCAGGACATTCACCCCCACCTGGTTCCTGAACCAATCCTGGTCAAAAGATGAGCTCTATTAGCAATGTCCCATCTGTTCCCACAGGCCAATGTGGGGTGAGATTGGAGAACCCCATCATCCACAAGCTCACTTAGTCCTCTCATTTGCTCAGCTTCCCTTTCCTCCTTCCATCGTCTTTTCTGCTGTGACACCAGAAAGCCCAGCAAAGACACTGTTGCAGAAGTTGATATACAGATGGTAAGAATCTGATAGGACAGTAGTGGTAGTAGGAAAATAAAGGAAGGGATTAAATGAAGAACTCCCCTGGGGAGAAAAAAAGAAAGGAAGGAAGAAAGAAAAAAGAACAATCTAAGAGCTGGGATCCAACATCCTTTGCTTTAGAATTTCAGAGTGAGTAAAGGACTTTAGAGATAGGTCTTCTAGTCCAGTTCTGTCTTTTTTGTAACATGAGACATGCTTCATGGTAGTAATTTAATATATGTTTTATCTTTTTGTGGTGGAGGTGTATACAGAAGATTGAACTCAGGGGCACTTGACCACTGAGTCACATCCCCAGCCCTACTTTGTGTTTTATTTAGAGACAGGGTCTCACAGAATTGCTTAGTGTCTCGCCACTGCTGAGGCCGGCTTTGAACTCGAAATTCTTCTGTCTCAGCCTCCCAGGCCACTGGGATTACAGGCATGTGCCACCACGCCCTGCTGTATGTATTATCTTTGCTGGAAAAATTAATGAATAAATGAGGAATAAGACCCAGAAGTCTTTTGACGCAACTAGTTTGCGTACCTGGCAGAAAAACAAACCTCCTAACTTGAAAATTGTTGCTTTCTTTGTTATGCCACCCTTGGCTTCAGCATGTATAGAACATTACTAAAACCTTATCTGAACCTTATTTTAATGCTAATGAGCTTGATTCACCTCATTTTTATTTCAATGTCATTTATGTTTCACATCAAAATTCATAAATTGAAATTCTTCTGAGGAAAGAATTTTACATTCCATAACCTAAGCATTTGTTTTTGTCTACCAAATTTTTTTGAGTTATATTCAAACAGATGCTTAAAGTCAGTAGGACCCCGGTAAGGTCCACTTCCAAAGTGGAATTCTTCTCCAACTGATGTCTGCTTTTATAACTCTCACTTTAAGAAGAGCACTTGCGAGTTTTATAAATGGCTTCAAATGGTTCTAAAAGAATGATTCTCTTGTCTTTATAAGAACAGAAACAGAGGAAATTATTTTTATTTTTAGCGAAAGAAATTAGATTTAGATATAAGAAAAAATATTTGAGCAATAAGAGGCATAGAAACTTATAGCCGATCATCAAGGAAAGTGAGGAAAAAGACAAGGACCAGTTTATCTCTGGAGCCTTTCCACTTTGTGACCCAGTTGAGAGCATGCCAAGCCCCAAACATCTGGTGATCTGCATGCTACCCAGAGCCACCACCACACAGTTCAGATCTGCATCTGTCCACCTAAGCCCTCCACTCCAACCACACTGTGTTCAAATTCCAGAAGGGAATGTGCAATCCAAGGACGCTTTAACAAATCACTAGTCTTCCTCACTGGGAAATGGTACAGGTAGAAGAATGAGCATATCTCTCCTTTCAAATATTTATGAGAACATTAGCAAATAGTTTCATAGAATTTAGTAGCTTCTTTAATTTTTTTAAAATTAGGATTTATTCTTTCTCCTAGCTTTTTTTTTTACTTTCTAACCTTTGCCAGCCATTTAAAATTGTTTAAATATATGTATTTTTATATAGAACATATGGGATGCTTCACCATTTACATAACATTTTCACAGACAGCATCTCTTTCCTCTGAGGTGGGTAGAACAGCTATTATTGTCCTTTTGTAGATGAGGAAACTCATGTTAAATTAATTGTTCAGAGATCAGCACAAGGAGACCCAACTTTGGGTCTTGGTCCATCTACCATACCACAATGCTTCATTTTGGAAAATAAATTTCAACAAGAATAATTATTTTCAGCTTTAACTGAGGTATGAGAAGCACACCTCCAAAGGTACATGTCAGCATTGATTATGTTGTGAAATATAATGAACATGGATAAACATTATGATTATAATATGTGTATTTTTACAAAAGTATATATTGTTACAAACAGAAGCTTCAGAAAATAAAGTTCAAACAAATTAGCTGAAAATAAACAACAAAACAATAATTTTTTAATGCAGAGTGCATGCAATTGGTAGAATGGGAGCTGTAGTGAGAATTTTTTGGCTATTTTCAAAAATCTATTTGACTTGGAAAAAGCAGAAGTTAGAAACACTAAAGTGGAGGTAGTAAATTTAGCTATGAAATCTTTTCCAGTTTTCCTCTGATTAAATCTTTCCATCCTGTATTCAGTGAGAATCTATCCTAGATATCTAAAGAATTTTCAGCATAGTAATGGTTCTGTGTATATTATGGGGAAAACTGGGAATAGGTAAGAATCCCACAGAAGAATATGGTCCAAAATGAACCTTCAAGTCACAAACATGAGATGGGAGTGATTTGAGTAGGAAAAATGGAAGACGTCTTTCAAGAGTAAGGAAAGAAATGAATTTTTGGGGATGAAGTTATCCACAGAAAGGAATTAGACATGAGCATAGAAGATTAGCAGAATTCAACTAAAATGCAAATTGCAAGTTGGAAGTTGTGAATAGTAAAGATCCAGCCTCATAAGATGGTAACTTATTGGCTGGTGAAGAGAGAAATAAGTGGGAAAGATTATTAGTGAAGAGGATAGACAAGTAGGTCTAGAGAATGAGTAGTTTGAACTTGATGAAATAGGCTCTAAGATGAGAATTATTTCAGTCTAGTCCTCCAAGGTTGTGGTTAAGGAAAGTAGACAGCACTAGTAAGAGACACCGAAAAAGAAGATTCTATAGGCCACAGTGACTCAAACAAGGTGGGAGTAAAGATATACAAAAAAAACTCCGACTTAAACAATGCTTTATGAAAAGTGCCCTATTTTATCCAAAATGATGAGGTATCCATGAGCTATCCAATGCTGCATTTTGATTTCCATGACTAAGAGAGAGATTATTTTAGAACATAGTCTCATAAAGGACAATTTTAAGCCTCCTGTTTCATCAGCCTCACTCTCCCTCACTTGCTCTTTGAAACTCCTGGTTGGGAGTCAGGTCATTGTGAGACCACACCTACAGGACACTAGTCTCATCAGTCACACTCATCTTGACTAAGAGGATTCAGGTCAATAGCCCTAAAACTATCTGGCCTAAATATGGCCGTGTAGGAAACAATGTACCCTTCCAGGCAATATAGTTATGAAAATATGCACTAGCTTTCAAAAAAATGTATCATCTTATTTTTACAGAAAACCTTTCCTTGGTAAAATTAAAAGTGTTTTCACAAGCATGATCTCATTTTCACAGTAGCCCTGCAACAAGGAAATGGAGGAGATATTTTAATTCCCATTTTATAAAAGAAGTTGAGAGATGGCAAGATCAAATGACTCCTTTACCATTCTCCCTCTTAAGTAGGCCAGAAGGTTGGAGCCAGAGCCAAAGTTCCTAAGGACATCTCTTTTTGTGCTCTTAAACCCAGTCTTTCTCAGGAGTTGGCTTGGCACTATGGGATGATATATACCAGGTGGCTCATATTTTTCTTTCACAACATGTAAATGACATTCATACAGCACAGTCTATAAATATCTTACCCAATCAGTTCTATCTGCACAAGCAAATGTTTGCTTACATCTCTGTCTACAGAAGTTTTTTGACTTGACACATTATCTAGGCATCTACATATTCTTTAAAGTGGACAGTTCAGTACTGTCAGGTGTTAGATAGTTTTATGCTTTAATAACTGAGCACTCATCTTTTACATTCAGAGATCTATGTAACTCCTAAAGATATTATTGCAGCATTCTTTATTGCTTGCTTGATGGCTTGAAAAATTGCTCTGAGTGGAAAATATCCATAAATTTTAAAAGGCACCCTAACTAAGAATCACAGACAGTTCTCATTTCCATTTTGAAATAGAAAGATCACATTAAAAATCAAAAATAAGTAACATTAATCAATACAATTCAAGTGACTATTCTTTAGACCTGGCAGGGAACCTAGAAAGCTTTGAACGTTACCCTTAGTTCTTTTCCCCTAGCAGAAGGGAGGGGAGAATAAAATATGCTTGGGGGACTGGGGAGGGGGTCATCAGCATTGGTTAAGTTAGGGAAAGCTTTAGAGGAAAGTGGCATCCGTTATCTTCCTGCCCTTTGTTGCTCACTCTGAAACCCAGTGCTTCCACAGTCATATTCAAGTTGTCCTTGATTATCACTCTCATGGGGATATCTTGATGGGAATGTTTGGATTTTATAGAGGAATAAAATCAAGGACAAATAATAACTATTAAAATAGCAATCATCATTGCATGATAATTTACAGCTTACAAACCTTTCACTTCTATAGTCTTATAAGTTATTTCCCAGAAAACAGTAAGTTGATATTATTATTGTTCTTCGTTACTTCAGAAGGCTCTGAGTCACAGAGGATTCAAGTGAGTTTTTGGAAGTCACACAGCTAGTAGGTGATGGAGTGAAAGCCTAGACCAGTCTGTAAATACTGCTATCCCAGGCAGCCTCCCAACCCACAGAGAATGTTGAATAAAGAATGCATGTGGTCATCAAAAATAGTCAACGGGAAAAATAAAAAAGAGTCACCAAATAGGAATACTGGGGAAATGAGATGCATCAAGAGGAAACCCAAATCATCAATAAATATATGGAAACATGCTTACACCCACTAGCAATCTGGGAAATGCAAGTTAAAACATCAACTAGATTTATAAAAATTAAGTCTGAGTATAACAAGTATTGTGCCAGATGAGGAGCAATGATAATTCTGACACACTACCAATTATGGTGTTAATCAATATGACCCATTTGTTGATCTTTTGCCCTTATCTAACAGGAAGATCACATGGCCTGTGCTCAGCAATTCTATGACAAGGTTCATAGCTCAGAAGAACACTCCCACAGAGCATAGGAGCCATGGAAAGAGGTTCATAACAGAATGATTTTTAATAGGCAAAAATTTGTAAAAATCCAAGTGTCTATTAATAAGAAAATGAATAAATCTTAATAAATAGTAATATAGCCATTCAATAGATAATATGTTTCAATGAAAATTAATGAATTAAAGATATAAGTATCAAATAGATGAGTATCACAAATATATTTTAAGGAAACAGAATATTAAAATGTTAAATTCACAAAAGATTTAAAACATGCAAAGCATTTTAGGGATTATCATTATCTGGGGGTTAGAAATAATCTCCTATGAGTATCCAAGTATGACATAAGCACATGTAAATGACAAGCCTCAAATGCAGGACAATGGTTGTTTTTGGAAATGGCAATATGGGAACACAGTAGGAGACAAGATGCTAACCAAAAAGGTTTCAACTACTATGAGCAATTTTGTAATCATTAAGTTGAAAGGTTGTACACAGAATAAATCCCTAACCATGGTCACTATCCATTTCAGAATTATCCTGACAAATTGATCTCTACTGAGTTGTTCATTTGACAGTCTGAGAATATGTCTCTTCACCCCTCCTATACTCTTAGGAATAGTCAGAAACAATCTCTATTTGCAAGTTCAATCTTATTTTTCTTTCAATCTTTAAAATGTGTGTAACATATCATAATATTTAAAAATACAAGAGGCAGAAGAAGGAAAAAGAATCTATCTCAATCAGACACTTCTCTAGGACTCTGAGACAATTGAAAATAATGCCAAAGCTTCCCTGATTGCTCCAACCCTCTAAAGAGGAATTACGGTAGCAGAGAGGGGATCCTAGTTCAGTTCTGAGTCCTGACTCAGCGTCCCAGTCACCTCACCAGCACCCTCTCTGGTAGAGGTAATAAAAGAGAAAATTTCCATCTGACCATCACATGGCTGGGACATTTTCCAGAGGCAAACATATCCTAATTTCCTGGCAATGCACGTTTGTTTTCTAGCTTAGCACCTTCGAACAGTTCTCTTGCATTTGAGAGAAGTGTCAATCAAGTCAATGCTGTCAAGGACACTTTACTTAGGATTGTTTTGTTCATAGATTTATTTATTTTTAAGTGAATTCAGTGAAGAAATCATGTTGTAGCGCAAACTTATTAAAAGCTAGAAAAATATTTAATTCTGAATGTTAAACTCAGTGTTTTCATTTTGAGTGTTTGCAATCTTAATGGACACAGAATTCTCAGAATAAATCCCTAACCATGGTCACTATCCCTTTCAGAATTATCCTGACAAATTGATGTCTACTGAGTTGTTCATTTGACAGTCTGTGAGAATATGTCTCTTCACCCCTCCTATACTCTTCAGTATAGTCAGAAACAATCTCTATTTGCAAGTTCAATTTTCAATTATTATGGTTTTTGAGGATAAAAATACCAATCCATGATAGAACAATTCTCCAAAAATAAAATGGTTATTCATACGTAATTGAAAATTTTAAAACAATTATCTCAAACAACCATGTCTTTCTGCATTTTAAGAAGGAAAAATTATTCTTCTGAATGTTTTATAATGAACAATTTGTATTCAGGGCATTTCTCCTATCATAAAGTTAGCTTCTAACTGTTAGACCTCTGCAAATATGTTATAATTCATTGGAGAGAAAAGACAAATGTCATTGTTGAAAATGATCAACAGAAATATCAATTTATCTAAGATTAGAGGATGAGCCTATAGCAGCTTCTGGTTTGAATGCCAGTGTCCCAAATCTTTTACATCCTATTTTAACAATAATATTAATAATAGTCCACCTTTATTGAGAGTTCACCATGTTTTAGGCACGGTGCCAAACATTTTTCCTTCATTATATCATTTCGTCTTCATAACAACTTTACAAATGAAGAACTGTGGTACCAAACACCCAGATATGAGTGCTTCCTTTTTCATCCAAATCTCATGGCCACCACTTCTCAGTACTCTGGAAATTCTATTAACTGAACTGCACCAAAAATACAAGTGAGGATGAAAAAGAAGCTTGCAATCTATGTTTCTTCAAGGCACAAACTCTTCTCACCTTTTCTTTCTTAGCCTTCCTTTCTGAATATGAAGTTGTTTCTGAATTTCAAGAATAACCAGAGTCTTTTTTTTCCCAGCATTTGATCATTTTATTTGTTGGCAGACCTGTTGTAACCTTGAGTCACCTACAGTGAATTTAAGTATTATTCTAATTGATTTTCTCACTGCTTACTGAGACACCGAGCACCTCTTTCACTAGTCTCATAAATAATTCCATTTTTCTCTGTTGACGTTAATTGAACTTACCTCATGTTGTCAATCTCTCTTTTTTTCCTTGCAGGTGATGTCATTGTCTATATTAATGAAGTTTGTGTCCTTGGACACACTCATGCAGATGTTGTCAAACTTTTCCAGTCTGTTCCCATTGGTCAGAGTGTCAACCTGGTATTGTGTCGTGGCTACCCTTTGCCCTTTGATCCTGAAGATCCTGCTAACAGCATGGTGCCACCCCTTGCAATAATGGAAAGGCCACCTCCAGTGATGGTCAATGGAAGACATAACTATGAAACCTATTTGGAATACATTTCTCGGACCTCACAGTCAGTTCCAGATATAACAGATCGGCCACCTCATTCTTTGCACTCCATGCCAGCCGATGGTCAGCTAGATGGCACGTATCCACCACCTGTCCATGACGACAATGTGTCTATGGCTTCATCTGGGGCCACCCAAGCTGAACTTATGACCTTAACCATTGTGAAAGGTGCCCAGGGCTTTGGCTTCACTATTGCTGACAGTCCTACAGGACAGCGAGTGAAACAAATACTTGACATTCAGGGATGCCCTGGCCTGTGTGAAGGCGACCTCATTGTTGAGATCAACCAGCAGAATGTACAGAACCTGAGCCATACAGAAGTAGTGGATATACTTAAGGACTGCCCTATTGGAAGTGAGACTTCTTTGATCATCCATCGAGGAGGTAAGACACACACTGACTCAGCAATGTAGTAAAATGGCCAGACATTTTATAATATTGTTAAAATGGAGGTTTCTGTAGGGGGGGAAGAAGAAATCGTGCTTCTAATTTTCTTTTAATGTTTTCATGAAGAAAACATGAACATGGGAAACTGTTTTTTTTTAAATTTTGAGAATATATATTTTCATATTTTATATCTAACAACAATAATAGTGCTTTCAATATATTGACATGAACTTGGACAGTAAATATTGAATCCCCATGAATGAGCTGTATTTCCAACATTCATTAGTGCACCAGTTATAGAAAATTCAGTCTGGTTGCCCATTGATTTAAGTAAGAAACCTACTTTTCCAATGTAAGCAATGCTTTGAATTGTGCCTGGGATTCCAGACCAGGAGGTGGAAGCTAGTTCAACTCTTGCTGATCTCAATAAGGATTGATCTCAATAATTAGGAGCTATGTTGCTATTAAAAAATATCCTTTCAGAGTTCTTAATAGGGTTTTTCAGGACACTTCTTCCACTATTTTAGGACACTATTATGGATATTGTTGTTGAAGCAACACCTTATCTCGGTGCTCCAGCAACAGTTATCCATGGGGCCTCCCATGACCCAGGAAGTAAGTAATAGAAAAGGGCTAGAGTTGAAACTCTGGGCTGAATATTCTGAGTGACATCTGGAAATGGGAACAGGGAAGAGTGGTGTGAGTTCTGATTCCTTGTTGTTTCTTCTCTACTTTCTCTGTGGGGAAGGAATGGGGCAAAGCCAAGCATTCCCCTTTCACTTCTCTGCTGCTAAACTCTTTTTGACAAGTGAAACTGGAGCAGGAAGGAGGAAAGAGGTTACTGATATAGATACCACAAGGCAAAATGTAAAGAAACTATTGTCATGTATGTAATAAATAAACAAAAGATAAATTGAGGTTAGTAAAATATTGAGATCAATAGAAAAAAAAAAGACTCAGGGAAAGTCTTGGTTTTCTCATCTACCAGTTGTGGGACTTAGAACTCATAAAGTCTATGAGCCACATCTGGTCTGTTACTACAGACAGTAATGCCACCTCCCCCCAGGGGTAGTGTCCTAGAACTGAGTGTCCTGCAGTATGTGCTCGCTATTTATCTGTTGAGTCTCAATTAGCACTGAAGCTTCAGCAGAGACAGCTCAGAAGGAGCAGTGCTGTGAGGAACTCAGGCATGAAGAACGCAACGTATGGCGGACATACGTGATGGCCTATTTTGAAGTGCTAAACTCAACGTGAAAGCCCTGTCAGTTTACAAGCGAAAGAAATCAAAGTTGAAAGAAGCACCATTTGTGATTTATTTCACCCTCTTCAAGGAAGTATTATGTTGTTGATTCACCAAATACTTTGTAATTGTGAACGATACTATAAAAAGTATTATGTGCCTACATTACAAAGGGAAACTAATATAACAGCAAAATGACCTTAAATTTGCTCTTCTTAAGGAGTTGTTAGAAAATTGGACTTGAATTTTGGTAATTAAAATGCTGACAATGGATTTTAATTGTTCCCATGGTTTAAGATTAATACACATATTCCTCATTAACTAGCTGTCATGTTCATAATGTCCAATTGAAAAATCAAACTTTGAGAACAGTTTCTTGATGTTAGTATAACAGAAAGCCACCATGCAGGATCCACTCCATGATTCACAGAAATGAATTTGGATGCATTTAATTTAAAATGGCTTCTTAGTAAGAAAAGTGACTTTGAAATACTTTATTTATATTATCACTTTATTTTATATTACTTTATTTATGTTATTAAATTTTGGACATTTCTGAAAACATTTTTCTGTGGGCCTACTTTTAGCTAGAGTCCCTGCTCACACCCCGACTCCCTCATTCTCTTGCTTTCTCATTTAATCCTCAGGTAATCAAAGTTTTGTTAGCATTTTGCTTGTGTGGGGGGAGGTGAGTGCTTTGCTTTTATATTTTGGCTAGTGTAGAATTGCAGGATGTAGTAGGCTGAGATAATTAGAATACTTCTAGTCACAGACCTCTTGAGTTTTCCCGAATTCCCACAATGTGCACCCATTGGAAATTAGCACCATTTTTTTGTGATAAGTTTCACTTTGATGATCTTATTATAGGCTACTCAGAAGTGCTCCTGACCTGAGCAGGATCACCAGCCCAGTCCTTATATCAGGACCATGGTTGGTTGATTGTTTTTAATTATTTACTACTACTTTTTTATTTATGATGTAATAACGTACATGGTTTAATTCTTTAAGCAAATAATGTCAGAAAATACACAATGAAAAGTAACTATCTGTTCTATCCCAAATTTTTAAGTCCTTTTTCCCAGAGGCAAACATGTTTTTGGTATATATACTTCCAGAAAGATTATCATCTACTGGCACACATATGTGCTATATGTGATATAGGTAGGATGATATAAAAATATTTTGCCTCAAAGTGTCTTGGTTATAAGAATGTTTTTAACTTTTTAAATATGTGCCATGCATAATTTACATGCTATAAAATTCACAAAGCATTACAAGTATATACACTTCATTAAGTTTTGCTAAAATGCTAGAATTGTATAACAAGCACCATCATCTGTGGATCATCCATCATCCTGAGTTCCTTTTTCCCATTGTTTGCCTATTCCCTCTCCTACCTCTAGTCCCAGGTAACCACAAATTTGCTTTCTAAATAGTTTATTTTTGTAAGTAGAATATTTTTATAAGTTGAATCATAGAATATATAGTATTTTTCATAGCATAAAAGTTTTAAGAATTATTCAACAGATGTGTGTCCAAGTAGTTTGTTTCTTTTACTACCCAGTAGTATTCCATTGTATGGACCTTTCTTGTACATTTACCAGTGGGTGGGCATTTGACAAAACTGAATTTGCAGAAATGTGAAGGCCTACTTCTAGAATCTTTATTCTGTTTCACTGATCTGTATATCTACTTGTGCTAATAGCATGCTTTCTAGATTATTGTAGCTTTATGTTATGCCTCAAAATCAGAGAATGTTTGTGAATCCTCCAATTTTTTTCTCCCTTTTCAAAATTATCTTGGCTATTCAAGTTTCTTTGCATTCCCATAGACATAAAAAATTTTTATGATTGGATTTTTAATTGTTTTAAATAAAAGTCCTGTGAGATTTCAGTGTTATGTTGAATCTATAGTTTCCCAGATTAACATTAAGCCTTTCACTTCTCATATGTATCTTCATTTATTTTGATCTTCTTTAATTTCTCTCGGTGACGGTTTATAATCTTCAGTGTGCAAATTTTGTACATTTGTTAAACTTATTCCTAGATATTTTATTCTTTCTAATATTATTGTACATAAAATTATTCTTAATGTTATTTTCAATTATTCATTGCTAATATATATATAAAAGTATTTGATTTTTGGTTTTGATCTTGTACACTGCAACTGTATCAAACTCACTGTTTATGTCTAGGGACTTTTGTAGCTTCCACAGTATTTTCTACCTAGTTACTATTTCTTTCAGTTACACGTCTTCCTTTTCTCCTTTCCAGCATGTATGCCTTTGAAAGCTTCCCTTTGCCTTATTATACAATCTAGAACTCTCTGCATGCTGTCAAGTAGGAGACATACAAGCAGACGTCCTTACCTTCCCTAGTTAAAAGAGAAAGCTTTAGCCTTAGAACATTAAGTATGATTTTTAGGTGCAGGATTTTTATATGCCCTTATCAAGTTGAGGAAGTTTATTTAATTAGACTTTTAATAATCAATGGGTCTTGAGCTTCATCAAATTTTTTCTGCATCTATTAAAATGACCATGTAATTTTATTCTGTTATCCTGTTGAAATAGTATATTATGTAATATAATTTTTAGATGTTGGACTAATTTTATATTCCTAGTTTAACTCCACTTGGTCACGGTGTCTCTTTTTTTTTTTTTTTTAAGTTGATGAATTCTGTTTCCATATATTTCGCTAAGGATTTTTAAACCTGCTTGGGCAGGGGGTTGTTCTGTTGTTTTCTTTACATGTGATGTCTCTGTCTGGATGAAAGCGCCAACCCCCTTTGCTTTCTAAAAAAAAAAATTGGGTTCACATAGTATTTCTGCCTTAAAAGTTTGATAAAATTCCCTCATGGTGTCATCTAGGCTAGGCTTTTATTTGTTAAAATATCTTTTTAGTTGTTAACTCAATTTCTTTTCTTGATTTAGGACTCTTCCAGTTTTCTTTTTCTTTGTGAATCAATTTTGGTAATTTGTGTTTCTGTATCTAAGAACCAACTTTTGGATTCATTGATTTTCTTTGTCTTTCCAGGGGAGGGAAGTATTTGTTTTGTTTCAATAGTTTTCACTCTAATCTTTCTAATTTCATCTCTTCCATTTATTTGTGTTTGGTCTACTTTTCCTTTTCAATCTTTTTGAAGTAGATGCTCAGATGAGGGATTTTAGTTCTCTTTCTAATAAAGATATTTAACGCTACAAATTTACTTTAAACACTTCTTTAGCTAAGTTCCACAACTTTTGAAATACCATGCTTTCCTTTTTCACTCAGCTTAAGATATTTGCTTATTTTTCTTGTAATTTCTTTTTTGGATCATAGATTACTTAGAAATGTGTTACTTATTTTTCAAACATTTGGGATTTCCTAATTCTTCTTCTATTGTTGATTTTTAATCATTTGATTGTGGAAGACTTAATTTATATGATTTCAGGTCTTATTAATATATTGCACTTGTATAATAGCTTAGTGTCTTGCCTTCTTAATTTAATTTGTTTTGAAGAGTTTTATATATGCATTCAGAAATATGTTCCATTATTTTAATTCTTATAATCAGATACCTTCAAATGGATATTTTTGTTGTTTTCAGTCATTTTCTATTATAAAAATAATGTATCTCTAATCTATCTGCACAAGAGTATAGAGTTATAATAATCTATAATATAGATTCATTCTTTCATTCTCTTTTCTTCTTAAACACTCACACTGTGACAGACTATTTTTTTTATTTGTTTGTGTTTTGTTTTGTTTTGCACTGGAGACAAAGTAATCAACAGAGATAAATGTATCCTTTTTCTCATGGAGTTAATATTCTATTGGACAGAGACAAATGGGTAATAAATACCAATGTAAGTACATTCTTTCTTTATTGCATTTATATCTACCCCCAGAGCTTTTATATCATCTTATTTCTCTCCTTGTTTTCTTCATTTCATTCCCTGGGCTTTGGACACATACATTCATGCCACTTAGAATTAACAAACACTTTGCCTCCTGTTTTCTTATTTGCATACCTCTGACTCATTTGATACATTTAACTGCTGTTTCTTGAACAATATTAATAATGGAGATTATGGAAATTTCTGTCTTAATTCATGAGTTAAATGGAAACAGTCTCATTTTATACAATCAATCACAACACTGGCTTTTCACTTTGAGATTAATTTTACCATGTTAAGGACATGCCCCACAACTCCATTTCATTAGGAATCTTTATAAAAAATGGATAATGTCAGGACTGGGGTTGTGGCTCAGTGATAGAGCACTTGCCTAGCATGTGTGAGTTATTGGGTTCGATTCTCACTACCACATATAAATATATGAAGAAATAAAGGCCCATCAACATATAAAAAAAATTTTTAAAAAAATGGATAATGTGACTAGGCATGGTGGCACATGCCTGTAATCCCAGTGACTCAACAGGCTAATAGATCCCAAATTCAGGGCAGCCTCAGCAACTTAAAACTTAAACTTTGAAACCTTGTCTCAAAATAAAAAATAAAAGGGGTTAAGGAAGTAGTTCAATGCTAGAACATCCCTGCATTCAGTCCCCAGCATGGCAAAAAAGAAAAAATGTATAACTAATTTTATCAAAAGCTTTTTTGGCATCTATGAAAATGATAGTTATTTTCTCCTTTAATTTATCACTGTGATAAATTGTATTAAGGGATTCATTAGTATTGGACTATCCAAAATTCTATTTGTTTATGTAAAATTTTGCATTAACATTAATTTATGATATTGGTATGAAGTTTTCTTTTTTTGTTAGACTTTTACTATTAAAGTTATGCTCTTCATAAAAGCAACAGCTCTCCTTTCTCTGCTAGGAAACAATTGCATTGAAATTATCTACAATGTACATCTTTGAAGTGATCTAGTTCTGATGTATTGTGTTTTGTTTTTTATTTTTGTTGTTGTTGTTGTTGTTGTTTGGTTAGTTTGGTTTGATGTAAGGATCTGCACCCTCTTAGAACTTTCTCATTTTCTTCCATCATGATTAATCTTAGAGTTTCTGTATTGCCTGGGCTCAGTTTTTATAATGTATGATTGTCCTTCAAAATTATCTCTCTCAGTCATGTTTTCCAATATATTTCAATAGCCTTCTCTATTTTTCTTGCAATTTCCACTTTACCTAAAAGTATTTCTATTATTCTCATTTCTTAGTAGTGCTATTTTCTTAATTAGATTGACTAACATTTTTATATTTTAATGGTTCAGGAAACATACTAGTTTATTTATAAATAATTTGTTGGCTAATGCTCAACCTAATATGGAACAGGAAATCATTACAGTCTTTGCAACGGAGGCTCTTTGATGTCTGGAATAAAGAAAACCCAGGCTGATTGCCAGCATCAATGCTTATCTTACATTTTTCTCTGATTTAGATTAAAATTCAACAAAGTTCCATATATTATTTGTGAACCTCCTTTAAATTGCATTTGATTGGGTTTTGAAGCTTTCTCTTCCTATACCTATTCTTCCCTTTTTATGCAGAATATATTAGATAATGCAAAACTTCCCTTTTTAAACATTTAAAGAAAATTCAGTGTTTGAAGTGCACTATAGATTATATCAGAGCTTTGTTTGAGGAAAAAGCATAAAATTATATACAAACAGAATTGCATTTATATAAAAAAATTCTTCAAATTTAAAGAAAACATAATTATCAGAAGAAACATTGTATTCCAATTTTAAACTATATAGAGAAAAATATGAAAAGTAATGCTATAAGAAGTATTGGTATTTTAAATAGTTCTAATACTTTTTTCCAAAACATTTTTAATTAACAATAATTTAAGATTCATGGGGAAAAATGAAAGTACACCATATACCATTTGCCCATGTCACTGTTAATATTTGGTCCTACTTGTTTCATAAGTTGTGTGTGTGTGCATGTGTGTGTGTGTGTGTTTTTGAACTATTTGAGAGTAAGTTTCATACATTAATCCCTTTACCCCAAAATATTTTTGTATTTGTTTCATGTTGCTCTTTGTTTGGAGAAATATTCAAGTAGTTACTTGGTTAATGATATAGAAGACACTTTTAATGAAGCAGTTAGGAAAAATCCACCATGACCACATAAACAAATAAAAGACTTAAGAAATCATCAAAACATGTTTAAGCAGCAAAAACAGATTTAAAGTCTCACCAGTCATAAGGATCTGACACAGGAACATTTCTGACAGAAAAGCACGGGTTATTTGAAAATATTGGTATTCCGAGAGATTAGGAGAATTTCAAAATGAATATTCCACATTGAATGTTATTCAAAATAATCTGACTTCCCATTTGGTGTCAGTGTATAAAAATACACGACTTAGTAACAAATCTGCAGCATGAGTTGTAAATGGCATGATATACTGGCTGCTGTATTAACAAAGATGCCCTCAAGTCTTAGTAACTTACCACAATAACATTCTGCTCTCCAATCATGTAATTTCCAGCACATGTGTTCCTGTATTGGCATATCTCTTAGCTCTCTCCTTCTTTCTGGTAGATCTCTGTATACTGTGACCTACCAGATCACATGAATCTCAGAAGACATCCCCCTACTAGGTGCTCCTTAACCAGCTCACAGCTATAATGAGAAACAGTGAGTGCAGTATCATTAAAAAAGGCTTCAGGGGCCAGTGCTAGAAGGGGTGTATATCTCTTCTTTCCACATTGTATTGGTAAGAACTCTGTTCTGGATCCCATTAACCACACACACAAAAAGAAACAAAGAAAGCTAGGAGATGCCATTATGTGATACTCAGAGCATTTGAGGAATGGTTTGAATTCACACAAGTAGTAGACACTTCACCCTTGATAGTCCTCATATGTTATCTATACCTTGACCTGAATCTCAGGGATATATAATTATTGGTTATGTTAAATCATAGATGAAAACTTTTGTGCTATGATTTTGTATGGGCTTTTGAGGTACACTCAAGCCACCAGCATATCTATTAAATTTTAGAAAGCATTCTCATATTTTCAACTTTCTTGAAAGAATTTAGAATTAGACCTAGGCTTGGCCATAGTTCAGTAGCTCTGAACTATAAATATCCAAGTAGAGATATCTAAGTGTATATCAATGACAATATTCCCCATCCTGAACATGAAAACACCATTGATCTCAGAAGACATACATATATAGGGAAATTGATGCAAAGATGACCCCGAGGATGAGAGAGAAAAGATAGTGAGAATTCCTGCAGAGTTGTTGCCACACCACTTAGAAGTAGCAGAAACAAAACTCAAACTGAAATTTTCTGACTATAAGTTTGTTGTTGTTGTTGTTGTTGTTGTTGTTTTGGTACAGGGATTGAACCCAGGGATGCTTCATCACTGAGTCACATCTCCAACCCTTTTTATTTTTTATTTTGAGACAGGGTCTTGCTAAGTTGCTTAGGGCCTTGCTAAGTTGTGAGGCTGGCTTTAAACTTGCAATCCTCCTGCCTCAGCCTCCAAGCCACTAGGATTACAGGCATGTACCACTGCACCTGACCTGACTGTAAGATTTTACATTATATCAGTTTCCCCAAAATTTATGGAAAACAAATCTTTGATGGCTTCTGTTGGCCGTTCTCCTTTGCTCTGAATTTTTTATTTTCTTTCTTTGATCTACATTTAATAAGCATTTGATGAGGATTTACTGCACGCTCAGCACTGGTCTAGGTGTTAAGAATGCAGTCATAGCAAAGACTCTGCCTCAAGAAGATTATCTCCTAAGAGAAATTAGACAACAATTAATGAAATGCCTGCTGGGCATTGGAAAGAACTAAAACTGAAAAACAGGGTCACAGAGAGGAGAGTAGTGAATGAGGCAGTAGAGAGTAGTGGACAAGGAAGACAGCTCTCTTGGAGTGCAGAAATCAAAAGGAAGTGAGGCAGTGAACTGTATGGATATTGAAGAAAGAGCATCCAGGGTCCTGGGGCAGGCTGTGCTTGGTGTAGACAGGTCAGCAACAAGGGGTTACTGTGGCTGAAGCTCAGTAGGGAAGAGGTGGAATGTAGATGAGATCAGAGAGATTGGTGGGAGTGGAGCAAAACCAATCATGTAGTCTGGTGTAGCCATGGACCATATAAAGGACTTTGGGTTTCACTTTTGAATGAAATGATGAGCTGTGGTAACAGAGGAGTGACGTAACACAGTAAAAGGCTCATGCTGGCTGCTGTGTTGAGAATAGACTGTTGGTGAGCCAGGATGGAAAAACAAAGATGAGCAAACGGTTTTCACAGCAATCCACATGAGAGATGAAGAAAGCTTGGAGCAGGACCACAGGAGTGAAGGTGGTGGGAAATGGAGAATATAATTCAAAGGAAGAACCACAGGACTTGACAATGGATGGGAATGGGGGATATAAGAGAAAGAGGAATCCACGCCTACAAAGTTTTTGACCTAAGCAACTAGAAGAGCAATTGCCCTTTATTGATGAAAGGAATATAATAGATGAGCATGGGCATAACGGGAGAAAGAGGGAATCAAGAGCCCTGTTTGGAACATTTCAAGCTTGAGATGTCTCTTAAATATCCAAGTAGAGATGATTGGCACGTGAAGGGTAGTTAAAGCCGGATACTGATTGAGAACATCTACAGAGTGAGTATCAATAAGCAAGAGAAACATTCTAAGGACTGGGAGCCTCCAATTTTAAAGATCAGGGGGGTGACTAGCAAATGGCTTGTAAAGGAAAAGAAACATTAACAGAGGGGTTCCTGTGGCTTTATGAAGGAAAATGTTTCAAAATGGAAGGGGTAAACAGTTGTGGCAAGTTCCAAGTGAAATCGGGATGAGAATTTAGAATTAAATTTGACAGAGGTTCAAATGAGTTAACATGACCACTCAAATCAGTTGGGGGAAAAAATGAAGTTTTTCTTCTATTCGGTTGCCTAATTGATGAGAAGTCGATCAGTGCTTCAGTCACTTGAGAACAAAGCCCCCTTCATGTTTGAATCTGCAGTGTGCATTTATTTGCATGGGCTGTGATTTTATGTATACGTGAGGTGGGGAGATTATACTTTCTCCCTTTTCCATTGTCCTGGATTATCTTTATTTTCTGCCATTCAACTAAAGTGAGACCAAATTCTTATCACCAAAAGTGCTAACTTTCCTGTTCATGCCAATGTCTAATTTATGTGAGATGTTCTGTGGCAGGTTCCAAAAGGAAGAGCAGTGATACTTAATGTGTTTCTGCATCATTCATTGAAAGCTTATGAGGGGGAATGGCAACCATTATCAGGAGATTCTTGGAAACAAGTTAGTTTTCCAATCAGCCTTTTATCATAAAGTTCAAGTACATAAAAATAAAAAATTTAAAAACTGTAGTTTCAATTTAACTCAAAAAGTACCCTGTTTTATTTCCTTACCCACATGTGTGCACACACACATCAGTTAAGTGTAAGTGGGGTTAATTATCAATTTGTTCTATCTAAAATTATATCCATTGGTAATTTCTAAGTTTAAATGGAAGAAGAGATAGCAGAAGTTTTTTATAGATGGCAAATCCAATATGCGTGTAACAAGATATAACTGTTAATCACTGACCTAATCTTAACCCTTTACTTATCCCATTTACTAATTTGAGAATATCTTCAGTGCAAAACAGAAAAGAGTGAAGATGTACATTCATCACAATCACCTCTCTAATTGCTCTAGTGGAGATAAACAGAAATGCCAATTCAGAGAAACTGCTGGTTTTTAAAATCTTAATTTAAAATAGCTAATTTCCCTCAAGAGCAAGGACTAAGTCTTATTTACCATTTTTCTCTCAGAGCTTGGCATGCACATTTGTTGAATTATTTTATTGTTATGACATTGGGGAGAGAACGATATTCACAAAACAAAATCAGGAAGATGCATGTGTGAGTCCAACAATGCAGCTGAGTGTACAAAAACAGAACTATTTTTCTACAGATTTTCTTGTGTCTGGGTTTCTAAAGTGACCATAGCAAAGCTCTGTCCTCTTTGGTCCTATACCATGCATTTGCCTAATTTGTCTTTCTTCTTCCTCTTTGTTCATTCCACAAATGTACCAAGTGCTATTCTAAATATGGAAACAGTGAGCAAAATAAATTCTTGTTATGGCATTTGTCGCAAATGGGTAATAACATTAATCCTGTAAATCAACCCACCAGTAATACTAGTTATGTGACTATAAAATTTGCCATTCCACAACATTCTCAGAAACAAACATACAGGATTATTGGCATTAGATGATGAAAAACTCACTTAACTGAAATCAGAATACCAGGTTTCTAGTAAAATCTGTGCTGCTCATACACATGGTAACTTTGAGCATGTCAGTTAGGTTTTCTGCCCACCAGCTTCTTGTTTTTAAATCAAAGATAATGTGCAACATCCATATCATCTCGAACTCTAGCATTCTCAAGGTTTCTGAGTTACAACCGTGCCTTCATTAGTTGTAGATCCCAGGAGAAAGGAGTCATTAAAGAATAGTTGGTTTTCTACATATTAAGCATAAACTTAAATCCTGCCTCCTCCTGGTTCACAGTAGTAATTCCCTTGCGCTCACAGTCCTAAGTTTATTAACCTTATACTACTTGGCAGTAATAGCAGAATATGAGATCTCAAAAAAATAAGGGATGAAAAAGGAAAGAGGCAATGATGGTTTTAGCCAATAATTCTAAAACTGTAGAAAGATGGTCAAATTTATGATTACGTAAAATACATTCAGTCAGTAAATTACTTTTAAGTGTGAGGAAGGAATCCTCATGCCTTTCATTAAGACTTTTTTGAAAAAAGTAACATCAAATCTAAAAATAACCAGTATACAATATTTTTGCCAAGTAAGTCTCAAATTTTTCTGTTTCTATAAATTTTAATACCTTAATAACAAAAAAAACCCATCTACCTCTGGGGTGTAATAAATTCTATTTTGACAGTTATGCTGGTCATGTCAAGAAGACGTTTTGCCTCTGGAATACTAGTTGCTCAGGCATGACAGCAGAAATTTATAGTGGACTGTGTGCACTCAGAGCTACATACAAGAGAATTCCAGATGGTAAATGCCAGAAATTTTGCCATGAAGACTGCTGAATCACAATGCTTACATATAATAGGTTCTTACTTGTTGCATAAATGAATGAAATCACCTTCCACTTTATCTGGCTATAAAACATTATGAAGTCATGTTCATTTTCATATTACAGAATATGAAACCGTAGACTTTTAATGAATATAAATTCTACCAAAAAGTACAAATGAAAATAATTGCAGTTTTTATACCACATTAATGAAAGTTATGCTAATTGCCCTAAAATTTAAAGAAAATGTATTATGTTTTGCCTCTCCTCCTAATTAGCATTATTTCACAATGTGGGGTACTTTTATGGAGAATTTTGTAGTGCATTAGATAAATCAGTTTTATATTTCCAGGAGAGTGAATTTTAATGAGTATGATAATGCATTTCATTTCAAAAACAGTTTTATGTTCCAAAGCGTCTTCTACTGGTAGATTGGGAAAAGTTGTTCCAAAGTAAAACTTCCACTTAAAATTTCAAATGAAATAAAGTTAGAAGTATAAATGAATCCATTTCGTATAAATGGGTATAAATTCAGGATAAATATTTCATTTGAGCTATGTATTTTCTATATGTTAAAAAATATTCAAAATATTTATGCCAGCCATTTAAAGTGACTTAAATGTCTTCTAAATACTACTTGTCACCCTATATACAGAAAAAAATAAATGAAAACATTAATGACTATTAAAATATTAATTAAATCCACAGTAGCTGGGGTTTAATGGAATACGCCATCATTCCAAGGGCTTACGTATAAATTCTTCTCTCACACCTCAGAAACAAGCCTATCATTTCTTCTTACCTTCTGGTTTCAGAGGAAGACTTGTTGGTCCTCCATTCAAGGACGCTAGCTTCATCTTGATTGGAAGGAAATCACTTCTGTCTACTCAAGGAGCTGCTTCATCAGTATCTTCCTTATCAAGGAAACTGTTATAATTTGCTTTTTCTCTGGATACCTTACCCCAGCTTATATACTTGCCCAAATTTATCCCATCCTTTAAGACAATTGCCTTGATTCTGCATTGCCCTCCAGCAATGGTCCTTTTTCTTTTCTTTTATTCACAGTCAACTTTCTTGAAAGATCATCCATTTATGTACCTACGTATATTCCACCCTATTCCATACATCATTTAAAATAGCTATTCTTGGAGGAATAGTCTTCACTTCACATCTATGCTTCCTTACCTGCTGTTGTAACTACTTTATACCTACCTTTGTCTGGTTTCTGTCCCCACTATACTTCTGAAAAATCTTCTCCCTGAGGTTGACAATGGCTTCCTACTTAAAGTCTAAAGGGATTTCCCATTTCTTCCAGAATCTCTCCTCCCTTGGCTTTCAGGACACCAATCTCCTCTGGATATCCTCCCACTCCTTCTCAGACTCTCAGAATCCCTTTCTTTGTCCAATCCTTGAAAATTGACATTCCCCAGCTTTGGTTGCTTATAACTCTTTTGTTATATTATTTGAAACCACATCACCACAACCGTGGCCACCCAGATAATGTTATCCACTTTTATCATTTTTTTCTCTTCTTAAAATCTGTTCTTCTGTTCCTTATTAACTTATCACATTTTCAATATGAGTGTTTCTTATATCCTATAAGTTTAACCAATAACTTGTTATGGATATATTTGAAACAAATATATGACCTAGAATTAAAAACCATGTAAAAAATGTATAGTGGTTAAAAGCAACACCTCATTTTGCAATAATAAACTTCCTGAGTGGCCAAATCATGAATAAGCACTTTTGATCTCCGCTAACAGACCTGCTCAACTGACACCCACTCCAGTAGGTTCCATTGTACAGGAATAAATAAGGTCAATAAGCTGCCTTCTGGCAGGGTGTGGAAGCACAAGCCTGTAATCCTGGTGGCTTGGGAGGCCAAGCAAGAGGATCTCAAGTTTGAGGCCAGCCTTAGCTAGGCACTAAGCAACTTACCAAGACCATAGACCCTGTCTCAAAATTAAAAAATAAAACACAAAAAGGACAGGAGATGTTGCTCAGTGGTTAACACCCCTGGGTTCAATCCTCAGTACTGAAAAAGCAAGAGTAAAAGAGAAAAAGAAAACAAAAAAAGAAACAGCCTACTTCTTGCTTTCGTTTCAAAACCCACAGCCAATCTACACAGCAAATGATGGCAGTTTTCTGGTGAGATCTCAGTTCTTCATATATTCATTTTTTTTCCCCAAGAACTGGAAACACAGATAAGAAGTATGAGAGAGGCTGTACCTTCATAAAGACACGGAATCCATTTCCTGGCCTGACATGTAATGTTCCCTCAAGAGAAAACAGGAAATGGGAAGTGGAGCAGTCACTTAAGGAAATAGAGGTTACAAGTAAAGAATGATTGTACTTCTGGACTTGTGTCCATTTTGAGAATTATATTATAATTAGGCTAACAGCATAGTTGTATAATTCAGGAACACTAAATTAAATTCATTCATGTTTCACAAGTGCTCAGGGAGAAAAAAAAAACATGGAAACTGAAGGAAGATCAACAGAGTAGAGGAAAGGGTCAGGGTGGTGGTGGGGACTACTAGGGAATGATGTTGGCTAAATTATAGTGTTATATGATGTTTATGTCCTAATATATAACAATAAATCCCACCATTGTATAACATTACAATGCACCAATGAAAATGGCGGGGAAGGGGAGAGAAAAATCTGTGCTTCTCCCTGGCCTCTAAGCTTGATAAGGCTCAATCTTACCTCCAAATCCTCCATTGCCTGGTCCATACCAATCTCTTTAGCTCCATCTTACATCACTCCTTGCACTTAATCAATTCATCCATTCTTCATTCTACCAATATTCATTAAGCACGTACTGTGTTTCAGATACCATTAGCTGTTCTGTGATACAGCATAAGCAAAACATGAAAAATGTTTGTCTTCATGGAACTTAATCTCTCCTAGCAACACAAAACAGTTATTGTATCTGTCTTTGTTTATTATTGCAAATTATTTCTTTTCACCAGCCAAAAAAAAAAATCCCCTTTCCTTCTATGTTTTATGACAGACTCCTGTTTATCCTTGCGAATTCAGGTCAGGTGTTACTTCTGCCTGGAAGACTATTCCAGCGTCCCTCATGTCCCCAGGAAGCCCTGTAAATCCTCTCCTCATTTCTTCAGGTCAAAGTTCATTAAGTGATATTATTGGCATTTCCATTATCCCCCTTCAGAATTTCTCAGAAGAATCCAACAAAGGCATATTATACCTTCTAGCCTGGGAGATGCCTGGCCTTTTAAAAATTGTAAATGGAGCAGTAATCCAAGTGATTCTGGCATCCACACACTCTGGCCAGTGGATCTCTGCTTGTAAGGAATCCACACAACAAGGATCTGATCTAGTTGAGAGGACAATTTACTGCTCTAAACAGTCTTGCGCATATATACATATATATATATATATATATATCTCCTGTGAAATATGAATGAATTTAATTTAGTGTTCCTGCATTATACAACTATGCTATTAGCCTAATTATAATTCTCAAAATGGACACAAATCCAGCAGTACAATCATTCTTTACTTGTAATCTCTATTTCCCTAAGCACTCTTTTAGCAGAAATGTGAGCTATATTGTATCCCCGTCTGTATCTGTACCTTTTAAGTATTTAGTAAATAGTGTTTAGCCATTTGCTCCTCCAGAAAAGCCTCTTAAATTCATGAGTTTCTTTGCCAATTTTGTTCAAAGCTTCACATTTTCCAACAATATACCTTAAAATATATGGATGCCTTTGCCCTTCCTTTTATTACTCTACATGGATTTTTTTTTTCCTTGTGGATTACCTTTCAGCAATGGTTCCTGATTGAAGGCTATAGGATCCTTCCCCGTATACCAGGGGTGCATTTGTAACTGTACAGAGTCATTTGGGAATTGTCTTATGGGAAAAGGATTTCAGAATCAGACTTTGAAATAAAATTCTGTTTTGAATATGTTAGAATTTTGCTTGGGTTCAAAAGGCGGCATGTGCTTGCCAAGAGCTGGACTTCTGCCACACCCCAGGTTCTCAACACATCCCAATTGCAAGCATGCCTCAGCCTCTGCACCCTTTGAAGACCTGCTTTGTGTCTGACAAGAGGAAAGGATGAAGCAAGGGAAAGGAGAACTTGTGGTACCTTCTGGGGATAAAGGAGGAGGAATCTTGTCCCTATAAGTTGTCAAATTTGAGGGAGGCCTTCAAAGAGATCTCTAGGAACTTATAGTCAAAAAGTCACTGTACCTGTCCAGTAAACTTTTTTGGGATACAAAAAAAGTGCAACCATGCTTGTCTGGGAGAATAAAGCATGAAAACTCTAATAGTTTTAACCTCAAGGCTGCATGACTTGAATTTCTATTTATTATACTTATTTTCGAGGCTGCTTTTCTTCATCAGTTATTATTATGACTGAGTTTTTATTGTCATTGAAAGTCCAGGGATCAAGAATGCAAAAGTACTCTGCTTTGGGGGACTACTACACATCCAAAAAAGGTCCCATCCAAAATCTTTAGAAGCAGTGTCTCCGTTGAGAAATATTCTGACTCTTCCCAAAAGCCAGGAAGCTTCTCCGGTTTTTCCCCTCAAATCTTCTCTTCTGCTGCTGGTGAAGTTTGTCAAACTTCTCAGTTTACCTGGTAGCAGCTCTGCACTCCTCAAGCTCCTTAAGATGAGGTGGTCCACCATCCTCAGTATCTGGGAACCCAGTTTTACATCTCACCTCAGATTAACTGAATCATATTCTGCATTTTAGCATTTCCCATGTGATTCATATTCCAGTTCAAATTTGCATATTTTAGTACACAGTTTGGTCTTTTGAATGCTTAATCCTTTCCCTGGATGAACTCTCCTAATTTAATGGAATAGATATGTACCAAATGAACGAAGACCTCTCCAAAGGAGGAGATCATTTAGTGGACCTTTTCAAGGCATATGTCCTAACAGATTGAGGAACTGCCTGGGGAAGGCACAGAGGGAAATAGTGAGTGACATAACTTCTGGGATGGCCAGTCATAGGGAAGAAAAGTTGTACTTTCTCAGAATCTGAGCTGACATCAGAATAAAGAAATAAGAGTCTCCCAGTTTTCCTCAGAAGAATGAATTATCCAAGCTCTCCCTGAAAGTCTTAATAAAGTTACTTTTTTATTTTTTATTTTTTGCCTTTAATCTATTCCTTCAGAAACTTGAAAAATTATTTATTATAAACAAAGAGAGCGGTAAATGGAAAATAAAAGCTTTGGTTCATAGATGCAATGCAAACATAATTAATAAAAAGTTACTTTTTAAATTATTTTTATTTTTTTAATTTATTCTAATTTGTTATATATGACTGCAGAATGCATTTTGGTTCATATTACACATGTGTGTAGCACAATTTTTCATATCCAAATTAGAATAATTTTTTTAAAAATAAAAATAATAATAAACAATAAATAATTTTTTAAAAAAAAACAGCTCCCACTGTGGTGAAGCAGCTCCAAGCCAGTGCTGGGAGTTAAAGCTTCCCCTATGCCTCTTTTTAAACGTTGTAATATTTGAATCATACAAATGTATTATTTAACTCACAGTCAACCACTTCCCTGATCCTCCCGGGCTCTCTGATCCCACTCAGGAGGCCTGCAGTCATGGGGAGCCAAGGGCTATGGGTACCACTTTTCATACATTCCTTCCCACCATGAAAGTTCAGCTTCTAAATCAAGCAGTGTAAGAGACTAGCCAACAACTCATGGGAACATAGAACGATGGAAACATAGACTTTAGTAAAACTTATTTAAAAGTAAAACCACAAACAGTTACATATGCATTTAAAAATATTAATGAAAGAAAAGTTTTTAACTTATATCTACCTCTTATGAAATACTTAACATGATTTGTAACAGAGGAATAAAACCATATTCCTAAAGAAGTGACCAGAGATTGTGCTTATCACTTATGCCCTTTAAAAAGGTTTTCTGCTGTGAAAGTAATTGTGTACCACACAGACTTTTGATGATTGCTAAAATATCATAAGACTACCATTGTACTCTGCTTCTAAAATACTGGAAATTGCCTTAATGTCATTCAGACAGGGCTCTTGAGTGTTGGGAGCTCATCTGCTCTTCCTCATCAAGCGTGATGAGCTGAGCACAGGGTTTGGTCTAATTAGTTCCAGTGCTATTCCCCCAAGTGCTACTTGAAGGCATACTTTAGCTTCTGAAATTAATAAGGACAAAAAACGAGAATGTGTTGATTCAAATGTATGAAGCTTACTAACAGTTTGATCCAGGCACATTAAACATATGCATGTGCAAAGAATGGATTTCTGTGGATCACCAATACCTGCTCACTAGGTGATGATGAATCCCTTGGCTGAAAATGGTTGGGTGCCCTCAGAATCTTCATCTGGCATCTCAGCTTTCATCCAACACCCTCATCCCCACTTTTGCCAGCATGTGGGTACTCTCTCTGATGAAGTTGCCGTGGCTAGTGTTTATGTCCCCCTGTTTGATCGGAGGTTTTTGTGCAATAGACTTATTCCTAATGAGACTTCTCTGTCATTATCCCTTTCTGTAAGTCACCTGGTTTATGTCCCCCAAAATATATTACTGTAAAATGCAAAAATATTATATTCCCCCTTGGCAGACTGATCCAGAGCTGTTAGTGGCAAGCCCAGTGTCCAGCAGGAATGTAGGGTGTCTCTCCTTTATGTAGCACAATGCCACATCAGAGTGCCGGGCTGCCCTGAAGTTCAGCCCATTTGTACACAATCCATGCAAAGCCCACTCTCCAGTTTCTTCATCTAAGTTGAAAGAAACCTACCACAAATCCTGGTTTCATTTCATCATGATGGCATTGGGAGCTAACCTGGTATAGATCTTAGGGGAACAGACCCTGAGTTCACATCTTAGTCTTGACTTGACCTGTGAGATCTTCCACATGTTCTTTAGGATCACCAAGCCTCAGGGTTTGTTTGTTTGTTTGCTTTTTAACCTGTTGGCAATGATGATCTTCTTGCTGGTCTTGCCATTTCTGGACCCACAACACTCCATGACTTCCACAATTGTAGCTGCTTTTGTGACCATCATGAAATTAAACAGAGAACCCACACAGAGCACTGAGCAAGGGCCCTCATGCAAGGAGATGCTAAATAACTCTCAGCAAGTGTTGGAAGTTACAGCAAAGTCCCCAGTCAATGAGGGGTTTGCAGGCTAGCCAAATTTCTTTCCTAGCTATTTTCCTTTCCTTTAGAGTTTAGAGATAACTCACAAAATGTAAGTAATTTTGGTCTGCAAATCAGAAGCTACCAGATCTGTTCTATTCAGGTGGAGTCATATTCCAGCCTCAATTGATTTGCATTAGCCAAAAGGCCCCCCTGTGGGGCAGAGCATTCCAGATGGTCTCTCTCCTTCCTAAAAGATGCTGTTTTATAATCCATTGTATTAGCTAAATGAGGTTATACAAGAAATGTTATATATGCCCTTCAGAATGACGCTGTGTGCTCATAATGAAAGAAATCATTTCTCCTCAACTTTCTATGGGCAACAAAGGCCTCAGCTGCAGAGGTTTTCATTTGGAGCAGAAACGTAAAGATTATTTCTTGTTTACATTTTAGTCTCGTCCACATTTTGTTTATAAGGTGTGTGAGTTTTTTTCCTTCTCTGTGAACGTTTTTAGGGAGTTTAATAAAGATTTTCCGCATCATCTGATATTCTGAATAACAGGTATTTTAAATACAAACTAAGGAATACTGAGTTTTACATTTTCTGCATCTAAAGAGACCCTACAATGTTGGTTTAAAGTATGAGATCCTCGCTACTGAAGTTCCTGCTTAGGTTGTATGTCTTATAAAGTGGGTTCTAAAGCCCCTGTTCTGTCATTGCCCTACTTAGTAGAACCCTGTTCACTGATTTCCAAATACTAAACCAAAAGGCCAAAACATCATAGCCTTCCAGACATGGTGATCCAGACCTGTGTATCCATATCATTAAGATTTACAGAAATTCTGCTTCACTAGATTTGAATTTATGTTTTCTATAAACTCCCAATGCTAGGTAATTCTGATGCAGAAGGCCTGTGGACCACACTTTTGGAAACAATTATCTAGGTCAGAGTTCAACAGACCATGGCTCCACAGCCAAACTGAGTCTCCCATCTGCTTTTTTCTTTTTTTTTCTTTTTCTTTTTTCTTTTTTTGTATGGCCCGTAAGCTAAAAGTGGCTTTCACATTTTTAAATGTTTTAAAATATCAAGAAAAGAATGCTGTTTTGTGACATATAAATGTCCATAAGATTTTATTGGCACACAGCCATACTCTAGTGTGGGCACAGTCTATGATGCTTCTATACCGTAACAGAGGAGTTGAGTACCTACAATAGAGATCCTGTAGCCTGCAAAGCCTGGAATGCTTTTTGTCTGCCCCTTTACACACAAAAAAATTGCCAGTCTTTGACGTTGGTATTTACAATGACCAGTGATGTTCCTTTCTAATGGTTTAAAAAATACTTGAGTAAGAAATTGGTTTGGGGCCTCTTTGGCCCATCTTCCCCAGGTGCCTGGGGAGAATTGTCCAGGCTTTCCACACAATGTGAAGGGGGAAATCAGATATTGTCTTTTATTCATGCCTGCAAGAAATTCATTATTTCATTAAAAATGTGGAATTCATGCACAGGAAATAACCAGGAAACACTGAAAGGGCAGTGGACTTATTGAAAGTATAAAATTTTTTGATGCAAATAAAATTGAGAAGAATTTAAGAGGGTGAGATTAAAGATAAACAAAGATTTAAGGTTAAAAAGGTAGAGAAAGGGGAAAGAACTTCCCACATGGAGTAGTTTCACAATCCTTGAGAACTTAGGGGTGAAAAGGACTTAAGCCAGTTAAAGGAGTTTCTGGAAGAGCAGAATCCCAATGAAAGTTCACACTGGGAAGTAAGCAGAGACAAAGCAGAGTAATTAAAATAGGGACAGATCTGGTGGGCCTTGAATGTCCAGACTTATTCTGATGAGAAATGATGAACAATGTAAGTGCTTCATCCACATAGGATGATGCTGGCAACAGTAGGGAATCAGATTCAGAGAAAGGAAAAAAAAATAATCTAAGAAGTCTATTTTTATCTTTAAATGAATATTCAGGGAGTTATACTTTTACAGCCCTTTTTGTACCAACTGTACAAGAAAAGAATAGAAGCGCCAAACTTGTACAGAGGGGTAGAAGCTTTAAATAGATAGATGTCCTAAACTTTTCTTAAAGATCTTTTAAGTCTCTTAAATGATTCTGTCCCTCAAAATATCTATAATCAAACTAAAGTCTAACTTCAAAACTGATGTATATAATTGTGCCTCTCCTGATGTCACAAGTATTGACATTTGCTTCTTCTTATTTACAGAAGACCCAGTTGTACAGTCCCACAGACTTATTTTATAAATAACCAGTGAAACTCTGCTCTGGTAAAACTATTGTTCTGACTACATTTAGTTAACAGTGTTTTCCTTGACGCTATATTGATAAGCCTACAAAGGAATAAACACATACGTATATACCCACATACAAGCTTATTTTGTTGTCATTTTTATTTAGTTTTTATTCCTAATCATAAACAACTCTGCAATCCAGCTAGGCTTGGAGGGAAATAAGAAAAATATGAAAACCAAAGGATTTCAATGACAGCACAAAAACTTATTGTGAACATATTGTGAGCAGATAGGATGGAGGGGTGCTCTCCAAGCTACAGAAGGGACAATGTGGTGATTAAGATAAAACACAAGTCAGATGCACTCGAGCTGTTCACAGTTGGCAATGATGATCTTCTTGCTGGTCTTGCCATTTTTGGACCCACAACACTCCGTGACTTCCACAATGCCCATAACCTCTTTCACTCCCCAAGGACCACAAGATCGCCATCCAAGCACTCAGTTTTGGGAACCATTTGTGTTTGGTCCAGCATTTGTCATGGGCCAGATGCCAGGGACTGTGTAATTCAGGATGAAGTTATCACCATCAAATTTCTCCCTGTAGATGAATTTGCCTGGCACAAGTACCATTATGGCACATAAATCTTGGATTAATTCTGTGAATGCAGGAACCCTGGTAACCAAATCCTTTTTCTCCAGTGCTCAGATCATGAAAGTTTTCTTTTAGGTTTTTGGGGTTTGGTGGCGGGTTTTTTTGTTTTGTTTTATTTTTGTTGTTGTTGTTTTTAATTTTGTCTGCAAATAACTCAAAGGAGATGCAGTCTAAATGCTTGCCATTGAAGGTGATGTTGAACAACACGGTGGGGTTGACCGTCGCTGCGTAGAGGCAGCTCTGAGTGACAGCAGCATCTATAAAGCAACAAGCCTTTTAAAGCTGTTTCACCTGGTGGAAAAATGTAGTTGCCTCAAAAATTTATAGTGACAGCTCTCCGGAAGCAGACTGTGATAATACACGGTAGTTTCAAAGAGGAAGGAAAATTTCAATGTGGGAGGCTTTCCCGTAGAGAGAGAAAATTATTCAAGTTGGTCTTTGGCCAGAATATCTGAGTTAACTGAAAAAGGTCTCGTTCACTGCCAGGGGCACCAGATAACTAATGAGCATGGATGTGAAGTCCCAACTCCAAATTGGTCTCAAGGCTCAGAAATAAGGTTGGAATAAGGACAGTAGTGACTTGGTTTTTTGTCTATAACCAATTAATTTGCCTATCATACCAAAGTCTCATTTGAGAGAAATGTTCACTGCCCCATTTTAAAATACATTACAAACATGGTTGTTCCTGCTATACAATTAATCTCGCAATATGCTTGGGGCCCAAGCAGGACCTCTGCACAACTATAGAGGACACCATTCACAGAGAATCTATGTCCTAAACCATGAGAGCTGCTCAGAGTATGGCCTGTGGGTTGGTAGCAGTCCAGAAACTGTTGTCGCCAGTGATCAAAAAAAAAAAAAAAAAGTAATAAACTGAGATAAAGCATTGAAAACGATCACAGTGAACTGACATGAATAATTGTATGTCCTCTGAATAAATAATTTTTAATTGGCTTATATTTTTCTTTTAATTTTTTAGTAATGTTTTATTAAAGTGTTG
Organism: Ictidomys tridecemlineatus; assembly: GCF_052094955.1. NCBI lineage: Eukaryota > Metazoa > Chordata > Mammalia > Rodentia > Sciuridae > Ictidomys > Ictidomys tridecemlineatus. The sequence continues at coordinate 172,769,422 of NC_135478.1, forward strand.
GCTGTTCATGGGTTGAAAAAATATGTTTAACTGGTCTTTTGCTAGAGATAAAAATTTGAGAAGCACTTCTTATCTTAGACTAGACCCCTGGAGTTGTACAGTGTGACTTCCAGTACAAAGAGTGGCAGAAACTGAGCTCTACCATTGGATGCTCATAGGACTTGAGAAGAACTTCAATTCTAGGAATATTTTAATCATTCAGAAGCGGACTATGTCAAATGGAGCCTTTCCCCAGAGCACTGCATGGATTGGGATGTTTAGGAAGAAATTGGTCTCTCTTCATAAATTGGTCAGCTTTCAGAAAACATGGACTTCTCAAGCAATCCTACCCCAACCAATATCCAGGCTATCTTGCTTTTACTATTCCGTCTCTCATAAATATCTAAAATATCTCTGCTTCTCAAGCTCCCAAGAGCTTTAGAACACCTAAATATGTGAACACCTGGGAGTCAGATATACAGTAAGCACTCAAAAGAATTTGAATATGCATGGTTTCTACAAATACTAAGGAAATTAAGTGGCCTTCACCAGTCATCTTGTTTGACCCTGTTGTTGATAAACAAACAGAGGCACAGAGTTCCTGGTGATGAGTAAGAGGCAAGCCTGGATGAATGAAAACTTGGCATCTCAGAAAATAAGGGTGTTAGAATTCAAACTGCAAGACTACTGCAGCCTGGCAACTGGTTTCTGGTGAGTAGTCAGCACTGGGACTCAGTAGTTGTGAAGTATCTCAAAAAGGGACCCTGGGAAAGCAGTGCTCAGAAGCGCAGCCCAGCAGGGAAGGGGCTCCCAGGACCCCTGCTGGGCCTGCACCTGCTGAACCCACCCAGTCTGGGAGGCCTGGTATCCTGCTGGGGATTGCAAACTGTGGTCCAGAGAACATGTGAAGAGCCCTGCATCCACAGAGACTGGAGGCCCAGTGATGATGGGTAGAGAAGTAGATTTCCAGAAATCTCACTCACCATGAGGCCTTTCCTCAGGGCATGATGACTCTTGAAATAAGGCACTTGGGAAAACTATAGTTTTTCATTATTTACTGAGACCTTTCCTCAAAAAAAAAAAAAATCATGTTTGGTGAAATAAAGCCAAGAAGAACATTTATGATTAATTCTAAAAGGCAAATAATTATGAAAAATAATGAGTGAAGGTCCTTGTCTCTGGCCCACACAACCTAATCACTCATCTTACAAGTCATGGAGGGGTAAAAACTTCCCTTTGAACTCTTCCAAGAAAAGCATAATAATTTTTCTTCCTGCATAAACTCTGCCCTGACCGTATCACAAACCTTAGATGATGCAGACCAGTATAAAACTACAAAAATACTAACGGAACAAACTCGTGTTTACAGTGAAATCTATGTTCTCTGTAGTTACTGACAATATGGAACTCTTACTATAATACCTGCTTTTGGCCCAAGCGGTTGGGGGCTTTACATGATGTTGGTTGGAGGAATGATAAATGTCCAGGAGAGCAATTGCTCCTACAAGTCAATTGTAGTGACTCTTTGTAAGCTTAAAAGATGTGGGAGCAATTTTATTTTTAAAAGGATCCTAGTGCCCGGGGAAAACAGTGAACTTAATAAGAATAGACTTAATAATAGTGATGAATGAAATAGTATTATCTTATACTCATCTACTCCCTTTCCAATTTTGGATTCAGAAATGCACAAGTTCTACTCTACGTTTCTGCCAGCTTCTGTACCATAAATCTCTATTTTCATTATAATAGAAAAAGTTGGGGGCTATATAAAATAATGCCATAAATCATTGAAAAAAATATTTGTGACAGCAAGATGAAATGGCTTTGGTGAAGTAAATGACCCATTAGGTCCTTATCAACATTTTTAAGGAAGATCTTAGATGCGTTAACATGCCTTATTGGTAACTTGGTAGTTTTAAAATTTGTTGGTTACTATTTCTTTGAACAATTTGACAATGTAATTTTTTTTTTGGTCAATATCTCTTTAAAGTTCCAGAACTTTTGAAGTAGTTATATCCTCTCTTCTAAATTGGATTGTTGTCACCATTATTTATGACTTTCCTCTTTAAGAGAACTTTTAGAATATAATTCCTCTTCCCAGAAATCTCAAAGCTGACTCAAAAAAAAAAAAAAAAAAGAAGAAGAAGAAGAAAAATAAAAAGCCCATCTCTGGATGGTTCTTCACACTCATGGGTTAAGTATGTGAGAGCCCTTTTTTTTTTTTTTAGTGCAGAAAGCTTTTGAAAATGGAGAGCATTTTAAGAAAGGTGAAAGAACAAATGGTCTAGGGAACAGAGTGGGGAAGCATACATGTTTTTCTGATCTTCCTAAAAGGAAGAATGATTTAATAAAAAGAACATGCCCTCAAACACAAGTGTTGTAAAAGATTTGACACTCAAAGTCCTGAAAGATGAAAACCCCAAGTTGTAACATCTCAAAATTGCTGTGTAGCAACCAGAGGGGAGAGAGGTCTAGCCGTGTCACCTCCTTGACTATCATGATCTTGGCCACTGTCACCTTCATGTTAAGCAACCATCTTTTTGTTCCAGACAATGAATTCCATGTAGTTCTCTAAACAGTTCTGACTATCCAGGTGATGGGTAGGCTGTTTATGATCCACAGAAAGATTGACAGCTGTGTTGTTTAAAATATGTCCCCATGTCCCTATTTCATGAGGTAGACTCTTTTTCTTCTGATTGTTTCCTGATTATTTCTTTACCCCTGGGTAAGTTTTATGGCTTTGGTTTGATTTTTTTATTTTTATTATAAATATTATTTATTCAACTTTAATTATTTGGACTTCCTTATGGCTTGAGGACTATCCATACTTTGGTATAAATTTTCATTTAATTAAGGAATTTCTCTTTCCTTTCTTTTCATTATTAGTTTGCAAAGTGTCCTACAACAAAATAAGCTTCATGTAACAAGTGGCAAACCTTGGACGGCACGTCACACTGTTGTTGATTTTCTTGTAGCAATCACATTAGCCATTTTCAAAAACAAACAGTGGTTAAGAGTATTGGGTTCAAAACTAGGTTTAGGATCCTAGCTCTGTCACTCAGTTAACTATGCGACTATGAGTACGTTACTTTTTATTTCTCTAAATCCTCAGTTCCTTCACTTATAAGAATGGCAAAAGAACTTACAGGATTGTTGAGAAGATTAAATGGTATAACATGAAGTGCTCAATAGAGTAAGGACTCGGGAAATGTGACTTATTTGTAGTTTCCTATTTTTCCTTGTTTTGTGTCATTTCTCTCCATAAAGCTAGCAAAACTGGCAAGCTAAGAAACTTACTGATAGATTGTGTACATGAACTGAAACAGCTGCTGCACACAAAAAGAAATCAACACCAATTTTTTGCCATTCCATAAAACATGGTGTATTTGACTGAAACCATCTAGGCGTATTTCAGGCAAATACAATTATATAAGTGTATTAAAAATAATCATATCCAACATATAAAACCCAGCATCAACCTCTGACCTCTCCTATGTGTTGAGGGCTTTTGAAAGAGCTGTGTTTTGTATATTTGCTATTTTAAAATTTGTATCTGTCACTCATAATCATATTCTATTGTCTACATCTTCTGGAAGATAGAATGTTAATAATATGGACAACTTGAATTCCCCTAAATCTTTATGACTATCAAATTAGCCATTGCTTTAATTCCTTCTTTAACTCTTCGTCGTGTTCTTATTTCACCCTTTGTTCATGATCTTGGCCACTGTCACCTTCCAGTTAAGCAACCATCTTGTTCCAGACAATGAATTCCATGTAGTTCTCTAAACAGTTCTGAAATCTCACAACCTAAGTTCATTTGAAACAATAAGCCCTTTGAAAGCCCTTTGATGGGTTTCAAATAGTAACAAAGATGCACTTGGGGCAAACTGGTGCTTTGTGATTTACTGGTGCTTTGAGTGAGAGGTGGAGCAGGGCTACAGATAGGTCCATGCTGGGACCACCATTATGATAAGAAACTTATGGAAAGACCAGAATAGACTTATGAAAGAGAAAATCAAGGGCTTATGGAACTTACCTTGGGAATTTAAATCTGATGGAGTCGTTGATAGGAAAGAGGAGATTTCTGCCCAGAGTTCATGAAGTCAAGGTCAAGAACCGAGGAAGGCTTGTGAGGCAATCCATGAGATGCTGAAGATCCCAGAAGTGGCTGGGCAACGTATCACAGCGATCCAAGGATGAACACATGTGCCTAGGTATGGTAGCCCTGAGAGGTGCAGGAGAAAACAGAAGCTGTGGACTATAAACCTGGCACCTGTAGCTTTTTGGCCAAGATTGTGGGGTAAACACCTATCAGTGACCCAGAGTGATACTTGGTACCCAAAGTTCAACAAAGATTGCCTTTCTAATGTGGCAGGGCAAGAAGGGCACTGAACAGGGGTCTTGTCCTAATTCTGTCGTTCATTAGCCATGAGACCTCAGGGTACATCATTAAAGGGCTCACCTTCCACCTCGGTAAAAATGAAAGGAGCAAATGTTTGCTTTAGTCTGCTCTAGTTCGGCTGTTTTAAAAGTCCCACCATCAAGTGACTTAAAGCTAAGGTATGTCTCATGCCAGAACATCAAGTGGTTTTCCTTTGTCATTGGATTCCGTTAAAGGGAAGTAGAGCACATTAGTCACACTAACAGTAATGAAAATAATTCCTAAAAACCAGACAAAATATCCAACTAGGGGATCCTTTTTCAGGATAAATATCCCCAATATGTATTTATTTACTTAATATTCATTAAATGCTTAAAAGCACACATTAAATGCTGGTCACTTTGGTGGGCCCTGGAGATGCAAAGACAAGCAGGATCTGACCTCTGTCCACGAGAGACTTGTAACTTAGCTAGCCCAAGTGCTCCCACCTATCCCAGGTGTTATGAGAAGGTGCAACCAGGATACCATGGGGACACAGGCACCGTGGGTCAGTTCTACCAGAGGAGAGTGTTGAATCTGTTCCATAGAGAAAGTGGTGCTGAAGCTAAGACTTCAAAAGAAGGACCTTGTTGCCCAGATAGACAGGATATAACTGGCCATGACAGGACAAAGATATGTTGTCAAACGTCACTCAATGGAGTGAGACAGAGGAAGAGAAAGCTCTGAGGTGGGACTTTGAAAGAAGTGATACGGCAGCTGCAGGCAGGGCTAGATCATGGAGCAGCATGTATGATAAGGGGTTTGGACTTCATTCTTCAGCACATGGGACACCCGTGCAGAGGAAAAGAGAAGCAGTGTTCCCCAATGTGTACCTTAAAAGATTTTTCTAGTAGAAATAGAAAGGATGGGTATAGGAAACAAGAATAGAGGGAAGTCCGGAGAAGTTAATTAAAAGTTATTTATAGTAGCATGGGCAAGCATTTATGAGGTTTTAAGTTTCAATACCATGAGCCAGGTTGGAGATGAAAGACCAGTATAAGAGATCAAGGATGGAAAATATGTAGGACTGACAGAATGTAGAGGCAGGGTAGAGCGGACAATTTTGGGGTGAGCCCCATGTGTCTGGTTTGGAAGTCTTGGATTTGGCAGAGCCATTTATAGGTTTAAGGACTTTCGAAGGTGGATTAAGTTTGGGAAGAAGAGTGATCAGTGTAGATGTAGCTAAACATCTAGGTTTCATCTCAAGAGAAGGATGAGGCTGGTTTAAAAGGAAATTAGAAGTTTGCAGTATTAGGAGAAGCTCTGGAGATAAAATAATCTCACCCTGTTAGAATATGTCAGTGAAATGGGATAGTGGGGTGAGAACAAGATTAGCAGATTCAACAAAATAAAATATTGTCATTTTCTTAGTAAGCTATTCAGATAGCCCATGCTGGGCCCATAATAGCCATTCAGTAAATATCCATTTAATGATAAATAAGTAAATGAATGAGTGAGTGAATTATATATAGAGAGAGAGGTGAGAGTCACTTGGAACGGAGAATAAGTAGTAGAGGTCAGGATTAGAAAGACAACACTACCAATCATTCTCATGCGGACAGAAACTAAAGCCAGAAGAGTAAAGGAGACCTGAAGGGAACACATGTAAAGTGAGGAAACAGGGACTTGGGAGTGAACCGTGATCTCATTAAAAAGGTAGACATGGCACATCCCCATGCTCCTCTGTAAAACATTAGTCATCATTAGTCAGAGCAGCCCAGTCAGCAGGAGCAGCAGTTAGAGACACGGTGTGACCTTCATCCATAACAGAGGGAAGATAATGTTCCAGTTCCCCTTCATGTAGGAGGTAGATGAGGACAGAGGAGGGAGGAAGTGTCACCGTGATGGAGCATCAGGGTCCGAAGGAGCAGGAGAGAGAGGCGCCTGGGGGACTGTAATCCACTGGCTTAAAGCTTGCATCTTGATTTGTTAATTCCATTTGGAAAAAAATCCAGATCCAGTTCCCACTGCTGCTGTGTGTATAATCTAAGGTGAGGATGATCCCAGAACACTAATAGGGCTTCAGAAAGCAAACCAGACCCGGAGTCCCTATGTGGGTCCGAGTGACACAAAGCACTTTATTTATTAATATAGGTGACAGAAGGCAGCTGGTGCTTTTTGAAATTTTACTTAGGTTTAGTCAGTGATGTTGCCAGAAACCCAAAATCCTCCTTTTTTTTTTTTTTTTGTAGGTTTCTTTCTTTTAGGTAACTTGAAGATGATGGGAAATTTTTCTGAAATAAACTAACAACTTAACTGAACTGGATGGAAGGATATTTATCTGAGGATTGCCAATATGTTACTTGTTAACAATACATTTTGCTAGGGCCAGGTGTGGGTCTCTGCTGTCATCATTTTACTTAAGATTAAAATGCAAAGCAAGGTACTGTTTAGCTGTGAAGTCAACTAGTGAGATTGGGTACTGATTTACCTCCTTCTCTGAGAGATAATATCACTTGTGATGCTCAAGCACATCTGGTGGCTAAGATGTCAGCTCTGTGATGCTTCAGTAGGATACACTTGTGTCTGCATCTCTGAGTGAGGCGTTGGGAGACAAGGAGGTCCCCTATGGCTCTAGTCTGCTGTGAGCTTTAGTACATACATCAGGGCCCAACCATGGAATATTATATAATAACCACAGGAGAGCCATGGAGACTTTCCTTCATTTTGTCTTCTAAGAAGACAAGGATGATAAAACAACATTTTGGAAAACTGGATTGGTAGGGGGCTTTATTGTCTGCCCAAGCACATCTGGCTCTTTGGGTCCCATCTGTCTATTCTGTCTTTCTCACCCTAACTCTGCCTGTTTGTGATTTCATAGGGTCTCTGATTAAGTGTTAATTTTCCTTCCTAAGTTGAACAGCAGATAAGAATTGACTGTCCCTTATAGAGATGTCTCAAAGAAGCCAGGACATAATAGGACAGGACGTGCCCAGAAATTCACCCTCCACTTCACAGCACCCACTTGTGCTGACCTGTTCTGCTCCATTGAATGTAAAAACCAAAAAGCAACACACAATTGATAATGCAAGTCTATGTGCCGGCCTGGAAGGTTTTAGAACAAGATCCTGGTAATTAACTACTCTGCTAATTGCACAATAACCTGTCATCCCACTCTGCAGACTGCTGTGGGAAAAGAACTGCCGACTTGGAGCCACAGAGGATGTGGACCAAGTCCTGCTGCTACCACCTCCCTCTTGCATGCCATGGGCAGGGCACTGTCAGAACAGCAGCTTCTGTGAGACACGTGCAATCATTTCTATGTGCCTCCCTCACACAGATTTCATAAGGAATAGATGACAATTTAAATCTGAATTTAAATAATAAACTGCCAAGTGTAAAATTTTTCTCAGAAATTAAAATTTGAACATTGGTAAAAATGCTTTTAATGTTCCGTTTACTCATTCAAGAAGTATTTATTGAGCATGCATTCTAGGTACTGTACTATGGGTTGAAGAATCAATCACAAAGGAAAACTACTCATAAGGTCAGGGAATATTTAGATCCTTGGGTTAAAGAATAAATTGTCACAGGAAGTGTGACAATTCCCTTAAACCCAATTTTAACAGATGTGAAAATTTTGGCCCAGGGACGTTAATAAAAGGAGTTGTATGGGTTGAATCATGTTCCCACCTCCACCCCCAACTAATTCCCTGTACCTCCCTGTGAACTCATTTGCAAAATACAGTCACTGCAGAGGTAATTAGTGAAGATGAAGTTTTATGGGAGTTGCATGGAGCCCCCATTTGATAAGTCTACTGTCTGTAAAAAAAAAAAAGTACATTTGTAGACAGACATGCACGTGAGCAGAATTGCATGTGAAGATGAAAGCAGAGATGAGGGTGATACAGTAGAAGCCGTGGGACACCAAAGGTTGCCCCCAAGCCACCAGAAGGTAGGAGTCAGGCCTGGAAAAGATTTCCCTGTAGCCCTCAGCAGAAACCAACCCTATCAATACCTTGATGTCAGACTTCTAGCCCCTGAACCCATAATACAGTAAGTTTCATTGTTTGAAACTAAAAACAAAATAAAATACCTGACAGAGCGCCGAGCCAGTCCTAGGAACTGAAAGAAGGCCCCTCATACTGAAGAGAGAGAGGAATAAAATTTCATAAGGAATAGATGGCAATAAGTGGAAGCAAGCTGTCACAACAAGGTGAGCCTAGATCCGTGGACAGGGGACAGAGTAAGATTCTCTAAAGGATTTTCACTTTGTTCTAACCAGCATAGGGAAGGCGATTACAGGGTTCTAAGTAGAGGAGCGACAAGATCAGATTTATGCTTGAAAAGTTGACTGTGACTACAGTGTGAGGAGCAGATGGGAGAGGCTATTTGCAGGTGGCAGGTAGCTGTTTGCAGTGGGCCAGGCCTGCCCGGTGCTAGACAGCTCAGGTGCAGCATGGACTGGACGTTGGCTTTGGGGGATATTTAGGAAGTGATAGTTACAGGACTTTAAAATCAATTTGGATTGCAAAGGTGTAAGATATTATTGAAATAAATTTGATATTTTATATTGCACTTATTCCTGGACTCAGAGAGTTCAAATCATGTCCGAGGGGAAATGGTGATATTTTTCTTATTAAAACTTTGACAGATGAATGATCCTTGTCTCAGCATTGATGCCGTGACCAGGCACTGTCACTACCATTGCTGCCAGGTGACTCTATCACGTCTTGCCTGCCCTTGATATCTTTACACTTCCAGTCATATTGTGACTATTTCACTTCTTGTATATCAATAGGAGGAAAACGTAGCATGTTTGCCAGAAAAGTGAAGCCAATGCCTGTTTTAACAGCTGTGCCACTGAAGTCTAGCCCAGTCTCATTCATCACGTTAATCACTGGAGACTTCTCCCATTAACCCACAGGCTGTGCACCTTAAAAGGCCAAATCTGAGGAAGAATTTATTTTATTTTATTAAAGATATATTCACTCAACTCTATATATCAATAATAAAAACAAAGCAGTCTCCTCTTTAAAGCTGGGCAGAGAAGACACAGCCCACATGCCGCTGTGCCTGTCTCCCCTTTGCATGACTGGCATTGCTAATTGATAAAGATAACAATTTCCTACTGAGCTTGCTGAGCATCCTTCTCTACAAGCACTCCAGGCTGCTAGTTGATCAGAGATGGCATGAGCATTGGAACTCATTTGCCATCCCCATCTCAATGCTACATAAATCCCTGGTTCCCCAAAAATAATCACTGTAAGTACACATTCATGAAGGTTTTCCTCCCATCAAAAGTGCAGTTTCCCTGTTTTTGTCGACAGCATCTGTAGTAATGCTGTTAATGTCCCTCTCGTTCCCTCTCAGCACCAAGTTTCCAGGCAGCTGTGGATATCTCCAATAGCTGACAGAGTCCCGTCTGAAGCACCTGTCTCTTATTCTCTGGGAACTTTTCCTGGGCACTACAGGTACTTTTCCTGACCTTGCACAGACACAACCCCAAAATAAAAGAGAGTTGGAAAAGCAATACTTATCCCCCAGAAGGGAAGGAGAGTGGAGGACAGGGCCTTGGCTTCTGGTGTGTGTTCCTAGGATCCCCAAGAAGATCCACAGAGGGGGCTAAGCCTCGGTTTCTCACAGGGATAATCTGCTCATTAGGTTATTTCCTTTCCCTGCCATTCATCATTTTTCCTGTTCTTCAATTTATGCTTCCTGGAGTCACCCAAGTTCTCAGGGTCTGCTTTTAAGAGAATCCACACTAAAGTGGCATCCATGATCATCTTTTGTCTCTGGGTCACATAAAACATTGATTCACAATCAAGCCATAGTGAGGTTCCTCCTCTTGACCCATGGACAGAGATGCAGGTTGGGACTCTCCCCCCCACACACACACACACAGCAGAACTCTCTCCTTCTCTCTGGGAAGTTCTTCAGGAGAACCTGGAGGAGAAAGAAGGAAGGGAAGAAAGATCAATGGCACCAAGAATTCCAACCAGAAAACAAGCAAATTCATTCTTAATGTCTCTGTTTTGAGATTTCGATTATTGGAAAATGGATCCCCAAGGTAATCACGTGACTTTGGAACTGTATCTCTACCAGCAGTGCCTAAGTGATGTCTCAAATGAAGATGGATTTCGAGCCTTAGCTGGTTTAGTTAGTCAAACAAGAATAAAGTATAGGCATCAGTTCTGCTTATACTCCACAACTTGTTTTTTTTTAAATAATCTAGATATATAAATGTAGAGAGATATAAGTGCAATTGTTCCTTAGATCAGTAGATTATTCTACTAAGAAGTTTTATTTGTAATTAAGCACATATAAGAGAAGGAAAAGTAACCCTGAAAACCAGGAGGAAGAATGTAACCCTGAAAAAGTCTTATTGGAAAAAAAAAATAGAAGAGAGGAGACAAAATATATTTGGAATCATCGAATACTATGAGAAGTAACATTTCAAAAACTGAAGTGGGCAGCTCAGGTTGAAATACAAAAACCAGGCATAGTGATGCTTCATGAAGTAAAAAGGTAAAACAGACAAATCCGTGAGCTTGGAATTATCCCAGAAAATTAAGACATTCATTATTGTCAGTAAGATAAGAGCTCAGGCTATGAAAACTGAGTGCTTTGGAGGTCACGGGAGGTGTTCTCCAGTTGTGGAGCTGCGGGTCGCATTTCTGTCCCGACAGCCACTTTTCTGCACATCACGTTGCTCCCAGTCATACTGTGTCTGATGAGGTGTTTCAAACAGGAGGCCAAACCAGGCTTTAGGGGACAGGGGTGGCATGTCAGAGCTACCCTTGGAGGAGAGAGAGACATGTTCTTCTTTTGATAAATGCTAAAGGTAGAGAGTAAAGGGACAAAGAAATTAAAGAACGTCAAGACTGAACCTATAAATCATTGAATATCCTCTGATAGAATGCATGTGTATATGAATCAACTGGGGGTATTGTTACAATGCAGACTGGATTCAGTAAATCTTAGTTCTAAAATGATACATTTGCTTTTTAATTTATTTTTATGTTTAATTAACACAGATTTATTATATAATTTAATGCAGTTTAATGTGATATTTCCATACATGAATATAACATGCACGGATCAAATCTAACCTCCCTTTTTTCACCCTCCCCACAAATAGACACACAAACCCTTCTCAATCTCTAGTCATAGCTTTCTGCTATCAGGTTTTTAACTTTCACATTTGAGATACAAAAATAAAAATGATACTTGTCTTTCTGTGTCTGGCTTATTTTGCTTAACATCCTTCAATTCTATACATTGTGCTTTCAATTACAGGATTTCATCCTTCTTTAGGGCTGAATAATAGTCCATTGTATATATGTACCACATTTTCTTTATGCATCTGTTGATGGACACCCTGGCTGATTCTATATCTTAGCTATTGTGAACAGTGCTGCAATAAACATGAGAGTGCAGATGTCTCTTTTGTATGCTGATTTAATTTTCTTTGGATAAATAACCAGAATGGGAGAGCTGGATCATACGGTAGTTCCAGTTTTAGTTTTTTAAAAAACCTTCATATTGTTTTCCGTAGTAGTGGTACTAATTTCATTCCTACCCATAGTATATGATTCCTTTTTCTTCATATCTTCACCCACATTTGTTGTTTTTTTTATTTTTTATAATAGCCATTCTAACTAGGTTAAAATGTTATCTCATTGTAGTTTTGATTTGCATTTCCCCAAGGGCTAATGATATTGAACAATTTTTTCATATATTTTGCTAACCCTTTGTATTTCTTTTTAAAAAATTGTCTCTTCAGATCTTTTTCTTGCAACAACCCCAGCTATTTGGAGGCTGAGGTAGAAGAATCACAAATTTGAGAGCAGCCTCTGAACTTAGTGAGACCCTGCTCAAAACTTATCATTATGGGCTAGGGAGGTAGCTCAGTGATAGAGCACCCCTGGGCTCAATCCTCAGTAGCAAAAATAATTTTAAAAATGATAATAATTCTTATACTTACTTTGTTACAGATAAGAAATCTGAGCTTTTGAGAATTTGGGGGACTTGTTCATGTCACCCAGCTATAAGCCATCAAGCAAACCCCGGATCACCCTTAGACCCCGAGAGTTAATCATGATAATTGGTGCCTTCCCACCTATAGGCTACCACACAGCCTGGAGGCACTGAGCTGGGCCTGAGGCCAAGTCAGTTCTACCCCGTATTCTGGTGCATGACCTCCCCACTATACTGCATGGAGATTGTTTTCCTGTTCACACCTTTGCCTCATGACCAGCTCTTTGACAAACTACCATTGATTTTTACCACTTCCAGCCACTGTGAAAAATTTTCCTACCCAGTCACATCCCTGACCCCTGGGGGAGACCTTGGAGGCTGGGGCTGCCCTTGGTTCAGGCCTGTGGGTTAGCACTTGGTGTCTCCTCCTCTCTCACTAAGGTTAAGACCACCCTAGACCCATCCTCTCATCTCTCGCTGAAGCAATTCCAGTAGCTGCCCTCTTTGCTTTGGAATCTCCAGGCTGCGTCTCCGTTGACTTCCTTCTCACCTGGATGTGAGCATGCTCACCCCTCCTAAAGAAATATTCTGTTCTTGGGGTCATTGCCTCCCTCGGCCATTGTGCTGTGATGCTGTTTCTCTCCACAGCTCCACCTCTTCACCTTCTGTTCATTTAGACCCACTGATTTCGGCCTCTGTCTCAACAATTAAAGTGCTTCCTTTGAGACCACCGATGACCCTCCTGTTTGATAGACCTCTGAAAGCCTTGTCTTATGGGTGTTTCCATTTACCGGTTCTTGGGACTCGGTTGAGTTGGCTCTCTGTTGCTGTTGAAGCACTTCCTTCATTTTGCTGCTAATCGTGTCCTTATATGACACAATTTGGTTGCATCATGAAAGTTGAACATGACCCGTTATTTCCCGAATTCAATACTAGGACTGACCAAGCACCTGACCACAGAGTCGGCTACTACAGATCTTTTGTGCCTGAGCCCAAACTCATTGGGTTCAAAAATTCAAAATGTAATTCAAATTCCATTGGAACCCTAATAGCCAATGGCTTCTCAAACTCATTTTTTTCCCAGAACCTAGACTATAAACCCCACTCAGAGAAGTTCTGGTTTTTTTTTTTAATTCCCTACCTTAAGGCATCATGGCATTATCCACCCAGATGCCCAAGGTGGAATGCATCCTAGAATCCTCTTCTCCTTTTTATTGCTCCTCCATTCCCAGCGCCCGTGCCTCACCAGTCTCCCTACATATCTTGTGGCCCTGACTCTCCTGCCCTTCTCACCTTTCACTACCATTGATCTTTTCATTCAGGTACATCTGTTAGACTATCTGGCATGTGTCAGGTATCCACTGAGTACTAGGAAAACATTGTAAAGAAGATAAACAGGATCCCTCCCTGATGGAATTTATATTCTTCTGTGGGAGATAAGCATTAAACTAATGATTTTATAAATGCAATTACATAAATATAATTATGAGTACTATCCATATAAAGGAAAAAATACAGAATGCAATGAAAAGACACAAAATAAGAATCCTTGATTGGGAATGAAAGGTCAGAAATATTATCCTTGAGAAAGTGATGTTTAAGCTGGCATATAAAGAAGGAGCCAGAAATTGCCATGTGAAGAATGAGAAAGAATGGGCAGTTGAAGGAACCTGTGCAAAGGTCCTGTGGTAGAAAGGCTTGGCTTACTCAGGAACTCCAGTGAGTGAAGGGGACTCACAAGGTGGCTGGAAATAGGTAGGAGCCAACTTATTTAAGACTTTGTGGGTTTTGTGTTTTATCCTAAGTGTAATGAGTCTCCAGTGAAGAATTTTTAAGTATGATTGGATTTCAGCGAAATCATCACATTCACTGTTGCTTCAGTTCACACAAGAGATGACAGGGGAGGATGACGGTGGTGATTAGGGAGGTGGAGAGAAGTGGATTTGAGATAGATGTTGGCAGTAGAATAGACAGAATTTGATGATAAGGAAGTAAGGGAGAGAGATTGTTAAGAATGACTTTCAGGTTCCTGTCTTAAAAACTCAGAAGTGGCAGGTAAAATTTTCCAACAGGAGGATACTAAAGAGAAGACCTGGAGGAAGATCAAAGGCTCCACATGAGCCATCTTGAATGTACGCCGCTCACAAGATAACCCCCCACTCAGTGAATATTTATTTAATGTTGTAAAATTTCAGACATCTAATCTGTCTTAAATTACTTGAAGATACTTCCCGATGCATTTTTTTAATGCTAGATATTTAGCATTTTTTAAAAACTCACAAAAGTGGATTTTTGTATTTGCAAATATTGATATCTTTCCACATTTTCTTGCCAACTGTTTACAATGTGCCGTAAACCTAGAGCAGTGTTCTCTGTTCCCTGCCCTTGGCCTTGTTTAGAACATAAAGAACCAACCCTGTGTGATTATTGGTATTTTCTGCAAGACACACGTCCCTCTGAGGACCAACTCTTCCTTCCCATTTCCTTCCTTCCCTCCACGATGTGGCTGTTTATCTCGTCTGCTCTTCTGCATCTAACCTGTAGGTAGCCGAGGGTATCAGAAGACAGCACGTGTAGTCTTATCCTTCTTAGGTACTCACTGAAACTCCTTGAAATGGTAGATTGCTCTCTTTAGAAGAGACCAAGGGAGACATGGTCATTTTAAAATGATTCTAGGCTGTTTGTTTTGTTTTAAATTTCTGTTTAAAAGATGTAGGAAGGATCATTTTTAAAGCATCCCCATGAAAATTTCAGCTTGCCACCTAAAAATTTTCAAAAATAAAAAAGATTCCAGGTCAAATATGGCCTCTAATAAGAAATTTTCTTCGCACATTGAATCCATTGCTTGGAAACACAGTGGTGTGGTGTCTGAGTGCAGCCAGAGGTGTATCTTTTATGTTTGCTTAAGGAAAGGGTCATTTCTTAGCCTAGGTCAGTTTCATTAAAAAAAAAAAATTGCCCTTTTACTTCAAATACCTTAAACAAATTATCTAAAGGGACTGCAGGGCTTAACCTATTTAATGAATTTTAATAAGAAATACATGAATCGGTCAAAACCCAGGGAAAAAAAAAGTGCATAGCATTGAACTAGTTTTAATGGAAATTAGCTCATTACCCTGCTGGCTTACATTTTCCAAAGGCTGAATTTTTGATGGAAAGCTTGGGTCTGTTTGCCAGGCTGAAGAAAATTAAAATTAAGGATTAACTTTATTAGTGGTATTTTTTTTTTTCTCCCAAATTAGCCCTAACTGGAGATTCTAAAAACCCTTTGGCTTTCTTCGCCCCACCCCACCCCCCTCGCTTTGGGAAACCTTTTAAAACAGTTTCCTCTACTGGAGAGTTTCTCACGGTTCCTGAAATATTCTCAGAAATGCAGCAGGAAGGAGAGCTCTCTTTGCGGCCTGCTATCCTTTCTAAGAAAGGATGACTTGAGGGTGAAAGAGGCTGTAGGAGTGTCCAGCTGCCCAGGTGGCTTCTTGTCCTCCAGGAGGACATCACAGGACACTAAAAAGAATCTCTCCATTTCCCTCCCTCCCTCTGCCTCTTTCATACATATATATGTGTATGCTTTTATTCTCTCTTTTCACATTTCTCTTTTTTATTGCTTTATTTTTTTAATTGTGATAAAATATGCCCCCCAAAATTACCTTCTTGATCATATGGATGCCCCTGGACTTAGGATGAGGTTATATCATGAGAGACCCATTGTAAGTTCAAAATGGAGCTAACGCCCCTGACCTACAGTGAGAGACACAGTGTGATGTAGAGTCAGGTCGTTTCCCCTCGTGATTGGTTGGCTGACTGGAACTGCGGCTCCATCTCACTGGTCGGCATCACAACAGTATCTCACCACATATCAGAATCCCAGAAAAAAAATCAAAATTTAAAATTCAAGGTACAGTTTCTCCTGAGAGCCTATCACTTTCACCAATATGAACCCCCCCCCCAAAGATTGTAAGTCACACCATCCTAAGTCAGGGACCATCTGCATTTCGGTGTGGAGTTCAGTAGTATTTCCTATAGTCACACCAACGGTGCCTTCTTTTTTTAAGCGAAATGGAATACACAGCTTTAAATAACCCAGGACATGGAAATCCACAGTGAAACAGGTCTTTATTTCAAGTGATTCCTACTTTTCTGCTTAAGAGAGAGAGGGAGAGGGAGGGAGGGAGGGAGGGAAAGAGAGAGAGAGAGAGAAAGAGAGAGAGAGAGAGAAATAGAAAGTGTTCCCCAGCCTCTCTGTCATTTTTAGTAACTAAAATCTGCTGTAAAACCCATGAAATTGTAATGAAAATCTTCAAAATCAGAATCCTGTGTTTCAGAAGGCATTTCAGCTCCAGGAGAAATTATTTCACCCTCTGCAATAGGAGTTCCGTATATCTGAACTGGACTATAGATCTACTGAGATGTAGGAGCAGGCTTAAAGATTTAATTCTATTTGGGGAAATTCCTGGAAATCTCAAAAAGTTACCTTGGCATTGTTTGAAATTTATAGTACAATGATAGGTTAGAATTACTCTTCATTTTATTTAAATTCCTTATTCAAATTGGGGTGATTTTAAGAAAGTTCCACATCTTGCTGCCCTGCAAAAAAATAAATAATAATTATCACACAAACGTACACTATGAGGGCCTTTTTTTTTTTCAGAGCTGCTGTAAACATATGGATAGTCTTTTATGTTGGGAATCATATCAGTAGAAGTCACAACTGGAAAGAGCCCCTCCATGAGTCATTCTGTTCGGGAAGAGGCAGTGTGTTTACTGCATCAAAGAATCTTAAAATGGTCCTTTGTGACACTCATTTTGGCCACTGAGTTCTACATTTCCTGAGTCCAGAGAGGCCCACTCTGATGAACAAGCAACCAACACAGTCCAGTGATCTATGTAACACTATGTAACAAACACAATGTTCTGCAGAGTCTCTAAAGCAAGGTCCCTGGCAATAAAGGAATTTTATTATTATTATTATTATTATTATTGAATGGGTATTAACTGCAATAGATGTTACCACTTTTATTTTTAAATGGTTACCTAGGACATGTATAAATAGTTTCCTATATGGAATTACCACATTTAACAAATGAAAGTACAAGATTTCCTAGTTAAATTGAATTTCAAATAATAAATAATTTTTATGTAAGTACATCCCATGCAATATATCTCATACTGAATATGGGACATACTTATTCTAAAAAATATATAATTCATCTGAAATTCAAATTTAACTAGGCATGTTATATTTTACCTGGCAACTATATTTCTATAGTTTACTCAAAATTGTAATTAGTTGGCATGTAAAATTCAATTTAAATTTCAATATGAAGTCAGTGTTGTCTTTTTTCCCTCTGTCGTTTTTGAACTACCAGAATTTGTTGTCTAATCTAAGCCATTTGCAATGTGTATCTGTCTCTCTGCCCAGCTCACTGGGCTTTTACACACACACACACACACACACACACACTTTTATTTCTTGTTTCAAAGAAGATAGATTTTAGAGACCTAATGATGTTTGGGGCTTTACATTAAAATGCAACTTAATTTCCTTATTAGATGCATCTAAATTTTACTATTTATTCTCTCTCTCTCTCTCTCTTTTTTTTCTGTTATGTTCCTACCCATGTTTTATTTAGTTTGTAACTGTACCTTGTGGTCTTTTGCTTTTGTTATCTTAAGACTCAGGATTATAAAAGTAAGTTTGTATTTGTACGCATATACAAATACACACCATGATGCTGAAGTAAAAAGCCGGCAAATGATCAGTTTGGAACACCCGAGTCGAGTCATTCTAAAGGAACTTTAATCCCTTCAGAGAATTCCAATACACAGTTTTCTATGCAAGTCTGAGAAATAAAGTCCAGAAGCTAAAACAGAAAGAAATTGTTACTCTTATTTGAAGGATAAAAAACTCCTTTTCTATGAATGTGCTTTTGTAAAGAGGACTCTCTTACCTCACGAAGGCTTGAGAACAAGTTGTCTATATCCCTATGGAGATGGGCAGTGATAGGCCCCAAAGCAATTGTCTCGGCAATGAGCTTAGCCCAGAGAAAGGCTAGGCACCAGCCAAGATCTAATGGTTTTTAGGATACCCAGAGAATGGTGTTCCTGTGATCCCTAAGGTAAGCCACAAGAGCAAAATATAGCAGTACCTAATAAAAGAATCTCTCCTATTCACCACAGAACACACATCTATGTATGTGTACATGTGTAAAAACTTGTCTTGCTTCTGTGCTCCTCTCCTACTAGAATAATTTCAGAAATAAGCTCAACATAATAACCTCCATGTCTCTTAAAAGACTTAAAATTTTAAATTTTTTTTTACATGTGAGCTGGAATAGACTAGATTTACTAAAAGGCCATCTGCACAAGAAATTATAGTACATTTATAATATATAATATCTTGGCACACACAGTTATATTTCTATAGCTCTTCCAATGAAGTTGAGCAGAAAATTGGAGTTTAATTGATTAGAAAACTTGACCTTCTGACTTCGTCAGGACCAAATTGAGTATATCCAAAATAGATGTTTTCTATTCATCTTAATTTAAATGTTTATAGCATGATTAATAATTTGCTAAAGAAACAGAGGGTTACAATAAGTTATTTAATTTTAAGAAAAAATCGATTCTTTTTCTTACTACTGAATAGTCTGCAACACACAGCTTATTTTGACAGTGATTCAGAAGGGCAATCATCACTGCAGAGACGAGAACCTCTGTGGCTCAATTCAGTATTAGTGATATTCTAGAAGCTACCATAATGGGGACAGTAAAGAAGCCCTGGGTCATGCCCATGGTGTGAGCTCAGATTGGATGGAACAGCTTTAAAAGAATCGGAATCCAAAGTGCCAATGATGAAGGATAAAACGTGGTCAAATTAAGCACCCTCTCCTGGAGAGAGGTCTGTTCGTGACCAATCTCCCTCTTGGGCCATTTCAGCTCTGACCCTCTAGCTATTGAGAGGTGAGATGATGGTGTGTTTTCCATAGGAAGGATTCTTTTCTAAAATAAGGTTCCATGTGGAGATGAGAGCTCCATAATGGAGGAGCCATTTTCAGTACCTTTGTATCAGTCTAAGAATCCCCAGCCCCTACAAACATAAAAGAGCAGATATTCAAAACCTGTCTGGAGCATTCTGGGAAGTAAGTGAGGACCTGGGAGATAAGTGAATGTCTTGACGTTGTGCGAATGTGTAAATGACATCTTCCCTCAAGAAAACTGGCAACTCCACAAAACAGCAAGTGAATTTTATCCTTCACTGAAAATCATGGTTAATTGGCTAGCAGGTTAACATTTTTTCCTACTTTTTAACTCATTGTCAATTTTTTTTCATTGGCATTTTACAGAATGAATCGGGAGAGAAATGTATGCATTTATCTGGACTTTGTATTCTCAACTCTTCTCAAAAAGGATGTGATTAAATCCTGAAATTATAATCAAAACACACATTGAACCACATTTTTTTTTAATTAATCAAAAAAGAGAGACAAGAACACAGTGTATGAGACCAGATAAAAAGCTAATCCCACCAAGCTTCTTGGTTAAGATGGTTCTTTACTTGAGCTTTAAATTTAGCTCTGGGTTCCAAGAAAAGCTGTGAAACATGATGGATTATATAGTCTCACTCTTTTGATAAAATGAATTATTGTTCACCACAGGGGTGCCCTGATATACAATTAGCATATTTGCCTTGGCTGAGCTGGTTGCCTAAACATCTAGGTAACTGTGTGACCAGATTTCTGTAGATATTTCCTGTAAATGAGTTATAGTTGTCATCGATTCTCATTTTGGACATCTCAGTTTTAAAGATGATAAAGATAGTATATGGCATATTTTCAATATTCTGTTTTTATTGAACATTTTCAAACATCACTGAATATTGACAGGAGCTAACATTGCTGCAAGAGGAAAGATATGATATGAGAAGAAAGTAGTTTTGCTTTATATACTGGATTAAGTTTTAGATTGTCAGGACCAGTATGTGTCCATCCCTGCTCCCTCCATCATTTTTTTAAATATGTATTTTTTATAAGTTTATTTATTTATTTTTTTATGTGGGCTGAGGATCGAACCCAGTGCCTCACGCATGCTAGACAAGCGCTCTGCCACTAAGCCAAAACCCCAGCCCCCCTCCCTCCAGCATTTTTAAGTCTGTTTTTAGGACCTCTTTAGAAACTGATTCCATATATTAAAAGAGGTTTTAGAAAAGGAATTAATCTACAGTCTGTCTAATCAATCAGACTATTTGTGGTCATTGAAAAGGCTCAATAAGTTTTTTAATGTTATACCTTTTGATGGTATACAGGTTATTCAGTTAACAAAACATTTTGAGCTTCTTTGTGTGTAACTTTGTGCTTGCCCTGGTGCAGAAGGATAATAAAAATCTTCTCTAGAGGAGATGTCAGTGGGGTAAGAGCCACATACAAATTCATAGTTCGATCTGATTCCTATCAGAAATGTGAACCTTCTTTTTAAATTTAAGAATGACAAAGTCTGGTTGATTTTTAACTGTAGAAAGCAAGTACATAATGCAGAATTATTTCTTACACTAAACAGAGATACTTACCACAAAAAAAATCTAAATTTCTATCTATATGTTCTCTCTCTCCTGCTAAGACTGGATGACACAATCCCTAAGGACAACTTAGTTTGGGGACTTCTGAAGCAGCTATTTGCCACTTAGGTTACTCACCTTCTCTGTGCCTCAGAATTCTCAGTTGCCAAATAAGGAAATCTCCTTTGAATAATTAATATAATTCCAATGAAAATATTTGAACTCCTTGAAGAAGACCATACCAGATTTTTGGTGTGGTGTTATTGTTGCTATTAACTAATTTAAAGCGAATTACAATTATTTTGATATCACACCATCCATTAGTGGTAGTGGGGTATAATTTTCAAAGTTCAAATATTGTTTTCTTTATTGCAGGTTTCTTTTCTCCATGGAAAACTCCAAAGCCTGTAAGTTGGAATTATTATGCTTCTTTATTTCTGGTTACTATGTGATCCCATTAAGAGTCGAATTAAGTGACCTTAGTATCTCTTTCACTTCTGAGATTCGATAACATCAGAAGAATAAATTCTCTGTAAGCTTTCGTCTTATATTTATCCCCCAAATATAAGAAAAATCCATCTTACTTTACTATAATGATAATTGTGCCAATTTTTAAAATATACTTACAAAATTAACTTAAAACTATTCGGTCTTATATAATGAAAATACTTCAGAAATTTGTTTTTCCCTCTCATGAGTAGTATATATAATCTTTATAACATGAAATTTTTAGAAAATGTAAACTGTAGGCTCAGAAGTCCTTACCTGTGAATTAATTCTGTTCCACAAGAAATATAACTCCATATATATTTATATTCCCTTTTTAAAGTCCACACTAAGTTAAATATATGTGTGTAAACTATATAGCTTTGTGTGCATATATATGTGCTCACACACACACTTATATTATAGCTCTGTGTATATATAATTAATTCTATATAATAAATATTCCAAATGTATATTATATATTAGTTCTATAGAATATGTGTTCCAAACCTGACAATCACTCATAGTGGTGCTTCTGAACCTTCATGATATACTGCTTCTCTCTACCATCACCCAGCTTCTCTAGGCCTAGATCCCTTATGCAATATGCTCTAATTTTTGTGCCAATGTAAGAGGCTGGTAAGTTTTAATAATGTTTTTGTAAGGCTACATTAACCAAATTGGTTTAGTGGTTAGAGATGATCTTTATTTGCCATTAAACTATTAGTCTGCTATCCAGAACTATAACAAAATACCCAGAGATAGTCAACTTATAAAGAGAAAAGACTTATTTTGGCTGAGTTTTAGATGTTCCTGTCTATGTGCACTTGTCCCTGCTTTGGTCTGTGGTAATGCAGCACCCCATAGCATGAGAATATGGAAGAATACAGTTCCTTACATCATGAGCCAGGGTCAAAGAAGGGAAGGAGTCAGGGTCCCAGAAACCCCCTTAAGGTTTCTGACCAAGGACCTCCCATTACACCACACCTTGTGAATGTTCCACCACTTCCCAGTAGCACACCCTGGGGACCAACCCTTTAACACATGGACCTTTGGGGACATTCAACATACACACTTTAGCACTGTTAAAGCTCAAGGTCCCGGAGCTGGGACTGGTTTTCCTGGAATTCTGCTTTACGATGCCTTAAGATACCTTACCCTAACTGAAATGGCTGAATCCTATCATTGAACTGGTCCTGTGGCAAAGTAGAACATTCTCACCAAGCATGTGCTCATTTAAGATTTGGCTCATCTGATCTACAGAGAAGATGGGGAGACCAATCCCACTTGGGATTAATATATTCCTTAGTGATATATGTGATTTTGAAAAAACAAAAATATATTTTTCAGACTACCTCTAAAAGTGTTTAGAGTGAAGCTGGGTGTGGTGACACACGCCTGTAATCCCAGTGACTAGGGAGTCTGAGGCAGGAGGATTGCAGGTTCAAACCCAGCCTCAGCAACTTAGCAAGGTGCTAAGCAACTCAGAGAGATCTTGTCTCTAATAAAATATAAAAAAGGGCTGGGGATGTGGATGTGGCTAGGTGGTTAAGTGCCCCTGGGTTCAATTCCTGGTACAAAAAAAAAAAAAAAAGTGTTGAGAGTGAATTTTATTTTATCTTGTCCAACTTCTAAATAGCTCCTTACTGTCACCACCAAACTCAAAATCTGTGCTCTGTGGTTATATACACCTTTATCTAATTTAACCACGAAGCTTGCAACCTCATCATGGTGGCACAATTATGCAATCTAGTGATTCCCTTATATGTACCACATTTACACAAATTATGTCATTTGGTGTAATTACAGTATTTGCTGTCATTACAAGTAATTATACCCATAGTCAATAATTCCAAAAAAAGGTTTTATAGAACTCAATGTACAATTAATCCTGAACCCTTGCATCTCTACAAAAGCTAAGCCTTGGACTTCCGGGTCCTAGAATCAGTAAAGATAGGGGACTTTCAATTTAATATCCTGTATATATTTTCTAGAAACTCTTGAGTCTAAGGTCTATATTGAGCAGTAGTACATGTGGTCTAATTATTGAGGGTACAGATTCTTTACTGGCTGCTTAAATTCTTAGTGTCTCAAGTTCATGTAAACATGAACACAATAATGATACCTCTCACACAGATTACCATGAGGATTCTGAGTTAATCCATGTAAGGTGCTTAAAATAGCAACCCCAACATGTTTAGCTCAAAAACATAAACTCATATCACCATAGAAATCAGACCTCTGTGCACAGATCTATGTAAATAAAATCACTCTGTGGAATGAACACAGTTGGCTGAACCATTAATTGAAACAAATACATGACCATACACCCAGGATATATGCATTTATATACTTTCTCCTCTGAAGAGAATTGATAGCATTCTTAGAGGATGGAATTGTTATCCCTGGAGAGATCTAGCCTCCTCCTAGTCCTGTGTCACTCACTGACCCACTTCTGTCCTACTGACCCACATCTTAAGTTAATCCTTGTCAAGATGGTCACTTCCTGTTTAACAAGCAGTACACTAATCATAGTGAACTCTCCTTCTCTTTGTCTGGAAGGGATCTAAATTCATTTTTCAAAGTTAGAATCAAAGCAAATGCCTTCAACTCCCAGCCCTGCCTAAAATATGGAGTGGATCCTAGGATGGGAGTGGATTTAGATACCCGCAAACTCCACAGGGAGGACAGAGTTATTTTATGGGGGGAAATAACCTGTCTTATTCACAAGCCCTCTACTCCCTGTGTACACCCTGGAATCAGAAGCTAAGGTTAAACAAGTCAGTCCCAACGGTGCCTGGGTCTTTCTGGTTTACTGCTTGGTGCCTGGGTGTGGACTATGTGCACATGTCCACAGGTAATTCAGTGGCTGGGCTTTCCCACCAGCCTCATTCCTTCATTCACTCATTCAGCAAGGCCAACAGAGGTACTGGACTTCTCCCAGATATAGAAAACAACTCTGTCTCCACTCCTCCTTACTCTAGTGAGATATAAGAATCAATCCAGGTATGGACACCAATGGGCCAGACAGATGTAGCCCAGTGAGAAATCTAGTTGAGAGGTAAATGCCTTGCAGGTAACAAACTCAAGGTCAATACCAGCAAGACAGTAGAATCAAAGCAAATGCCTTCAACAACAGAGCAAGGGAGGGCCCTGGTCAGGGTCAAGGGACAGGGTCAGAATTTAGAAGATTCATAAAGGTAGAGAGGAACACCGAGAATCCTAGGTAGAAAGCAAAATCCAGAGTCCAGGGTGTCTAAGAAAGGAGGGAGGAGTCTTCAGAATCTGCCTTTCAGAAGGGACAGTGTGGCCAGCCTGTGATGCAGGCAGATGCTTTATTTTATAGTCTTCTGGGCTGAAGCCACCAGGTAACTCAATTTGGAGGGAGCAGGTCAGGGGACAGTGGAGTGGACTGTAAGTCTACTTTTTCATGGGCACAGGGATTTTCTACTGTAGTTTTTTAAAGAAACCTTGACAGAGTGACTCAAGGATTGATGAATGTCACACAGTTATGAATGCTTTGCTATGTATGAACTGGACTCCACTCTTTTCCCAGTCTCTGTGCTCCAGAAACTGTAGAATTTGTCACTCTGCCATAGAAACTTTTCCAAACAGTGCCCAAAGCATTATTTGTTCTGTAGTTTTATGATTGTTTCTTAGAAATACCAATATTTCACCTGAAAGCATGTTTTCTTCAATGATCATACATGAGCAATACACATATACCAGCAAGACTCACACTGATATCAGATAACCTTCCGTGGAAGATAAAAGTTAAGTCGATATTCACCAAAGCCCTAGGTTGACAAGTGGTATACTATAGCATCTCAAACCATATTTTCGATTTATTTACTTTTTAGCATTTAGTATCTTAAGTTTGGAAACAATAAGGGAGAGAGTCACAGCCAGAATGCATCCACATTGTGCCTAAAGTCAGCTAAAGGGAACAATAGATTAAAAGTGTCATGCCTTTACCCAGAAATGTGGGCCTTCCACATCACAGCAGAGCTGTTAAATGAATTATGAAGTACGTATTTAAGAATTTTTACAAAATGGCAGCAAAAAGCCTGTGAACAGAAATTAACTGGAACTCGACCCATATTTGCCAGTTATCCCCCACTCCTATTAGAGTCATAGGCTGGTTCTAACCAGGATCTACTACTGGAAGCTGCTGGACCTCAGACAACCCACTTAACTTCTCTGTGCTTACAGAGATTATATTTGATATAAAGAAACTGAACTATCCTCATTAGATGTAGAAACTATTCAGATAATGTCTTGGGCAGTAGCAGCCCATCACAGAAAACAATTTAAGTAAAGCCAGTTTTACTGAAATAAGAGTCAGTAGCCCATTTCTTTCCCAATTTACTGGCTCAGCCTGAACCCCTGCCGGAGTCCCAGGTGGGCAGGAAAGGCCACAGGGATCTTTGATGTCATAGTTTGAAAAACACTGGAGCACGCGGTCTCTCACATCCCTTCCAGCCTCCACACATTGATGATAGATTGGTGAGAATGGAAGTCAGAGCCCTGACCAAGGCAGGACATTGAAGTAGGGGACAGAAAGTTATGATCCTGCCACCTTCAATGCATTGTATAACAAAGCTAGTTTTTAAAAAAATTCCCTTCTATTTTAATCCTGCTATTATTTATTCACTAAATGAACATTTTCTGAGTACTTACTATGTACTGTCAATGAGAAAGGTACAACTTCTGTCCCCAGCATGATATCATTGAGGACACATGGATGGGGTGGACTTGTGGCTATAGTGGGGTGTGATGAGTAATGCCAGGGGTAGGTCAAGGGTGCCATTGGGAGCACCCAGGAGGGTTAGAGTGGTCGGCAAAGGCCTTCCCGTAAAGGAGACATCTCATCTGAATTTAGTAATCAGGTAAAATGAAGGAGGGTGAGAGTGTGGAAAATGGTTGAACTTTGCAGGCAGAAGGAGAAATAGAGTAGGCAGAGCTTCAGAGGCAGGAGAGAACTTGGGGTTGCTAGGGAGCAGAGGAGGGACCATCAGCAGATATGAGTCAGATGAGCACAACCTGGGTCCTGAGGAACCTTCCAAACCCAACTGGGGAATTTGGCCTTTTTGATCCTGCCACCCATGCTGACTCGGTACAGAATTTTAGACAAAAGGGTAACCTAAGCCTAATCTAAGACATACACAAAGCACAGGTTTATTCAAAGCAGAAGTTGAGTTTTAATGAGGGGTCAGTTAATAGTCTAACAAAGGTGAAACTGATGGTGACAATAGGTGACCTCAGAGAACCTCCCTTTCTCCTTGATGGAAGAATGAGATTAGCTCTTGCTTTATCTTCCTCATGATCCCATGGTGAGGATGGAAGAAGGTCTTGTATGTGAGGGGATGACTAGGAAGTATCTAATTGTGGTGCTAGCAATGGAGCATTTTAGGGCAGACGTCACCATCAGCCATAAACAGGACATCCCAGAAGCCTGATCGATCCCTAGAGCCCAGGTGGTTGTATGACTACTTGTAAATTATAAGGGAAGTGTTTGAATGTTCAAGTATAGGAGGTGCTTGGGATGTGCAGAGGTGTCACGTGAATATGCACCGACTACTTTATCTTCTGTTTTAGTGAAGTGGGGTAATAAATTGAGACTGTCTTAGAAAAGGAACAAACAATACCATACATCTCTGAGCACTTCCACATGTATTATCTTGTTGTCTTTATTTTATGGGAAGAAAAAAAGATTCTGAGAGATCAATTTGCTAAAGATTACCACCTAAGAGGAGACGAAGTTATAAAAGTTTTCATTCAAAAGTTGGGCACTGCTTTTATTTATAACAGCCACTGGTGCTTTATCAGACAGAAGTAAGCTCTTTTCTATCAAGGCATGTATATACTAAAGTCTTCAATGTTTCTTAGAAGAAAAGTCCACAAGGCAAGGAAGTCCAACTTAAAGGTGACAAGGGAAATAGCCAGAAAGGATTGGTCCTCAGTCATTTTCTCTGTTCTGTTTTACTTTTCAGATAATGGACCGATGGGAGAATCAAGGCAGTCCTCAAACAAGTTTATCTGCTCCGGCCATACCGCAGAACCTGCCCTTCCCACCCGCACTCCACAGGAGTTCCTTTCCTGACTCAACAGAGGCCTTTGACCCACGGAAGCCTGACCCATATGAGCTCTACGAAAAATCTAGAGCCATTTATGAAAGTAGGCGTAAGTGAAAGCCACATGAAACAAGGGTTCATTAATAATAGCCAAAGGCCCTGCCAGGACATACATTGAGGCTGAATAATCGATTTGGCATGATTTTATATTCTGAGATTCCAAGAGCATCTCCAAAGTCAAGTGAGCTATCTAAAATTCTCTTTAAAAGCCCACTCCCCCCACACACACTCTTGTATAGTTTTGACAAATAATAATTACATATTTATGGGATACACTGTGAAGTTTCAATACTTGTATACATTGTGGAATGATCAAATCATGTTAATTAACATATCAGTCATTTCCAATATTTATCATTTCTTTATGGTGAGAATATTAAAAAACCTCTCTTCTAACTATTTTGGAAATATATGTTATTATTAACTGCAGTCCCCTTAATGTGCAATAGAATTTAATTTCCCTCCACCTAACTGAATCTTTGTACCCATTGGCTTAAAAAAAATATTTTAGTTCTAAAAATAAGTTGATTATATCTTTTGGTTTTAAATTTTATTTCTTATTTTTGCTCCTAAGCCTTTGAAGAAAATCAGGAATTCTGAGGGGATAGGAGCTGGGGACAGTTGCTAGTTTTGTTCAAGTCACTAAATAGTCAGAAGAAATGTTTGGAAATTTTAATCTATTTAATATGACCATGAGTCTAAAATTAGATTTTTTTTTCTTAGAGTTTTAAAGGCAGTCATTGGAGTTAGGGCATTGAGTAAAATTTCAGCCAAGTCCTTCCAATAGTCATAGAAAGACATTCATGAAATCAATTGGTTCCAACAGTAATGCAGAGCCACATACCAACCATTTCTGCCACAATCTTCTGTTTCTTATTTAATGCATACCCATTTAAATATTGTCTTGAAATAATATGTATGCACTTGCAGCCCTATTTGAAGGTCTTCAAGAATTATGTCATGGCACTTTGTAAATGCTAGAAAACAAAGATTTTTTTTTAAGTATTTATTTTTTAGTTGTAGTTGGACACAATACCTTTATTTTATTTATTTTTATGTGTTGGTGAGGATCAAACCCAGGTCCTCACATGTGCGAGTGCTCTACCACTGAGCCACAACCCCAGCCCCAGATTTTTAATATACCATACACGTTGGTTATGTATCTTTCTGCCATCTTACAAGCCATTCCCTCCACACATTAGAGGACAAGAATCTAAATGACATGAGTGTAGAATATAGTGTATAATAAGAACCTGAGTAAATGATCAAGAAACCTAGCCTGGTGAAAAGAGTTTGGTCCCTGGAGCTCCCATTTACAGTCTGCTGATTTCCTTTGCTTCCACCAATGTCTTGTTTCGAACTTTATCATTGAAGCATGAATAGCAAGTTTTAAATTGTGTGTGATCTCAGAGGATCTCAAATCTGCTTACTCTTTTGATGAGCTCAGGGGCTGAGAATTATGCACCCAGCTGGTAAAAGGAAAGGCAAACATAATACCTTTTCCCCATTCTCTACAATGCTTTGTGCAAGTAATTTTGTTTGATAAAATAGTTAGGACAGCAGACCATGGAGAAATCATTTTCATCAAAATGAATCTACCAGGCACACACTTTTAAATAATCAGCTACATCACGGTCACTCTTCCCCTTCTTGATGAACAACGGAGATATCATTAAAGGATTGTATCATTAGGATGTCTGCTACAGAAGAAGAAGAACAAAGTAGGCATTTTTAGCTGTATAATATAGGGTATAAATTCAGAGTATTAGTGCTCATTAAACTGAAAAAAAGAATTGAAGAGATATTGGCACAGTTCTTAATACTTTTTTCTGCTTCAATAAACCAAGTATTTATTGAATACCCACTTTGCTCTCAGCACTATGGGGAGATACCACAGATGAGCAATATGTCCTGCTCTTACAAATTTAATGGGGAAATAAGAAGCAGGAGTGTAAACAAGAGGAGAGCGAGATACAGTAGGATTTCCATCTTGGAAGAAAGAAATTCACTGCAGGATTAAAATGTGACCCTCACATCTTTGGCGAGCTTCAATTTTTGCTTTGATTTGAGGAGCATTAAGAGATGCTTCCTCCTGGGTTTTGTCCCTGCATTAGTCATTTGCTTCTATCCTTTTTGCAGTTTCCTGGGCAAAGAAAAGCTTTGTTTTTTCAGGACAAAGGCCATGTTGGTATTTATTCCCTGACTTCTCTAGGTGGTCGTCTATGCCCTCAGTTTCTGAACAGGAATTGTGCATGACCCTCTCACAATCCTAAAAGAACTCTCATTTCCTTATCCAGCCCCTGCAGTGCCTTATCTGTTTATTGCCTTCCCACTCTCCGCCAGTGCCTTCCCTTCCCTTGTCTTTCTTTTCCTGGCCTCCCATGGGAGTTCTTGATTCTCCCTTGCCTCTCAGCTGCAGAAACAACAGGCTTCCTGACTGCTCCCAGCACCCTTGCCCATGCCACAGCCTCAGTGGCAGCAGCTCTCATCACACCCACATTCTTGTTTTCCTCAGCTCTCTCTAATGTTTCTGAGGTCACAGTGATGTTTTCAGGTCACAACTCTCAGAGAGCCAAAAGGGGGCAGGCTAATTTCCTTTCCCGTCTTTCTCTCCTCTATTGTTACCTCATAACACTAAATGGAGTGAGAATGAAACACAGAAATCAAGTCCAGGTAAGAAAAGCTCTGCCCCTGAAGATTGAGGAACCAGAAGGTTCTGTTGTTGCTTTCTCTGGTCTCTGTAGCTCATCGATTCTCTCTGCTGGGGACATGACAGCAAGTTAGAAGAATAAAACAGCCCTATGCCCTCTGGACATACCCTGCTTCCTAGTATGAAAAAAAGTTTCATATTCTCGCTTAACTTTTTAAAGCAATACTTTTAAAAAATTAATGAATAGGTGGAAAGCTCAGTCTAATTCTCATCATCTTCAAAAAGTTAATTTTATTTTTTTTAATGCAAGGATCAGACAACCCAAATGAAAGGCCAATATTCAAAATTTTGATTGTGAACCACTTCAACTCTTATTCCTTTAAATCACATGCATAACATTTCAATTCAGTGTTTCCCAAGTTTTTCCTGGGAGGGGGAAAAAATCAGCAGGACTAAGGAAAATGTGGAAGGGATGTGTTAGGGAAGGAAATCCTAATCAAACCTGCAAATCCTAATTTTCCCTGGCCAGTAGTGATCTCATGGTACCATCTCTTACAACCACATCTAAGACTAAAGAGATTTGAAGCATTCACATTCAAAACTAGTACAGTTACCAAATTAAAGGATGGCCCTCCACCCACAAGTCTGGGCTGCACAGAACTACACAATGTTTGTTCTGTCAAGGCTGTCAAGAAATATTTGGATTCAAGTCACCAGTCCCCTGCAAATGAGGGAAATTTATCAAATGATGTAAATGCTGCTGTGCCTCATTTGACTCATAATTAGATTATGCTGACACTTTAATGTGCATGCACAGGACATCTTAATAAAGATGTATCCCTGGAAAAAATGTGATTTTAAACAAATGAAGACAACCACAGGATACTAGAATCATAGAAAATACAGTATGACAGGTGCTGTTTTGAAGGAAAATTAGAAACACTTCCAGTCTTCATGAGATCACCTTAAGATGAGGTAGGGACTAAAAAAGACACAGAAAGAAAGATTCTTCTGCCTAGCAGGCAAGTGATAGATACCTTTGTCATCAGAGCATTAGGTGCAGTGTCCAGAGGTGGCACCTCCAGGCTTCATATTAATCAACAAGAGTTTATGAAACACTCACTATGTGACAAGAACTCCTCTAGACAGTCCACAAGAGAAAGTTCACAAGAAGTAATCTCTACTCATTAGAAGCTTATGCACATGTAGGAAAACAATTCCTGAACAATGTTGGCTTACACAACACCACCAATAATATTAGTGTTCAAATGTGTGAATTTTTCCAGTAAAATCATTAGAATTCTGGTAGTTTCTCAACTTCCATATACAAAACTGATGTTTGATCTAGAGCATACATGTTAGAGAAAAATCTTTGAGTAATCAAAATCTTAGTTGTTACTAGGTTCTCAGCTGTGCCACCCTGAATGTGCCCTATCTCGTCTTAGTTGTTACTGGCAAACTCTATGGAAAGAAATTCCATATAAGATTAAGCTTATATGCCTAAATGTTTAAGTAGAACCATGCCCAGGAAATTTTTTTTTTTTAAGTTTTGACTCAATTCATTACAGGTTGAGTAGACATTCCCTGAAACTCTTGGGACCAGAAGTATTTCTGATTTGGGATTTTTTTTAGATTTTGGAATATTTTCACACATATAATGACCTGGAACCCAAGTCTAAACATGAAATTCACTTATGTTTTACATACGCCCTATACAAATATTTGTAGTGCATTGTCTTTGTGACTGTGACCCATCTCACAAGGTCATATATGGAATTTTCTACTTGCAGAGCCATGGCAACACTCAAAATTTTGGATTAGTGATGCTCAACCTATATCATCAATTTCCAAAAAGGAACAAATATCTCCCCACATGCCTCTCTGCCAAAGACCTTAGACAAATGTCATGTTTGTCTTTGTGTAGTTGATAAACTGACTTCTTGCTGTCTCTATTACTTACAACTTTAAAAACTGAAAGCAGAAGGAGATACTCCTCTTTGTTCAGTAGGACAAACTATGCTATTTTTGAATTCTGTCTTCTTTGTCCTTTTCCCATGAGTCTCATGAAGGAAGGACTTGACTTTTCTTTGCAATCACAAGAGGTTCAGCTTGTGCTCTGTGTTTGTAAACGTTCCTAATGTTGAATTATTTGTACCATCTCTAATAATAGAGAAAAAAGATTTCTAAAGGCCTTGCCCTCTCCCCTTTCAGCTCCTCCTGCCATTCTTTGTCTCTGTGTGATTGTGTCCTTGCTTCAACCACATATCCTGATATAATGGGAATTCTTTTACTGGTCCAGAAACCCAAAAGACTACCCAGGGTGTCTACATGAGACAGTGTTCCCAGAATGGTCCTGATGTGTGTTGGCCTGGGGTAATTATTAGTAGCTGCCCTTTGACTCTCTGATCTGTTCTTCTCCAAAACCATTACATGGTTTCCCTTTACTGTATAATCTGTATAATTTATATAATCTATATGGCTATTCAAGAAATAGTCATCATTACTGTCCAAGAAAAAACATGTACTCCACGAATAAAAATTTTAATATCTACTCAGAAAACTAACTTTTTAAAGTTAATTTCTTTGTCTAATCATATTTTTACCTCTACATGTTTTATCTCTAATTTAAGATAAAAGCTTATGTGGCAGTTTGCGTTGGTAGCCAAACTCCCAGGGAACTCCCCCTATACCTAGAAATTGTGCCTATGCGTAGATCCAGAGCATGGCAAACTAATTAGAAAGAACAGGTAGGAGAGTGTCACAGTTATACTACGCCACGGAGTTCTCATTCTTATCACAGAGAGTAAGTCAAATTCAACATCACAATATTCACAGAAATGAAAGGGAGTTCTGTCTGCTGCCCAAAGGAACAATCATACCTAGATAACTGCAAATAGATACCTATCACATCTCCTCTCCCTCTTGCCCCCTTTTTTTATTACCAGGTAAGGGGATATAAAGTGCTTCTCAAAGAAAATGACTGTGGATCACTCTGGAATATTACAAAATACAGTTTCGATTACTCTAATGAAAGCCTATTGATTTAGGAAGGAGGCCTGTACTGCACTTTTCTTCAAGCCAAACTCATTCTAAAGGACTGTCTTATCATCCTCGGGTCATGGTGGTATTTCTTGGGCATGATCCACACCTCAGCCTTGGAAACTAGAGCAAAATAAGCAGGTGCAAACAAGAATAGCCAGAGAAGGAAAATCCTCCTTCCCTTAAACTAATCCCTGGTGGTTCCATTGCTTGGTTTGAACCCATGTTGAATTATGACGGAAGTTTTCCAAACTTTTTTTTCTTTTCCCATTGAACCTTGGTTATTATAAATAAACAATTTATGAGGTACAGCATGTCCACACTCCTGTGGAGTAAGACATCACTCAAATGTAGGATCATAAAAGTGTCAACAGTCCATATGGTGTAATGCGCCTTATGGTGTAACTCCTTTAGAACAGAAATTTCTTCAAAAGAGCTCATACAATCAATTTTTCTTTCCAGAAATTAGAAAGCATTAACCTATTATAAGCAATGAGTATCACAGCCAAGGTTGTCATCAAAAGTAACCCCAGGCCAGTTAAAGAACATAATGGAGAAGCAAGGCTGTTCTTTAGTGCTATACCTGAAATGAAATTATAATTTACAGCCGATCAAAAATGGACGGCTGTGTCTTTTACATCTATGGTGTTTATCCTTCTCTTCTGTTGTTCATTTGTTCAGTTATTTAATTCTTTCACTGTTCAGTATTGTAATTCGTATATAATTTATGGATAATTACAAATAGGTAGTTGCATTTCTACAGTATTGGGGTTTTTCAGCTCAGTGAGCAAAGGGTCATTGTTTCCACTGCCTCCTATCCTAACAGCAGAGCCATTGGAGAGAGAAAGTGGTATAATAACATTTTTCACGGCAGCACACCCTGGAGACTCTGCAGAGTGATGGTGGGAGCCAGCTCACAAAGGCAGTTGCCATCCCTGGTACTGAGAACCAGAGCTCTGAAGTCTGAGCAAGTCCTTCTGCTTGAGGCTTCCTGGCTCCAGTCTCCTTTCCCAATGTAATTAACTGCCTGATACAGTCATACTGGAAATGTCAAAAGGTTTAAGAAAGGTTTCTGTGAATTGATAGATGCCATAGCTGCAGGCAGCTATCCAAATGATCGTGAAAGTTCGCCTTGCCTTCTCAAAGAGCATCCTCACACTGAGCACATGGAGCCCTCGCCTGATTTTCTTGGACATTGCTGGTGTCCAGTGGCCTTAATTAAAGTACCTCT
This sequence comes from Ictidomys tridecemlineatus, assembly GCF_052094955.1. Taxonomy (NCBI): domain Eukaryota; kingdom Metazoa; phylum Chordata; class Mammalia; order Rodentia; family Sciuridae; genus Ictidomys; species Ictidomys tridecemlineatus. Next base: position 172,803,835 of record NC_135478.1, read on the forward strand.
CATACACGTTCGCTGGAGCACAGTCTTTTTCTAAACATTAAAATGAGATTATAAATAAATATTATGACACTTTTACCAATGACTTTAGCATTAGAATCATAAAAAGAAAAATTAACATTATCATTTTAATATCCTCAACTATACCATGAAAGTTATTTTTCTGGACCCTTTTCCCATGAGAATAACATTATTGTCATCCTTAGTATAATTTATATTGATAATTTGAAAAACAAAATTGTGAAGAAATTTGCCTTTTAGCTGGAATTTCTAATATATCACATTATGCACCACTTTGAGTTTGTAATGTATTGATGAAAGAGATCAACAAGCCCAGTTAAGCTGTGTTTGCCATGTTTAATACATAGATTTCAATTAATTTGGAAGCCCAGTTTCAAAAATGGTATCTTTGGGTTGCTTTCTAAAAAGTTATGATAACATATATATTTCTTCAGTTTCCTTTTAAAGTAGAAAATTACCATGATGTGAACCAGGTAATATAAACAGTAAAATAACCTGTGATGTAACACCTATTTTTCCCATGTATTTTTCAAATTATATCCAATCCTATCACTTATAAATTTATTTTATGCTATAATTTAAAACTTAGTGTTTGACAAGGGCTAGAAAAGAGGAAAAATGTGAAAAGTGGATTCTAAAATCAGCCCTTGCTTGAAAGTTATTTAGTATGTCAAAGCATTTTGTTGGTAGTACAAGTTGACAGTGTAAACCAAAGTACTTTCATGAATAAACATGAGACCATCAGGGTTGCAGTAAATGGAGTTTAATTGCTGGATGACAAGTAGGTCCTAGGGAGATTATGATAATATAAAACGTCAGTTTTAAACCTAATGGAAGTGTTTAGAAGGTAGCAGTCTTCCCTCCCTGACATAGGTCTACCCCTTTGATGAAAGGATATTTCTCATTCATAATCCCAGACAGTCACAGTAAACATGAAGATTCTTAAAAAAAAATTACAGTTCTGCTAGGAAACTAATTTGCCTTTACTATGAAAACACAGCTTACCTGGCAGGGATGAACAAGACTGTCTTTATTGGAAACAAACAGAGCTCAATAATAAAGCAATCAAAATTTAGCCTTATTTTAATTTTTAAGTTTAATGAAAAAAATATTCATTTTTATTGTGGTTCATATGACACAACTATATTATAAAATCATACCATCTTAATATGCTCAAAATGGGAAAGTTCTATTGTATTTTATTCTCACTCTGCTTTTTAAAACTGTCCTTCAAGTTGCCTCCTCTAAAATGCTCCTAATAAGGGATAATCATGTATATGATTGATGATTATACAATAATTTATATGACCATAATAGTAATAATGATCTAAAATGTTTTTAACCCAAAACTAGTGGACATATTAAAGTCTTAAAGTGGGAGAAACCATTCTTACCAGAAAATGTTACAGTTCCTTCATCTACAATGTGAATTTATGCTTTGGAGAGGCTTGGGAATTTTTAATTTCCATCTGAAATTCCTTACATGATTTAAAAGCAAAGCAATGTGATAAAACTTTCTATTAAGTTCATCATGATGGCAAAACTAGACTGCCAATCTCTCAGAAATATCTCAGCTTCTCTTAACATATCTTTTAAGTATGTCTTGACCACAGGCTTATTCTCATGTGTCTTCGGCCCACCTCATATCAAGCCAGTGTGCAGTTTAGCAAAGTTCTTATTGATAAAGGAAGAGAACAGTTGAAGGTATTAGTAGAAAAATTATAGTAAGAGAAGGGTATAAATATGTAATATTTATCCATAATGATACTAAAATGAAACAAAGAGCACTTTATTGGATAGTACATTTTAGTTATAATTTTTAAAAAATGGACCTTTAAATATAATGAGTAATTTTTCTCAAAATCATCTTGAAGAGTTTTCTGTAAAGGAGCACATGATCAACTTCTCTAAGTCTTAGTGTTTGAGGCACTGATCTTTCCAGCTTAATTCTTCTGTGGTAGATTTGGAAGGCAGAATAAAATTTAACAGACCATTTAGTTATGTTCTTTGTGTTCAACGGCTCCAGAACAGGACATGTTGAAACATGTCTGTGTGGGATAGGGTGGAAGCTTGTTAAGTGAATCCTTATTTAACCCTGATAAATGTTACCCATGAGACAAACATATCTTCAAATACTTCCAGGACATAGTAGCTAAGTTTTTCAATAAGTACAATTCTAAATATGGGATGTTCCTACATTTTAAAGGTGTTTTATACTCATGTGCCTTAATTTTTATGTTGTTACATGTAGCATAGATTGCATCATAACTCTCACAGAGTCTCTATTGGTAAAATAAACTCAATTACTTCTTCACAACTTCAACTATCCAATAATTGGAAATGTCAAAATATTTGGACTGGTACACATAAACCAATATAATCATTGGCTAAGTTTTTCTCTTTTTGTTTTAATGTTTTGTAATATAATATCATAATATGACTTAAAAAAAGACCTGTGTTTACCATATGTATTTCAGGTTCTGGGTTGATTTTGTTTTGAAATAATCATTCTTCAACATAAGAATCAAGGGTTAATAATATCTGAAAATGGTGATTTTTTTTCCATCCTGATTTAAAAGAATTCAGATTTTTCTATTTCAGGCACACTCATACAAAAACGTACAACAAACCTGTCCACTAACTTCCATGGATTTTAGAGAAAAAAAAAATCATTAAACACAAGATGTGGTGGGGGAGAGTTATAAAAGCAATCAAAAGAAAGTGAAGATAAATTTTTAAATGCCATAAATGAATTTCCATTTTAATTCCCCATTTTCTTATCCAGAACAAGTGCCACCCAGGACCAGTTTTCGAGTGGATTCCTCTGGCAAGTATTCCTCAGTACTTACAGTTCTATGAACAAATGTCTTCCATTTTGTGTTACCAGCCATTCTTCTGAGTAGTATCAGTTTTGTAGCATGTAATCACCATGCTGATTTTATTCGCCTACATATGCATGTGTTCAAGACAGAGAGCAAGCCTCATAAGGGTGGGTCTAAATGCCTGCCAACAATAACAACAACAACAAAACAAAAAAAAACAAAGGAAAATTGTCATATTCTTTTTGTTTTGTTGTTAGAGGAGAATATCAGGGATTGAACTCAGGGACACTAGACCACTGAGTCACATCCCCAGCCCTATTTTGTATTTTATTTAGAGACAGGGTCTCACTGAGTTGCTTAGAACCTAGCTTTTGCTAAGGCTAGCTTTGAACTCTCAATCCTCCTGCCTCAGCCTCCATAGCCGCTGGGATTACGGGCATGCACCACCATGCGCAGCCTAAAATTGTCATATTCTTGAATGCCTTCCATAAAATACTTTAGTAAAACACTAGACTTAAAACAAAAACCATCAGACTGATTAGATCTGAGCTGTACAATATAGTAGCCATTCACTATTAAAATGTGAAATGTGGCTACTCTAAATTTAGACATGCTATAAGGTTATGTATAAAATCCATATAAGAGTTCAAAGATGTAGTAAATAAAAGGGGGTAGATACGATCTCATTAAATATACTTATATTGATTTATCCTAAAATGATAGTTTAGATGATTACATTAAGTAAAACATTAAGTTGATTTTCCTCTTTTGCTTTTTTAAAAGTGGCTGCTAAATCATTTTAAATTACTTATGCAACTTATATTTTATTTGTATTAGACAGCACTGGACTAGATAAATAGAAGTAAGAAGTTAAACATCTCAAGAAATATGTCATGTAGAAATTTCTGAAGAATTAAATTCTGTTAATATAAGTTGTAGTTATTTTCAGATCAATTAAATACCTATGTCAACTTATTTTTTTTAAATAATACCAATTATAAAATGCTATATTCCAAAAGTATTTCAAGTCAGAATAGAATATCATAGTTTTAGGGCTGGGTTGTGGCTCAGTGGCAGAGTACTTACCTTGCAGGTGTGAGGCACTGGGTTTGATCCTCAGCACCACAAAAAAATAAATAGATAAACAAAATAAAGATATTGTGTCCATCTATGGCTAAAAAAGTTTTTTAAAAAAGAGAATATCATAGTTTTAAATTTAATAGGTTTTAGAAATATCCAATTAATTTACTTGAAAATAGGTTTTTGCTTACCCATTCCAAAACTACCTACCAGTTTTGGTTTCACATTATTGTAGACATGAAGGAGGAAAAAAGATTTGGATTTTTTTTACACTTAGAATTAATAATGCAAATGCTTCGAACAGCTGATTAGACCACTCAATTGAAAACCTGAACACTGACACAATTGCAGAAAAGAGTATTTCTTAATAACAGCACTACTTCAGGACTTCAGGCTTATAGCACACATTTCTAGAGTATTTCCATGATGACAGCTCATTATCCATCTCAGCATGTTCTAACACCCCTTGGAGACTATATGTGCTTGAGCTCATTTCATTCTGTAAGTTACCATGTCATTTTTTGGGATATGTAGGAAATATGAAAGATAATGCTAGCATTTTGTCTTTAAGTCATATCTAAAGTATTTGTTTAGTTTGCTCTGAAATTTTTAAAGCATGATTACTTTTATATACTGACTATACAATTCTTGTAATTTTAAAGGCTATATTATCCCCAGAAGGTAAAAGGAACCTCAGAATTATAGTTGCAAAATTAAATCAGGATTTAATTTAGAATTCTTCTAAGTCTCAGCTTACTGGCCTCCTCAAGCCCATTTCTTGAAAATCTCAGCTTTGTTTAAAAACAAAAGAAGATAAAGGAGAAAGGCTACTTGGTAGCTTAGATTGTTGTGATATATGTGCAGGGTCATATTTTTACATTAAAAAGTATTACTCAAGACACAATGGTAATAATATAGTTTGAGTATAACATGCTATTGTGAAGTCCAGATTTTAAGAAAAGAATCAATCCAAATATTTTATTAAATGTACACAAATTATCAAAATAATTTAGAAAATGACAACTACATACAATAAATATGTCCCTCATATTATTTCTCATATGTCTGGAATGTTTTTATCAAATTATCTATCATGATCTTACTTATATATATTTATCACAATTATAAGGTATATTATTTATCTGTATAAAAGCCATAGATTCCAAAGGATAAGTGATAGTAGCAAATCCTAAATAATGTATTTATGGAATTAAGTGATAACTCCTTAGTGGAACAATGCTGTGGTTTATGGGGTCTAGTAGATTGGTGAGTGTTATAAAACAACTAAACTCAAGAAATTTATTTAGCAATTGCTACAGGTTGTGCAAAAGAGAACACTCTCATAGACAGAGATAATTATGTCATCATCCAGGGAGAATGTTAGTGAGAAACAATGAGATATGCAGCCAAGAATCTTAATGGAAACCCTACCTAAAAGCAAGAGAGAGTGTAAAGTATCATAGAAACCACTTCCAAAAGAGACCTTTCTTTGTTTAGGATTTTTTATTTATTTATTTATTTATTTATTTATTTATTTATTTATTTATTTATTTATTTATTTATTTATTTTAAATAAGAGCTTTGTTATTATTATTATTATTATTATCATTATTATTATTTACATTACAATTCTTAATACACCTTTATACCACAATTTATCATATCTCTGTATACAAGATATGTTGACACCAAATTCACATCTTCATACATGTATTTTGTACAACGATGAGGGTCTCCTTCCACCGGCCATGTAATTCCCTTTCTCCCTCCCTTTCCCTCCCACCCCTCTTCCCTATCTAGAGGTAATCTTCTTCCCATGCTCTTCCTCCCAACTCCATTTTGAGTCATTCCTCTTATATCAGAGAAGACGTCCGGCATTTGTTTTTTGGGGGATTGGCTAACTTCACTTAGCATAATCTTCTGGAGTCACAACAGATGTATCAGCAGTATCAAAGGGGGCAGAGAAATCCATCAGAATGAGGAAAAGAAAAGGCTGTTCAATTTGGTCCTTAGGATGTCACCAATGACCTTAAAGAATTTGGCAATGCAAAGAGCAGAAAGCAGACAGACAAGAAAAAGTCAGAAATGGGCAGAAGGTTCCACTTGAGACTACTCTTCCAAGATGAAGATGGAAGAGGGGAACAAGGTGGTATTTAGGATGGAGAAATCTGAGCTTATTTGCAGGCTGAGGAAGAAAACCAAACAGAAAGTGGGAAATAGCTTTTACTATGGCTAAAACATGCTCAGCCCGGCTGTGTTCATATTCCCAAAAGAATGAAGAAGGAAGGTTAAGAGAGGGATTCTTTTAAGGCAAAAGCACTGGGTATTTATCTGGTCATCTTAGATTCCAACAGTAGAAGCTAATTATTTTTTAACTCATTCTGTATCTAGAGAGCATGGAAATATAGAACGTAGAGACGTGTTTAATAATTTTTGATTCCTGGTTCCTTCTTTGTGATGTCTTTATCCTCGATGTCTTTACAGAGAGAAAAAAATGCTCTTTTTACCAGGAAAAAAAAATGCAATAAATGCATTCTTTGTGCCAAACTGTGATAATAAGTCATGGTACTTATGTTTTAATTAAAACATGAAAGGGGATTCAAGCACCAAAATTTAATTGATGTTTTCAACATCATCCCATGTGCCAAATTAATTCATAATAATGACGTTCTTTGCATTTTTGAAGATTGAATTCATTCATAAAAATAATCAGTTACGCTCAGTCATCCAGTCTTTTCCTTAGTATTGTGCACACAGAAATTCATACTTTCAAAAGCAAGACCAAGGTATATATAACATGTGAAGCCCTCTGGGGTCTTAATACAAAACAGGAATCAACTCTTAAAATTCTGCTTTTCCTTATTATAAGAAAAGTTGTCCTGATATCTGGATATGGCCTCTATTTGTACTTCTTAAATGTTATCTTTTGCAATATGGGTATGTGATAAATTAGGACTTATAAATTTCATTCCAGTATCTTGTTACTGTGGTCATATAAAATCCTATTTGGGAAGAATATCATGAGATGTTTTATTTCATAACGCCTCTGTCTCCTGGGACCCAACTTCCAAGGGAGAAAAAACATTGGCCACGACTGACCATGGAACACTAATGTCCAAAGAATCTTAATTCATTTCTTCACAAGCACTGCCTCCTCTTGAGTTGTACCAAGCAATATCTAAGAGTGCCCTTGACAGTTCTGCAAAAAAGGGCTAAGGAAAGAGAAGAAAATGAAAAATAACACAGGAAGAAAACAAACAAGCCAGCAAAAGAGAAAGGGGTGCCAATGAGGCATGGTTGATTGACAGCCACAGTGACTGAGGTCTGGGCAGGTATCTCCCAGACCCCTTCATCTAACAACCTCCTGTGTGCATCATTTATTTTAAACAAGATGGAGAGGTGGTGAGTGTTAACTTCTGTTGCAAAGGAGTAAAGAATTGGCCCTGGGAATTCTTCACTTACATTAATTAGGGAAGAGATAAAGCTCAATACAACCCTTGAGCATGTCATCAGGCCTGAAGAACAAATGTCAGAAACATCAAACAAAGTGAGAAAGAAAAAAAAATGTCTCCCAGCTTTGTGCATATCATTTTAGCTATTTTTTAAGACCAAACTCAAAGATAAGTTAAAAAAAAGAAACCAAAGAAAAATTTGTCTTTCTAAAAGCTCTTATTTAAAAGAAAAAAAAATGCTGCCTCAAGGCATAATCTATCACTTAAACTTGTGTTTTCCAGTTGACTGTTTTTCTAAAATTTCCATGCCCTGCAGCCTCTAAATCTGTGTTCAAAATTAACAAAGAAATAAAAAGTAAATCACATCAGCTGGCACAGTTCTCTAACAGGTCTCTCTTTGCCTCTCTACTCATGTACCATGAAGTTGGCCATCTCTGCCTAGAATGGAAGGGCAAAAATGAAACATTGGCACTCAACCACCCATTATTTGAAATTGGCATGGGGAGTGGTCAGAGAAACTTAAGAAAATCACAATCATCAATAAAAGGCATATTAAAATAGGAGAAGAAGATTAAATGCCTTGTTCACATCTCTAGATTTCTGAGTTAAATAAGTTAACCAGCTAAAATCTAGAGTTTTCTCCTAACCAAAAAGAAAAAAAAAAAGATCCTGAACTATTCTTCAAGAAAAAGGTTTCCTATTGCCCCAAGAAACATAGCATTCTCTGACAGCCAATCCTCCTTGTACCTGGATACATCTCACAGTTCCATTTCTGGGATTGTCATAATTTTAGTATTTCCTTAGAGGAAAAGTTTTACATAGAAATAATACGGAACATGCAGGAAACTCCTTTAGGAGTTCTTTGTACAATATAGATGGGTTCTGAAATCACTGGAGAAACAACTTCCCACTTACCTTATGCAGACATGAGAAGACTTTGGGAGTAGATGGAAAGTTCTGGTTATCACTGGCTTGCTTTACCATGTCAAATGTCAAAAATATGTCACCTCCTATTTGTATTTTTTGTGTATATGTGATCTAGGATCCTTTAAGATTAAAGTGATCTAGAAAAGAGATGACAGAAGCAGTTGTTTCTGAAGTTTTCTGAATCAACTTTCTGAACAGTGATTGGGCATTACCTGTCATCTCCCATCTCCCCTTGCTTTTCTCCCTCCCTTGGGAAGAGTACAGGTACCAGCTATGATTTTTTTAGGGTTGTTCCATCTGCCTCCAGACTCCCAAAGGCCTAGTACACACTCCAATATGTGACTTCATACAAAATAAGATGGACTCCAAATTTAACTGAGTTCAAAAGCCAATCACGTTCCATAGAATGTAGGGCAAAGTTTTCATATCTTCTTTATCACCCAGTTCCAACTATTTAATAGGAACCAAACTCTTCTAAGACCTCCCATTTTAAAAATATATATGTTTCTATACTTTATAAAGGATGACTAGTAGATGTTGAGGTCTAATTTGTTACTCTTTTTTGAGAGTTTTACATTATTCATTGGATGAGAAAGACATTAGTTATATGTACTTTGGTCATAAAAGGGAGTGATGGTCATCGAGCCTTTCTCTCTCTCTCTCTCTCTCTCTCTCTCTCTCTCTCTCTCTCTCTTTCTCTCTCTCTCTCTCTTTCTCTCTCTCTCTCTCTTTCTCTCTCTCTCTCTCTCTCTCTCTCTCTCTATATATATATATATATATATACACACACACACACACACATACATACATACACATACATACATATACACACACACACATATAACAGATGCCTGATTCAGTTTTCTTTAGGAGAGTACCAGACAGATATCAGAATTTATCCATATATTAAAAGTGAAGACTTGCCTTTCATATATCATTGGGAATAGCCCAGGTTGTTGGCACCAAGATAAGCCTAGCATCATTATTATAAAAATCTTATAAGATAATTTTCATGAGGCATAAGATTATACCCTATACACATACACACATACCCCTAAAGCATGCATCAAATCATAAAGAGACACTAGTAGATTACTAGTAATACTTTCCTAGGTAGTTCCAGGTTTTACCATCTGTTCTCTCACTTCTGAAGTGATCAGAGTAAATATCCTCAATGTCATAGCCAGGCTTCTTGAGGGCAATTCAAAAGCTCTCAAGAAAATTTTAAAAATACAAAAAGAACATTTTTTTTCCACTCAGATCATTCATGTACTCTCTCCCCATCTGGTGATACCCTGGTAATACCCTTGGCTGGTCACCGTTAGTGGGACTACTTTGCTGCCATGGTTTTGTAACACCTATGCTTTCCTTTGACTCTAACTGCACTCTCATTAATCACATCCACAGATTAATTTATCATTGGTGTGTTTAGTTCCTCAGGGAGTGGGGAGGAGGCAGGATTCATTACTCAATGGGATCTCCTTTATGCCAGGTCCAGATTATAAGGAACTGGATGTCCACCTTCGGAGGATGGAGTCTGGATTTGGCTTCAGAATCCTCGGGGGAGATGAGCCTGGACAGCCTGTAAGTTGAATCTCTTTATTTCCACACTTTGGGGTCTATTTTGTATATAAACACTAGGGAAAATATCATTCAGTATGACAGCTGAGAGGAAATGTTTTAGAACTCACAAAAAAAAAGATTGAGGGTTTTGTGTTTTATTTTGTTTTGTTTTGTTTTTCCCACCTTGCTATTCTCTTCAAAATGCTCTCACAACATGCAGGGTCTCCATAGCCAATATCTCATCAAAAGTCACATTAAGAGAGGAACATTATTCTTTCTTAGAATGGATTGGATTCCTCTTGAGTATTTCAATTATTTAATGGTATTGGAGCCTCAGGCTCTCTGAGTATCAGCATGTGAGTAGACCTGCTTCCTAGAGAAGGTGCACATAAAAAGGTGCCTTGCATTCTTGCAGGCAGAATTATATATGTTTGCAGCCAAAACAAGAAGGAAGAGAAAACACAGGGACAAATAGAAATAAAATCAAGCTGAGTGCGATGAAATCTCAACCAGATTTGAATTAAGGGATTACCCTGAGAATGTTTATGAAATCAACTCCAGTTGACACAATATTGGGAACTTGGGAAAGGCTGTGGAGAAATCTTTATATTGATATATACATATATGTGTGGGGGAGGGGGTGTGTGTGCCCCCCTCAGGGTGAAAGCATAAAATAGCAATAGTCATTAATACACAGAAAATAACAGCAAAACTAGATTTATGAGCATGTACTCAAATATCAACTATGAAACACTCAATGTAAAAGATCTTGAGTTTATCTTAGATGTATTGTAGAATAAATGAAGAGACAGCTGTTCAGTCAGATTTCAGTAACACATTCCTGCTCTAGTACCGGCACCCCATCCTTACAAGGCACTTAAACTCTAAGCCTCAGTCTCCTTAACCTGCAAGATGAGGCTAACAGGAAACTTTCTCCTATTTCCACTGTGGAGTGGCTTGAAGCAATAAAGATAGCATACATTAAAGCTCTTGGTATGTGACTGGATCAGATTAAATGCTGAATAAATGTTTATTGTCATCAACTTTGTCTTTCTCAAAAACAAAAATAAAACTGATGGGCATAAAAGGGATCCATAATGATTAAAACTGTCCCCAAATCAAGTAGATTACATTGATAAAGAGTGAGCTCCTTCACACCAGAAGTATTTAAGCAGAAATCAACAACCTGAGAGGAACCTGGAGAGGATTCCTTGGCCCTGCAAGAAGAGTTGGACTAGATGACTGATGTCTCTTATGACAAACTTTAGGAAGCTGATCTTGAACTCCAAGAATGGGGACACTCAGGGGGAAAAAAAATTCCTAATTCCTGGAGATAAAATTTAGCAACATTACACCAGCGCATCACTGAATCTTCAGCTGCCAAAGAAGATGTAAACGTGCATTTTCCAAAGATTGGCAAGATTTTCCTGAGTGTTTTGGAAGGAGAGAGAATGCAGAGGTAAATATATAGGGCTCAAGTAACTTGAGGCTTAACTGTATGAAGGGACTCAGTTAAGGATCTTGTGTCACAGGTAGTAGAAATGAGTCTCAGTTTCATCTGACTCTTCTTCACAGCTTCAGTCCTTTCTCCCTTTGTCCCCTAATTCTGAGTTTATCTGGGATCCTCAGTCACCTGGTCAGCCCTCCAACCTCATTCCTCTCTATAGCTCATAATATTTTCTATGTGTAGAACTGAAAATATTATGAGGTACCTTCATAAATACTTTCATATGTGTAAACATTTAACACATCAATTTATATCCCCAAACCTCCTGGCTGCCACAGAATATTCATCTGACCTAGCTTCCTGTAGAATTGCTGTCTAATATCTTCATGTGTCTGCCTATTTCATTTGATCAGCAAAATATTAAACTCCTCTAAGAAGGCACTTCATCTTCCTCCAGTGATGGAGTACTTTACTAAAGTACTCCATCACTGACAAATGGACCAGTGTCCAGAGTTAGCCAAACTCAAGGTCCTCCGGTCAGTCCTTCACATTGACACATCTGCCCAAGATTCCTGACATCAACTAAAACAAGTTTGCTAAACTTCATAGTCTATGGGAACTCTACAAACTACCCACACTCTCACCAAAGCCATAGTCTCGGGGGTTCCTGCTGTGAAGTAAGTTCACCATGTACTGGTCACCAACTTGCTGAGTCCAGTGAGGAAGAACATCCATACATGATGTAGGATGAAGAAGTTACACAAAGTAGGTGTGTTACTTAGAGGTCAGAAGCAAGGGACAGCAGCAGCCAAGATGCATAGTGGGCTGATCCCCTAGGGCTCAAGAAATCTTCCCAGGACAGATGGAGTCTCAACTGTTCATTGCTCACTGCTATCAGAGATGAGGAATTCCAAAAGCAGTCCATTGTGGGTTTGATGCCCTGAAGTAATATGACTATCTGAAGTAAAGCATTGAAGAATGGGCCCTGTCTCTATCAGAAACTAGAATAGAGCTCAGGGTTTTCCATCTCCTCCTTCTCTCAGGATGTTGCATTCTCAGAATGTTCTATAATTATTCTTGAAAGCTACAAGCAAGTAAAAGGGAGAAGTGGGTCAGTCTAAGGCCCCTGGGGGTACCCGCTATGAAGTAGGTTCACTTTGTGCTGAACTTACACAGCCTTGCTCTAGTTTGTCAATTCACTAGAACAACTCACAACTCAAAAAAAAAAGTGTTAGACTTATAATTAGTTTTATTTTAGGGAAAGGATACAAATTAGAAAAAAAAACAGAGAAGAGATGTATTGGACAAACTCTAGAAAGATTTCAAATATAAAGCTTCCCCCATCACCAGGAACATCTTTTCTTCTAGTATGGACCCACCAAGGATTTCCAACCAGGGATTGTTGTTTGGACAAAGCTTGTCCAAACTTTGGTGTCCAGAGTTTTTATTGGCGTTTAATTACCTGGGCACTATTGATTGAATCATTTATTGCCCACTGAGGTCAGTCCCTAGCCCACTCTTCTCTAAGAGGTCATGCTTGTATTTTGTGGTTGGTCTTTCTGTTAAGACTAGTGGTATGACTGGCCCCATCCTGAGTCACCTCCTTCAGCTAAACTACCAAGTGTGGTCTAAAGGGCTTACCATAGACAGCAAACACCTTCCTATTCCAAGGCTCTGGAGGTTACCTTCCAGAAACCAGAAACAATGACCAGACTTCTCTTTAGACTGAGGCCAGATTCTTTATTACAAAACCATAGGCTTTAAAGATACCAAGTGAATGAAACAAAATTAAACCATGCTTCAAATAAAATATAACTGTAAGGTATTTTTATACTATTTTGGATGATTCTGTGGGATCCTTTAGCTAGTATGTTTAGCACTAGCTACAACAATTATGGGGCATTTAAGAGTAAATTGAAATAGACCCATTGTGCTAACATAATACCTCAAACTGATCAACCTAAGGAGTTTTTACCAAAAAGATAAGTTCTTTTGTGTATTCCAGAATACACTGATGGACATGCTTTTTTCTTCATACCAATCTGTGAGTTTCTTGAAAGCAAGAACTGTGGAGAAATAGTGTGTGTATGTGTGTGTGTGTGTGTGTGTGTGTGTATGTGTTTTCCACATCTCACACAGAGCCTGATGCAACACATACTTGTTAAATGGAGTGTTTAAAAACTGCTTTTTACTAAGACAGAACTGTCACCTGAGCTTCTCAGAACAAATAATGGTCTGAAGTTCATACTTTCTCTGGCTTCTGTGTCCTCTAGGCTCTGCCTAAACTAAGCACTCCCTTTTAGACCTGGCCACATGGCCACAGTTCCCACCCCACTCCCCTTAATGCCAGTGTTGCTCAATTTACCTACTATCTCTGAGGCTCCCATCCTGAAGGATTGGACTGAAAGAAATTGGAAAGGTGCATATATTATGCCATGTGAGTCTACAACCAGGTCCAGATCATAATCTTCACAGGCTCTGAGTCCTGAAAATATTGTCAGGTCCCATTTCCCATATACAAATACAAATAAAACACTAACCTGTAAAATAAACATAAGGCAAAGCAACGAAGTTACAACTCCTTCCATTAATACAGTCATTAAAATGTGAAATTTTTACTTCGCTGGCTCATGCTTTGTCTGTTTGGGGAGTAACCCAGCATTCCATTCAGTCAATAGTATCTTCAGTTAACCACCCTCTACCAGAAGTAGAAGGGCTTGCCTGACTGAGTCATGGGAAGAGCATAGCTCTGGCTAGCTTAAGAAAAGACAGGTCCTGCAACACTACATGTCACAAAAGCCAGAGAAATGTCACCCAATTGGAACACACATTGTTCAAAATGAAGCAATGCAGCCATGGTCATCCAATCAGCCTCAGAACATCTTTCCGCCTGGTTTGGACACAAGTTTCCAAATTCCCAACCTTTCTGAATATTGGCTTTGTGTTCCTAAGTCCTTTCTCCCCTTCAGTAGGTAGTCTTTAAGTATTTATGATAAGCCTCCTCTGATTACATGGATTTCTGGTTATCCTTATTGTGTTTATTTAGGTTTATTCCTGTTTATTCCTTCATTTGAATGACTTATGACACGCTCCCATGGCAAGTTACAGTTTTGACACTTAAGCCATAAAGTAGAAGCATAAATCTCTGTGATACAAGCAAAGCCACAAAATGAGCCTTGAAAACCAGAACATGGCACCTCAGAACCACCATGTCAGGAAGAGGGAGTCGACTATAAAGACCTCCCATCTGCCTCTCCTTCCTGTTTTCCCACATTCTAAACCCAGAGATGACACACACACTGAGTACACTCACCTGATTTAATTGCTGGTGTGCTACAAAGGGAGAGGTGTATAGGGTGATTAGGTTTCCAACCACAGGAGGTCTCATAGGTAACATCAAACAGGTTTCTGCCTCCATGTATATGAAATGAAATTGACATCCCAGGGTGTGCATTAAACAGGACAAGTCTCTCCGCAAACAATGAACAGCAGGATTCCAGCTCAAACAATGCATATAGACATTTTTCCTGCAAAAGGAAATACTTTTCACAGTTAAATAACAATAGAAATAGAAAGAAAATTTTTTTAAAAATACAAGAACAAAAAATGGGATTTCTAGCTGTGAGTTGGAAAGAGATGGAAAAGCATCAAGATGGAAAGATCTAGAAAAACACTACAATGGAGAAAGGCCTGTGTGGAGAAAAACCATTCAAAGAAAGAGATGATGGACCTATTCCTGGCATCAGGAATCCCATGCAAATTCATGAAGAACTTTCCAAACAAACATTTGCCACAGTGGCAAATTGTCCCAGCCACAGTTAACTGCAGAGCAGATCTTCTGGTGTTGAGTAACATTGGACAGGTAGTGAGGAAAGAATTAAAGGAATTAAAAGGCCTGGAGAGAGGGCTTTGGGTCTTATTTGTTTCTTGTTTGTTTTTGTTTTCTTTTTAGCATTAGTCTTTTCCCTGGCTCACTGGGGTATCAGCCACTTGAATGTGAATTACTATTATTTCACATCAAATGCTCTATTTTGTTCTGCGTCCTCAGAGCCTGAGATAAAGTAGAATTATAGAGTTGCTCTGTTTCTTTATTTGTTTGGTGGTTTTTGTTTGTTTAGGGGAGGCATTTGGAAAGACAAGGGCCATAGATCAGTTGTGGGGACACACAATCTTTGTTGATCTGTTTGGCTACAAAGCTCTTCCTTCAGGACCAGAGCCATCAGGATGTTGTAGAGAAGTGACAGTGTGGCCAAGAGTCAGCAAGACCAGGAGGAAGATGTGACTCGGTGGGTAAGGGAACCAGCCCCTTTCAGCAGACCTGGACAGTGATCATTGCCACAGGTCAGGGAGCTCAGACCATGGGGAGAGTCTCTCAGTGAACTTGGGAGTGACCAGTGAGGCCATAGAACCTTTGGCTATTGGGCCAAATAAGAATGGCCCAAACCTTGATACTCAAAGTGTGATTAATCCATGAAACCAGCAGCATCCAAAATTCCTGGGCGCTTATTAAACAGTCAGAATCTCAGGCCACACCCCAAGTCTACAGAATCAGACTCCTGATGATGGGTACAGAACTGTTTTTGACAAGTTTAACCAGGTGATTCCTGTACACCCAAAAGTTTGAGAACCACCAACTTGAAGGTTCAGATATCCCAGAGCTTGTTCTCAAGAGCTTAAGTGAATATGATAGCATATATACTGGGAAGCCAACCTGAGTCACAGGGAAAGAAGGAATCATAAATTATCCAGCCCTTCAGTTAAAGGGGCAAATGGGAAATAATAGAGTTGTCAAGTGAACAAATCATATTTGAAGTTTTAAAAAAAAAGAAGTTATGTTTTCTTCCTAATTAGGCACATAGAGCTATCGCTGTGTCAGCAATGAAATCCAATCACAGAGATACAAAATTGCCACCAGCTGAGGTGTCATTGCTGCATGAGGTCTGGAAGTAGTACCACTATGAGTAGTCAGCCTCTACCCAGCAAAAGCAGCAGCTTCTGATGGGTGGCGCATGAGTTCTCCAAGGCCATGTGCCTGAGGATAATCTCTCAGTAGGCCTGAGATGTGACCAGTGAAACCACAGATCCTATGACCACTGGACCAGGTGGGAATGCCCAGACCCTTGGTGATATACTGTGTGCAGTACAGCTAATGGACAAGCACCTCTCATGCCTACCCACTGTACCAGGCTTAGTTTGAGTTTTTTTTTTTTTAATAACTATAACAACCTTTTTTTGAAACCAGATAGAGAATAAATTATGCAATTATACAATAATATGTAATAATTATGCAATACTGCATAATAAATTATTGTGTTGAATTTTTTGTTTTAGATTCTCAGTTGAAGTATTAATAGAATGTACTGTTTAGAAATCTATAAAATCTGAGACAACAAAGGAAGATTTGAAAGATTAAAGCTTCAAGCTTTTATAAAGTGAATCCAGTGAACTTCACTCTTGGCTCAAATGTCAATTTCTCAATGTTGCCTACTCTAAAGAACCTTGGCCACATGACTGACATCTCCCTATACACCTTGCTCTATTTTTGCATGGCTTCCTGCATACTATGTAATTTACACCTTTATCAATAATATGCCCACTAGAATCGAAGCTCTGTAGGGCAAGGATTTTTGTTTATTGCTCACTGATGGATTTCAAGCATTTAAAAGTATCCTTAGGCTCAATGAATATTTGTTGAATAAGTGAATTAATGATGAGAGTATCTCATTTCATAGCCATATGTTAGGAAAGCAGATGTTTTTCTGTGATCTTTCAATGAATGATGTTAAATTGTTAGCACAGAATGTAACTTCAAGAGTACTTGTGTATCTTTGATCTTTTCCTATAGCAGGAATAGGAATGTTTCAATATGAATATTTGCCTTTATTATTTTCCTACAGAACCCATTTACCGCTATGGCCCTCTTAGTTGTAACCCCTATTTTTTGTTTCACTTTCATTAGGTAAATCGGAACTATATCTCATAATTGATAATTAATCAGCCAAGAAATTCACAAACCACTTTTTTTTTTCTATAACTAGCTATATAAACCTATATATAGCTTATACTGAAGTGTACAGGAAATCTAAAGGTTGAAGCATTTTCTTTGGGCTAACCCAACTAAATGCAGCTTTTCATGGGGGCAGTCAAGAAATATAAACATTCATATTAACTGGATTTTGCACAAAGCACATATAAAGTCTTTGAAGTACTCCACAGTGGGTTGAGCCTTTTGAACTGACAGATTAGAACGTCTTTGAAAGAAATTCATAAATTCAGGTTGGCATGACAAAAAGGGAAAATGGAGACTGTCGGAAGCATGCCCAACTTCTGGACTAAAGAACCACACTGTGCAGCCAGTCCAAGGCAGGAGATGCAAGGCCTTTCCTGTGACAGCAATCCTGAACACTCCTCCGAACACTCATGTTTAACACAAAAGCAAATCTGTTCCCCACCCCTCAGGTGTAGGGGGAAAGCAGCAGGAGTGCTTGGAATTGTTGTTCCTCTAGAGAAAGACAACTACACAATGGGACCAGGTGGCGGTGTCCTTCATAGTAGACCTCATAAGACCTGGCCATTCAGATTTGGTTGCCATGCTCCAGCTACCATGAGCAACGTCGTGACCAGCTAGGAAGGAGGCGTTCCACTGCCAAGCCTGAAGACTCGGAAGGGCTCCAGGTCAAGGTGGAGCAAGCTAGCTAGAACCCAGAGGTCCAGGACTTGAAAGAATGTATTATGCCTGAAAGAAATCAACCTATGAGCAAGTGTCACTTCGTAAGGATTTTAAACTTGGAGGAAGGAAAGGCCTCTGTGGTATTATCAGACTAATAGTAACCACTGTCTTCAAATACTGTGTGGCTCAGCCACAGACAAAAGAAAAAGGAAAAAAAAAAACATCATTCAAGAGTTGGAAAAATTATTTGAAGATTAAACAGTAAACTAAAATGTTTGGTACTATTTTCTTTATTCTGAGACAGAAAAGGCCTTGCTAATGGGCTCCAAATTGAATGTTTCTAACGGGGTGTGGGAAATCTTATTCATTTCCTTTCATCCAAGTGTCTAGTTGAGAGAATTATAAGAATATCCACAGTTTCCAGATATGTTCCTCCTCGTTTCCTGGCACAAGGTGCCTTGACCCAGCACAAGCACTCCAGGGGCAGGCAGAACTGCGAAGGTCCTTTGTGTTTAGGAAACATTCACAGGAACGGAATCTAGAGAAGATTTGACTGAGTGTTTTTATGTTTTTTTGTTTTTTTGTTTTTGAGTAACTCAACTGGACAGAAAAAGACATCATCTATGAGTTTTGTTTTGCTCTGTTTTGTTTTCTCCAGCAAAGCAAAGCCAACTTTTTTTAAAAAAGAGAACTTTGAACCTTCAGAGTTTAATAATGTACAACAGCTGAATTCCCCCTGACATTTTTTGAGCACTCACTATGTGCCTAGAAAAAGGTTCAATGCTTTGCATGCATAATTTCTTTCAATTCACTCAATATCCCTGCGAAATAGGTCCTATTATTATTTTCCTCATTTTACAAGTAAAGAAACTGAGGCTCACAGAGGTTAAGAAGCCTTGCCCAAGTTCACACAAATAAGAACTGGAGCCAGGATTCAATCCCCACCTCATTTCAATGCAGAATTCATGTGTGCTGGCCAATTAGCATCATTATCTTAAGTTGGAATTTTTCCTAAGGGGGAACACTTATGAGCCAGGAGGTAGGTGTCCCTAAACTTTATGGCAATGAGCTGTAAGTTCCAAACATTTATTTCTCTAGAAGTAAGCAACCTCAAAGAATCAACAGGGCATCCTTCCAGGCTCTTGTTTTTCAATTACACACACACATACACACACACACACACACATTCACACATACGTTTGAAATGTGAATGTCCCTTCCTTCTCACTGCTTTTCTAGATTTTGATTGGAGCTGTCATTGCCATGGGCTCAGCCGACAGAGACGGCCGCCTACACCCAGGAGATGAGCTCGTCTATGTCGATGGGATTCCAGTGGCTGGCAAGACCCACCGCTATGTCATTGACCTCATGCACCACGCAGCCCGCAATGGGCAGGTTAACCTCACTGTGAGAAGAAAGGTGCTATGTGGAGGTAGGTACTTCGAGCCGGCAGTAAGAGTTGGAGCTTAGGTGGTGAGATGCTTTTATGGGAACACTTGAAACAGACCTTTAAAGCACTTTCTGTATTACATGAGAATGAAAACAACCCAGAATAGTCTAAAAGCAACTATGATTTTGAAAGTACACTAGTACAAAAATCCAAATAGTCTTTGAGACCTACATTTTAAATGTAGTCATTAAAAAATTCTAGCAAAGCCCTGGGCTATTTTAAGATATGTATGCTCTTTGGTCTTTGGTACATGCTAGTTATAAGAAGAACATTATATTAACATTATAATAAGCCTTTGGAAAATGTTTCTCATTGTATTTACAAACAAAGAACTACCGAATTTTGGTGCCATAATAAGGAAACCAGGATGGAAAATTAGCTTTCATTGTAGAGTCTGATAAAAGGTAACAATAAAACTGTTAGCCTGTGTTGAAAAATACAGCTCTCACTCTGAGAAAACATAATTCATATGGCTCCAAACTTATGAAACAGATAAATTAGAGTAATTATTCCCTTCACAACCATTTCTTAGCTTCATAAAAGAATTCACCAAAGACAACTTTTAAAAGTCAGACTGCATATTCATAATGTGATCTAATTTACTTCTCATCGCTATCTAAACCCCCCAAAAAGATTTATATGCTGACGGGATATGTCTATTATAAGCACCATATTGTTTTTGTAATATGAACATTGAATAACTCTGGGGTTATGGATCTTCCATAAGAACCGCCCATTCCTTGTCTAGTGAATCACTGAAGCAGCAACTCCAATGATGTTTCCCTGTCACCTCTGTGCCAGGGGCCTGCTGGCCTCTCTGTTCAACCCCTTGACCATCCCCCATACAGACTAATCCAGTTCTAGAATTAGGAGGGACCTTCATGGCTTCTTCTCATTACAGAGTAGGAGACTGAGGTTCAGAGGGTTGGTGGCTTCAATGAGTTGGTAACCACATGGAAATGAAGTCTTACCTCTAGGCCAAGGCTTATTTCCTTATGCCACTTTCAGGCCCCCTTCCCACTTTCAGACAGCATCCCTACCCTAGTGAATTCAAAGGCAAACCTTTAATGAATATCACTCCCTAACCTAAGGAGACTTTTATATGTGCTTTTATATAACATTGAAATAAAAAAAACAAGGGCCACCTGCTAATCACAGGTTGTGAATGACTAGAGAATGCATGATTTATGAGACTAAATATTTTTTCTTTTTGAATCCTCTAGAAACTAGACTTTGAACAAGGGCAATCATTTAAAAGCACAAGTCAAAAGAATTGTCAGCCCTCACCAGTAGAGACTGCTATATATTTTATATTGTATGGAGGTTTCACTAAGAGTTGCCATTTGTCTTTAGGAATTCATGGCACACCACCTGACCCAAAGAAGTAAAACACCTTGAGTTATGCCTTATCCTTGGGCGAGATGCCAGGAGGAATACTGTGTTTGCTTGGTTAACATTTAACTGTCTCTCTCCCTGCAGAGTGATTTTTAATAAAAAGTTTGCTGTGCTATATGTTCTGTAACCTAGAGATAAATTTAAAAGATACCTGATTTACAAGGAAATATACAGCAAAGTGCAAAACCAATGTACCAACATAATTTCATGCTCCCCTTACCACTGGCTGATTATTGCAAATTAAATTTTGTTCTAATCAACCCAAGCTGTTGGAGTATATGCCAAATGCTACACAAATGTATCCTTGCAATTTGTGGATCATGTGACTTCCGTAAAGATGCTCTTTGCTGCAGTTTTTACCAACTTTATTCTGTTAGGCTTTTGAGTGCGTTTCAAGTGCATTTAATTTTTGAAAATGTTCTGCTGTAGACTGCTCGTTCACACCAGGAGAGTTTCCAAGTTAATTCAGCCCACTCTTCCTTGAAAGCTTCATCAGTGTTGAGAATGATTAAGTTTAGCAAAGGATACTTTGAGAGCAAAAGTAAATGCCCCCCCAAAAAAAGAATGGATGAGATTTAAAAGTCAGAGGAGGATGACTTTTTTTTTTATGGCTGCCATTTCTTCACAGAGAAAGGACAACTACAAATGGATATGATGATGGAGATGCCTTTTGGAGAATTGTTACCATTGTTGTTGTTATTTTGATTCCCTAAACAAGGCAGCAGGAGGTGCAAGCCTGGCTTCCGATGGGATGGCACCAGGCTAAAGAGAAGTCAGCAATCAGCTTAGACAGAAAGAGAGAGACGGAAGAGGGTATTGCCGCCACCTTCTCACATGAAGGAGTGGCAGTATGATGCATGAAGGGCTGGGGCTGAGAGAAGTTCTGAAGATTACCCCCTTCAGTCTTATCCTAGCCTTAGCATGTACAAATGCCCTGCCCCATCTCCAAAGGCAGAGGGCATTGGCTTCTTAACTGGTGCTCCAGAAAAAGAACACATTCACAATGAGACAAAGACAGGTTAGTAACATTGGGGAAAAAAATTAAAATAACCCCAAAGACAGTTCCAAATATTAAATTATTTAAAAAGTATACATTGCAGATAGAAGGGCAAAGTTTTCAGTTAAG
This sequence comes from Ictidomys tridecemlineatus, assembly GCF_052094955.1. NCBI lineage: Eukaryota > Metazoa > Chordata > Mammalia > Rodentia > Sciuridae > Ictidomys > Ictidomys tridecemlineatus. The sequence goes on from NC_135478.1 coordinate 172,825,785, forward strand.
CAATGTCAAGCTAGATCCCCCAAAGTGAGAAATTGTTGAGTAAGGGAACCAACTATTCAGTAGTGCCTCCAATTTTTTTTTACCAGATAATTGTAGTACAGCTCTTGCACCTTGAATTAGTTTGCCACCCACTCCAAAAATAGCTATATTTTTTTTCTCAAGGATAGTGGAAAAGTGGCTTTAATTATTATACTGAAAGTATAAATGTTGATATGTTTAGAGCTTAGCTTTGAGATGATTAGCCTAATGAAATTATTTTGAGTACACACCATTTGTTTGAGAGGATAGTGTCTGAAGAATTTCCTAAAATGTAAATCTAGAAGGTGAAAGTCAAATGGCTTAATCAAAACATGTTACAGCCCCTCTGAAAGCTTTCAGCATCTCTCTCTGACACCTAAAGGGAAGTCTATTTCTTGGCCAGATGCTGAAAAAGGAAAGGATTTCTTGGAAGCAGAGTGAAAAGTTCAGCCAGTATTTCAGGTGACAGTGCATTCCCTGGCCCTGCTTCCTATGCTTTGTCCCTTCTAAATGCCTTCCATTGTCCTTTGTCTATGAGCATGTCACCCATTTCAGTAAGGTGTCTATCTCGACGAGTATGAACCAGAAGTGCTCACACAGATGCCACAGAAGGCCAGCCATGGCCATTTGCAGGGCCACATCCTGGGCCACCCCTGCTCCATGAGGTACTGGAGGTCCTGGTGCACATGCATGTGGACACCCAGCCCACTTATTCAAGTTCTGTCCACACACATGCCCCATTGCCTCAGCCAAGCCTGAAAGCAAGATCTGCCCATCTGAAGTGCTGTAGTCCTTCAGGAGGACAGGAGAGCCTCTCCCAGTCAGCACAGTGATGATTTCCAGTGTCACTAGTGGGAACAAACAGAAGTTCAACCAAAAAAATAATTGTTTGACTTTCAGTAAATATTAAGTAACTGAATTCTGTACATCCATTTGTGAATGAGTCAGGAGAGTCCAACAGGGATCTTGGAAATTCATGGTGTTTTTTTTAATGCATATGGTATTTAGTTAGTTTATGACATTTTCTATATTGTTCTAAAACAATAGTATTGGTTCCCTATACCAGCAAGGATTGTTAGAAAGAAGATCCAGAACCAGATGAATGAAAAATGGTGTTTGGTGTCCCTTAAAGATAGTCACGCTACCAGTTTTCAAAAGCCAGGAACCCAGGACAAGCCAAAAAGAACTTGGAAATGTTCTTAACTTCCTGGTTTAAAATACTCTTACTTTGCTAATGATAAAGAACTCTTTTTCCTAGATGTTAAAAGAGGAGTTCAAAAACAATAGAGAAGACTTCTTCTCCTGAATTGGACTCTTCCACTTACCAAGACCATTCACATTGACATAGTCAGTGATTTTCTTTGTCTCTCAACAACCTGTGGTTTAGCCACTCCCAGCTATTTACTGCAAAGACAGATAATTCTTCTTTGTTGCTGATTTACTGACAACCACTGCTCTCAACACCCTAAAATATGACAGCCAGAAAATGAGATCTTTCTTGTCACTGCCTATGACATTTAGTTACTGATTTGGTCCAATAACTTGAGGAGATTTTCAATTTAATGTAGCAGCATAATAATTGTTTGTTTTTCTTCTTCCAAACTATCTCTAATCACTTTATTTCCAACTTGCACAAGGACTGATAAAGGACATGTGCTTTGCCAAGACAATAACAGCTTGTCTTTGGATATAATGTTTTCTGCCAGGGAGAGTACATCTTACAGGGAGAAATTTTAAATTTTAGTTAAAAAAGAAGGAAAGGCTTTGACATTGACATTTTTTTCTTTTCTGACCACAATACATTTTTTATGAATGAAGAGCATCTTTTTAAAATTAAAACCTTATTAATTAAATCTTAAAGAAAAAATCAATTTGTCAAATAATAATAACAGTAGCCTAGGTCTCATCCATTCTATAATTACAAACAAGAAATTAATATATTTTTAATGACATTTTAATTTTTTTTAGTTACTTAGAAATACATTTTGCATTGTTGCTCATTTTTTTGAATTTTAAATTGATGTCACACAGTTTTTAAAATCTAGACATAAGAATAAAGGCAGCTCCTTTATTAGTTATCAGTATAAATATGCTGTCAGTCTCTGTGTTCTTTTTCTCTTTTTCATTTCAGAATTGTGATAGTCAGCTTCACATTACTGTAACAAATACCTGAGTTAAATCAGTTTATGAAGAGAAAAGGTTTATTTTGGTTCATAGTTTTGTGGGTTTCAGTCAAACTCATTGACTCTATTGCTTTGGACTTGTGGCAACACATCATGGTAGGAGTGTATAGAAGATCAATACCATTTACCTGATGGCCAGTGAGTAAAAAAGAAGGGAGTGGAGGGATTGGCATCCCACTATATTTCAAGGGAACATCACCAATGGTTAGACCTTCTACTAGGCCCTACCTCTTAAAATGTTCATCACTTCAAAATAGCACAAGGACTAACTAACTTTAACACATGGGTTCTGGGAGGATATCCCAGATCCAAACAAGAGCACGAATGGAATTGGAGCTTATAAAGTGAAGAGTCTTCAGTGGAAATTCTGATCATTATTTTTGACTTGCCATATGAAACACCTTCCAGTGTTTTAAATTATAGAGACCATCCAAAGACCCAAGGAACCACTGATTGTCATCATTTCCATCTTATTGTTCCTCTGTTTTAAAAACATCTTTTAGTACACTAATCAAATTTTAAGAAGGAAATGAAATGGTTCTATTTCTAATTACAGTATTCTAGGTGCCTGCTTCAGTTATTTTAATCAGAGTGCCAATACCTAAGTGTTAAATTAAAATGACAAAATTCTTTCTGGATGGCAGATCAACTTCCATTTCAAAAACTAGCCTCTCTTGGCTGCCAACTTTCTATCACTCTGCCACATAAATGTGCTTGCTTTCTTGGGGAAGTATTGGCTTGTTTTATCTGGTGGGAATAGGATATATTTTGTAATATGGAGTGTAAATGAGCAAGATCTCCAACACCTCCATAGCGATTCACAATTTCTAATACCTTCGCCTGATATTATTATTTGATTTGATCCTAGAATGAACAAACTACTTTTATTACAAAATGAAAATCTCTATTTTTTAAAATGTTTTAAACTATTTTTATTGAGGTATGGTGGGCATACAAAAAAAAAAAAACATGCAGACTACCTTTATGCAGTATATTTTCCAGACACACGAAGAGAATTAACACTTCTAGGCTAGCAGAATACCATAAAATAGAACTATGGCTCTTCAAAAAGTAATGGTAGTGAACTTTATGTGGATATCTCCTGAGTTGTTAGCCCCACTTAACATCTACAGCCCCATTACTCAAAAGCCTTGAAACTTGACCCAGATCCCTGTGCCTAATTTTCCTTAGACCTATTAAAAAAATGTTCCATGATGGGCCCTAAAGGTATACTTATAAGTGGTTCATATACGCAGTAAAGTTGAGGATTCTATTTGGTTTTGGGTCATCTTTGGTCAATTATTATGCACCTAAGAAACTCAATGTCTAAAAATAAACATTATTGCAAGGGTCTGCATTCATAGCAAGAGGAAGATCCAAAGCAACCACAACAAGAGGGCTGTTGCTGGGTTTTCCCTGTGGTGTTCTATGAAGGCCAGAACTGGGCCAAGACCCGGCAGGCTCCATAGCTAGTTTTGTAGTCCTCCAAATGCTCACATATCTGGGGGAACGAGGACCAGTCAATCAGTCTTGTAACTATGCCACTGCCCAGGACACTGCCTAGTACATAGAAAGAATTCTTTAAGACCTTTATTAAATAATCGAGTTCCTGTGTCGCATATATGTTCCAGGGGAGCCCTGCCCTGAGAACGGGAGGAGTCCAGGCTCTGTGTCAACCCACCACAGCTCTCCACGCAGTGACTACGCAACTTACACCAACAGCAACCACGCGGCCCCCAGCAGCAATGCCTCCCCCCCTGAGGGCTTCGCCTCCCACAGCCTGCAGACCAGTGACGTGGTCATTCACCGCAAAGAGAACGAGGGTTTCGGCTTTGTCATCATCAGCTCCCTGAACAGGCCTGAGTCTGGAGCCACTATAAGTAAGTGACTGATCTGCCTGCATTTTAAAAAGGGGTCTTGTTTTTATTGGTTCTAATGGTACAGATAATGGACAAATAGATCAGAAGATGGTTGTAGACACACTGAAGAGTCTGAAAGTCACAGGCTCTGGGCAGATAAGCCTAAACCATCCTTATCACTGATGAGCCCCACGTTGCAGAACTTTGCCTCAAAAACCATGCAACACCACCACCAATCCCCCGACCCCTGCACACCCCAACTCCTCGACTCCACTTCATTCATTTGTCAGTTTGGAAGAAATGAAACAGAGGGATGTGGCCATGTTGCTGTGAAAGGTGGGGGTGCTCCTTTTTCTGGGATTCTCTATTGATTGAAAGCTGTTCCATAGAATGAGAGCAGATGTGCAGAAGATGGAGGGGGAGGGCGATCCAGGCCTTCAGGTGGGAAGGAGCCTGGTATTCAAGAAATATACATGAGCCAAAGAGAGCCATGTGAGATCAAGACATGGAATTAAGCAGAATTCAGGCAGTGCAGCTCCAAACACTGTCCGTCTGAAGTCTATGTGGTAGTCTGAGTAGGTGAGAAGGTTTTAAGCAGTAGACTGAAATCTGAATTGTGTTTGAAAGATGAGTTCAGCTGCTCTTGGAAAAATGAAATCAGGGTGGAATGGGGTGGAGTGGGAGCAGGAGTAGAAGCACAGGACACAGTCAGGAGGCTGTGAAAACAGCCCTGTGGGGCCAGAGGTACTGGAGCCCTCTCCTCAGGTAATAGCACTGGACAAGAGGAGAAATAGATGGGTTTGACATTGGAGCTTCCTCCAACTCCAAGGTTCTGTGAGTCTGTACAACACGTAACACAGACCTCATTCCTCTCCCAATCATCCATCCCTGTGCACTCTCCAGCTTCCTTGATGGCTTTCCTTGTGGCATCAACATTCCAGAACCCTCTCAGCAGCCAGCAAGCAGCAGGACAGAAAGGGGATAGAACAGCTTGTCATTTTTTATGCTGAAGGGACTTAGCCCAAAATGTTGTGGTTAGAAACACCAGAACAGAGGAGCATTAAAAGAAGAAGTAAGAATAGTTACCATGTTGTTGTCCTAAAATTCTTATTAATTGTGGTAGTTTCCAGCACGTGTGGGTTAGGTGTGAGTGTTAAGCAACACTCAAGAAATTATTGTGAATGAGTAAGAACTTGATATGATAAAGTTAATGTTGTCAAAAACCCACCAGAACTACATGGAGAGAGCTGCCCCCATTTAGCTTGAGCCTTGACAAATTCAAGAGAGAAAACTACAGAAGCATTAAACCTCAGCAAATATGTGCAGAAGCCAAATTACATACATCTGAAAGTACAATTTCATTTCTGTTTTTCTTCATGATAAGCTGAAGAAATAAATTCAATCTTTAAGCATAGACTAAAAGCAGTATTCTGTCAGCACGATGGATTCACCAAGATTAAAAGGACACGAGACTAAAGATTTTCATGAATTATATAAACAGCCTTCCAATAATTTACACTTGGGGAAAATATTCACAGAGAGCTTTTGTAGCTATTCCAGTCATTCAAATTGTTTATTGGGGCAGAATACCTAGAGGACTGGAATAAAAATAAAAAGTATACGACCACAGTGAAAATGTTAAGCATGTATTTAAGGTCTCAGCTTTATTTAAAACGTGGTTGCTTTCTTTCTAAATGGTAAGAGTGTGTGTGTGTGTGTGTGTGTGTGTGTGTGTGTGTGTGTGTGTGTTGCATAAATACATTTGAAAAAAAACCAGCAGGTCTAATGCTTACAATTAATGTGTGAATTTTTCTGCCTAAAAAGTGACAACACATTGACCTTAAAAAAAAAAAAAAAAAACTCAAACCACTTTCAAATGACGCTATTTTACCTCACTCTGGAGAGTGAAATATATTCTATTAGTTCATGATATCTCATGGCTTCTTTTATCACATATTTATTTCTTTTCAATTTAAGGAGTTCGGAGTGCAAGTGGCCCCGTACTCTGTGGCAGAAGCAGCTATTATTGCTGATGGCCTGTTGTTTTTACAACACATAATTTGCAGCAAGCCCCTAAAAGATTGCTGGAGCTGCTGCTCTCTCCTACTTAACTTCTGTAATGATTTTGATCTCTAATTTTGAAGAGAAATGCTGAGAGCCAATCCTTGGGCCTCATATTCCCTGTCAAAATGCCAAGGGTGCTTAGGTTCTAAAGACTGACACAGGGTGACGCCCTCAGGTGCTTGGGAGTCATGATTGTTCCCAGGGCTTGGCATTTTTCTTTTGATGTCTTAACCTAGCCCATGGGTCACTAACAGTTCATTGTTTTTTATTTGTTTACTCTAGCTACTGAAGCCTTGGCACTGATCGACAAGGTCTCTGATGCCTTGGGTTGGTGCTCCATTACATTTAGGCAAGACAGTAGCATAGTTAACAGCTCAGATGCTACAATTATACTGCCTGGATCTGAAATCTGGATCCATCATTTGCTAACCAGGTGACCTAGAGGAAGTTACCTGACCTCTTTGGGCCTCAAGTTTCCTTGCTTGTAAAGAAAAGATGATTTTAATCCCCATATCATGGGGTTGTGATGAAGGTTAAAGGAATTCACATGTAGAAATTCTTAGAATGACACTGGCTTTGAATAAGCCCTCACTATGTCAATGCTCCTGTCTAGACCACCATCCCTGCTAGGATTCTGCTCCCATTCCACCAGCTCACTTTTCCTCGGCAGCACAAAGTTCTCACAGACTCTTAGCCATTACTTGCCCACTCTCCTAGGGCAGCCAGATCTGGGCAGGAGATGGGCATATCTTGGAGGCCCAGTGCCTCCTCCCCTTAGGCCGACCTTCTGGGAGCATGGTCTTTACCTACCACGGCTACCACCTACCTACAGCCCAGGTTAGCTGTGGTGGTAGCTGGAGCAATGCAGCAAGCCAGTCCAGCTGCATAAACCCTTTGCTAATGCTTCAGGCTGAGATTGCAGGTTTGTCTCCCCAGAATCCATGAGTTCAAAAAATAGAAAAGTCATGAGAAACATTTAAATTTAGACTCAAAGCTATGCCTTTTATCACTGCAAACATTATGTCACTATTGAATATCATCAGAGCAGAGAGAAAAGATGAAGAACCTAAATATTAATGTCCCCTCTGGATAGAGACCCTTCCATAGCTTCTTCAGCCAGGACAACAACTTTGCCAGGGATATGGGCTGTGCAACTAATTAGGGAATTTTGGAGCAAGGTTCCTGGTTTGTTCATTGCCTGGCATTTGATAGGGCTCTTTACAAAAGACCCACATATTCTTTTTTACAATATTATTTCCTCAAAAAATAAAGAAGGCATTTTCTTTGTATTGGTTAATGTCATGAAGGAGCAACCTGCTTGCTTCCTTCCCTAGGTTGTGATTCCAGAGGCCAACTATCACTTGAAGGTGGACAAATCTTAGAAGCCACCTACCAGTAGTACAGAGATATCCTTCCTGACTTAAAGTGAGAGTACACCCGCTTCCTGAGCATGTATACCCCATTATTCTCAGTATTAAGTATTTTTTCAGGCCTTAAAATTGAGCCCAAGGAAAAACAAAGTGGTTTCCAAACCAGAGCCGAGGGTAATAATGAACTGTAACAGACAATTACATCTCAAATTCCTAAATGTTTTGAACACATGTTTTGCTACACATGTGTTAGCTTCTTGTCACTATGACAAAATAACTGAGAAAAGCAACTTAAAAGAAGGAAAGGTATATTTTGGCTCACAGTTAGTTGGCTCTGTTGTTTGGGGGCCTGTGATGAGGCAGAACATCATGGCTGAAGCACACGGCAAAGGAAACCTGTTCACCTCCTGGAGGTGAGAAAGCAAAAGACCGAAAGAGGAAGGGGCCAGGATCCCAATGTCTCCTTCAAGGTCATGCCTTTGCTTATGGAGCCCCACTCTTAAAGGCACCACCACTTCCAGTGCCAAAGACTAATAACCAAGCCTCTAGTATGTGGGTCTTTAGGAAACCTCCAAAATCCAAACAATAACAAAGGTGTTCATTGTCTTATTATTGATAAACATAGAGAACTGGAAATAATGATGGTTGCTTTTTAAACTGGTAGCTTTGATATTTTTGTGAAGTTGAATCATTTTCTTCCATTGATTTCCTGTTGTCACTCTCACTGAGGTCTATCTCCAGGGACCCTTCTATCTCTGAGCCCATCAGATGCTTGCTCTATAAAAATGTCCTAGTGGCTGTGTGCAGGAGTGTCACTGATAGACTGGTCCTTGGGTGTCCCCAGCTCAAGGTCTGAGTCCTGACATCCAGGTTTATGGCAAAACTGTAACCTGTTCTTAGAGGTGCTTCCAACTCCCCCACCAAACCTGCCCTCTCACCAGAGGTTTCCAAGAAGGGCTTTGCTACAAATGATGGGGAAAAAAAGTAACCCTTGATCACCATCTTGGGCTTGGTCAGGAAGGCTGGACTGGAATTTCTGGGGTAGACATACATGAGCAGATTGGGCATTAATATTGGACACTGTCAGGGAATATATAAACTAGCTCTGATGTACAGCAGATTCAGGACAGCACCAAAGCATCAATCTACACATTCATCAGTAGGGAACAATCATCTTGATTCTTTTTCCTTTGTTCTTGTCTTCCTACTGGTATTGACTTGGTTTCTTCCTTTATCCACAAGTGCATCGCTGCCCAGCACACGCTTGACTTCTCGGCAATCTTTGAGCTCTGTACTAGTGTGAAAACCCTTTGTTTCCACATGTGTACTTTCTCTGGTACAGGTGGGAATTTGGACTTGGTCTTGGCTGATGTTCCCTAAGGCCCAGTGCCATCTGGTATTCAGGGAAGGAGTAACTTTTCCTTGGCAAAATGCCCTGATGACCTTCTCAAAGGATCCTTGAGGATGTCCATAGGCTGTGGAGTTTTAAAGTTTTTCAAGAAATTCAAAAAGTTACCTAGCTGGTGTTTTGTGATATTTTTTAGCCATGGTCCCTGAAAATAATGAAATAAAACTGAGCTAGTAGTGAAGTGGGGTAGACTTTTCCCCCACCAACCACGTGGCCACAGAAAAGTCTTAATTTAACTTAGGAGAGGAACACAGTAAAGTAAAAAGTCAAAGTCTCTGCAGTCTTACCACCCCACCACCATCATCACCATAAAGAACATTTAACTTAATGAAAACAGCATCAGATGAAAGTCCAGCTATCCACAAACTACTGTATTCCTTGTTATTCCTTGTTCTTCCTGCTCCCCGTTCTCATTTAAAATGTAAGGGAAGATGGCCAATTCTAAATTACATTATGCATGAGTCAGTATGGAAAATAAGGTACTTGGTTAGTTTTGTCCCTGTGTGTAGAAAGTTTGAGGCCTGGACCGTATTTTTCTCTGGCTTAGCTGTCATTTTTACTTTTGTCATTTTATATGTTAAAAGTGGCTCCTAACACTTTAGTCCATCTCCGCCTCTTTCAAGAAAAGATTAGGAGCAAGCACTTATATGCCCTAAACCAGCTCCCCTTTCAAGGCAGTTTAAGGCAGTGTTTCTCTCCTGGCTTTGCTTCATGCACATTTATGAAATGAGGCGCGTTTACAATGCTCAGATAAAACAAATAAGACTGCTGGAGGCAAGAGGCTGCTCCCCAGGGGGCTCTTGGAACCGCCCAGCCATCCTCAGCACACCTGTCACCTTCACTGTCACACTCATTTCAGTGGCACCATGGCCATAAAGCTCTGTCCTAAAGTAAAGCTTCTAGACCGCAACCAATAAGCACCTCATTTTATGCTTTATTGGTGTGGGCTGTGGCTTCAAAATCCCATATTGACGCTTGTTTGTTGATCACCTTAAAAACAAAGGTAAGGGGCTGGGGTTGTGGCTTAGCAGTAGAGCGCTCGCCTAGCACGTGCGAGGCCCTGGGTTCCATCCTCGGCACCACATAAAAATAAATAAATAAAATAAAGTTATTGTGTCCATCTACCAAAAATAAATAAATAAATAAATAAATATTTTTTTTTAAAAAGCAAAGGTAATAGGTACAACTGGCACCTTGACCTTCTCCAAGTCATTGTCAACTTTGACTCTTTGTATTCCTTCTCCAGAAGTCATTCATGTAAAGATAAATACATCACATCCACAAGGCTGAGCATGGGAATTAGAGAGTCTCTTTCTTTTCTCTGTACTTCATTGGTTTGTAACAGCAAGTTTCCTCTGAGTATTCTTCACCAGCTTTGTAACATGTATTATCTCTTTATTCCTTAAGTGAATCTCTACTTTAGGTAGAGATTTTGCTCTGTGCTCTGATTATGCTGAGAGCAACTCATGCAGGAGGCAGGATGGTATCACCCACACTGTTAGTAGACTACTTTTATAACAGAAGAAATAAGGTGGACAAAGATTCTATCTAAAATACCAGCTTTCGTCTGTATATCTGGTTTCTAAATATAACCCAATGAAACCATAGGATTAGCAGATAACATCATATTTGGGAAAACCTACACATACAAAAAAAAAAAGTTGTGTTGATTGTACTAATTGGCACTTTCGATACATAATCCAGTCCTCCTAGGACAAGTCCTTGATCATAACACTTCTGATAAAAATATCCACAGGATAAAGTTCAAACCTGCCTCTTGGAGACAGAATCCTGGGCAATCCAGACATAACCACTGTCACCAACAATTCCTCACTGGTTCCTTTCTCACGAAGCTGATTTAGTTTCTCCCCCTGTTCTAGAGCCCAGGTTTTGCCAGATACCATTTGGAATGCCTCCTCTTATCAAATAATAATTTTTATCAAAGTTTCTCCCAGCCGTTGTGCCAAGAATCTTACATTGTTTGAATCTTCACAGCAATCCCATCGGGTAGAGACCACTGCTCAAACAGTACACATGTCTCATAAATCAATTCAAAAATCTAAGTTCTTAATAAAGCTTTGCCTGACCCTTCACCCATCTCTCCCACGTATGAATTCTTAGCCGTGTAGAAATTCTTTCATGACTATTACTGTCATTTTACTTTTCGTGTGCTTATGTTTTGGCCTCTCCCTGCAAAAATTGTCAGTTCCTTAAAGGCAAGAAACAAGGCATTTCTCTAAATCTTTCCCAGTTTCTGGTAGAACACATTGAAAGGATTTTCTTACAATTTCTGTTGATGGGATGGGTTTCGATTCTCCTATAGCCATCAAGACCTGACCTCATCAAAAGTAAAACTGCGAATGTGCTCTGCTCGAACTTGCCCTGTGCCTAAACCTAGCTAAGGCAGCAAGGCATAATTTTGAAAATGGGCAAAGCAGCCGAGGATCACTCCAGAGGAATTGTGTACAAGCCAGTCCTTGTCCAGCATGAGAAATGACACTATGATTAAGTACACAGTAGCCTTGTTCCAGGATACGGGTTTCTCACCAGTTGTTCTGAGGCTGGGTAAGTGATTCCATCAGCAGCTTGAGGCCTGGTGAAGTCTCAGGTGAGAGCACCATATCAGTGGCAGGGGAGCCATCTTGGGCCTCTGGGCCTCCTCTCTATTATAAGCATCTGGTCCTCCAGGAGAGGTCTCCTGGCCTTTGTGACTCACCTCATTCTGGCATTGCCTGCTCCCGGTTATCATTCATCTGTGTGAGCACCACCTCAGTGATAATTGCATAGTCCTGAGCAGGAGAGCTTGGATGGCATCCCAAGCTCCTTAGAAAAGTATTACTCCAAATCATTTATTCATTTCACAGTCCTCATTAACAAAACAAACCATTTCAGTTCCGAACGAACAACTTCTGAATCGCATTACTAGTTTATAGGACCGTACAGCTAAGACCAGGATGAATGGGGCCTATTGATCCCATGCCATCTTTTCAATCCTGAACATGACTAGTTTTGTTCCTAAATTAAATCTTGGATGACTGGGTCCTGCCAGTAAGCAGAAAGGCAAACAGGAAGATTTTGCATCAAACTCTGAGTACTCTGATAGCTGAACGTTGAAGCATTTATTCACTAAAACTGGAAACACCAATGTGAACATTTCACTTTCTGAGCACGAGTGAATTTAAAGAGCACTTAAAGGATAGGTCTGCACCAGAGCATCATCATTCTTATCCTCAAGAAGAGGAGAGTGCAACCTATCCAAAAAATCTGCAAGTGCCCACAGTGTACTATTTAAAATTCTGGACTAGTTTTTCTTATTGTGTGAATGGAGCTCATAAATCATTAAGTTTCCCCCACTAGGGAATCGTTTTCAGGAGGATTATTATTGTTGTGTTCAAAGACTCTCCAGGCAGCAGCAGAAGGAAGATGTCTTCTTACCTTCAGCTATTTGGTTGTCTTGAAAGCTCGTAAATAGGTGATCCATGGCTGTTTCCTATGGGCTTAAGCCTCATAGTCCTTGTTATTTGCTTGATGGTTCAGGGAGGTTTCAGCTGAGAAGAGATTCTGGTGCTACAGGATCTCCCTCCACCAGGGAAAAATGCCCATCGCTCTCCCATGGCGTTCAATCCAATTCAGAGCCTGCAGGTCACCTCTGCAGAAGATGCTATTTTTTTATATCCTATTTATGGACTCATGCTGTATTATATTCTCCTTAATTTTATTTTTCCCAGTAATTATCCACATAAAATATATTAGAGAAGTATCTTAATAAAGCTGCTTCCACATGTGGAACTATTTTCAAAGCACGTTGTTAAGTGAAGGCCATCCTGTCATTTATTACTACTGATCAGCTATGTCAGAAGGGTGCTTGGGGGATGTTTTTTTCCCATCTGATTGAGATAAATACCATTTCTTGCTGAAGCCGAGAATTCAGGGAGTGCCTCTATTGGAAATCCTATCACACCAAATCCTGGTGAAGCTCTTTTTACTGGCGCATTTGACCACTAATGATTTTGCAAGTTAAGCTGGATTTGATCCCACTCAAACTATTTTCAGTGTGTGGGTAGAATCATTTCTGGGGATTAATCAGCCAGACTCCTCCAGGTGATGAGTCAGATCACAATGCCACGGGAAATTAACTAAACAGCCCAGAGTATAGCATTTTCATCTTTTAATCTGACCTCTTGCAGATCTTATTTCTCTACACCAGGCAAGGTTTGCTCTGCCAAGATGCCCAGATGTTGGGTACCTGATGAACCCATCTGCTTTCAAGAGTGAAATCCCCAAAAACTCCTGTTCTAAGGTGATTCATTGCAAAGATATGTATTTCTGGATTCATCTTGAAAGGAGGGTCTTCCAGAAAGCAAGAAAATAACCGATTTTGAAAGGTTTTATACTTACAGTTTTCTGGCACTGAGCAGTTGAGATAATGTGAGCTAGAAGAATATTACAATTTACAAATTATCCTTCCTTTTTTTTTTTTTTTGTATCGGCGATTGAACCCAGGGTTGCTTACCCACTGAGCCACATCCCCAGCCCTTCTTATATTTTATTTAAAGACGGTGTCTTGCTGAGTTGCTGAGGGCCCCATAAGTTGCTGAGGATGGCTTGAACTGATGATCCTCCTGCATCAACCTCCCCCAGCCACTGGGATTACAGGCATGCACCATTGCGCCTTGCATCATTACAATATTTAGTAGACTTTCTAGATGAACAGCAAGATAAAAAATGGCTACATTCCTGTAAGCACTTGACAAAATTGAAATACAGTGAAACCTCGTTGTGTAATTAGTTATAGATTTTGATGATCCCTGGTGCTAAGTTGCTCTCAGTTCCAATCAGTACTCATGATCATTAGCTTTGTAGACCTTCAGGTAACTATATTCTCATCTTGACTGAATTTATACAGAGCTGTACCTGTCACTCTTCAGAGACTAAAACAAGGTGTTACCAGACATAAAATGATTATATTAGGCTCTCCCTGCTCCCTGCTGATGTCTTCCCTGAGGTTCTAGGTTAGCACTTCTGCAGTGATGGAAATGTTCTACTCTGTACTATACAACACCACAGCCACTTGCCCCATATGGCCATGGAGCATTTGGAATGAGGCTAGGGTGACTGAAGGACTGACGTCTAATTGTCTTTAATTTCAGTCAACGTGGCATGTACAGCTTTTTTCTACATTGGACTGTACCGTTCTGGAGCATTGTGGTGGCCTTCACCTCCCTGCCTCCACCTGACTGTGACTCTGCTACACTCCAGGCCCCACTTCACACCACCACCATTGAACCCCTTAAGTTTGTGATCTCACTTATCCCTCATCATCCATCAGTGGCTTCTCATTTAGTTGTTAAATGAGAAAACAAATTCCCAGGTCCTCAAGGCCTTTCAGGATCTGTCCTTCTTATTCTAGAGCCCTCTGCTGTCTGTGCCCACTGCTCTCTCCTGCCCCATGATTCCGGCTTCTCTCATCCACAGGTCTGCCTTTGCAGGTCACGTACTGTGATTATGACGCCTCCCCTCCCCCATTCGTGTCACCAGATAGCATTTCCTTTCTGGAGACTTCCCCAACCCCTTCCACACTCTCCAGCCCACCTCCTTTCTCCTCCATATTCTACAAGTTCTTTTTTCACTTATCCCAATTTATATCCAAATAAGGTCTCTTTATCTCTCCCTGCTTTTTTTTTAAATCCCTTTTCTACATATTTAAGGTTTGAATTCCATATAGTGAAGTTTGCCCCTTCATCTTTAGTCAGAGTTTTGACAAACATGTTTAGTTGGATAACAACTGCCACAACATCAACCCCTCCACACACCCTGAGCCCTGGCAACCACTGATTCCCTTTCTCTCCTGTGGTTTCACCTTTTCCTGTTTGTATGCATGCAGCCTTTTGCTTCTGCCTTCTTCCACTTCACAGAATGCATTTTAGATTCATCCATGTTGTTTCATGTGTCAGCATTTGGATCCTTTTGAGTTGCTCAAGAGTATCCCATTGTGTGGATGCATAAGAGTTTGTTTATCTATTCCCTAGTTGAAGGCCTCTGGGTTGTTTTCTGTTTGGGGTGATTATAAATAAAGCTGCTAGGAACCTTTTCATATATGTCTTTGTGTGAAAATAGCTTTAATGTGAAAAAATATTATGTGAAAATATTTCATTTGATAAATGCCTAGAAGCGGCTCTGCTGGTTCCTGTGGTGCCATTTTCCAAAGTGGCTGTACCATTTTGTAGTTCCATATATAAGGGCTCTAGATGCTCTTCATCCTTACGAATAGTGTATTTTCAGGGTTTTCTGTTGTTTATCATTTTACCCATTCTAAGAGGTGCAAAATGATATCTCATTTAGGTTTTAATTTGCATTTTTCCCCCTGAAGACTCATAATATTGAAAATCTTTCTGTGTGCCTTTTACTATCCATATATCTTCTTTGGTGAGGTGTTATTTCACTTTTGGTCTCGTCCCTCTAGAGTACAATTGCCATTTCACTGTGCACATTTTGAAGCTCTTCAGTCCTTCTCTTTTCATTTCTCATTCATTTCTCATTATTAGAATAATAAAAGTCACTTTGTGATGATAGTCTCAGGTAAAATTATCATGAAAGCCTATACTAGTATATAATGTTTTGCTTAGTGAAAATGAAAACACATATAGTTACAATGCTTGAAAATGTAAGTGATGAAGGAAAATGCATATGAGCAGAAATGGAAATGAAGTTAAAATGTGCAATACTTTAAAAAATAAGAATGAAAAAGACCATATGTGGTGATGGTCTCACTTTTGAAGCCAGGAAACTCACATAATTTATTGGACCATTCAGAGGTCACACTACAATTTGTTTTCAAAGTTAATATATGATCAAGATCTTCTAGCTCCTGACACTTTGCTTGGGGGCCTTTTCATATTTGGTTTTATCCATTCATGCAAAATTGCATTATTTCAAATTAAAGCATTGCTATACCCGGTTAGTGGAACTTTGGCTTCTGTGAGAAACTGAAGACCCAATAAATATTCATGTAATCTTCGAGATAACATATTGAAAAGGACAGCTGGCTCAGGAGGGATCATTTGCCTGGGTTAGTATCTGTTTCCATTTACATTAAGAAAATATTGCAAGAAGTTATTATCTGCCCGCAGGGCTTAGGGGAATACAATGGAAAGCTGATATTGCACCTGATTGCTTTTGACATTTACCTATTGTAACAGGAAAACTGTGTGAAGATAGCCAAGTGACTTTTTACAAAACACAATTTCAGAGGCTATAAAAGGAAAAAGGAGATGGCAGAGATAGAATACCCTGCATCTGTAAAAATGAGAAACATGACTTGTCAGCCACACCTGCTTGTAACCATCAACCATTTCTACTGGGCTGACTAAGAGATTACTCAGAGCCAGGTACAGGGACGGGTGTGAAGTCTCATGTGCTTCCAAAGGCAAGTGAGAGATACAGAGGATAGAAAGTGTAGTTTCGTTGAACATTTGTAACCCCAAACAGAGGATTGACAAAGTGTAATTTTATGGCATTTTTTTGAACACTTGAAAAGCGACTAGTTGTCCTTCATGTTTAAAAAATCTGTCAAGGCTCCAGGAGAGAAGTATATTTTTAAGTTTGGGCACATAAATTATTTGACTTAAAAAAAATAGATTCCAGATCTCTAACTGGGACAACAAACCATTGATTGCAACAACTGACTTAAATTTACAAAAAAAATTTTCCCAATTTTTATTGATGGTGGTAAAATGATAACATGTTTATCTCCTCACATTTCTTAGACTCTCATATACTGATAGTAAATGAATGAGAAGACAAGTGGGCAGGTGGGAACAAAGTTTTAAAGAAAAACTAGCAACTTGCCTAGCAAGGCAGAGGAAACCAGAAAGAGAAGTTACCTTGCCATGTAACTAGAAAGCTAGGACAATCTTGTAGACCTGTTTTGGTCTGAAAGTGAAAATATTTTACCACTCTTTTTGTTATAAGAAAGGAGGGCCAGAACATAAAACACTTAAAAGAACTTAAAAGACAGAGTGGAACACAACAACCGTGACCACCAGATGTGAACATTTTATTTTATTTATTTATTTTGTGAACATTTTATTTTTAAAGTAGAAAAACCAACACATAAATAAGTAATGATGAAAGAAGAATTGTAATGCATTTCGCTGTCATATATAAATTTATAAAAAGAAAAAGGAAACTAGAAGAATTGAAGATAATTTCATCTCATGCATGGTGGAATCTACTATAGAATATGCACCAGAGAAATTGAAGAATAAATCAAAAAAGATGACACAAGTTTAGGGAAATGTGCAGTTCACCAGAGAGTCCAACCGATTTCCCTAGGATGACACTGTGCAGCTGACTTGCGAGAAGCCTGTCTACCTAGGAGGGAACTTTCCAGAAGAATACTTTGAAGAGATGGCTAAAGTAGCTTTGCATAAATAACTAAGGATATGACCCTGATTCAGTGAGTGAGAAGGGGAGGAAATTATTTAGGAAAAGAAATGAAATCAGGGTAAAAATCATAAACAACAATAATGATTTAACCAAAAATAGTGATAGAACTATTCTGGAATAAGGGTAAGTGGAATGCAAAGATAAGACTGCTAAATCCCCTATAATAGTAGGAAATAAATAGAAACTGATTAGAGTCAATAAATTGAGAAATAGCCAATTTATTAATTCTCTATAAAAATATTATTTAGAAAAGTGGGCAAGAAACAACTGAAAGATTTAAAATGTTTGCCTTTGGGTCACAGAAATGGAGAGGATGGGGAGGTGACTATAGCAGGAGACTAGGGTTTTTTATCATAAGCATTTTGGTTGTGTTTAATTGTTTTAAATTATATATGTATTACTTCAATTAAATCACTTTCATTACAAGAGATTTGTAACTACTAGATAATAGTGCTATTATTGTTTGCCCCTTTCACTTGACATGAATTTTGAGTTTTTATACAGTTTTCTCATTCTATAGAATAATTCAGTATTTTCTAATAATTTGATAAGTCCTCTGTAATAAATTTTAAATAAGAGGAATTCCTTATTCAGAAAGTAAGTTTATCATCAAAAGTTAGACACTAACCCTTTGAAAGGAGTTAGATGTGAATATGTGGGATGGGAGTAGGATACCTGTTTTATTTATTTGTTTATTTATTTTTTTTAGGATACCTGTTTTAGATTGTTTTCTGTTCCTTTACAAATTATCTGAAACCAAGTGATTTATTAGGAACAGAGGTTTATTTAGCTCATGGTTCTGGAGGCTGGAAAGCCTAAAAGTGTGGTGCTGGCATGTGGTGAGAGTCTTCTTGTCACACCTGATGTGGCAGAGGACATAATATTAGGAGACAGAGCGTGCGTGCCAGCTCAGGTATCTCTTTCTCTTCTTATAAAAATGCTGATACCATCCTGTGGGCCTCACCCTCCTGACCTCATCTAGTCCTAATTACCTCCCAAGAGCTCTGCCTCCAAATCTGTTAGCATGTAAATTTGGGGATTAAGTGGGAGACACATTCAAATCATAACAATGTACACCTCAAATATACAACTGGTGTTTTGGGGTTTTGGGTTTGTTTTTGTTTTTTTAAAGGATAAAAACAATTTATTTTTCTGCTTTGCAGAGTTGCAGAAACTCTTATATTTTAATAGCAAAATTTCTGTAATTTTTTCCACTATTACTGAATTAGCATGCTGCTCTGCTAGCAAAGTTACTAAAAGCTTTACTCACTAAAAGTACTCAAGTTAAACAACACAAAATTTTGACCCACTCAAAAAGCCAACTGTGTGTCCAAAGACCCACCAAACGTTTCAAAGAACAAAAATTATTTTAACTCAGCCTTATGTTTCAGAAGAGAACAGTCAAGTCGCAGCTAATTATAATTCCTAAAGCAATGAGATTTATCTCAATTACCAATTCATTCTCTTGACTGGAAAGTCATGGATTGCTGGTTTTATTGAGTGTTAAAATATTTTCACTTTCAGACCAAAACAGGTCTACAAGATTGTCCTAGCTTTCTAGTTACATGGCAAGGTAACTTCCAGTAATAGGTGAAGAAATGAGAAGTACCTTGATAGAAGGAAAAGTCCTAACAGTGTAAAAGGAGCAGTTTTCCATCATCTTGTCTGTTGGGTTATCTATACCCCAAGCACCTATGGATTTGAGGATAATGGCTATGTTGAAGTTGCATTAGGTTCTTGAAACACTAAAGTCTAGACAGCTTGTCAGATTATGAGGGAAGTAATCATATCAGTAGAATATATGAGCTTCTTGAAATACATATCATTTGTATATGATATATATTAATGTCTACTTAATTAAGAGAGTTACCAAAGAATATTGCTTTGTGGATGACCCAATAATGGGTGACTTATTACACAAGAATAATTTTCACAGTTTAATAAGAAAAACAAGGTAACTTTTAGTCCTCCTAAATCAGTAGTTGAAGAATTACGTGTTTTCTTTTTTTTTTTTTTCTTTTCTTTTTTGGGGGGCGGTGCTGGGAATTAAACTCAGGACCTTGTACATACAGTACACATGCTCTACCACTGAGCTATACCCCTAGGATCAAGGGTATTTAAAAAGATGCTTATCAGAAACTATTTCTACTACCGTAAGAATAAAGGACTGGTTTTGCTTCTTTCCTACCACCCACATTTCTGGTGATTTTGTGCCATATTCTCATTTACATATATTCTACTGCAGACACTAAAAACATTGGAGTGATACAAAAAAAAAATACACTATGAGGATTCTACAGAGGATGGATTACATAATTTGCAAGGCCCACTGTAAAATGAAAATGTGGAGTCTTTTCCTTGTTCCAAATTTATTAAGGATGTCCAAAAAGTGACAGCAGAAACATTAGCTTCTTTCTGTGAGTGTGGGGGTCTATGTGACTACACAGGTCACCCATTCAAAAAGTCAACTATGTGTCCACAGGCCCACCAAATCTTTCAAAGAGCAATACTGTTTTAACCCAGCCTTATGTTTCAGAACAGAACAGTCAAGTTTCAGCTAATTATAATTCCTAAAGCAATGAGATGTATCTCAATTACCAATTCATTCTCAACATTAACTGTAATTTTTTTAATCGGTGCAAACTAAAGGTATAAATGATAATATATACGACTGAGGTGTGTTTCTTCATCTCTAGCTAGATAGCTAATATTTTCTATATGATCCTTTTTACCCTTGGAAACATGAGTTCAGTTGGGTTCCCAAATTGCTGGTGATGGGCCCTCTTCCCATTCTCCCGCCTGACCATCTGCTTATTACCAACTGCAGGGTAACTAACTACACTGTTCAACCACAAGAGAATGACTCATGGGTGCTGGGGGAAAAAAAGTGCACTTTTTGAATATGCAGTCCTTAAAACACCAGCTGTTCGGTTTGGGATCTTGCAAATCAGTTGGCTATGAATTTCAGGGAAGACGTTTTCATTTTTGGAAAGCTAAAATTTCACAGACTTCCAGAGGAAAACAAGTCATGCGGCCTACTTTTTCTTAATTTTACCATACAAAAATTTTAAATACAAAACACATGTTTTTTCCACATCTTTACCTTCCGACGACTCAGAAACTAACTCTTTCAAAGAGCACCTATTCATACTCCTGCAAGGGAAAACATCCAGTTGAAAGGGTTTGTCACAACAGAACATATTAAGTCAGGACTTCTAGGAAGGAGACAGAAAAGGAGTAAGATTATTACTAGGCTCAGGTATCTGAAAGCAGAAAAACAGATCAGGAGTCTTCACCATATTATTAAAGAGATGAAAACGCTTTGTGACAATTGATCTTCCTCTGTTCCCATATGTTCTTCTCAATGGCAGCTGGGCTAAAGGCATCTTATCAGGGATCTCAGATAGGGAAGTAGGAAGGACCCCAAAATGACCTTCATTTTTCTCACCACTCTGAGTCACCCTTGGGCCCAGTAATAAATAACCCTTGCATGTTACCATTACATGGAGTTGCCATTTGTGTCTTGTCTTAAATATTCTATACGTTTATCCCTGGTCTCCCCAACCAGACTGTGAATTTCTTGAGGGCAAGCATCATGTGTTGTTTTGTTATGGCCTTTCCCCACTGGGCCTAGCATGGTAGCTGTTACTAAGAAGATTCTGTACAGATATGTGTTGATAGACATATTGATTGACTTTTCCTCCTGCCCCATCCCACAATTGTAAAACTGGACAGTAAATAATTCTCACAGATTATTGAAAGAAAAACAACTGGAATCATCCAACTTAATAAAAATTTATCTTCCATCAGGTCACAGATTCTTAATCCAAACAAACTTCCCTTGCCTCTTTAAGCTAATGACATGTTGTTTAACCTTCACAAATTAATGGAATTGTGAGCTAATGAGAGTTTATGCTATTGATTGCCTTTGAAGTATTTATTTTTGTCACGCTCATTTCAGAAACTTCTCTCTTGTAAGTGTGACATGATTGATGCAAAATCCACTCTCCCTGTCGAATGCCTTCCTCCATATATAAGGCTACTTTGTGGGATCTGTTAACAAGGAGATAATTAAATGTAAACATGAATCACAGGCTTTTTTTTTTCTCTGAAAGGAAAAACACATAAGCAGCCAGGAAGTAATGACAAAAGAGAACAGGAGAGGGATCTAATAATCTCTTCCCTCAGGATTTCTGAAAGAATCTATCATTAAAGCGAGAAAAGTCCGCCAGGTAATCATCCTGTCTTCCCTGTGGGGACTGACCTAGGGCTCAGCTCAACAAGAGTCCAATGACTGAATCAGTCCACTTTGACAAAGGGCTGAGGGACCCTGGGTAGACCACACACGGGTCCCGGAAAAGAATCCAGTGGCAAAAATGAACTCACGTTAGAACTCACTTTAGAGAATATCTAGTCAACTGACAGAATATTCCCACTAAAACCAGCATGGTACGTTGGGCAATGCCAACTCAATTCACCTATAGGAAAACAGAAAACATGCTGCAATGTAAATGTACTGCTTTACCTAGAAATTAATCATGTAACAGAAAAAAATGGGGTTTCTTTTCCATAATTTGTGATTGTCAATTAAAATTTCTAACTAGTGACATACTGTCTCTTGCCCAAATGTCATTACGCCCAAAGCCAAATGACATATTGTGACTTTCCCCCAAATATCTGTGTATCCTAAGCACACTGTGTCAAGAAGACAGATCCAAAGACTTGATTTATGTTGCCGCCTGACAGATGATGTCCATGAGGCATGCTGTCTAAATGGACTGCACTCCGGCAGTTACCTTAGTCATCAATTCTCAGAGAATTAATGAGCGCCATTCATCCCAATAACAGAAACCAAGGTCAGGGCCTCTTCCTTGCTCTGTAATTCCATTAGCATTGCACAAAAAGCAGTCCGGGTCATAAGCTCTGTGGACCTTATCACTGAGCAAATGGAGCTGCATCTTGTTCCCAGGGAGAATCCTCGCTGAGCACACCCCTTGTCAGAGATCTGTTGTACATCAACATCGAATGTACTTACACGTGTAGGGGAAGTGATGGTAAAGAAAAAGGGGGACTCGCCTTCTGCTGCCAGGAACTTCAAGTACTACTTTAGTTCAAGTAAATGCCAACGGAAAACATTTGTCATAAAACCATGTCAGATACTTGCAATTACTGAGCAGGCAGTTTTAAATTGTGCACTCAGTCATATTTTATGTAAGTTCCCTCGGCCATCCTGCGTGGCTGCCATAGAACTTATTTTTGTTTTCATTCTCTTATTATGTTTTTTATTCTTTTATTTTAGTTTTTATTCTAACTACTCTAAGAAAGTTAAAATGGCCCTGGAACTAAGTGTTATCACCTACACAGATAATTCTGTGTACAGCAAATCTCTCCTCCTAAAGCCCCAGCAACATGTTTTTTAAGATTGTCTCAGTCAGCCCTGCTCCTCAAAGTTCACCTTGCTTTCACTCACCCACATACTAGAACAAGAGGGAAGAAACCCCAAGGTTTAAAGCCACAGGCAAAGGTTTGAATATAGGCTTTGGCACTTACTTGTTTTCTTAACTGTAAAACAAGTGTGACTATTACTTTTTTTCCATTTACTTCACAATGTTGATGTAAGGGTTTAAAATAAGTACCAATGTGTGGCACACAGCTGTAATCCCAACAGCTTGAGAGGCTGAGGCAGAAGGTTCGAAAGTTCAGGAGTGGGAGCTGTTTATTGTAGGACAACAGAGGTATTTATACATTCCACACAGCTTATATTCATTAGCATAAACTAGATACAGCAGTCAACCAATAAGGAATCTCCACACTTAATGGCTCGCTGGCGTTACTTCACAAACCACTCCCTCTGGCAAAATGCCAGGCGCCATCCTGACTTGTTTACAGACCCTAATAATTCCAGGCACCATCCTGACTTGTTTATAGACTCTAACAAAGGTCAGCTTCAGCAACTTAGTGAGTCCCTAAGCCACTTAGAAAGACCCTGTTTCAAAATAAAGAGCAAGGGGGCTGAGGGTGTGGCTCAGTGGTTAAGTGCCACTGGGTTCAATCCCCAGTACCAAAAATTAATTAATTAAATAGGTACTTAGTACAATGCCTGGAAATTAACAAATTATAGTGTAATGTTGTTTTTATTGTTGTTGAGCTCACAACATGTGTGTGTGTGTGTGTGTGTGTGTGTGTGTGTGTGTGTGTGTGTTAGACTATATTTTGAAACTTCCGGGGGGTTGGGAGGTTATGCCCAGAGCCATGAACAAGTCAAAAACAGCGCATGACTCAAATACCATTTGCTGTATGATATTTTGAATGATATTTTTAAATTTCCTTTCAAATGTCAATGTTTCTTTTAAAAAATCTATTTTTTAGTTATAGGTGGACACATATCTTTATTTATTTTTATGGGGTTCTGAGTATCAGACCCAGTGCTTCATGCATGCTAGGTGAGTGCTCTACCTCTGAGTCACAACCCCAGCCCCTCAAATGTCAGTGTTTCTAATGCCCAAAGAAATGTTGCCATGCCAGGAAGTCCTAACTAAACAGGGTCTGAAGACTCTCCAACTTCCTCTCCTCTCCTCACATCTCTCCTGGCAAAAGACAACTTCAAGCCGAGTTCCTGGCTGCCACCCTCCCCTGGGTCAGGGCCACTCATGAAGTGTTTGGGATTGCTGGCTTAGAGGCAGGCTGCAGTCCAAGTAAAAGCACCAGGTGCTCACAGACAGCTAACAGGTTAGAGATCAGAGACAACAAAGTCAAGAGAGGCGGAGCAACTCATAGGAGGAGCGAAGGCTCTGCTGCTGGGAGAACCACGGTTCTGATCCCTATGTGACCTCAGGAAGATTACTAACCGCTGTAGCCTGCTTCCTCTACTGTGAATGTAGTGATACCTGGCGCCTTGTATGCTTTGTTAAGGATTATATTATACACATGTTCATGTGGAAACAATGGGGGGTGTCACAGCACAATGATTGGCTCAGGTAAGTACTCATAAATCATAAGAGGCAGGAAGAAAAGAAGTTGTTAATAAGTCAATAAATATGAAAGTAGATATTAGATCTATACTGTGTTGATTTCCCTGTGGATAATAAATTCTTACTTATAAGTTGATACTTTCCTACAAAGATCTGCAACATTTTTTTGTGTAAAATCAGAGAGACTCTTGACCTCATCCAGTGTCTTTTTAATTCCCAAACACATCTCTTTTATAAATGAAACTGTTTTCATGTGTAATTTTTAGGGATTAGTGCCCATATGATCCTATAGTAAGCAGTGTTCTTTAAGTTTTAGTAGTGTTCCAGGTTTATCTCACATGAAAGAAAAGAAAGTTGAAACCTACACACACACACACAAAAAAAAAAAATAGTGAGATCAAAACTATTTAAAAGTTAACAACAAAAAGAATATCACTTGATATTTATAGATCGATTCTTATGTATCAAGTTTTCTACATGTGGTAACTCATTTAATCCTCAGAACCATCCTGTGAGGGCAGTAATATTATTATTCCAATTTTGAAATTGAAAAACAGACTCAGAAGCCAAGGCACACCCTTATAATCCCAGCCACTCAGGAGGCTGAGGTAGGAGGTTCACGAGTTCAGGCCAGTCTGGACAACTTATCAAGCACTTGTCTGAAAATGAAAATAAAAAGAACTGGGGATAGAACTCATTGTTAGACCATATCTGGGTTCAATACCCAGTTCCACCACCGAAAAAAAAAGAAGAAGAAGAAGAAGAAAGGAAAACAAACTCTTAAGAATTTAAGTAACTTTCCAAAAGTTACACAGTTCGTAAATTCAGAGAGACCAAATCATTTGTAGACCATTTTAAGACACTGTTGAACATGAAAAGGAACAAAAACAGGAAAAAAAAGTTCACCCTAATTATGGTTGAAGAACAAACACCTTGCAATGCCTACATCGATTTGTAAATCACTAATTGTTCTTATAGCATTTTTAACTGAGAAATCTATTATTCTAAAATTCGAAGATGATCATTAGTATGCTCTAAGGAAGGTATTCTTAATTAAAGCCATTAGTGCTTATGGTAAATAAAAATGTGTTTGTGTTTCCAACGTGATGAGTTCTACTTCAGGGACACAGGCTCAGCCAATATTTTCATATGCTATCTATAACCTTTCAGAGTGGAAGAGTGAACAAGGTGCAGGTTCATTAACTCACTAATTGTCCTTCCTTATCATGGTTGTTAGCTGATGTTCTGCCTTTCTATGCAACACATGCACAAAATTGATAGTTCAGGGCATAGACATCCTTAGAGCATATGGATGATGAATTTTTCCTTCCCCTGTTTGTGCAGTTTAAATCAATACCTGATTTCAAAGAATGAGCAAAAAGATAGGGGCTGGTTGTCTTGAAGGGAGAAAGGAAAGGGAACAGGTTTCTAGATTATAAACTCCTTGAGGGGATTAACAGGGGCACCATATGCTATTAATATCTAATCCCAGAAATAGTTACCTTGATAGGTACTCAACCATTTACATAGAATAGAAGCTAGGAAAATCTATACTCCCATGTCTCTTGCTCTTTCCACTCATAATAAGTAATAAAAATTAAGTCAATGTTTTTGTTCTAGAGAGTCAGGTAATATATTACATCAGTTCAAAAATATTTCTATGTTTTAATATCTCAGCAATTAGAGAGCATCTTGGAGTGAATGGAGTGTCATAGTTTAATTGGCAACATTCCTTTCATTTTCCCTTTGCATGGAAAGATTTGTCTTACCGTCAGTGGCATCTTAAATTTGATGTGCTTCATTATGTATCAGACGTTAGCAAGTTCCCAAGGCCATATAATAAAGCAAATCAGATGAAGAGAAGATTGCAACGTGTTGCCTTTTAAACTAAAGTTAACTAGATTAAAGGGAAGTTGGCCAGAACTTCTTCACCAGGTGGCTACTGCCTGAATTTGTACATTATTTCTTTCCCTTTTCCTCCTTTCAGTAAAATAGAAAGGGAAAGAAATTAATTCCTATGCCTTTCTAAAACTATTATTGTTTCTAGAATACGAACTCTTAGTGCACAGTGTTCTCCATCTATGATTCTCAAATGCTCATAGGTACTGGACTCTCTCAAGGAGTTTCTTGGAAACCCATGGTCCTCATCCCTCGTCTGGACATTCAGATTCAGCTGGTCTGGGATGAGGCCCAGATAGCTATACATTTAATCCCAGGGTCATTATGATGCATCCAAAGTTTGAGAACCTCTAGTATATTTGTTTGGACTTGGCCTATCACTGCAAAGGGCTTGAATTTAGTAACTCTGGTCTCAGTGATATGCACAAGACCATATTTGATAGAAATGATTGCAATTTCAAAAGGCAAATGCACTGAGTCAAGAAGAAATTCTGACATTGCATTGTTCTCTTTGGGACTGGGACTAAAGGATAGAACTTGCATTGGTGATGTCCCTGATACCTATTTCTGTTGGGGTTTTTTTAGCTGTGCCCCATAAAATCGGACGCATCATTGATGGAAGTCCTGCAGATCGCTGTGCAAAACTAAAAGTGGGAGACCGGATCTTAGCAGTGAACGGCCAGTCCATCATCAACATGCCTCACGCTGACATCGTGAAGCTCATCAAGGACGCAGGCCTTAGTGTCACCCTTCGCATCATTCCTCAGGAGGGTGAGTGCCTGAGGCGGCCTTTCAGAAAGACAGTCAAAACAGGGACATGCTCACCGGGGGCTTCTCAGCCTGCCTGCCAGGATGTGGAGTCAGCGTGTTGTTAGAATGCCAGAGATCAATTGTCGTCTCCACTCTTGTACAAACTCACACTCCATTGCAGCCCACATCCTGGCTACTCACCACCAGTTTTATTTAGAAATCAAGCTATGGTGGCATTGCAGGCTCACTAGTGTGAATCCCAAGACACTGGCTTATCCGATCATTCCCTGTGGTCTCAGGAATACTGTTTTTTATGGTTCTATTAAGTTATATTAAGCCAGAACTCACTCAACAGAGTTAAAAACCTGGAAAAAGGAAAAAAAAAACTATTCACGTTAACAGTTAACCTCTGGAGAATTCTTCAAAGTCAGATTGATTTTGAAAAGCTTGAAGAAGTTTTGTGGTCTAAAGAGAGCTCATTTAGAAAATGTTGCATCTGATAAGAATTTAAAATTCCCACTCAGCCTCTTGAATTTCTCTGTACAAGGACTCCCCCGTGAGGCCTGCAGAGTTTCTGAGCACCCCAGCTCACAGCCCAGGCCTGGAGGGCCGCAGTTCTGAGTACCATGCACCATTGCCACACACAGTGGGGTTGTTACTGGTTTGTAGCTATTGGCTCATTAGCGATATTGAAAGATTCAGTCCCTGGAGCTCTCTGGGTCCCACACAGAGGCTAATGGGCTTCTTTAACTTGGCACCCTCTCTTTTATTCAACCCCGCTTCCCATTCCACCTTCGGACTATCTATCATGCAGGCACAACTGACCAAACTGCCACCTGATTTAAATGTAAAACAGTAGCTCCCAACCAGGGTGATTTTGTTCCCCTGGGGGGATATTTGAGGATGTCTAGAGACATTTTTGGCTTTCAAAATTGGGATGGAGATGCAATTGTCACCTAGTCTGCAGAGGACAGAAATGCTGTTAATCATCCTACAAGGCACAGGACAACCTCCGCAAAGAACTACCAGGTCCAAAATGTTGGGAGTACTGAGGTTGAAAAACCCTGATACAAATGGAAAACAAATTAAAATATCTGGGCTATGAGAAAAGAAAGAGAAAGAGTGGTTTATAATGGAAAGCCAAAAAAGTAACCCCTGTTTTATCACAAAACCAAAGAGAGAAGTCAATGAGCAGGTTTGTTTTAACCTATCATCACACACACCAACATGTATAACATATTTAGTGAAAACAAATTCTAAGCACGATTGCTTACTAAAATTCCAACTTCTTTCTCAGTCTTCCTAGTTTGAAATGTGTTTGTCCTGCCCTTATTCTAACATCTAGAGATAATTTCAGTTGAACCTTTGATGTTATTGGCAGTGGGGGAGTGGGGCAGGGAGACAAGAAGCAATTGTTGAAAAGAACAGACTTATAAATCTTCCTGTGTCCAGAAATCTTTTCTTTCTGGAGAACTGTGGAGTACAGAAGACTATTAACAGGGATGACAAGGGGCTGGGGAAGAGATTGTAAAAGGCATACTAGTTTATGTCTAGTTATTTACCCAAACTTTATAAGAACATTAAAACTTCTCATTACAGTCCAAAAGTGGTGGCTAAAGTGTTACTCTCAGCAAACAATGCTGGAAACAGAATATTCTTTAGAGCTTACTTCTTTGAATAATTCTTTCATGGTTTTGATGGGGTTTTATTTTTGCTTTTGTTTTGTCAATCTTTTCTTCTTACAAAATGTCAGGAGACTGTTCATTACTTTCTTCGGTAACCATTTTAATTAATGAAAGACCACTCATTCCAGGAGTAACAAAGCCTAACAAAAACAAGAAATGACCAAAGCCTTGAGTCATCTGAGGAGGAGAGTCACCACCTCTGGCCATGTCTTGCCCCTGATCAAAAATGCCAACCTGACCACATCTGCCCCTTTGGTTTCCTATCACAGAGCTCAACAGCCCAGCCTCGGCACCCAGCTCCGAGAAGCAGAGCCCCATGGCCCAGCAGCACAGCCCCTTGGCCCAGCAGAGTCCTCTGGCCCAACCAAGCCCAGCCACCCCCAACAGCCCTGTCGCCCAACCAGCTCCTCCTCAGCCACTTCAGCTGCAAGGACATGAAAATAGGTAACGTTTGCTCTGACTTTTCTGATCCTGAGACTAAGGGAGGGGGAGAGGGAATGCTTGGGAACAAAGCAGAACACAGGCAGGGAGAGAGATTTTCACATAGTAGAAATTGCCATGTTTTCTCATGTGTGTGATTTTGAGATTGTGTATGTGTTGGATACATGGT
Source organism: Ictidomys tridecemlineatus (assembly GCF_052094955.1). NCBI lineage: Eukaryota > Metazoa > Chordata > Mammalia > Rodentia > Sciuridae > Ictidomys > Ictidomys tridecemlineatus. The sequence goes on from NC_135478.1 coordinate 172,855,050, forward strand.
TGTATTAGTAAACATAACTAAATGTCCTTCACAATGAGAGAAACTTTACTGGATGAGCAATTCTAGCAACTGAGGAGGGGTCAACTAGCCAAAGAGTATAATAAGGAGGTTCCAAAGTGAAGAACATGCAAAGATCCTCTGGCAGAGGAGGAAGCATGGAAGCAGAGGACAGAAATAAGGCCAAGGTCATGGTGGCAGGGTTTGAGGTGAAGCCAGTAAGGGTAGCAGGGCCCAAGCATAAAGGGTCTTGTAAGAGTTTTGATTTTTGTTTTTAGTGGGAGGTCACTGGAGGGTTGAAACTGATGAATGACATGAGATTCACTTTTCACAATCTCTCAGTGTGCCCTATAGAGAACCTGCTGGAGGCTGGCCAGGCAATGAGGGTTAAGCAATGGCAACGGGTCTGTAGAAGTCATTGGGCCACGAAGCTGCTGGCTTAGAGCATGGTGGTGGCACGGAGGGAGGAAATGTTGAGGGATTGGTAGGCATTGGTAGGCATTAATAAGTGTTCATACTTTCCTGTTTGGAATGAGTAATAACCTTAGGGTCTTCCATTCCACACACATAGCATTGTGAACTAATGTGAACAAGGCACTTTGAATCTGGAAAAAGGGATGCCATATAAAAATAACATTGTCTTCTTATCATTACTTGCATGTAACAGAGGGCCTGGGCTGCATTGAGCCATTAAAAAGAAAAAAAGGAAGACCTGTTCCCAATGCAATCTCCCCCATTCAACAAGAGAAAAACAGAAGGACTTATGGAAACATCTCTGAGTACAAACCCCTCGCTGGCCTTATCCATGGGCCCAGTGTCTGCTGAATATCTGTTTCCCATGCCCTGCCTCCCCTGTTGGTGAAGGTGAAGTGAGACTGTTGATGATTGCCAGAGCTCTTTGGGTTCATCATGTATACTGTTGTAAAACAAAAGATTTTTCCCTGTGCCGCAGGCGGTATTTCTAGAAAGCTCCATTCTCCTCCGATTTTCCCATGTGTTTTCATGGAAAACTGAGCATCTGGTTGTCCTCAGCTGTTTATGTTTTTAATATGTGCTGGGGAGGAGAAAATCCCCATAAAGCAGATGATGCAGAGGTAAGAATCTAACAAGCCATAAGAAGAGTAAGTCCTGGGTGCCTCAAGAATAAGCCCCCCATGAGCTGACTCCCACCATGTGCTATTTCAACAGATTGCACTGGCTTTCCCCCGGATCCAGTTAGACTCAGGAGGAAGGACTTAAGGCCCACACAGTCCCTCAATCAGCTTCAGACTCTTCTTCTGGTCTTTGTCACTGTGGATTAATCTCGCAGCCATGTTCCATCTTCTCCTTTCAGAGTTGTACTCCCCTGGCCATGGGTCTTGCTTCTAGTCTGGGGTGGGGAATCTCATCCTTGGATGAGGAATCATCTCTTCTCTCCCTAATGTTAAGGAGCAAGTTAGTCCCTCCTCATTTGCAATCACTCATAGTCCCTCTGGGAGAGGTTCTCGGTGTGAAGGACAAGTGTGAGGACGCGCTGTAGTCTGTGTGGAGGACAGCCGTGAGTAAGGCCTCTGTGTGACCCCAGCTGCAACTAGCTCACAACTGGGACACTGTAGCTCCTATCATAGAAGGAATGGTCTTTGAAAAAGTTTGGGTTTTTTTTTTTTCTGATTACAGAATAAAGTATTTCCTCATTCTTGGATTAACACATCAGTCTGATCCAAATTTTTTAAATCACCAGTGTATTTTCCCAGAGTTCTCACCTATTTCACTTGAGTAATGTTAACAGCCTGGAAGGTGCTCACTTCAATTCTAGGGTCTTTACAGGTTTTCAGACGTGGCTCTTTGATTGTTGGTTGTGGATCATTTGCACATGAATAAGGAGATTCAATAATCTCACAGATGTCAGAAACATTTTCATAAGTGCATTTAAAGATGGTCATGGTATCAGAGGAAAAACTTTTTCCTTTTTTTCTAAATTAGGCTAGAAATGTCTCCAAGACTGCTGATATGCCAAGTGCATTTGTACAAGAAATGCCCGCCTACATGTCAGATTGAGCCAATTCCCATGTTAGAATGGGATAAACTAAAATGACAATCTGCTTGCAAATTTCTGTTTTGTGAGTCAAAGTGATATTTTGTCCTGTCTTATTTACTTTTAGATTAACTTCCCATGACACCCTGCACACTTCTACCAATTTCTCCATCCCTTAACATCTTCTCGGTATGTGCTAGAAAACACAAATAATTGTAAAATGAACATAGGTAAAATACTATTCAAGGAGTAACATTTGTTGAAAACAAAAAGAACCCTTATAGAATATGTTACAAACCTACTCTAGAGCTTACATTTCTCAACAAGAGCAACTGATATTTGACTGGGATTGGAAGAGCATTAGAAATCGACACCTTTTACCAACCTTGAACCCTAGGATGCTCAAGGTTCAGGTCAATTCTTGAAGGACTCACAAGATGAAGAATTTTGTCTGGGCATCATATCTTGGTTCTGGAACTCATTCACAACCATAAAAAAATGTGCTAGAATTTACCATTAGCTATCTAGGTTTATATCTCTAACATCACGTTAATAATGGAATTAATAGCTACAAAGAATTATATGATGGCCTTCTTTCATAAGGAAAGGGACTTTAAAGAGCCTATTTTTAATGATTCTGATTTTTCCATAAAATGAATTGTGTCACTTATTCAAAGCAACATATTTTTTGCCCTAGCCAATGTATCATCCACTTAAAATTAGCAACACTCATAAAAAATTAGGCTTATTTTTCTTGCTAAAGTGTTCTTATTAAAGTGTTGTGAAGTTCAACTTAAAATCCTGACAACATGACACTGATTCAGAATAAAGTTTGAGTGCTTGGTGGCCTGGATGACAGCTGTTGCAAGTTTCAATTGTTCCTATTTCTAGTCATCTCTCTTTGGGGAGACCCTTACATTTCACCCTCTTTTGCTATACCTCCTGACACATCTGGTTGAAAACAGAACACATAATGGATATTTCATACTAATATCACACAGATCATGAAAATAAAGTAACTATGCTATAACTTAAAATAGCACTACATCAAAACCACCAAGCAAGTTATTTCTAGAAAAGAACCGACACACACCAACAAATGTCACCCAGTCTAATTCCTTTTGTTTAATGCATTCATTTGCATAGTTAAGCATCTTATTCAAAGCATATTTTAAATTATTCTGTTCTCAGCATGCACACTCTCAGTAGGTGAGTGGACTATTGAGGAATAAAGCAGAGCCTAAATTATGCAACTCACAAAAGGAACAGTTCTCCCCTCTGCAGGGTTAAGTAACGAATGGAATCTACTCAAAGTGGATTAAAATAACTATATCACTAACCCCCTTCCAAGAACCCCAAATAAACACATCTATTGTCTTGTACTTTTAGTATGTCCTCACCAACTATTAGATTTTAATAGTGGCAATTGTTCAGGTGAAGGATTTTTTAAAAATACTTAATACTAATCAGTATCAGTGAGACTATAAGCCAGGAAAGAAATTATCTAGTCTTAAAGGTTTTTAAAAAATCTACTGATTTTGAACCTGTTTTTCCTGATGCCTTTGAGCTTTTCTTTGGTGCTGAGTGTTTTCTCAATTCCTTATAACTTTCACGTTAATCTTAGATGAAATTGCTATTATATAGAATGTATTCTTTTTTAATCTACCTACATCCCTGGGTAGCTCATTATATACTGTTGCTATGGCAATAGATCCTGAGCTACAGAAGTAAAAGACCCCTATACCAAGGTGATTATTTTTCAGTTTACCTTTTCAATGATCCCATAATGGTAGGTATTGGCTATGTTTGTCCCATTGTGAACCAGGAACCCCTCAACTTATAGCAATTTAGATTTGTAAAACTACCAAACTGCTAGCTCTGGCCTCTGTGCTTATTAGTAGCTGATATCTAGAAACAAGCAAGAGATGAGCATGGGACATAAATATTTTTGCCTTTCCTTCCTTCTTATGACCAATCCTGATAGCTGTAGATTAGTTTTTAAACCTCTGCATAATGCATTTTTTAATTTTACCAATGATCCAGTGACTTTCTAGTTGATGATTATACCTTTCTGTCACTCCTATAACCTCTAAAATATTCAAAAACACCCAACTAAGCAGGTTGAAAATAGTCTTTCATTGTATATTTGTAAAGTATTAGAGATCATTTCAATCATGCTTTCATGAAGTGATGAACTGTCTGCCAAGAAGTGGGGATGCGGAGTTGAGAGAGTTGGTTTGTTATTGTTTAGATTGACATGTTGGATAAATAGTCGAGTGTCTAACTCCCTGGATTTGCTGTGATTGTACAGTTTTAAATAGCCAGAGTATAAGGGCCAGATCAACATGAGTCCCTTCCCACAAAGTTTTGGTTAAATCATCATTGGGACCTAGATTTCTTCAAAACCTAAATGAAAAGTATATAATATAACACTTGTCACAAATTTTTCAATAATATTTATCATGTACTTAATCTCATAATCCTAAATGTATAAGACCACCACCATGAGAAGTGGCTCCCACAAGCTAGTGTGGCTTGGACATGCCTGGAAGTCATGTGATCGTTCTAGTCTCCTTAAAATGCTGAGATGCCAAAGCAAATCCCCTTTCCATTTATTTAGTTACAGGTCCGAAGTAAAGGCAAGGCAAGATGTGAAACCAGACATCCGACAGCCTCCATTCACAGACTACAGGCAGCCCCCGCTGGACTACAGGCAACCCCCAGGAGGGGACTACCAGCAACCCCCACCCTTGGACTACAGGCAGCCTCCCCTGCTGGACTACAGGCAGCACTCCCCCGACACCAGGCAGTACCCTCTGTCAGACTACAGGCAGCCCCAGGTACCATAGCCCAGAGATCATGGCAACCCAGACAAGACTTACTAAAGTGCAAGGAATAAAACAGAGGGCAGACAGAGAAAAGAGCACCCTCTGGGATAGAGAGTCAGAGTTCTATTCCTAATTATGACATCAGGGTTAACACCTGCACTCTAAAAATGCATTGGATCAATAAATCTATTTCAAAATAAATTAGGACAATCCATCCATTCATCAATCAATAGTGGGTGGGTAGTAATGGGATGAACTAATCCCTGCTGACGTAACTCCCAGTACATTGCCTTGTCAATGTTTTTTAAATGCTCTCAGGTCTGGGGGTGTTGCTCAGAGGCAGAATGCTTGCTTAGGGTGTGCAAAGTACTGGGTTCCATTCCCAGCACTGCCAAAAATGGGCTCTTATCTGGGCCCTCAGAGTGCTGCTAATGCAGACAGTTTCACATTTGCCAGCAGTGGAGGTATTTTAGGTGCACAGTTCTTTACATGGCCCCCTATTTCCCACTTTGTGATAAAGGGCCAAGCTCTGTGCAGAAGGTAAAACCATTCTCTCCGGCACAGTCTCTGAACACCTGTCTGTACAGCCAAGGGTGCAGTTGTAACTATTTGTTGAGGATACCTCATGGAGATTTTCTTAACCTCACTGAGCTTCAGTTTCCTAAAGGGAGCATCTTCCTTACAGGTCAAAGTGAGGATTCAACATTTTTTTAAAGAAATCTAGACCAGAACTTAGTATCTAAAATATCCACTTCCTGGTAACTAGATAGCAAGGTACAAATTAAGTACAATTTCAACTCTGTCAGATTGCATTGTATTTTATTATAAATTAAAGTTAAAAGAGTTTAAGAACAGTGAAGATCAGGAAATCTTGGACATATTGCATTTTATGGAAAAGAGAAATTGATTTTGTACACTTCAACTTGATATTCAGTAGTCTGTACAACTGAGAAATGCAGTCAGAACCCATTAAATTTCACTTTTCTATTCTGCAAACTAATTTGCACACACACAATTGATATACTTATTTATGGTTCTCACAGAAGTGAATGAGAAAACTCAGAAGAGATGGTGTTAGGCAGGCCTATATGCAATAATTACATGTTTTTCAAGTAGGTTGACTATACCTGGTGGTTCTTTTTAAACAGTTCTAATCTGCTCAAACCTTTGGAATTGTGTCCTGCACTTTCATAGTTTGTGAAGTCAGATTACTTCTTCTCACATCATGTTATTAATTCCAAGAGGGAAGGAGAACGAGAAGCTAACCACAGAAGCTTCTTGAATACTAAAAATTATTTATTTCATTTTTCTGCCCAATCCCAAAGGATTTTGATTATTTCACTGTGGACATGGAGAAAGGAGCCAAAGGATTTGGATTCAGCATTCGAGGGGGAAGGGAATACAAAATGGATTTGTACGTGTTGAGATTGGCAGAAGATGGGCCAGCAATAAGGAATGGAAGGATGAGGGTAAGAACAGTCTCTTTTTTAAAGAATTTCTTGGTTCTGAATGAAAACCTCATTGTGCTTAAGAAGAGTACTGAGCTGGAGCTGGGGCTCAGCAGTAGCGCACTTGCCTAGTATGTGTGAGGCACTGGGTTCATTTCTCAGCACCACAGATATTTATTTTATAAATAAAATAAAGATCTATCAACAACTAAAATATATACATATTTTTTAAAAAGATGAGTGCTGAAGCCTGCTATCCAAAAGCAGACTCCATGCAGATTCCACCCTCTTTCTATTTCATAACTCACTTTTTTAAAGTTTTGTTTAAGCACTAAGAATTGTAATTCTCATTTTTCTACTTATAACCTTCTAATGGATAAGCATCAAAATAATGTTATTTTTATAAAGAGAAAACTGAAGAAAATGGACAGAGTAAAGAACTGTAAGAAATAGCTTAAAACGGGGACATGGCTCCATAATTTTTTTCTATGGTTTGATGATTCCTTTTTCACTGAGATCGAATCCTTTAAATTTTATTTTTCATTTTATGCTCTATCTCCCTGTTTATTAATCATATGGTCCTGTGTTTCTTTGGAAATATTTCTTTTGTGCCAACTGTCTTTTGTTTTGCCATGGGCAGACAGAAGAAGTAGGAAAAAAAAGGGGGTTGGGGTTGTTCTTAAAAATAGTAGCCGTCAGAAACTTTTCAATCAGAGTGTAAACTGAAGGTCGATATTTTAATGTAATGATTGCTTTTAGGCATTAAATTGATGGAGTAATTGATTCTTCATCTGAAGGGACAAAACTTGACAATGTAGAACATTAAACAATCTCTCTCTCCATGGAAACTGGTTATGCACATAATAAAGGTTAGTTATCATTGCAAATAAAATCTAGAATTCGCTCTTGCCCTCCCTCCTTGCACTTTTTTTGCAGGGGAGGAGGGGTACTGGGGATTTAACGCAGGGTCACTCGACAACTCAGCCACATTCCTAGCCCTATTTTGCTATTTGGTATTTTATTTAGAGGCGGGTCTCACTGAGTTGCTTAGCACCTCGATTTTGCTGAGGTTGGCTTTGAATTTGTAATCCTCCTGCTTTGACCTCCTGAGCCACTGGGATTACAGGCTTGTGCCAACATGCCCAACCCCTCCTTGCACTTTAAGTTAATGCAGAAAAGCTGTGACTTTTGGGTTCTAGAACCTCAGATTCCTGTGCTAAGCCTCACCAGCCAATTGTTCCTGAATGATTGAACTTGTTGTTTCTGCCACTGAGTCTTCCAGGTCAAGGATTCACCTACAGTACAAAAGCAGAAAGAGTGCAAATCATGTCTGTTTCACTCCTTCCCCCTACAATTCTTTGACAACTGGGGATGTGGGGTGTCAGAGTTGGAATTTGTTTGCAATGCTGATTCCAGACTGCAGCTTTTGCCCTGATCCAGCAGGGGCCTCCTCTTACCCTGCCTGGATGTGGTTTCATGATAGGCCTCCACGTGGTTTGACTTCACAGCTTCCCTCTAAATCAGAAGGGCACTTTCCTAACAAGCTGCAAATCCAGCTCACAAGTGATTAAATAAAACAAAATTAATCTTTGCAGTACTGGTGAAGTCAGCATAGCACAAAGACCAGGAGTGAGAAGACCAGAGGCCTATGAGGTCAGATAAGGACCCCCATCCTTAGTGGATCTCAGAGATGGCCTCTGTGGGTTCTAAACAGTGGCCACATCTTTTAACAAGAGGTCTAAATGGTCTGCAGCTGGATGTATACAGTACATACATATAGTAATCCCAAGGCAAAGAAGCCTAGATAGGAAAGTGTCCTTACATAAAAAGGATTACTCTTTCCTATAGTGGTTCTTAGTGTGGTCCCAGGCGTAAGCATTCCCTGGAAACTTGGAAATGCAAATTCTCTAGCTCCACCAAGACCTGCTAAATCGGAAACTCTCACCAATTATACCAGGCTATGTTTTAAGAAGCCTTCCAGGTAAATTTGGTACAAACTGAAGTTGGAGGACCACTCAGCTAGAGGGAGCTGTCATAACACAGATGTGACAGATACGTATGGCTTCGGCTTTGTCTGTCCTACCTAAGCCCTTGTCTAAGGTTTCCATCCTGTTCCAGTGGGCTATGCCTGAGGACCTTAGTTCCAAGTAAACTCACTCAGATTTAGAATTCTGTAAGCAGGTGCTCAATTTTATGAGAGATGCTATTTCCTCTGGCAGGTGATAAAAATGAGTACTCCACCTGGGTTTCAGAAAATAGATTTTCACTTCTGGTCAAAGATTATTAAAATAGCCAATATTTCATCATTTTTTTGTGTTTTTCTTATAAAGCAATCTATTCTTCAAGTGTATAAGCTATCAAAAAGGAATTATTATGGCCAGTTTTAGATAATATGAGTTTACCTTGGGCCACTTTATATTATAATTTTATATACATAAAGCTACTACACACACACACACACACACACACACACACACACATTCAGGTATTTTATTAATCAGGAGTCACGGGTATTTTATTAATCAGATTTCACTGGTTGGTTTTTATCTCTAGTCTTTAAGCTAAGATTGGGAACTTGGCAGGGAAGGATGGGAGACTTATCTCTGCTATTTATGAAGCCTACTTGATATTCAAGTGTTTGGGGTTTTCTTACTTATGGATTTTTACGACCCCAGTGCAGAACTTGTCTAAGTCAATGGACTTCATGTGAGGGAAAGAGGCTACTTCATAATACTAATTCAACCATGCTCATATTACCTACTCTCAGAATTAGACAGTATTTTGGATTTGCAAAGATTGTTCTTGATCACAACGTATAATTAATTCAGATCTTATGTTTATGCTTATAATCATATTTGATCATTTAAAGCTAATCTTTTCTATTCCATTAGTGCTTTTCAAAAACTAACAATAATTGACAGAATCATATAAGTATTTCAGCAAGAATAAGGATTGATCAATACTAAATGATTTAATGGTTTATTTAAACTAATGCATAAACTAAATAATATATATGTTACCAATTTTAAAAAATTCACAATAAAATTAATCTGGGACCCTTTTCTCCCCTTATTATAAAGTTCTACCTTGATACTACTAGTGTCCAGATACATATAGATCTGAAATACCTGTGCAAATGATGCTTTGTAAAGCAGCTGTTAACTGTATGGTTATTATGGCTTGGTTTGTAAATTTCCAAACTCCTGAGAAAACTCAGTGAACTAGAAATTCATGAAGTATCATTTAAAAATATCTCAAAAAGAAAAACTAGCTCAAAGTTCTTCCCAGCTTCTGAAAGATCCATGTTTCTCCTTGTTAATGTGATTCCTTTGTCTTTCATCTCAATGCATTATTTCTTCTGTGTAAAAGCTAAACACACACATACTTCATTATCAAATATGTTTGAAGGATGCTGTATATTTTTTTTCTTCTTTTTATGATCAGGAACAGAAGGGAAAATTAAGGGAATGGTCTAATATTAAATCTCTAATTAATTACATCTCAAATATTAATATTAATTAATTAAATCTCCAATATTAAATCTGGCACAGTAAAATTGTGCAAATCAGAACTACTACCAAAGAAATGGGTGATTCTGAAAAATTATTTTGTGTAACAATAAATGGATTAATATGCCCTTTGGTTAGGGATACAAATAATACTACTTTTGAACACTTTGCTAATACACCAGATTTTATCCTCTGAACCTGAGACTTTTCCTGGTCTTATGTGTTAGTCTGGTTGTGGGGAAAATGATGCCCCAGCACACTACTAAGAATACAGTGAAACCCAGGTACAGTGGGTGCCAGAGGAGATAGCTAATGTGGAAATAAGGATACCCTTCTCCTTTGGTACAAAAAAAAAATTAAAGCTTGTCCTTAGCATTCAGGTGTCACTCAAGAAAAAATATCAATGGTCCTTCCACCCAGGGGCTCTTTCATGGATCAAGTGAGAGTCAGGTAGACATACCCCCAAAGCAAATCCTAGCTGAATGATCTCATTTTGGTATTTCCAGGGACCTGAAGCCATGAAAATTATTCTAGCAGTGATCTTCAGCAAATTAGGCTGCTTGCCTTTCAAATTGATTAATAAATATTCCCACAGGACATAGTTGTTTTTATTTTTTCTCCTTCAAAAGCATTTTATGTTTGCTAAATTTTTTTGCAAATCAAATAAATACCATCTTTCCTCTTGATGGAAAATGTTAGAACAGGCAAGTAACCTAAGGAACAAGGTCTAATGGTTCTCTCAAAATATGAGAATGTATAAACAGCAAATCCCATGACTAAGTAGTAGGGACCACAGATAATGGCTTCTTCTGAGAGTCAGATTTACAAGCAAAATTCCAAATAGGAGGAGAATATGAAAAGCTCTTTTTCAGAAGATTGGTTAGGTGCTTATTTAAGACCTTAGGACCCCCTATATCAGAAACATAAGAACAACAAAATAAATAAATCCAAAGATTTACTAAAAATATTTTGAACCCTTCCAAACCCTCAGCTCTACCCTCAATCTCTAAAAGAGCAAACTAGATACATTTGCTTTTTTCAGATTACAAATATCATTTCACTTTGTTGAGCCTCAGTTTCCTATAAAATCGGAAGAATAAAGTCTATTCATAGGGTTGCTGTAAGACTTTGAGAAATATATCAAGAGATATTATTGATTTTTTTCATTAAGATAAAAAATGAGGCATTAGTTTGTGGGAGGAGAGCAAGGGACAGATAATAAGGTAAATCATAGACTAGAATTAGAGGAACAAGGAAAAAACGTTACATTTAGAGAAAATAGTTACTTTGTCAAAACACAAATGGAAAGTAGCATGTTTTGAGTTTAATTACTAAATGGCTTTTCAACACTAATTAATACTTATGTGTTAAAAGTTGAGAGATGTAACTGGGGTAGAGGGCTTGCCTACCACAACCACCAGCACCACATTCACACACACACACACACACACACACACACACACACACACACTCACACACACTCACACACACATACAAATTGAACAGACAAGCAAAACACAATCTAAACACAGAGAAGAAGAATGGGAAACAGAAACATATAGTTGTCGTGTCTGATTGCTTTTCTTCAATCACCCAGGAAGGCTAATCTCATAAAAGAAAGAGAAGTGACATTCAGTTTCCGAATTTCATTTTTAAGGGAAAGTAAAATTAATTATTAGAAAATATTACTGGATCAGTTTGTAAGAAGAAAACTGTTTTCCTAAATAGTCTATTGAAATTGAAAGGGACAAAAATTTTCATAGCTATTGAATAAATCTCTGGTACAGAGTTCTTAGAAATACAATCTAATTAAAACTGAGACTAAATGGAAAACACAGTCCAAGAAAAACGAACATACAAAATAACTTACTGGTAAAGCTCCGTGAAGCAGGGAATGTAAGAATTTAGAAATAAATTTCCATCTCAAATGTGAGACATTTTGGGGGGGAAGGGATAGTTCTAAGAGCTTAAATAAAATCTGGGAGAAATGTCAAAAGAGAACCCAAAAGGAGAGCAGGTTTGTTCTTCAAAAGATAAAATATGTCTGGAGTTGGAGCTCAATGGTAAGGGGCATGCCTAGCATGTGAAGGGTTCTGTTTTTGACACCCAACATTGAAAAAAAAATAAGTTAAATATTTTTCTATTTCCATAAAAGTATAATATAGTCCCTACCTCCATCATAAAAATGTATTTTCTAAAATTAAAAAAAAATATCATCTACAAGCTCATCATCTTACAGCTCTATAACTTTTGCATATGCCTCCTTAGCATTATATAATCTCATCACAAGAAGATTTACCTTCTTTCTGAAATTCCTTCGACATAAAAGCCTGGCTATAGTGGGATTCAGGGTGACTTAAAACATCTGTTAGACTGAAGAATCTGTGAAAAAGATAATATTTACCCATGTTTTGTTTTGTTTTGTTAATAAAAAGCAAAATTCCCTGATATCAGCTTGTTTTTAAAAATTGCCATCTTTCCTTCTGTGGTCCAGCTATATCTAATTTGGGACTACAAAATAAGAATCTTAAAAAACCGTTTTATTTTATGTTTTGTTTTTATTTAACATGAAACCATTTACAAGAATGTTTCTAACATATGTAATAGGAACAAGTACTAACAAAGATTCCAGTACCCATGAACCATAACCCATCTTAAAAACCAGAACATGACCATGCACCTAGGATTCAGCTCCTACTCTCTAACCCTGGAAGGAACCACTATCCTAAACAAAGCAGCACTTCCCATCACTTCTAGTATTTCCACATATGTGTGTCTCTCTCAACTAACTACATAGTTTTTCACACTTTATGAACTTTATATAAATAAATCACACTGTTCATCTTCTCTGTGATTTACTTCTTATACATTATGTTCATGAGATTCATCTAAGTTGCTACATGAAGCTTAAATTCATTTATTTTCAGTGCTATAAGTTATTCCATTGGATTAATATGCTACAACTATAATAGTTATGTATTTTCCATTATTTGGATATGTGAGGTTTTTCCTGTCAATAGATATTGATATTGTTTCCAGTTTACTTGTAATTCTTACAATCCATATATATCTTTCTGCCCCATTTTTCACAAGACTTACTCTAGACAAGACTATATACCTAGGAGGACACATATTTAACTATGTAACACAAAGATATTTTCCCAAGTGGTTGCTACAAAGTTGGACCAGCAGTGTAAATTAGTTTTCCTAACATATCTTTGCAAAGCTTGCATTTCAGATTTAATTTGTATTCTGGTAGGTAGAAACTGACATACCATTTAGGTTTGAGTTTGCATTTCTTGATTGCAAATGATGTTCATTATCTTTTCTTATGTTCATTGGACTTTCATGTTCCCTTTTCAACAAAAAGATATATGTCTGTCTTTTCTCCATTTTCCATTGAATATTTCTTCTTTTCATATTGATTTTAGAAGTGCTTATTTATTCTCTGTGATAGTTTTTCATTGATAAATGTGATGCAAATATATCACCCCAGTTTTTGGCTTATAATTTCACCTTCATTTTTGATACTCTTTGATAAAGAGATATTAATTATAGTGTGATAAAGAGATATTAATTGTAATGTAATGGATTTAATCTTTCCTTTATAGTTTCCATTTTCTTATCAAGCTTGAGAAATCATTTCCCAACACATAGTCTTAAACATCTCCTACGTCTTCTAAAAGCTTTATAGTTTTACTTTGCAAATCTGTCTTTAATCACCCAATATTGATTTCTTGGTATAATATAAGGTAGAAATCCAATTTTCATTTTTCCATATGGATAACCACATGTCACAGCATCATTTAATGGATGTCATCATTTCTCCCCAACTACAATGACATCTTTATAATAAATAAAATTTCTATAAATGCAGTGGTCTGTTTGGGGATTCTTCATATTATTATACTGGCCTACTTGTTCCTGCTTCAATTCCATGCCTACCTTTCAATAAGTGTTGAATTTTCATTGGGAAACTGTCTTCCTTAATCCCAAGATACACATCCTAATTTTCAGGCGTTTTTCTTGGGCTTTTGCATTTCTGTATAAATTTTAGGATTTGTTTATCAAGTTTCTCAAAAATCCTATTAGAGTATTTATTGGAATTGCTTGAGATCTAGATATAAAATTGGGAAAACTTTCATTTTTATAATATTACTTTTTCTCTCTACAAACATATTATAATTCATTTATGTAGGTTTTCTATGAAGTTCACAAATAAAATTTTACAGTTTTTTCCATAACAGACATGCAAATGTTTTGTTAGATTGATTCTCAAATACTCTGCATGTTTTATTTTTGCTCTTGAATGTAGTATTTTTAAATCTTTACACAAAGCATGTGTTAAGTGTTATTTTTTTATTTTTTAATTGAGGCTTTCTTTTTTATTTGTATTTCTTAAATAGCCGTTCTAGGGTCACAGCAAAATTGAGAGGGAGGTACAACTATTTCTCATATATGCCCTGACCCTCACACACATAGCCTCCCTATCCGCCATCAGAGTGAAACATTTGTTACACTTGACAAATCTACAGTGACACATTCTTGCTTATTTAGTCAGCTTTTCATCTCTGTGACCAAAACACCTGATAAGAACAACTTAGAGGAAGGAAAGTTTATTTCAGCTCAAGATTTCAAAGGTTCAGTCCATGGTTGGCTGACTTCATAGCTCTGAGCCCAAGATAAGGCAGAACATCATGGCAGAAGGGCATGGCAGAGGTAAGCAACTCGGGACATGGCAGCCATGAAGCAGAGAGAGAGAGAGAGAGACAGAGCTCTGCTCACCAGGGCCAAAATATAAACCCCACAGGCACACCCCCAGTAACCTACTTCCTCCAACCACAACCCGCCTTCCTATAATTACCACCCAGTAGCCCATTCAATTTATTCATCAATCAAATGAATTAATCTACTGACAAGGTAATAGCTCTTACAATTTGATTATTTCACCTCTAAACATTTCTTTTTATTATTATTATTAGTTGTTCAAAACATTACACAGCTCTTAACATATCATATTTCATACATTTGATTCAAGTGGGTTATGAACTCCCATTTTTCCCCCGTATACAGATTGCATAATCACATCGGTTACACATCCACGTTTTTACATACTGCCATACTAGTGTCTGTTGTATTCTACTATCTTTCCTATCCTCTACTATCCCCCCTCCCCTCCCCTCCCCTCCCCTCCCATCTTCTCTCTCAAGACCTTAAAAGAGCATACTATAGGGATACTGCTACATCGATGTTCATAGCAGCACAATTCACAATAGCTAGACTGTGGAACCAACCTAGATGCCCTTCAATAAATTGCATGGAAATGGAAGGAGACCTCTAAACATTTCTGCACCACCTAACACATGAGTTTTTCAATGGATACTCCAAGATCCAAACCATTACAGTTACTATAAACATGGAATGCAAGTTTTTGTGTGGACATAAATTTTCAACTCCTTTAAGTAAATACCAAGATGTGCAATTGCTTTGTCATATTGTAAGAGTATGTTTAATTTTGTAAGAAACTGTGAAACTCCCTTCCACAGTGACTATGCCATTTTTCATTCTCACCAGCAATAAAATGAAAGTCCCTGTCACACCACAGCCTCATCAGTATTTGGTGTTTTTAGTGTTCTGGATTTTGGTCATTGTAATAGATGTATAATGGTATTTCATTTTTTTTAATTTCCATTTCCCTCATAACATCTGATATGAAGTATCTTTTTCTTTTCTTTTCTTTTTCAAATTCAGTACTGAAAATCAAACCCAGGACCTAATGCTTTTCTATTACTGAGTTACCTCCCTAGACTCCCATCTCTTCATATGCTAATTTCCATGTTTGTATCATCTTTGGTGAGAAGTTTGTTAAGGTCCTGGGTTTTCGTTGTTTTTTTTTAATTGAGTTGTTTTCTTTTTGTTGAATTTTAAGAGTTCTTTGTATATTTTGAATAGCAGTCCTTTTTCAGATATATCTTTTACCAGTATTTTCTCCTTGTCTGTGACTTATCTGATTCTTTTGACACTGTCTTTTTGCAAAGCCAAAATTTTTAATTTTAATGAATTCTAGCTTATCCCTTCTTTCTTTCATGGAGTGTACCTTTTAGTGTTATATCAAAAAAGTCACCACCAAATCCAAGAAAGACCATTGAGATTTTTTTTCCTATGTTATCTTCTAGTTTTGTCATTTTTCATTTTACATTTAAGTCTGTGATCATTTTTTGAGTTACTTTTTGTGAAGGGTATAAGGTCCTGGTCTGGATTCCTTTCTTTGCATGTGAATGTACAGCTGGTCCAGCACCATTTTGAAAAGACTTTTTTTTTCTCTATTGTATTGCCTTTGTTCCTTTGTCAAAGATCAGTTGCCTATCTTTATGTAGGTCTATTTCTGAGCTATCTCTCTGTTCCATTGATCTAATTGTCTGTTCTTTCACCAGTACCACACTTCCTAATAATGTAGTGTCAGTTTTCCAACTTTGTACTTCTCCTGGCAATAGTATTTTAGTGTAAAATTTTTAATTGATTTTATTATTTTTTTAAATACCCAACAGTGAAATGCATTACAATCCTCATTACACATATAGAGCACAATTTTTCATATCTCTGTATATAAAGTATGTTATCTTAGTGTAATTTTTAAATTAATTGTTAATAAAAAGGCAGTTGCTTTTTACATATTGATTAATTGCTTCATGCAAAATTATTATTTTTTTATTTTTTTAATTTCTTTTAGAGAGAGAGAATTTTTTTAATATTTATTTTTTAGTTTTCGGTAGACACAACATCTTTATTTTTTTTAATGTGGTGCTGAGGATGAAACCAACGCCCCATGCATGCCAGGCAAGCACGCTACTGCTTGAGCCACATCCCCAGCCTATGCAAAATTATTAATCCTTTTTTAAAATACTTTATATACAAACAGAGATATGAAAAATTGTGGTATATATGTGTATTAAGAATTGTAATGCAAAAAAAGTACATGTATAAAGGCATAAATTGGCATGAACATACTTTATATTCAGCGATATGAAAAATTGTGCCCTATATGTGTAATAAGAATTGTAATGCTTTCTACTACTGTCATGTATTTAAAAAATAACAAATAAATAAATAAGTAATTTTTTTTAGTGATGAACATAACATCTTTATATATTTATTTTTATGTGGTGCTGAGGATGGAACCCAGTGCCTCACAGATGAGGCAAGCACGCCACCACTGAGCCACAACTCCAGCCCCTAAACTCTTTTATTAATTTGAATAATACATTTGTAGCTACTCTTGGATTTACTATATAATAATCACATTTTCTACAAATAATAAAACTTTGGTTTTTTGCCTTTAAGTCCTTTTATTTCCTTTCTTTTTTTACTTCATTGGCCTGGCTTCCTTGAATACAAGCAGTCAAAGTGAGCACTCTTTGTTTTATTTCTAATGTCAAAGGGAATAATTTCAACATTGTGCCATTAAGTATAAACATGATGTTTAATGGTTTTTCTATAAAGATGATCTATATCTGTTTAAGAATATTTCCTTCTATTACTAGTTTACTAGGAGAGTTTATTATAAATAGATGTTGAGTTTTATCTACTTTTTCTATATGTATAGAAAGTATCACATGATCTCTTTAATGTTAACTAATATGATTAATCATAGTAATGGACTTTTATGTTAAATCATTCTTGATTTCCTAAGATAAACCCTGTCTATTCATGATGTATTATTTTTATATATTAATCAATTTAACTTTCTGCTATTTCTTTAAGGAATTTTTAATGTATGCTCTTGAGTAAGATTGATCCATAATTTCATATTCTTGAGTGATTTTGATATTAACATTTTATTAGCCTTATAAAATGAGGAATAGGATAATCCCTTCTGTTGCTGTTGTCTGGGAAAGTTTTTGTAAGTTGAGAATTATTCTTGAATTATTTAGTAGAATGTACCTGGAACCAATCCAGGTCTAATATGTTTTCTTCATGTAAAAATTTTAATCGACTAATTATGTTTCCTTAATAAGAAGGATATCTTCACATTTGGTATTTCTTCTTGATTTTATTCTGATAAATTGCTTTTGAAAAGCAATTTACCTATTTTATGTGAGTTTTCAAATTTTAGGGGATTTTGTTTTCTGATTTGGTGGGTTTTCTTCTTGTTACTGTTGTTTGTGGTGCTATAGATTGAACTCAGGACCTCATGCTGTCTTCCAAATGAGAACTCTAAGTTCCTGGGAACCAGCAGTTATTTTCTGGGCTAAAGCCATCTTTGCTTTGCAGGAGTCTTACTTTTACTTTGTTTTTGGCATTAGAGAATTCTCTACTTTCTTGCCTGTTTAGCAATGGTGAGGTTGTTCAAAGTATCTAGTTCATCATATTGCTGGAAACAGAAATCAAAGCAGCTCTTACCTTTAGTGACCAAGTTATGACAGCTAAAATGACTTCCAGTCTTAGGGGTGGTGGTTAGCTCCTCACCACACTCCATGTGTCCATGTAGAAGGTTCAGAAGATGCTTTACGTGTGCTGCTTGCAGTGATTCAAAGGCACACTTCCTTTCCTTCCTCTCCAACTCCAGTTCCACTTGTGTGGGTCCCCTGCCCACAATGCCCATCTGCAGCCCTGCCTGAGTGCTCCACAGCCCAGGGGCTGGCACTGGGTCATTCCAAGGCTTCGCACATACTCCTGAGTCCTGGGGAAAGAGAAGCACAACCTTTTCCTCATCCCCTGTCACACTCAGCCACCTCAACACCGTGGCTGAGGCC
This sequence comes from Ictidomys tridecemlineatus, assembly GCF_052094955.1. Lineage (NCBI taxonomy): Eukaryota > Metazoa > Chordata > Mammalia > Rodentia > Sciuridae > Ictidomys > Ictidomys tridecemlineatus. The sequence goes on from NC_135478.1 coordinate 172,873,599, forward strand.
ACAGTCTCACAAAGAATAAAGGATAGTCACAATTGCACGTGCCAGCAGAAGCACAGCAGGGAACATATATGTGTAAAGAGTAGAGAGAACCTGCCCCTTCTAGCCCAGTCAGCTGTTGACCTGGCTTCCTTTTTCTAAGGTCTGATTTTTCAAAACAAACCAAAAATTCATATTTTAAAAAAAAAATTAGCCTCCTGGCCCAGCTCATCTCACACCAGCCCCCCTTGCACTCAATAATCCCTCCAACGAGTCTCTCAGTCCCTGATGCTTTAGCCCCCACAAGGCTTTGCACAATTGCTACCATTCCCCAAAATGTTCTTTCCTCTCGTCTACACTTCTTTAACTCTTCCTTGTCTATCTCAGCGCAGCTCAAGCGTCGCATCCTGGAGAAGGGTTCTCTTACCTTCCAGTTTGCTCATATCACCTGTCACAGGCTCTTGTTGCTCAGGCACAGCTCCTTGGTGACATTGGTCACAATGCTAACTTTATTGTTGTGTGTGTGGTTATGTTGAGAAATCTGTCTCTCCAGTGCTTAAGCACCACAGGGCAGGAGCCATGTTGCTCTCTGTGCTCCCACTACCCCAACATCCAACATGGTGCACATGGTAGACACTCAATAAATATTCACTACTGAACAAACATGTGAATGGAAGCTTTCAGAGTAAGATTACTGCAGGTTTGTTTCCTAGTTCTGGAAATTAACTAGCTGTGCTCACTAAACTCAAGGCCACAGAGACTCCTGATGAACCATGAGACGGGTTCCCATAGGTAACTGAGTATTTAGACTTGTGGAAATTCAACTAACTCAGAGCCATTTTTTTAAAATAAAGTGTCCTATAGTAAACATACCATCCTTTGGGGGGTACATTAAATTATTACAGATATTTGCAGTATCAGGAGATCATGTCTGTAAAACCCTATTGCATCTTTTAAAAAAATAAACTGTGCAACATTTCAAGACTTGTTTTATTCTCATTTAAACTTCCTATCACCAAACTTGGATGACAAAGTAAAAATCTTTTAAAAAGTAAGATAAGGTCAAGCTGGAAATAATGAAAAAACTTCAAAAGCATAGGATATGCAGAACATGACAAGACAAAGATTACAAGACAGGTGTGCTGGAGCCCGTTAAGGACAGGCGCACAGGAGAACAGTGCTGCCAAAATAATGGGATAACCAGAGCTTAGCAGAATTTGCGAACTCTGCAGAGCTAAGCCCCACCAGGTCAATGCAGATAAATGAGCTGAGGAGGTTGATGAAATCGAAAGCATGAGAGAAGAGAGATAACAAGTACTTAAGAGGGGAATAAAGCAGTCTGACTGGAGAAATCAAGCAATTTATGGGCTCCGGTAGATCATTTTAGGAGCCTTACATTGCAGAGATCATCCACGCAGTGTTTCATCACCTCTGGGTGCTGCGACTCAGTCAACTAGAAGGTTCACGTCTGCATAAAGTGTGCACCTTTACATGTCATCGCAGCCTGCCTCGCTCAGATGCCCCATTGGCTCTCAGCCCCGGCTCTGAGTCATCCTTCACATCGTCTGCAAATGAGAGGATTTTCCTTTATTGTTTGGGCTCTCCTCCATGCCTTTCATGAAGGAAAAGAAAGACTTCGCACAAAGATCAAATCCATTACCTTTTTCTTTTCGGAATCTGACCTATGAACATTGTGTTAAATGAGTTACATGAGTTACTTTCAGGAATGAGGGAGAGCATGGTGCTGATTAGAGAAGAGTGCGGCAGGAGGCAGAGCTGGCTCGCCTGGCGTTCGACTCCATTGTCAATTATTCAGGGGCTCATTATCCCATGCGGGGAGGGCTCCATTTCTCCGCTCTGTTTCTTCTTCTATTGGATGCCCAACCTTGAACCATTTCAAAGCAGCTTCCCATGAGGGCTAGTTAAAGGTTTGGGAAGGAATCAAAGGGTTAGCATTAGGATTGCATCTTGGCATGGCAAGACAGAGAAGAAATTGAATAAATTGGAAGTCAGGAGAGTCTTTGCATTTTAATTATTCACAGGGTTTTTTTGTTTTGTTTTGTTTTGTTTGCCTATGGAAAAGATTCAAAAGTTTACAAACCTCTGCTGTGATCTGAAAAATACATTCTACTTGCCTCTTCCATGAGGGAAAGACTTAGGAGTGTAGTTTCCTCTTTTATGCTAAGCCATTCTTTGTGTGTCTTTTCCTGAGAATAATTTTAAAATGTCTTCCCTCTTCCTTTTCACAAGCAGTGTTCAACTGGCTTAGCCATCTGCTTGAGGCTCTGCCATTCCATCTCTTCCCCAGACCCAGAGCTCTTTTGCTGGTCACTCAGTTTGCCCAGTTCACCTCTGCACCTTGGTTCTAATCAACAAATGGGTGTGAAGAGCACTTTGAACCTGATTCGTCAGGATTTGGTTTGCACAGTACAATAATTCACAAGATATCAAGAACTGGGTACTATATTCTTTTTTCTAACTTTTTAATTCAAATTGACATGTACATTGTATGTATTTTTCTAGTACAGCATGTTGTTCTAAAGTATATACATATTGTGGGATGGTTAAATCTAGCTAATTAAGCAATACTACACATAGTTACCATTTTTATGGTGAGAACATTTGACACATTCAATAGGAATACAACATATTGTCATTAGCTATAGTGATCTTACTGTACAATTGATCATTTTTTTTTAATATGGTGCTGGGATTGAACCCACGGCCTTGTGCATGTGAAGCAAGCACTCTACCAACTGAGCTATATCTCCAGTCCCTATACAATAGATCTTTAGAATTTATTCCTAACTATAGTTCTGTGTCCTTCAACCAACATCTCCCCATCTTTCCTGCTCCCCCAGACTTTCCGGTCTCTGATTACCACAGTCTCCTCTCTATATCTATGAGATTGATATTTTTAGATTCTATAGGAAATCCCATCATTTGTAATCCCATGGACAAACTTAGATATTCTATTCTTTAGTCTTAGGCCATTCACACTTTTTCTTTGGGGGTACTCTAAAGTCTTGCCCTTATTAGCAGTCACCATCTTCAGACTATGTCACTCCTCCTGTCACATGGCTGCTCTCCCCTACCTCCTGTAACGGACACGGAAATGGCATTGTTACCTCTTTTTCCAGGGAAGTCATGACTCTAACTCTTGAACTGTTCAACTTGACAGGATACTTGTTTTTTCAATATCTTCTATATTTTGGGATCTTGCACCTCTGCTTGAGCCCATATAAAATGCCACAATCCCAGCAGCAGTCTAGTGTCTCATTAATTGGTCAAGCTTGGAGGTGCATGGGCTGTGAACTGGCATTCCTCCTAAATGCCTAACGTGAATTTCCACCTGCCTGCTGATGTACAAGGCATTCATTTTCCATTTCCAATCAGCCACCAGTTCTTGTTATGCCATCTCAATGTCTTGTGTCTTTGTGTAATTATCTGCCAAAAGGATGAATATACACCTCTAGTCTTGAGGATCACGTCAGCGATATCAGCCTCTTACAGAAGAAAAAGATTCTTCAACTTGTTTGTATCACTTTGTTTGTGTTTAAGGCCTTAGGAAAATGACAGCCCAGAGAGGGAAATTGTAAGCAAGCAGATATAAGTTAGCAGAAAGGCGGATTAATGAATATTGGAAAGAGGTCATTTTTAAATGTGATTTCCTAGCTCCAGAAAGAGAGGGCAAAGGAAAAACTGGCAGATGCTCCTAAAATATCAGAGGAATGGTGGGCAAGCTGCTGAGTTAGTGCCCACAATTAACCAATTAATGCAGAGTGTGCTCAGTGTTAAAGCGGAGCTGGTGTGCAGGAAGCCAGGACAGCTCGCTTCAGTCTGTGTCCCTCTGGAAAAGGACATAAGCATTTAGTAAGTGTAAGTCAAATCCCAAATTATGTATTCTCTCCTTTCCTTCATTCCATTGTCACTGCCACAATACAGACCCTCATCTTTGTTATCCTGAACTATTCCTGCAGTCAAATAGATCCCATCTGCCTCTAATTTCTCCCATTCATGCTTCATACAACCACCAAAATCATATTCCTAAACCACAGGTGTAATCAAATTACTTGTTTCCTCAAAAGTCTTCAACAACCTGCCTTTTTGCAGGTTGAGATCCAAATATATTCCCAAGTTTTTTTTTTTTAAGAGAGAGAAGAAGATGATGATGGAGGAGGAAGAGGAGGAGGAGGAGGAGGAGGAGGAGGAGGAGGAGGAGGAGGAGAGGGAGGACAGCCTTCCACAGTCTGGTCTAGTGCAATTTCCACCCTCATATGCTATTCTAGTCTCTCAGTGTACACTCCAGCCATTGCTGTTTTCAGGACACACAGTGCCAGTTCACATTCCCTGTATTTCCTCATCCTGTTCTTCCCAAATGAGGTTTTCTTTATCTTTTTTTTTTTCAAATTTCTGCTAAAAAATCCTTAACATCTATCAAGGACCAATCCTAACTGCACCATGAAGCCTTCCCCAATTTCTGCCTTCCACCTCCAGTCCCCACACTCCCCATTCAGTCAAAGGGCTCCTTTATTGGCATTGCAGTAACATTATTATTTTTTTTTTTTGTACTGTAGATTGAACTCAGGGATGCTTAACCACGAGCCACATCCTCAGCTGTTTTTATACTTTATTTTGAGGTACAGTCTCACTAAGTTGCTTAGAGCCTTGCTAAATTGCTCAGCCTGGCTTTGAACTCACAATCCTGCTGCCTCAACCTCCTGAGCCACTGGGATTACAGGTGTGCATCACTGTACCCAGCGGTAGCACATTTTGGGCTACATTAATATTATAAAATATATCAAAGTAGAAAAGAGATTATAGAATACCTATGAACAGCTTAAACAACCATCATAAATTAATTTCCTCTGCAAATCCTTAAGAAACTGAGCAAAGCCAATATATTTGAGGCCTCTTTCACATCCCCTCCCACCTATCCCATAACCCTCTAGAGGTAACTCCTCTTCTGAATTGTGCTTATCATTTATTTGCTTTTCTTTAAAGTTTATCACTTATAGCTATACCCTCAATAATGTTGCTTAGCTTCACTCTTTTAAATTTTATAGGCTTTTTTATTTTTTAGCACAACATTATAAAATTTATCACAATGTGTGTGTATTAAAGTACTCGTTTTCACTACTGCATAGTTTCCTATTACATAAATATTAATTTATCTGTTTTCTGTTAAGGGGCACTAGTGTAATTTCCAATTCTTTACTATTAAAAATGTTTCTGTCATAAACATTCTTCTAAAGATCTCCTGGTACACATGTGTAAGATTTTTTTTCTCAGGTATATTCCTAGGAGTAGATTTGATGGGTCCTAGGGTCTGAACAACTTCACATTTACAAAATAATGCCAAAAAAAGTTTTCTAAATTGTTTTTCCAATATATATATTCCCACACACAGTAAATGAGTCCCTGTTGCTTTACATCTTGTCAACATTTGATATAAAATTGTTATTAAATTTCTATTATGATGGTAGATATGAAAAAGTATATCTTATGGTCTTAATTTTCTTCCTGATTGATAATAAACATATTTTCATGTTTAAGTCATTTTCTTCCTATCATATTTATGTTGATGCCTCTTGCCCAATTGTTATGGTAGTCTTTCCTTATTGTTGTTCTACTTGTTGAATAACAAATTTTTGTTAGTCATATCAAATTTTTTGTTAGTTATAGCAAATATATTTTCCAAGTTTGTAACCATTCATTTTCCTTTAAGATCTCTTTCAATAAGTGAAATTCTTAAGTTTTTAGTAATCAAATATATCAATAATTCTGTGCTGTTTTGCATTTTTGTGCTTGGTTTAATAAATTATTTTCTATCTTAAAGTCATATTTATTTTTCCTAAAAGTTTGAAGTTGGAATTTTTACATTTAAACCCACAATCCATGAGAAAATGGGTTTTGTGTATGGTTTAAGGTAGAGATCAATCCTAAAAAATGTTCAATCAAGTATAGTAAACTTTGAATGTGATATTATGTCTTAGTCATCTCTGGGTCCTCTACTCTCTAAATATAGCACTTTCCACCTAGTAGATGCTCAGAGGGTCTTTCTGGATGGACACAAACACTAGATCATCATGGCCACTGGACGATCACAGTGCCCCCTCATTCACTGCACTTCTGACAGCCTGGGAATTTAGCACTGCAGCAGGTAGAAGAGTGGCCTCTTTCTGTCTTGTTGGACAGCTCCTCTCCCTCATCCTGTCCTCTGCAGATGTTCCATTCTTCATGAGCAGAGCCAGGGAACAGGACTCCTAGATACCAGAGAGCTCATCTAATGGCTAGTCAGTAAGGCTGGTTTGGGTCCACAATCGCCCAATACCATGGCTCTAGTGTAACAGGAAGCTAGAGTTAGGCCTCCACAATGTACAACTGCTCTTAGACTGTCTTCATATAATTTAGTATGACTCAGGTGTCATAAATTATGGAAAAGTATCTCTCCAGTGGTTCTGTTATGGTTTGGGTTGCCAGTTTCTTTACCCACAGTCTGCCAGCAAACTGAAAATTTCAGTAGATTCACTTTGCTTTTCAACTACCAGTATGAGTTAAGATGGCTCTAAATCCAAGTATAAAGTTCTTTTCAGAATCATGCAAGCGTGAAAGAGAAATGTTTCAATTCACAGCCTAGATATATTCATGTACACTTTTTTTTCATGCTTTCAACTCTAAGCAATTGAGCATGTATTTATTCATTATTTACCAGAGTAAACATTTCTAGAATATGCAGAGAAACACTAGAAAGCACTGTGGGTGGCAGAGTAGCAGAAGTGTTAAGAATCTGGATTTAGATACATCCTGACTTAGTTGCTTGTGAGCTGGGTGGCCACAAAAGGGAGATCATCACATACCTATCTTGCTGAGTTTTTGTAATAATTAAATGCAGTGGTTAATACTAGTACACAACACTCCCTTAAGCATTCTAGGTCATCAATAAATGAAGAATAATGATGGTGAGCCAGGCACGGTGGTGCATGCCTATAGTCCCAGTAGCTCAGGAGACTGAAGCAGGAGGATCAAGACTTCAAAGCCAGCCTCAGCAATTTAGTGAGGCACTAAGCAACTCAGTGAGAACTTGTCTATAAATAAAATACAAAAAGAGCTAGGAATGTGGCTCAGTGGCTCAATCTCTGGGACCAAAAAAAAGAATAATGATGGTGAAAAAAAGAGAGAAGAGGAAAAATGATGATTGATTATGATAAAATCACCCAATCTTTATTCTTTGGAAATATATACTTTGTGATATTTATTACAGATCAATTTAAAAAACAAGGTCAACTGCAGTAAGAGCTATAATTATCGTAAGCACATTTTCAAAGCCCATAATTGAAATGTGATATGACAAGAAAACAAGTCCGAGAACATATTAATCTAATGTCAAAAAATGGGTTTGCCTTGTAGTACTGAGACACGCAATCCCTATGGCTATAATAGAAACACTAAACATCTATGATGGCAAAGATAAATGTGTACTGGGGAGATTCCTTAGAAGATGTGAGATCTGAGTGGGGTCTTGGTGGGTCTCCACTGGGGAGATATTAGGAAAAAGAAGATGCATCTCTGATGGCAGGAGAAGTGTCAGAGAATAGGGCAGAAGACATGGCCCTACTCCCCAGTTGTCTTTTTATCATATGCAAAAGATTATAGATAATCCTCAGGACTCCAGAGAATTCCAGGGTAAGAATGGAAGCAGGATCGTAAGATAGAGGTGAAGTTAGAGGGAATCCGAGTGCTACCTCACACCCACACTCCAGTTTCAATCAAAGCAGCTCTGTGCTTATGTCTTACCTGTGGCCTTTCCCTAATAAGATTTCACTTGATAAGGACTTTGCACTGATGAGTGGGATATAAAAAAAATCATATTGTTGGTAGTGTGCTTGACTCTTGCCTTGTTTTCTATAACTAATCGATGTGATCCTTTTTGGTAACCCTGTAATGACTTTTGCTTTGGTTACTCATCTTGCAAAACTGTGACAGAGGTCAACAGTGTTATGGAATGTCACTTGAATCTAGAATCAAACTTTACCTCATTTATTTTAAGGGAGAAGCTTAACTTAATTTTATTTTTTTAATTTCCAGCTTTATTGAGGTATGACTAGCAAATAAAAACATTATATGTATGTGTATATATGTATATATGTGTGTATATATATATCTCTATATAAATATATATGTACTTTATATATAAGGATATATATATATATTATAAGGTTTAGCTATAAATGCCGCAGTCTGGCTGGGCACAAAATCATGAGCCACTCACAGCCTTGTAGATTCAAACAGCAATTCTTTATTCCCGAACTCTCACCGGCACTCTACACCCACGTTCTGGGGAAAATACACACCCTCCACCCTGGCTCTTCGTACCAAATACCCTCTGAATCCCAGAACTCAACAGGAACTCAAGGAGCTGGCGCCTGAGGCAGCAGGATACGCCCTATTCCCAGCAGGATCCACCTTAAACCTGGAACCGCCCTATTCCCAGCAGGATCCACCCTAAACCAGGATCCGCCCTAATCCCTGAGCAGGGTCACCTTTCAAATCAAAACTCTCAAACATTCATGCAATGTCACTGCAAATGACCTGGGTCCAAGGCAAGCCCATTTCCACAATGGAGAGTCCTTCCTCTAAGCAACATTGGGTAGGCTGACAAGGAAATTGCCATGCGTCATTCCTACTTGGCTATGGCTCTCAGCATATAAATATACCTTGTGAATGATTTCCACAGTCAGGTTATATCTGTTTCTTAATATTGTTACCTTTTGTGGATGTGAGTAAGAACATTTAAGGTCTACTGTCTTAGAAAATTTCAAGTGTCCAATACATTATTAACTATAATCACCATGCTGTAAATTAGATCTCTAGAACTAACTCATCTCATAATGAAAGCTTATACCCATTGACTAATAGTTTTCCATTTCTCCCACTCCTCAGCACCTGAAAATCACCATTTTATTGTCTTTCTGAGTTTTACCTTTTTGGGTTCTATATGAAATTGATATCATATAATATTTGTCAGTCTGTATCTGGCTTATTTTGCTTAGTATGATGTCTTCCAAGTTCACCCATTTTTTCACAAATGCCAGGGTTTCCTTCTTTTTTAAAGATGAATAATATTCCATCATATATAATATGTATGTATACATATGTAAATATAAATTTATATATCTCTTTATCCATTCCTCTGTCAGTGTACACTTAATTTTTTTCCATATCTTCGCTATTATGAATAATGAATGATGCAGTGAAGAGATATCCAAATATCTCTTCTTAATATTTATTTCATTTCCTTCACATATATTTTTTGAATAGAAGTGAGATTGCTGGACCATATGATAATTGTATTTTTCACTTTTGAGGGACCACCTTACTGTTTTCCATAACGAGTGTGCCAATTTACATTCCCACCAACATTGTACAAGGATTTCCTTGTTTACACATCCTCACCAATACTTGTTATTTCGTGTGTTTTTGATAATAACCATCCTGACAGATGTGAGATGACATCTCTTTGCATTTTTCTGATGATTAGTGATGTTGAGCAGTTTTTCATGTACCTTTTGACCATTTGTATGTCTTCTTTGGAGAACTACCTAATGAGGTCTTTCACCTACTTTTTAATTAGGCTATTTTTTTTTTTTTTGCTATTGAGTTACATGAATTCCTTAGATATTTTGAGTACTGACACCTTATCAGATATATGCTCACAAATAGGCTCTCCCTTTCCATCAGTTAACTTTCTTTTTGCTGATTGATTTCTTTGCTGAGCAGAACCTTTAGAGTTTGACATAGTCCCACTTCTCTATTTTTGCACTTGTTACCTGTGGTTTTGGTGTCATATGCAAAAAAAAAAAAGTATTGTCAAGACCCATGTCAGGCTTATTTCCTACATTTTATTTGGGGTTTTCATAGTTTCAGGTCTTATATTTAAGACTTTAATACATTTGAAGTTGATTTTTGTAAAACTCTATGGTATAAGAGTACAGTTTCATTCTTCTTCACAGAGATATCCAGTTTTCTCACCTCCATTCATTGCATAATCTGAGCACCCTTGTCAATGATCATATACATGTGGATTTGTTTCTGGGGCCTGTATTCTGTTCCATGTCCATGAGTCTATTATTATGCCACTACATACTGTTTCTGTTATTACTTATTTGTAATATAATTTCAAATCAGGAAGTTTGAGGCCTCCAGCTTTGTTCTTTATACTCAGTCTCTTTGGGGTCTTTTATGGCTCTTTGCAAATTCCAAAAGTGATGGGTTTTTTCTATTTTTGTGAAAAAATGTCATTGGAATCATGTTAGGGATTGCACTGATTCTATAGATCTCTTTGGGTAGTGTGGACATTTTAACAATATAATTCTTCCAATCCATGAGCCCAGGACATCTTTCCATTTATTTGTGTCTTCTTCAAATTCTTTCATTAATGTATCATACATAAGCTACCAAAAATTCTTCAGTGTTATACCATCCACAACTCAGTCGCACTGGAGCAGTGATATAAGTTGCCAAGAGACCAAAGATACCTGGAGATGGGATGTGAGACATAAGGTTTAGAAAACTGTTTACAGGGCAGATCCAGTAGTGACAGGATACCCAGGGGATTTAGCCAGAAATTTCAGTGATGTTGGGCTTGTCCACCTGATTCACATAGTGCATCCTGTGCTTTGCCAGAAAATAGCACCTCCATCCCTCCTGAGGCTTTGTCCAGTGGCAAGAGTGCACTGTTCCACTCCAGTTACCACAGGGAGAGGGGGTTCTATAAGTTAGGCTTCAGAAGCAATAATGTTACTAGCTTGGCTTGCTTTGTCCCTTTTTATGACCAGCATCCCAAAGATCTCATTGTACATGACAGAAAGCAAGTTCCTACAGATAACACTAACTTGCCCTAATTCCCAACATACATGGGAGAAAGCCAGTGTCCTTCAAGATAAGATTTATCTGGGCATTCTGGGCCAGAGTTATTCCCATTGTTCCCTTGACTTGGCTAAGTTCTTGGGAACAGAGAGGGCACTTCAGGGCCAGGATGTCTTAGTGTCCTCTTTTACTCAAGGATGATGAAAGTATATAGCTCTCTAACCCCTTTGGTTAAATTTTTTTCCAAGTACATTATTCTTTTTTGATGCTATTGTAAATGGGATTCTTCATTTCTTTTCTCTGATAATTCATTTTTTTTAAAGAGAGAGAATTTTAGTATTTATATTTTAGTTCTCGGCGGACACAACATCTTTGTTTGTATGTGGTGCTGAGGATCGAACCCGGGCCACACGCATGCCAGGCGAGCGCGCTATCGCTTGAGTCACATCCCCAGCCCTGATAATTCATTTTTAATGTATAGAAGCAAAGCTGACCCTTGTTGTATATCTGCACTTTACTAAATTATTACTTCTCACAGTTTTTTGATGGGTTCTATTGTATTTGCTATTTTTAAAATTATATGCTAACAGAATTTTACTTCTTCATTTCCAATTCAGATGCCTTATAGTGCTTATTCTTGCCTAATTGCTCTAGTTAGAACTTCCAGAACTCTGGTCATGAGAGAATACATCCTACTTTTGTTCCTGACCTAGAGGAAAACTTTAAGCTTTTTACCCTTGTGAAGATGTAAGAATAATAGTAGAATGAAAGTGAAAGGATTGAAAAAGATAATCCAGGCAAACAGAAAGAGAGTATATTCATATCAGACAAAATGGACTTTAAGTCAAAACTGTAAAAAGAGACAAAGAAAATCAGTACATAGTGATATATATGGATGAATAGTAGTCAATTGTTTAAGGAGATATAACAATTGTAAACACATAGGCACCTAGTGTGGCACCACCTAAATATATATAAGGCAAATATTAAGAGAACTAAAGAAGAATAATCAATACATGTAAATCTTTCATTTCTCTCCCAGGTATCTAAGTAGCAATAAATCCTAAATGAGAACTGTTGAACTAGAAAATGTTCAGGAGAACATGGCAAGGGGTAGAACAATGGGACAAAAAACATGCCGTACCCATCTATGCTAACAAAGACATTGCTTCCTGGTGCAGTAAGCAGATTCATATAATAAGAGCTTGGGAAAGTTCATATTTTACGTAGATTCATGTAGATCATTATAATAATATGTGGTATCATGTTCTTCTATTACAGAGGCAAAAGTCCTACCTTTTCAATGTATTATTGCTTTCAATAATATCTAAATTTGAATATCTAAATATTGTGAGAATATCTAAATTTGAAAAGGGAGAGAGTGGTTTTAAAAAGCTCTCTATATCTAATGTCTACTCCTGGATAAAACTCCCTCTTTTGAATAGGCAGAAATAGACAGTAGGGTATTAAATGGACCACTATGGCAAAATACACAATATAAAGCAAAAACAATCCTTTAAAACTCAGTTGTTTCCTAAATGTTCTACTAAAGAAAATAGTAGGGTGGTTAATATAACTTCACTTTAATTTATATGACTAATTTAATTATTTGAGAAAAAAAATACTTTCTAAAGATTTCTTAAGTGCCTCTGGATTAACTTCTAATAAAAAACTTTGCAGATTATATTGAAATGTTTGCGTTAATAATTGGTACTTAAAGCGTTTTATGATTCTTCACAAATGAAGTGGAGAGGTCAAGTGTGGGTATTGTTCTTAAACCTGAAATTCTGGTAATTATTCACTGCATGTACCTAAATACTTTGGAAATCATTTGTATGTGAAAATGGGGATAAAGACATGCTATCCAGAGTATATAAACAATAAGGAACTTTTATGAATTAATAAGAAAAATGACAACCCAATGGGAATAACAATGAGCAAAGTGAATGGTGAAGAAATTTATGAAGAACCCCAAATGGCTAATAAACATCTGAAAAGATGCTTAGCATCAGGGAAATGCAAATTAAAAGAATAAGATGCATTTTACACCCATCAGGTTGATGAAAGCTAACAAAGTCAGGCAGTTCCAAACATTGGCAAGGATGTCAGGACTGGGAGCTCTCATTCCTGTTACTAGTAATAGTGTGAACTGGTGCAACCACTTTGGAGAGAACTTTGGTAGCAGTAAATAAATCGAAGTCACACATATACCCTACAAATCAGCTACTCCCCTACTTTGTGTTTACTCTGATTTTGTCCCTATATACCAGGAGACATTTTCAGGAATGTTTATTGCAGCATGATTTTTAACTGCAAGTACTGAGGGTAGGGGCAAGAATCTAAATGCTCCTCGAAAGAACAGAAAACAAAAACTGTAGAGAATTTATATAATGGGGCATTATACATAGTTTAAATGAATGAATTATATCTTCTATTGGAGTATATTTCAAAAACATGATATTGAATGAAAAGAATGTTACAGAATCATATATAAGCCACTTATATAAAATTAAACTCTTCCTATATTTTTTAAAAATATAATAAGAAAATAAAAAACAAAAATTTAAAACTTACAGGACCATATATTATATATGGATTTGTACATATGTAATAAAAGTAAAAAAATAGGAAAAAGAAGCACACACACACACACCAGCTACAGAATGTAGGTTACCTTTGTGAGGAGGGAAATAAATTCAGGAAGCATACAGAAGGTTCTAACTCTATCTTGAAGCTTTTCTTTTTTACACAAAACAGTTTAAAACAAACATCTCACAATATTAATCTTATTAAAATCTGGTTTACAAGTGCAAGGATGAGTGTCATTCTCAACTCTTCAAAAATTTTAAATATTGCATAATTTTAATAAAAAGAAATGAAATTGTTGTCTTAATTTAATAATCTGAGAAGAGCTCCCAAAAAGTCAAATGTGAACTCTCCCCACATCCTCAGATGTATTAGTGCACAAGTCATCCAAACAGCTGTCATTTCTAAATGTAAGGATCTAAGTCAGGGGTTTGGCAAACTTTTTCTATAAAGGGCCAAATAATGAAGATGTGGCCATACAGCCTCTGTCACCACTGTTCCATGCCACTGCAGTAGTCATGCAAAAGTAGCCATAAACAGCATGTAAATGAGTGAATGTGGCTGTGTTACAGTAAACCCTTCTTAACAAATATAAGCAGTGGGCTAGATTTAGTCTATGAGCTATAGTTTACTGACCTCTACTGTGAACTCAGAGCCATCGATTCTGATAAAACAAATTAACTTTCAGTCACAAAGATAACCCCAATGATTAGTATTTCATATGGTCAAGTTTAAAGTGTGTTTAAAGTCTTCTATTAAATAAAACGTAACATAACTAACACTTATTAGTTGCTTACCATGTGTCAGGCACTGTGCTAAATTTACATGCAGATCCTACGAGGTCGTCTCAACAACTCTATGGGACAGGCAACACCATTGTCCCCATTTTCAGAAATGAAAACTGAGACGTACAGAGGTTAAATGAACTGTCTCACATCTGTAAGTTAGTAAGAAATATTAGCCATAGGGCACAAACCTAGAGTTCCCAGTCACACCAAAGCCCATTGCTATATTTTATGCATGTTTTTATCAGTGACCTATTTTTTTTAAGTCTTGGTTAATAAGACTCAAAAAAGAAATTAAAATTAAGTCACTTGTTAATTACCCAGAGGGAGAATGAGTATAAGTAAAGATAACCCATAAATTTCATTCAGTTCTCTGTTTTTATTCTGTTCTTCCTCTTCATGTGGCATAATAATATAAGTCCCCAGCCTGGGAATTTTCCAGTCATTTAGGAAATGGTAACAAGTCCCAGCTAAAGATAAAAGACCAAGTTTCTCACATTTCTTTTAGATAATCACCAATAGTAAGGCCAGCGACTCACTTGTGGGACCTGCCGCCAGCTGCCAGGTCACGGAGTTGACCCCACTAATTCAACCTTCCCTATGATCTCCCAACGCAAGGTGGAAGCAAGAGTTTCTCCTTAATAGAAAATGGAGCTTGAGAAGCATTCACTACCTACCCCACTCTACTCCCCATGATAGAAGGAAATTTTATACTTGTCCTGTCCCCACTTCAAGATTGAGGATATCTATCTACTCCATCCTTCCCTTCCATCCCATGGGACAGCAGTGATCATTTCTTACTAAAAGTAGCTAAGTCACTAAATCAGCAGAGGCCCAATTTCATAGCTCAGCAGTTCTCATGCATGGATGGACAATCTGAATTGGGCTGGGGATTGGAGAGAAAGATTGGGAAAGTAAGAAGCAATGGAGCAATGTGTACTCTCACCACTTCCTGTAGTTGAAACGACACTACAGAGGTGCAGGGCATAAGCCATCTTTATAATAGGATATTTGCCACAGCAGAGACCCCTACTAAAGAGGCAGAGGATGGATTGTCCATGGGAGAAAGAAGTGCTGCGTCGAAGAGGAGAAGGCAACCTCATGAGTATACCCAAGTATGAAGAGCAAGTGACCCACAGCATCCTCAGGAGAGAAGCATATTTGCATGTCCACTGAATTTGAATTCCCTGAAGTGAGCAATCTTGTCTGCCTTGATTCCCACTTTATCCCCTGGACCTAAAGCAATTCCTGGCACAGAGTGCTCAATTAAGAACCATCACACAGAGAATTCTAGCAAAAAGAGGAGGGCAGACTTGCCACCAACATCTCTTGGGCTCCCAAGGGGACATACCCACCATCAGAGCTCCTCTAGATGACTAGAGTAATGAGGAAGAAGAGAGAAGGGTGGGGTCAGGGGGAAAGACCCTTTATCCACGTATGTAGCTAAAGCCTTTGGTATAGTCTGCAGTGAGAAGGGGAAGCCTTATTAAAGATTGCAACACTAACTGCACTGGACTTTTTAATACCTGAAAATGTTGAAAACTAATGGGATTGGACTACTACCCAGCAGGAAAGGGGTAGGGGCTAACAGAGCACAGCTGGTGGCAGTTATTGGAAAAATAAATCAATTGCACATTTATACACCTCGGTGACTAGAGAATGTTCAATCAAATCAGTTACATTAATAATTTGAAATCTTGGAAAATAAAGGTGATTAAAAAACAAGGATTCTCCATCAAAACAAGCCTACATAATTGTTTTTCTAGAAAGGCTGATAATGAATTTGAGGATTTTCATTCACATATTGTACCCAGTCCTTTCAGTGACAAGTGGCTCACATTTGTAAAATGACACTGCAGCATCACATCAAGAACAATGCCTGATTATACAGAGACAATGAGAGAGGAATTGGCCTCCAAAAGTGATAATATAAGGGTGAACTCAGGCAAGCTGGATAGACAGCCAAAGATTACAAGAAAGTTCAAGAGACAATGGAAGAGATGACCAAGGGAGGACCCTAGGATGGAAAATCAGACAATGCACTCAAGGAGGTGGAAAACAGGAACAGAGGAAGCACCACAAAGTAGATCAAAGTTATTCTTGAATTCTCACCCACACAAAGTGTTAAAGGTGCCTGTCCAAACCAAATTAAGGGGCACAGCAAGTGGCAAGCAACAGTCAAGCTGCATAATCATGCAAAGATTAACTTGTTATCTTGGTACCATTGGCACTCTGCATTATTCATTAATCAGCTCCCGATGGAAAGAAGTACATGAATTAGAATTTTCTTTTCTAGGGTTAATTTGAATTTTTCTTTGTTTCTTCTAGCCCATGGAGGGTTTGTTTGTTTGTTCATTTGAGAATTAAATGAGATAATGTTTCTAACATGCCTAGAAAGAATCTGGCATAAAACTATGTTCAGTAAGTGCTAATTATTGTAAAGGGTCAATATTTTCATGTGGGTAGTTCACAACTGCATAATAAGCACTTGGGTAATTAATTGAGAACTTGGTAGAGTTAAAAATCTAGATGCATGTACCTAGTAGCATAAGAATAAATATTCACATAGAGAACAGAAAGTAATTTTAATTTTAATCTAGTTGGGATGCATGAAAGGGTAATATCACTTTAGCTGCCATTTTCAAAATAAATAATTATGAAGCTCTTAAGTAGCAGCAAGTGGTACTCTGATACTCTGGGCTCTGAACACGGAGAGCACCTCTTGTATCAGATTCCATCTGCAATCAGCTCTCATGACTCCCATCACCTTGCCATGTCTTTTTTCCTCTCAATATTCTATGCAATTCATTAGATGCAGGAGTCGTTTCTTAAGAATTTGATAAAGGAGTAGAGGGAATGGTCACGTTACATGTGGGAGAGGCTCCTTTTGAAAACAATTGATTTGCCATGGGATGTATGTGGAATTCCAAGGGCAGCTCCTGTTATATTAATCAGGCAGTTATTAACCTAAACTGCAAAGTGGGAGAGTTCAAAAAGTTCATTGCAAGCTACAATAAACCAGAGGCTTTTTATTCTAGTGATTTAAGAAAGCTTTACATTTTTATTTCCAATTAACCTATCAATAGTGATGTCACTTAAATACTCCTAAGGAATATTATCTCCTCATTATTGCCAGAAAACATGCTGCCCAATTTCATAGCTCAGCTGTTCTCATGCATGGATGGACAATCTGAATTAACTTGAACAGAAACAAGATTTTTAGACACTCGGCTACATTCCTAGTTGTAAAACTTAAGTAATTAATGGGCGACTTTAAATAGTAAAGGAAAATAAAATGGATAATGTTTATTTTGTGCATCAAAATGATGGTGATACAATGCTACTCTAACTTATTATTTATTTAGTGTTAGCACTTCAGTAGAAAAATTATTGTAATCCACACAGTCCTTGCCAATACCATTGAATACTGTGGCGGTGAGTAAAGAGTCTCTGGAGAGCTGTCTTAAAATTAAACCATTAAAGAAAGACTTTATTTCCATTATGGCCAAACAAAGATAGCAGTCGCCACTGAGCTCTACAGATGAGAGTTTTTCTGCTTTGTTGAGTGTTAGAATTTGGCATAAAAACATCCATGATCTTGTTGATCTGAAACTTCAGCACATGTAAGTTTTTGTTGTTTTGTTATGTTATTTACACAGAATGGTCATTTTAATTGTGGCATATTTATATAGACATAATAATGTCATTTGATCCATTTCACTCCCCAATACCGCCCCCACCTTTTCCTCCTCTTGGTCTCCTGTCTCCCCTCCACTTCAAGAATCCCTTTTCTTTTCTTTTTTTGTTTGTTTTTGTTTTTGTTCTGACGCTACAAAACGAATATTTACTCGATTGATTTGAAAAGTTAAAGGGATCAGGGAAGTTCAGATTCAGCAAGTACTGACTAGATTATACATAAGTATAGCTCTCTTTCCACATTTAATCAGATCTTCCTTTTTCATCCTATTCATGCTCAAATGAACTGGATAGTAAAGCTACTGTGATACATGATTATGTTTATTTTTAAACAATGTCCCAAAGGCTAATAATAAGTCATAAACATCTCAAATACATCATGTTCATATAGGAAGGAAGCTCTAAGTTTGAGCCAAGTAAAGAATCACTTTGCAATTCAGGTTAATAACTGATTAATGTAACTGGGGCTGCTCTCAGAATTACACACACACACCATGGCTCTCTCCCCTCCTCAGCAATGCTGATCAGCTTCATAAATAATAAGGAGCTATGAGTTATGGAATTAGAGGACCTACTTCTTGTCTTGTTACCTCCACATATAAGCCATGTAGTCTTTTCATAAATCCCCATTTTTTTCTCAAAAGCTCAGAATCCTTGCCTTAAGTAAAGGTAATAGAAACCAGAAATAAAAAGATTAATAAGATGGGGGGGGGTTTATCCTCAATGCCCTTGTGTGCAGTCTGTGAGTGTCTTATTCTGTTTGTGCTGCTATAACAGAATGCCTGAGAACAGATTTATGAAGAACAGATATATCTTGTAGTTCTGTGGTCCGGGAAGTCCAAGATCAAGGTGCCAGCATCCAGTGTGGACTTTCCTGCTGTGTTCTCACTTAGCAGAAAGTAGAAGGACAGCCCACTCCCTCAAGCCCTTTTTCAGTGGTATTGATCCATTCGTAAGGGTGAAACCTTCATGACTTAACACTTCCCACCAGTGTGGCATTGGAAGCTGTTTCCCACACATGAACTTGCAGGGAACGTGTTTCAGACCATAGCGGCAGGTGTAGAGTGCTAATCACCAGCAACTACTTCCTTTGCTTCCTTGACCCCTAAATCAATTAGCAACTCATTTTGCTCATTCTCACTTTCTCTCTCTCTCTCTCTCTCTCTCTCTCTCTCTCTCTCTCTCTCTCTCTCTCTCTCTGTCTCTCTCTCTCACACACACACACACACACACACACACACACACCAGTCAGTACTGTGATAAATGCTACAAAGGATATGGTGGAAGCACAAAAAAAATGATTGTGCTCTCAAGCTATATGCTGGAAGGTGTAATTATAAATCCTACAAGAATTTATTTCCCAGCATTTCTCACAGGATTCAGTAAATGCAAAAGAAAAGTACATCTGCCTTCAGCCAGTTCTGTGAGCAAAGACATGGTTATGGCAGAAAGAAAAGAGATGCCTCCACCTTGTGGCTGCCTTCTTCAGCTCTGCACCGGCAAGGGCAAGGCATTGCTATTTGCAAGTTTACCTCCCACTGAGAGAACTGTGTTGTTTTTACTTTCATAACTTTCTTGCCTTCCTCGTGTGGTAGCAAGTGTTAGAGACTTGTTAAGACCTTGTTCTCACAAAATGCAAGTTTAGTTTTGGCCAAAATGAAGTAGGTAGTATGCATGCATGTGTTTGTTTGTTTGTTTGTTTGTTTATTATTTAAATATATTCATCGAGTTCTCATCCTGTACCAAGTGCCTTAGTCAACAGTGGGAAAAAAAATAGCAACCAAGGCAGAGTCTGCCTCAAAGTATTCTGCCCTCAAAGCCCCCTCTCCCTCCATCTCCCACATATCCTCAACTCTCCCAAAGACTCCCCCATCTTCCACTAGTTATCAATGCCCTTCACAATAGTACCTTTTGTCCCCGGTACAAGTAAGTTTTATTATCTATTATTTTTAAGGCAATATAGTAGCTACTACTAGAAGGCACAGAGATACAGTCCCTCATTCCATATAATTTAGTAGATCGCCAAGTGGTGGTGAGCAGAATAAATACACAGATATTACCACTAGGAGGCAGTGATTCCATACATGACAGGCCCTTAAAATGCAATGGACCTGGAGCCAAGGGCAGATAAATCCCCCTGGCATGATGAGTAGTGGCTTCATGGAGGAGAGCCTTGAAGACTGGACATGTTCAGAAGATGAGGTTGAAGACTCCAGGGAGAATGGCAAGAATGATAAAGAGGGCTTAGGATCACAACAAAAAATGTACAAGTGGGAACACCTGAGAAGTGGTGGCATGCGAGTGGGCTGGACTAAACAGAGAAAGGGTGGGAATAAGCTAGAAGGTCAGAGGGACAAGTCCTGAAGGATTTGCACACCATGTTAAGGAGTTTGGATTCTGTTTAGGAATTTTGGGGGAGGAGGGCTGGTGTTTAGGAAGGAAAAAGCAAAATCAATGAGATTCAAAATATGACCGTGTTGGCCACGTGGACTGAGAGAAGAGAGGAAGAAGGAGCAGTGGGTGTAGAATGGTGGCCAGAGGAAAGGGAAATGAGAGGCAGCCGCTGGGGCAGGATGAGAATAGAACCAAGGAACATGGAAAGTGACTGGATGCAAAGGCAACTCTGAAGTCTTAGGTAAATTCAAGAGACCATTTACTTTTCTGTAATGATAGCTTAATAGGTTATCCATATTAAAACAAATAAAGGTTTCCAGAACCTGTTTGTCCCCTATGATTTGGGGAAAGTAGCGACCACCTCTTTTTGACATCTTGTTCCTGAACTATTTCTTAAAGCCCTCATCTGTCACAGTATCTGCCATACTTACTCATTGTTTTAAAATCCATCCTATCCCATGCCCACCTCACCACAGTGCCAGTTCTTTTGTTAACTCTCTCCCCCAGAGCCCTTCCCTTTCCTTCACTGCCCTATTCTGTGTCCTGGGGGACTGGTCACTATGTCCGTATCACCCAGCTCTCTTGCCCTATGGTTACCCATTGGATTTGGCCAATGAGAAACACCTGCAGGAAATGGGAGCAAAGAAACTGAGAAAGTGTATTAGTTTTCTGTCCTAATATAATAAATCATCTCAAACTTAGTGTTTTAAAATGACACAGATTTATTATCTTACAGTTCTAGAGGTCAGAAATCCAAACGCAGTTTCACTGGGTTAAAATCGAGGCGTCAGGTTGGCAGGCCAATTCTTTCTGCCAGCTTTCAGGGAGTCTTTGACTTTTTTCAGCTTTTAGAGACCCTTGCTTTCCTTGGCCTTTAGCTCCTCCTTCCATCTTCAAATCCAGCAGCTTGGCATCTTCTCTCTGACCTTGGCTCTGTCCTCATGTCCTTCTCTTTATCAGACTTTGACCCTTGGAATTATATTAGGCCCACCCCAATAATCCAGGATAATCTTCCCATTGCAAAATTGCTCAGGCAAGCACATCTGAAAAGTCTTTTTGTGCCATGTAAGGTAACATATGCACAGATTCCAGGGATCAGGAGAGATTGCTATTTCTTACCCTGTTGCTCCGTGCCTTATTGCTGGGGGCTTGGCAGTATTCCTTCCCTCCACAGCTCCAGCTGGGTAAGCAGCCTCTCTTTCATAATTCTAGCTCTCACATGGCCCTAGTAACTTTTTTTTCCCTCCTTGGGTTCTTCCAGACTAGAGATGATAACAGCACCCACTATAGTTACCCAGCAGTGCTCAAGAACCCTTAATCCTGTCCACACTTCTAAAATAATTGCATCAGTAAAGTATCTTCAAAATCCCAGCTGACTGATGTACCTGGCACCCGCCTTGATATTCCTTCTGCACTCTACTTCTATTTCTAAGTCAGGTCTAGAACTGGCTCTCACACAAAAGTCTAAATGTAAATCTGATACACAAGATGGTTAGCTTCAGGAAAACAAGGAATCCTTAGCATGTAACCATATAGCAGTCATTGCACAAAGCCTAATGCTTACATCTGGAAAATAAATATATCTGATTAAATAAGTATGCAGAATAATATTCCCTTTTCTTCTCAATTACATGCAAGGAAGGGAAATGATAGTTTGCAGAGTCCACAATATAAAGTTTTCTCTTTGATTTTCTTTTTGTTTATTTTCCAGTCAACTAGGGAAACTGACTTTATGACCTAACATAAGTGATTTCTGAGCAAATTATAAGCTGCTAGCTGAGCTGCCAATGATAGCTTTCTATTCTTGCTCAGATGAATAATTTTAAGAAGTGGTCCCAGGCTCTGCTTCTTTCCTCCACAGTCAGACTAACATGTGAAAATGGAATGGCAGTGGTTATTTTTTCCCTTTGTAGAAACTATTTCCACTTCAGCCAGCTTGTCCTTAAAAGTCTTTTTCTCTGTATTCAGGTCTGAGTTGTGGATGTTTCTCTTGGAGAGCTGACAGTATTATACAGGCAAAGGCCAGTGCTCTAAAGAAATGCACTGGAGAGGCACCCAGCTGAGATGAGTGGGGTCACAGGAGCCTCCCTGGGTGACATCATACCTAAAGTTGTTCCTAAGGGATGAGCAGGATTGAGCTGTTTGAAGGGGAGGATGAGGAGGAAGCTAGAAACATGCAAAGACACAGAAAAAGAAACACTCTAGAAACCTTAAAGTGGTAGGAAGAGATGACCTAGATAAGCTACCTAAAGCAAGAAAAAGGACTTCAAGAAGGGGGAAAAACTAAAAACTCTGGAAGATCAAGGAGAGCTAGAAAGCAGCAAGTGATTTGATGAGGAAAAAGGGAAGATTTGGTGAGAAGGATACCAAATTGTCATTTAGAGTTCAACTATTTCTGCATTAGGGATGCGGCATCAACCTAAATTTCACAAATATTTCTATGTTGAAATTTAAAATTATGATGAGAGATGGAGGCTTCTGAATGGAGCCTCCAAAGCTAGTCCATTAATCCCAATGTCCAACCAAGGCAGCAGTGGGACAGTATACACATGTCAAAGACGGAACAATTTTTTGAGCTGTGACTAAATCTTTTTAAAGGATTTTTTGTATGTGTGTTCCACACACAAAAGTATGGAACCTTAAACTATACTACAAAGCTATAGTAACAAAAACATCATGGTATTGGCACCAAAATAGACATGTAGACCAATGGTACAGAATAGAAGACACAGAGACAAACCCACATTAATACAGTTATCTCATACTAGACAAAAGCATCAAAAACATACTTTGGAGAAAAGAAAGCCTCTTCAACAAATGGTCCTGGGAGAATTGGAAATCCATATGCAGCAAAATGAAAATAAACCCCTATCTCTCACCATGCAAAAAAAAAAAAACCAACTCAAAGTGGATTAAGAACCTCGGAGTTAGACCAGAGCCCCTGCGCCTAACAGAGGAAAAAGTAGGCCCAAGTCTTCATCATGTCAGATTAGGCCCTGACTTCCTTAACAAGGCTCCTAAAGCACAAGAAATAAAATCAAGAATTAATAAGTGGGATAGACTCAAACTAAAAAGCTTCTTCTCAGAAAAAGAAACAGTCAATGAAATGAAGAAAGAACCTACATTTGGCAAGCAAATTTTTGCTACATGCACATCAGTCAGAGCACTAATCTCCAGGATATATAAAGAACTCAAAAAACTTAACACCAGAAAAACAAACAACCCAATCAATAAATGGGCTAAGGAGATGAACAGAGACTTCTCAGAAGAAGCTATACATTCCACCAACAAATATATTAAAAATGTTCAACATCTATAGTAATTAGAGAAGTGTAAATCAAAACTACTCATGCCAGTCAGAATGGCAGTCATCAAGAATACAGACAAAAATAAATGTTGTTGAGGATGTTGGGGGAAAATCACACTAATACAATGCTGGTGGGGCTGCAAATTGGTGCAACCACTCTGAAAAGTAGTATGGAGATTCCTTTAAAAACTTGGAATGGAACCACAATTTGACCCAGCTATCTCACTCCTCAGTCTATACCCAAAGGACTTAAAATCAGCATACTACAGTGACGCAGCCTCATCATCAATGTTTATAGCAACTCAATTCACAAAAGCTAATTCTGTGGAAGCAACCTAGATGCCCTTCAATAGATGAATGGATTAAGAAACTGTGGTATATATACGGAATGGAATATTACTCAGCATTAAAAGATAATAAAATTACTGCATTTGCAGGTAAATGGATGGAGTTGGAGAATATCATGCTAAGTAAAGTAAGCCACTCCCAAAAGACCAAAAGCTAAATGTTCTCTCTGATAAGTGGCTGCTGATCCAAAAGGGGGGGGGGTAGGGGCATGGGGAAAATGGAGGAATTTTGATTGGGCAAAGGGGAGGGAGGGGAAGGTTGGGGACATGGGGGCAGCATAGATGTGGAATGTGATGGTCATTATTACCTTAGGTACATGTATGACTACACATGTGGTGCAACACTACATGTGTACAACCAAAGAAATGAAAAGTTGTGCTGCAATTGTGTACAATGAGTCAAAATGCATTCTGTTGTCGTATATACCTAACTATTTTTTTAAAGTGTGGAAGAAGGCACACCACCCACATTGAGGGTGGTCCCTCAAATTTCTGCAACAGCCTTCACTCCCCACAGCCACGTGATGCCCTTACCTTCATGGTCCTTCTAGGCAGGCATATGCACAGACATAAACTTTATTAAGGTCTCTATACGTCCACAGGGTTATTTCATGCTTCTATTTGGATAAAGTTTGGCCATTTGAAGCTTCTATTTAGGTAAAGTTTCTTGAGATATATTGGGAAGTTGTCTAAAATAATTATTGCCTAGAACATCGTATGAAGGATCTCAGACGGTTTTCATACATACAAATTGATTGAGACAAAATTCAGTTTTGGTGCTCTCAAACGTGTTTCAATTTCCAGTTGGGTTAAGAGTTTTTCTCTGTGGAAAACCCTGCTG
This sequence comes from Ictidomys tridecemlineatus, assembly GCF_052094955.1. NCBI lineage: Eukaryota > Metazoa > Chordata > Mammalia > Rodentia > Sciuridae > Ictidomys > Ictidomys tridecemlineatus. Next base: position 172,898,400 of record NC_135478.1, read on the forward strand.
ATCTGGTGGACTCCTGCCCCTTGCTGCGGCAACCATGCACAATAGTTTAAGACAAGAGCCAGGCCCTATAATAGGTCATGCATCCCATCAAAGCAATTCTAACAGGAGAAATGAGGAGATTCACCAAAACACTCATTGTGGCCCCTTGGAAATCATGTTTATTATAATGATTTTTAAATAATATCTAACTGGGTTATGTTAAGGAAATCATTGAATTATGTGGAAAGATTTAGAAAGAAGCAAGTGATTTGAAAACTCTGGAGTAAGCTAAGATTTGGGGAGTGATGGCAATGGACACCAGAAAACAAACAAGGCAATTAGCAAAGCCAGGCAGAACTCAGAGGGGCCCAAAACTAAACCAAATTCTGGAGTAGCCCAGGGATAAGGAGATGGTGAGGGAAGAGTAGGGGACAAAAGGAAGGTTAATTGTTGAAGTGTCAGACCAGAGTAAGGGTTAAGGGACCATGCTTTAATTAGGCTTCTTAGAGGAGAAATTATAAAGGCTATATACACAGTTAACTGGTTATCTAAGAACAAAAATAAATAAATAATTCTGAGATTATTTGCTCCTCACAGAAAAAGTTAACCATTGCTATCATGCCATCATAAGGAAACTGAAAAGGTTTCTCCAGCCAGGCTGAGGCCGGAGGATCTCAAGTTCAAGGCCAGCCTCAGCAACTTAGTGAGGCCCTAAGCAACTTAGGGAGACCCTATTTCAAGGCAAAAAAATAAATAAAAATAAAAATAAAAAGGGGATGTGGCTCAATGGTAAAGTGCCTCTGAGTTCAATCCTCAGTACCAAAAATAATAATATCTAACAGGAGCTTGTGTTCGACCCACTATTAGAACACCTGCCTAGCATGTATGAGACCCTGGGTTGAACCCTAGCACTGCAATAATAGTAACAACAATAAAATAATATCTAGAAAAGGTTAATCATGAAAACAGCCATTAAATATTAAAAGTCACTATGAAGTAAAAACTCAACCTGTCATTTGTTCCTACAAGGCCATTAGGACCTGGCATTTTGTTGTTTGAGTGCCCAGTGGCAATACCTGTAGCAATGAAGAAGCCCCTAATTCTGATTTATTTTCCCCTGGAACTTCATGATTTCAATCAGTTCAGCCTGCATTTCCTCTTTCTCTCAATTCTTTAGCATTTGTTTCTAGTACCTTTACCTACCTCTATGCAAGTCTCCACTATTGAAGCCTAATTTGTTCTGTACGAACTATTAAATTGTGATGGTTTGGCTGGGAGTGCTTAACACAGTATTTCCAGAAAGCTTGAGGTAGGCTGAGGTGCCCTAAAGCTTAACTTTCTATGTCATGAGAATGAAGATGTTCATTGTATCTGAAAGGCAAACTGGATATTCTTTTACTCAGTTTTGGTTAAATCCTCCTTATCAGGAATTATGACAGGGATGGATAACACAAATACAGCTGTCATTTCCCTGACCATGAGGGTCCAGATCAGTTGGAAAAATCAGCCTGTGAGGCATTATCATGACAATTAACCTGTGGCCTCAGAATCTATTTTGCATGTTCCACAGAAAGTCCTTCATGAAATAAGGGATAGAGATTATCCATTATTTATTAGTATAATATTCTGAAGATGTTCAGTTCTTCATACCTAATTATAATCTAGGATCATTTCACTCATGTATCATCATGCAAAATAGGTTCTTACGGTACAGTAGTAGTACAAGGGCAATTAACTAATAACAGCCAGCTAAGCATATTTATAAAGATGACCAAGCAACCTATTTCAGTCAGCTTTTCCTCACTGGCAAAAATACCAGCCAGGAACCATTTAGAGGAGGAAGTTTGTTTGGGACTAATGGTTTCAGAGGACTCAGTTTATAGATAGTCAATTCCATTGCTCTGGGGCAATTCCATTGCAATGAGGCAGCACATCACCGGGGGAGGACCTAGCAGAGGAGAGCTACTCAGCTCATAGAAGGATCAGGAAACAGGAAGAGAGAAGGATAAAGGGACCACAGGGAAGATGAAGCCAACCAGGGCACACCCAGTGACCCACCTCCATCCACCCCATCTGCCTATAGTTACCACTCAGTCCATTCAATCTAGGATGGACTGATTAGATTACAGCTCTCACAGTCCAATTATTTCACTTCCAAACATGCCCACATTAACACAAGAGCTTTGGGGGACCACCTCATATACAAACCATAACACAACCCTTTGCCTGGGACTGCTATGCTGAAATAAATCCAGGACTTAATCAAATTCTTATAAAGTTTTCATTGAGCCAAACCAAATACTTTATCTATGACTTGGCACAAAAATGCATTCAGTGCAGAGTTAAAAAAAAAATCTTTCTTACAACCTGAATTATTAATTACTAAAGAAATACTGAACATTTACTTTTACCTGTCTTGGCCTTCCAATAAGAAGAGAAAATGTTTTTTTTAACTGCAGAGCCTCAAGCAAGTTCAAGGATTTGGTAATAGTTCTCTTAAAGAAAAATCTGCAGTGATGTATGAGCAGGAATTCAAGACTAGAAATGAGAACTTATTAGGCTGTGTCAAGGGATGGCAGTCATCCCCATCTGCCTTGCCCCAAGACATAACTGTACTTTCAGGTTTGTTAGCTGCCCGAGGGGGGCCATAGAAAAAAAAGTATGTCTTCCACCAGGGAAAGAATCAATCAATGCATAGAATTCCTCTTAAATCCTTTGGTCAGTTTCCTAAATGTGATATCCCCTTGACGCACATAAAGCTATACACACCTGCTCCCAAACTACCTCTTTCTCATTTGAGTTTCTGTACATCTCCCTCCATCCCTCCCTCTCTTTCTCTCTCTTCCTCCCTCCTTCCCTTCCCTTCCCTTCCCTTCCCTTCCCTTCCCTTCCCTCTCCTCTCCTCTCCCCTCCTCTCCTCTTCTTCTCTCTCTCTCTCTCTCTCTTTCTCTCTCTCTCTCTCTCTCTCAATTCTAACTAGAATGTGCTATTTAAAATATTCTCCAAGAACAACTGGAGAACTTTAAACTTTCATATTAGCCACACAGCTCAGTGGAAATTGGTGCTGTAGTGCAAAGAGTATAGAAAGAGTGCATCAGAGTCACAGCTGGTTGCTCTCTTCATCCTGAAAGGTCTATGAATTTTCCATTGATTTTATTAAATTAATTCCTCCAATGGTGATATGAGAAAGTGATGCTCTTAGGTCATGTACTGGCAGCTGCCGTGAAGTCAGAGGTAAAGAGAAAACTTCTTCTCCCCCGAAAAAATCCATCTCCTTGTACATCCATGTAATACAAGGATGGAATCACATCTAAAGTGTATTTTTAGAGTTTTAGTGAAAATGATTATACATAATACTGATTTTGGAATGAAAATTAAACCTTTTTTATAATTTATACTGTCACAGGGAGAGACAGGAGATTTAAGCCTGGGCTTGAACTAAGATTGTTACCATTGAAACCAGCTCCAAACGAGTCAGCCCACTTTAAAAAAAAAAAAATGCCCAGAACATCTTGTATGATTGAATCTGTTAGTAGAAGTTGTTTCATCCTGTTACCTAACCACTTCCACCCCCCAACAAGAATTATTTTTTTTAGTTTGATGATATCTTGAATTCTTCCCAAACTTCCATTGTTCCCAATGACATAGGAAATCAGCAGACAGTCCCCCACAGGTACCCTGGCACGTGGGAGAAGGCTTAGAAGAGATTAAAAGCTCTTAGATGAAGGACTAAGGACCCTGGGTTCAACTGGTATCAGAGTTGTTCTCTTCTCCTTGAGAGAAGATCCTGTATAGAAACCTAAAATTATGGAAATCTGCCAAGCAAAGAAGTCAGCCCAGGCCCTGGGAACTCAATGAAAATAAGGATAGGGCTCTTCTGAGAGCACCATCCCTGAGACACACAAAGGGCCATCCACCCTACCCTTGTGCAGTTCCTCTGCTGCTCCACCTCCCACACAGTCTTCCAAACCACCCGCTTCTTCCTTCCTTAATTTCCATAAGCTCTGTAGGAAAGAGGGGAACACAGAAGAGAATGAAGACGTCAAATTTCTAAGTCTTGAAATGTTCAAGCATGGGATTAGAGGGCAGTTACTATTTCTGTCATAACACAAGATCCCTTCCCACCTCTTTCTTCTCAAACATGGTATTTTCTTGAAACATCAGTCTCAGGGTACAAGTGGTAGCTATCAAAGTCAATTTTGGGGTTAGGGGTGTTTATAACTTTTCTTCCCATACAACATACCACAAACCCATAATTACACAGTTAAATGGGATGCAGCCTCTCACTCGTTTGGAGTAATTTTGGAATCACATCCAAAATGTATTATGAGAGTCCTAGTGAAAATGATTATATAAAATGCAGATTTTGGAATGAAAATTAAACCGTTTTTATAATTTATAAATTGTATACACAAAAAATTAAATTATTAAAAAACTCCCCAGAGCTTCTAATGCCTCACTTGTATAGACAGTGTGACAATCCCACCACTCATCTCTGTACTTCAGTCTCCCACCTTTCTCTCCACTCCTCTTTCCATGTTGGTATCTCAGGGAGGCTTTTAGGCACCATCCTGCTTCCATAGTTAGGTTACTCCATATTTAAACTTCTCAATGAATTGCTGTTTCCTACAAAATAAAGCCCAAACTCCCAAGTAGCACAGTAAACTACCAAGAGTTCCCCAGATACACTGCACTCTGGAGTCTCAGGGTCTTTGCATTTGCTGCCCCCGCCTAGAATGCTGTCTCCCACCTTCACCTGGGAAGCTCCTACTAGTATTTCAAAACTCAATTGCAGTGTTACCACTCCAAGCAACTCTCCTCGATTCTTCCCATTCTGGATTTTAGTCCCTCCATTCTGCTCCCTTAGTACTTTGTGAATTTATTTGTCATAAAAAAGATACATTGAATATTAATTATCTTATTTATCCACTTTCTTTCCCAACTAGACTGATAATTTATTGTAAATAGAAACTATACCATTTGCTTCTGTCCCCAGTAGGCTCTCTGGCACGTAGTAGGAGTACATAAAGCATTTATTGAATTGAGACACTTGTGGTCTAGGAAGGAAGGCTGAGGGTAACAAATCTGTAATGAGGCATGATACTTAACAGAGTAAGGAGCAGGGGCAATGAACAGAGACTGGACAACTCTGCTTGGGAACAGGATACATTTGAGGAAGGTGCTCTAGAGCAGAAGAATCTTGGGTTGGACTTGAGAAACACCAGGAAATTACCAAGGCTATGAGGAGGAGAAGGCAAAGAAAAAGGGGGCACTTGAGAGAGTCTGGATGCCTCAGTATGACCATTTGGGAAGACTTCCCTTAGAAAGTGGATAAGAAGTAGAGATGGGAGCCTGGCAGGGTGGCACATACCTGTAATCCCAGTGGTTCTGAAGGCTGAGGTTGCAGGATTGCAGGTTCAAAGCCAGCCTCAGCAAGGGTGAGATGCTAAGCAACTCAGTGAAACCCTGTCTCTACATATAATACAAAAAAGGGTCAGGGATGTGGCTCAGAACTTAGGTGCCCCTGAGCTCAACCCCCAGTACCCCCCCCCCCCCGAAAAAAAACAAAACAAAATAAGTAGAGATGGGGAAAGAGTGGCCACAGAATATTGGAATAATCCAAGTAAAAATCCAAATGGATCTAGTCAGTAGAGGACAGGACAGTTGCAGAGATGTTGTGGAAATAAGGAGTCCAGCATGACCCCCATGCTCTGGCTTTGATAAATGGTGGTACATTAACTAGGATTAGAACTTAGGAGGAAAAAAACTGCCTTGGGAGAAAGGCCTAAGCCCCAGTTGGTGCTGTTGAGGTTCAGTTACTGTTGGACATGCAGGAGATGTTTAGCAGTCCATTGGAGGTAGTATGGGTCTGAGGCTCAGAAGAGAGCCAAGCCAGGAGGGAAGCCTATATGTAACCTCTTTGGAACTTTTGTTTCATTCTATAATTTAATACTGTGCCACGAAGTTTCAGTTGTAGGTGAGAATGGTGGGAAGCAGTTGGGACAGATAATTGGTCCCACTTCAGCCACTGATTTAGCTACATAGCTATTCGACTCCAGGTTGTACTTGTTGTCTTGGAGGAAAGGAGAAAACTAAGGGAAGCTGAAGAAAGATCTTGGCCCTGAAACAAATTCAGTCTTGTCTTTATGGTTCTTCGGGGGAATATGGAAGTCATGCCAGGAAGGCTTTCCTCTTGCACTGCCCCAAAACTGTGCTTCCAAAGTCCACCAAGTGCACAAAGGGATGTCTTTACCTTCATTATACTGGGAAGGGTAAGGATCCCTGGTGGAGTCCTTCTGAAGTAGGTACATCACTTCCTCACTCAACAAAAATGTTTGTTTCCTCCCCAGACTTTGGGGGTCTTATCTCAATGCCTTCCTGCCTTTGTGTGGCAACTTTTTGTTCCTGTTCCTGCCCAACCTGGGTAATTGTTTTGGCAGTTCCGTCTCCATTACAGAGTTTAGGCTGAGAGCTGCTTTAAGGGCCCCAGCTAGAATAGCATTTTTGCAAAACAACTCATTGTGTTTTTCCTGGCTAATTTGTCTTGAATAACTTGCACTAGAATGAAACATATTTTCATTCAAAGGTTCCTGGCAGTAACAGTATTGTGGGAATTACATGATGTGCTCATGGTTGAACCTCTTTTATTTCAAATATTTATTCACACAGGCAAAATGGGAATTGCTTGTGGAACCCAGGCATTTTTGACAATTCAGGAGGGAATGCTACTTAAGCAAATAGCTTCTGGCGACCAGGTGTGAGCATGGCAAGGATTTAATGAGGGCATTAGTCATGTGTGAAGAATAAAGGATCTCATTTTTTAAATCAAAGGACTGTGATAGAAAACTCATCATCAAACTTGAATATCAACCAACCACTGGTTACAATGAGGGCAATATTGCAAGAACACCCAGGGAAATTTAAGTGATACATAATAAGAATCCTCAGAGAGGAACAACAAAACATTCATTCGCTCCAAAATGCTGAATTAAATACTGCACCAAGCTGAAACCTGGAAGTATGTACAATTATTATATTTGCTTCATTTTGGGGGAAGGGGTGGTACCAGGGATTGAACTCAGGGGCATTCAGCCACTGAGCCACATCCCCAGCCCTATTTTGTATTTTATTTAGAGACAGGGTCTCACTGAGTTGCTTAACACCTCATTTTGGCTGAGGCTGACTTTGAACTCTTGATCCTCCTGCCTCAGCCTCCCAAGATGCTGAGATTACAAACATGTACCACAGTGCCCGGCAACATATTTACTTCTTGATTCAAAGATGCCACATTTTTTTTAAATTGTGTATCAGACATATGTTCTAATAAATAAGTTTAAGTACAGCATCTGCCATGTTGGCCAAGGGTAGGCGGGATAGCACCACAACCTCTGCCATCTAGTTAAGTTTAGGGAAATTCAGAATTCATCCAGGGATTTTAAGAAGCAGCAGACGGCAACCAAACTACTCAGGGTCTCTTAGGAAACAGATTTTCTAGGGATGCTCTTTTTAACCTGTAAAATGCAACTTGAGTACAAAACCATCTTTGACTGACTTGATGTTTCTTTAATTAACAGGTAGGAGATCAAATCATTGAAATCAATGGGGAAAGCACAAGGGACATGACGCATGCCAGAGCAATAGAACTCATCAAATCTGGAGGAAGAAGAGTGAGGCTGCTGCTAAAGAGAGGCACAGGACAGGTCCCAGAGTATGGTGCGTTTCATGTTTTCATTCACCTTTTTTCTGCTTCTGTGTACCGTAAATGCCTAAGCTTATTTACAAAATGACATCAATTCTTTATTTCTACCTAAATATATATTTGGCTTTAAATAGATCTATATGCACATATGTATATTTAAGCCCAAGGTGTATATGTGTGTGAGCTCTTTCTTTTGCTCCCTCAATTAGAGAATGTTTTAAATATCAAATGTATGACTTTCAGGGCATCTCTGAGCGTGCTGGGAGATCCCGCACCACTTACACATTAGAACATTTGCAATTTGGCTGATAGTCCTCTGTTCATTTGAGTCTACAGTAATTTGTGAGTCATTTCCTAAAATTGCTCATGATCAGACTGTCCCATAGGATTTTTAAGTGGGGCCAGGAGACAAGCAAGGATACATCTTCAGGTGTGAAGTTTAAAAGGTTAACTTTAGTTCATGCAAAGGTTGCGGGCCTTTAGGGATTATCCGAAAAACTCACTCCTATGTTGTTGTTCTATATGCTATTAAGAAAAAGCTTTAAAGTACATTTTAGTTCATAGATTTGTCGTTAAAGACTTTTAAATCTTTAAAGTTATTTCCAGCATCCCATGACAGATCTCACCAACAGTGTAACAGTAGTCTATCAGAAAGAACTGAGTGGTCAGGACACAAAAAGCCTTAAAACCTGAGCTGGTCCTCAAAACAATGCAGGGAGCCACAGAGAGACAGACAGACAGACCTGAGAGAAGAGCAGCACAGATAATCCTATTCAGAGACAGACAGACAGACCTGAGAAAAGGCAGCACAGATAATTCTATTCAGGGTGGGGAAACAGAATTTAACTGCTGACCTGAACAATGAGCTCAGATTGCTGATGTGTGCACAGTGACTCACTTTCACCCTTCCAACCTCTACCCAAAAGAATTCCCAAGAGTGTTTTTCCCTTTCAGTTTGTGCTTTTTTTCATACATTTTCTTTTTTTTTTTAATATATATATATATATATATATTTTTTTTTTTTAGTTATCGGCGGACACAACATCTTTGTATGTGGTGCTGGGGATCGAACCCCGGCCGCACGCATGCCAGGAGAGTGCACTACCGCTTGAGCCACATCCCCAGCCCCTTTTTTTCATACATTTTCTAAATAACTAACACCTCCATATTTAGCAGGAAAGATCATTAAGTTCAGTTGAAATAGCTGAATTCAACGGCCCTTAAGAAAGATGTTGTGTTTCTGGAGAATTGTTTGTTCTCTACAAAAAGATGGCAAGCCCTCACATTGAGTCAGAGAGCATTCAGGCATTTCTGTGGGGCTGGCTATAGTGCTGAGGAAATATTTTATCCCAGGTTTCTACCTTTAATGCTTGAATCTAATGAAGTATTTTTGAATATTAATATTAGCAAAAAGCATAGGCCCAATTTCCTAAGTAGCACCAGCATTAATCCCTTAGTAAAGAATCTGAATTCCTTGAATAAAATAACTTTTTGCACCCTAGAGCATTAACTAATTCAATAATATTGAAGTGACTTGTGAAATTCTATCACTTTGGAAAAATACCTCATTCTCAAGCAATGTTTCACTCCATGGCAATACTGGATAATTAACTATGCCAAGGAATTTTCAGAGGGCTACTCTCTTTCTTATTGTTCCAACAAGTTAATCTTTTAAAAATTAATCTGACTGACATAGTTTTCATTCTTTAGTTGAGCCACTATTTGGCCCATGCTTTCAGCATCCACCACACCAGATGTTTGTCTATAGTGCACTTAGGACAACTGACCACCGTGTGGCTTAACTCAAACTGTAATGAGTAAGTATGAAGCCACTTTAAATTATCTTTAATAAAAACACGTTTTGGAACAAGGCAAAAATCTAAGATCATATCAATATTATTTTATTAATTCCAACATCATCCAAAAATAGCTGGCTAAGTTAAGTTCTCAAATTAACCAACACAGAGAACATTTAAAATATCTGGGCATGCTTTTGAGAGGACAGCTGCCAATATTATTACCTATAGCAGTATCATGAATTTTTTTCTAAATGTATTTTTCTAAAATGTAGCACTTAGTTGTACTGACTGGTTATGTCAGAGCTTATCAGCTACTTTTGATGTTAAGTTGACATGCATTTTGACTATATAATTAGTTCAGAAATGATGCCACAAAACAAATTTCTTTCCACATTTTTTATTGGCACTTTATAGTAGTGCATATGGTGGGATTTGTTGTTATATATTCATACAAGCACACAATATAACACACAAAAGAAAAATTTAACAGAATAGACCAATCTCCTTTAGGGCAGTAAAAGAATAGTCATAAACTAAGTAAACTTTATTTCCTCAGGAAAATCTTAAGTTGAAAGATGCGTAGGATACATGAGAAAACAGAAAGATGAGGGATTATATCAGCATCTTTGAGGAAGATGCCATCAAACAATATTTCTGGAATTTCATAGCAACTAATGGGGAGAGAGGATGATCAGAAGTCCCAAGATCACCCCTTCATTCAGAGATTTGCCAGGAGGGATTCTGGGGCACAGAACACAGTTGTTCTCATGGCTAAGATTTCTTACAGCAATGTAATAAGGATGCACAGTGGGATCTATGGGAAAAAGATTTAGGCAGGGTCTGGAAGCTTCCTTATGCTCTCTCCTCTCTTCTCTCCCTCTCTTCATTTCTAGTTCTCCCTCTCCCCTGTGAAAAGTCACCCAGAGGGTACTTTGCCCCCCAGCAACAAAAATGCAGGGATGGACCTGGGAATTCATTAGCAACTCAGCATGCCAGCTCTTCAGTGGGGCTTGTCAAGCAGGCAGCCTCTGCCTGGCACACACCAAAATTCCAGACTCCCAGAAGGAAGGCATGTGTTCGACACAAACTGCAACATTTTTACAAACAGTTGGAATACAATGAGACACCCCAATCATTTAGCGATAGGTTTACATCAGCATCTGGGACAATTTACCAGTCATGTTCCCAGACACCAGGTGTGGACCAAAGATTAAGCAGCCCTCCTAAGGAGAGCTGTCTCTGGCCTGTGACTGAAGTCTTCTGCATCAGAAGCCAGACAAATATACATCCACATTCATGGCTCTACAAATGTCCCCCATTTACAAGGAGGGCCCACAACTAGAAACATAATTTCTCCACCTTCGGTTGCATAGACTACAGACTGAAACAGACTTTAATGTCCAAGATAAGCTAAAGTGTATTTTAATAAAATTCTCCAGAGGAAAGGATAACAAAACACAATAACAGAAAAATAACAACAAAAGAAAATGCTTGAGTTTATCAATAGATAGAAACAAACAGATAATCTACTTTGTCCAGTCAGACCCTAATCACAGAAGAACTGAGTTTTCTGTCCAATATTAATCTAAACCTGTTTGTTTTCTGTTATTTGCCTTTTAAGTTTCTAAACTTGGCATAAAATCCATCCTTAAGGGATTGTTAAAGGGGGTTCTCAGAGTCCACAGGAAACATACTTGGCCTTCAGGCTAAGCCAGCCTGAATCGGAGTAGACACTGAGGATGAGGAGAGAACGAACAGTAGATGCCGGTTGCCAGCGCCCCCTCTGAGACCAGAATTCAGAACAGCTTGGAAGCAAGACCCTTATCTGGATTTACGAACTTGTCAAGGAAAAGCTGATCTCAGTCAAGAGAAATGCAAAACTCCAGCTCTGAGTTCTTAAGGTGATCTGTGACAGAGAGATAAGCACAGGTACAATTGAAAGGAAAAAAAAAAAAAATACCAAGGGCAGTCTGTCAGATCACTGCTTAGCCAAAACCTGTGTGAAGCCAAATGAGGGAGCTGAGAACAGGAGTAAGTACACTGCTGCAAATAGGCCATCCATAATTACCATAAGATTCATCATCAGGTGACACCTTGGCCAATTCAGAGGTGTAAATCAACAAATGCAGCCACAAAGGCAGTGGCTGCACGGAGAGGCTGTCAACAGCTGAAGGGGAGTTGGAAAAGGATAAGGGCTTTGAAGGAGAAGTTGCTTTTATAGTTAAGTCCTTGAAAGAGAGAAGCTCAGGAGATAGGTACTTCAACTCTACTCTAGTCCTCAGGATAAGAATTTGTTGATTATAAACTCAGTGGCAAGTGTGAGTTCCTCTTCTCTGACATGCATCTCAGCAACTGGCAGGCATAATGAAACTTACCTACTGAGAAAAGAATCAAAAAGAGGAGACATCAAAAGCAGTGCCCTCCTTGGCACTGGTTGTTGCTATTCAAATTAAATCTAAAAAGTTGAGAGAAAAGAAAGGGTGTATCATGGTTTTAAAACTGCAGAGGAATAAATTATACAAATTAGCTCCCACCTTGAAATACAGGTGTCCTTCATTAGCATTCAGGGCACATGGCCACACAGCCAGGGCAAGGTAAATAGAGGTGCCACTGGATGAAAAAAAATCCAACACAAGCAGTTCAGAACAAAGGGGAACATTTCCCTTGGTAACATTTGCTGTTAGGAGTTGATTGAAATAAAGCAAATATGCTTTTCTGTCTTGGTTGGTGCTCTGGCCTGCTTGTCCCCTTAAAAAGCAACAGAGCGGGTCTTTATGAATAGAATACTGAAGAGAGTCCAGTTGTCAGTGGGAGCCTCAGTGGTCTTTAGGAGGCCAGGCAGGGTTAAAAAGGATGAAGCCGAATTCTCACAATGTAAATGGCCCAGTGACAACGAACACCAAATGCCCACACAACGGTAAAGAAATAGCCAATCTGCAAATTATACTTCTGCCTACACTTCTATTTTCAAAGTTAATTGCATCTTTAATAGGTTTTGACTTGATTGCAGGCTCTTGGTAAACGAAATTGTTTACATTTTATAAGTATAATAAAAACGCACTAAGTAGAGAAAAGATCTATCTGAGCTAGTGACTATCGCTGAAAAAATGAATTGGCCAAATATGTGAGTTAAAAGTCTTCATTTAATCAGTAAATTAAAATGACTTACAGCCATCATATCCGGGCACCAGTTTCAGCAGAACTGGTCCTTACTTAGATGGCAATAAGCAGTGCTTGTCTACATGTTCTTCTTAATAACGTATACTGACACATAGAAATAAGCATACCCTTATAATCTTATTTATAATTATTTGCTCAGCAATTCCTTTCTTCCTTCTGATCATTCAAACCTAAATTCCAGACACTATGCCCTTAACCAAATATTCTATATGGGACAAATCCTGGGATGAATGTTGTTAATTAATATAATTAATATTTCCTCAACCAAATCAAGATATACTACATACCTGTACAACTCTTTGCAGGCACTGAAGTAAGGCACAGTCCCAGCCCTCAGTGAGCAGACAATCTAATAAAGAGGGCATGTGTAACAACACTTTCTAACAGAGTGACAATGGATGAGAAGGTCTCAAAGGATCTGCTCTGGTTAAAAAAAAAAAAAAAAAATTGGTTTTTATTAATTATTCATAGAATTTAATAAGTACATCTAGAGTGTTAAGAGTTCTTAAAGAGCACTTGGCTTCTTCAGTTTGTTAAGCATTTCCTTTGTAATATTCAAACCAGTGATTCACACTGTTTCTGAGGAAAGGACTTGCTGAGTATGGATGAATCTCTGCTTAGATCTTATCTGAATTAAAAATTCCAAGTTAGTGAGCCAGAAGTCCATCCAACAAATTTGCTAATCATTCCTCTTTCCCTCTGGAAGCCAGGTAGGAAAGCCTGCAGCACTGTACTATCACCTAAGCCTCAGGCATGCTGATATGCCCCATGGGAAGACAAAGGGAGAGTGGCCATTGCTTCCCCTCCTCCTCAGAGGCTGGTTTATGGGAGCAGTAAGTGGCTCCGTAGCCTTTGCACTAATTCACCTACATTTCCAGTAGGGCAAAAGGCGGCTTGCTTCAATAATAAATTCTGAAATTTAATTTCATCTTCTGACATTCATGGTTGAGCGTATCTTCCTTTTCCATGAGAGGTTCCACAAATCACTCAAGAACACCTTCTGCTGAGTAAGAGGAAATGATAAAGCACCCAGGGAAGAGGACGGGCTGTCTGGCAGAACCCTGGGCTATATCACAGACAGCAGGGTTCCTCTTCCTGCCTAAAAGGCTCAACACTGCTCTCTGCAGCATTTAGACCACCCGAGGAATTCTCTACCTATTAAAAAACTCACAGTACGCTCTCCTGTTCCATGGTGCCTGAGGCAGGGACTTCCTTAAAGAACACATAACTTTGAAATTCTTTTCCTCAGTGCTCAGCCTAAACCTCAGGTACTATTTTATGTGTTCTTTGGGTGAAATCCAATTCCTTCACATTGTTTTATTGCAACTTACAGACTATAATGATATTCCTCCTTGTTACATATTCTTACATGTTTTCCAACGTGCATTTTTTTTCTCCTTAAGTATATATTAAGTGACACACCATCAACACCTGCAAATCCTTGCTTGTAAGGCATTTAACACCCTAATAAAACGTATTTGACCACATAGTGACCAAAACTTCTCCCCAGGAGAATCCATTTCACTTTTAAGGTTCAATCAAAGTTGTGAAAGGAGATGAATGTATGAAGAGATATCTTTCCCAAATCCCACTGAGAAGAGTACTCAAATGTATCTTGGAAAACCTAAATTCCTGTTCCTCCAGTAACCCAGGCTGGAACATCTTATTTTTAGGGTCTAATTGAGAAATTCTCTTCCTTGCCCTAACAAAAATGAAACTTTCCATAAGAGGCTACTTTCTACAAAAGTCCAGGAGGAAAGGCAGCTTTTTTAGCAGAAACACTGATAAATGGCAGTGATATCACTGACAATATCAGATGAACCTCGGAGAAATCACAAATTCAAGAAAATGTTTCTTAAGTGGTGGGGAAGTGAGAGGTGAGTAGCAGAGGTCAGTTAACAATATTAAATATGAAGATTCAGAAAACCCTATGAGGCTAAAAATGGGGGCAGGGACACTTCTTTGAGAAGAGTTGGAAGCATCTCTCTCTCCCTTTCATCCTCACTCCCTCCTCCTCCTCTCAGTCTTTGTCCCCACCCCACCCCCAACAAGCTTTAGAGCAATAATTCCGACTTTTAAATATATAAATACCCATACCTCCTCTCATACTCCACATACCCACAGGAGATTCTGATGGAGTCCAGTTGGGCCCAGGACTCTATTTTTTAAATGCTATCCCAGCAAATTCATAGAACTCCATGCCCTATAGGTTGCTGGATCTGTCTCTTCTCACTCTGTTGTAAAAGAGGACCTTGCCTCCTCCTTTGCCCACCTAGGAAAGCACTCTGCCTTTCTATGACTTTCAGCCATAGCAACTTAGACAAAAAAAAAGAAGACTGAATTTTCCTCCCACTGTTATCCCATCTTCCATCTCCTGTCTTTTCCACAATCTGAGCGTGGTTTCCACTCTCCTCATTGAGGACAGTCTGACCCTGTGCTTCACAGCATGCGAGTGTTGATTCAAGATGAGCTTCTAACCCCTCAGCTAGACCCTTTACGTAGTTACTACCACATGCCAGAGCTGCTTTTCCTACTGTCTGATTTTTACTTGTCTTGAAATGAAGACTTTACAGAAAAGGTTTTAATCCTTGTGAAGGAGTTTGTCAACAATACCCTGGTGTCCAGCTGTTCAAAGCAAAGTCCCATATCTTAGGACCAATTTGGGGGTGGGTTCAGTCAATTGCCATACCAGCAAACATCAAGTCTCCAAAGCGTCATTTCAGAGGTGCCTGTGCCTACTGCCCTACCCTAGTTCTCCCAAGTCATGCAACACACCGGCCACAGCTTCTAAATTAAAGTACCCTAAAACCCTCTAGAGCCTCAATTTCTAATGCAAAACAATAGTCCCTAAGCCAACTCTATTTATTAAAGACTATTTCTCTATATTAGTTTTAGTTCACAGCAAATTTGAATAAAAAAGGTACAGGTATTTCCCATATATTTCCTGGCCCCACACATGCACATCATCCCCCATGGTCACCATGCCCTGTGACAGTAGTACAGTTGTTATGTATGCCGACCCTACATTAACATACCATTATTATCCAAGGTTCATAGTTTACACTAGGGCTCACTTCCAGTGCAATACATTCTATGAATGTGAACAGATGTGTATACATGTGTCTACCCTCATAATATTTTACCTGCCCTAAAAATCCTCAGCGTTCTGTATATTCATCCCTTTGTTCCTTTTAACCTGTGGAAATCACTGATTTTTGTACCAACTCCATATTTTTGCCACTGACTAGATTTTTGTTTTTCACAAACAGCCTCCAACTTTCCTTCAATCCCCAGTGTCCTGTTCTGATAAGGACTTCCCAATAATTCTTTTTAAATGAATTCCCTCAGGACCAAAATATAAATTCATACAACGCCTTACTCTAGGCTTAAATTCTATGGTCTATTTGCAACAAAATCTCTAAACTTTGTGAATCACATATTCTTCAAGGTGGTATTTGGGCGCAAAAACATTTTGATAGAACAAAAAACACACAGTCACGACTAAACAGTTATTAGCTATAATATGGCTAATACATTTGCTTACAGAATAGCTTACCCTTACACTTCTTTATAAAGGTCTCTAGTCTTTTCAGGGTGACCCTGGCTTCATGAGGATGCTGTGTTTTAGGGCTAAACACATAACTCATAGCGTGAGCCCTGAATAGACCTTGCACAGCGTGCAGCCCTCTGATTCTCACATTTACTAGAGTTTCTACTCCTGCCTTCACAACTATTTCTTTCCACCATGTTCTGAGCCCTTTTATTTGACCTTCTGGGTATAAGGTTTCCCAGCACTCTATCTTTCAAGCCCAGTAAATGCCATGTTTAAAACCAAATGAGAGACTTCTCTGTGTGACACTAAACAGCTTGATCACTTTCTCACAAAATTACTTGCATCTTGGCAGGGCTAAATGGTAAACTCAATTAATAAATCCTAAAATTTAATTTTCACGTGTGACATTCATTGTGAAGCATTCACTCCCTTGCCACAGGGAGTTCTCCTCCCTTTTAACCAGAGGCATTAGGTCTCCCACTGTGTTCTTCCTTAACTCAAACATGCACCAGCACCATCAGAGGAAAAAGATCCCTGGAGAACCATCCATAATCAGTGGGGAGTCCTAGTCCATTCTGCACCTTAAAGCCATATATACAGGACACATGTGGAACAAGTCGAGTCTAAGAGGGGGGCGGGGAGTTTCATTTGTGTACACTGGCAAAGAGGAAATCAGGCCTCCACGTGTCTGAGCTGCTGGATCAAGTGCTCCTCACAATGAGCACATGCTCCCTGAGCTCACACTGTGTGGCCCTCAGAGCATGGTAGCAGGTGTAGCAGGGCCAGTTATTGCCTATACTAGGGGTCTTGTCTCTTGGAGATTGTTGACCTAGATATTCCAGAATTTTTAGTGTCTATCTTTGTATAGGTAAAGAACAGTCGTCCATCAACTAAGCCAGACATAGTCCAAGAGGTTTTAGTTAGTTCCAGCAATGCTAAGAGGTTGATTTCAAAGCACAGTTCAGATCAGGTAAGTACAGCAGAGTGGAACAGGCAAGACATGGCTGTAATTCTCTTTAGCTTTATTTTTTTTTCCTGGAAAGCAATTACACCCAGCAAGTCAAGTGTGAACTTTGAATATAAGTAAGCAGAATGTTAGAGGTAAGGGGAACTATAAGAATTTATGAGATTATTAGACAAAACATGAATGTAAACATAGAGATACCATGTCATTATTTTAGAATTTTTTTAAATTTAGAAATGATTACTGATTCTCAAATGACAGCTGATAATGCTAAAACATCTCATTGTTACAAGAAATTCTTATAAGAATTCTGGCATTACCATTTCAAATTTTATTAATAGTTGTGCCTCCCTAAAAGCACCTCAGGATGCCCTCCGTGTTTTAAGAAAATTCTACTTTAGAAATACACATGTAGCTCAGTCTTTCACTAATTTCACTTGCTGCATGCTTGACAGGATTAGCTTTACTTAAAGTCTTTATTCTTACTACCTAGATAATTTTTATTCAACTGTTCTAAACATACTAAGCAATCTTGATTCTAACAGTAATAATATATCTTTGTCACTGGTTCTGTTAATTCTAATGATTGGTCCTAGGCTGTTCCTCCCCTTCCTTTAGGAATGGTACCTTCCAGTCTCTCCATGTGCATGAAAAGTGACAAGCATGGGTCCCCATATTTCTACTTATTGGGCCACCCTAAAGACACGGTTTGTAAAATCTGCATGAATATTATCTTTCTTCTAATGAGCTTTGGTTTTGCATATGTTTTTAACTGGTGTATGATGCTTTCTCTTTCATAGTAGCTTGTCTAAATACTGCTAGAGTTCTGGAAGATATTTATAACAGAGACCTTATAAGACATAAGGATGGGATTTGTGAGATCATGAGAATTTGAGATGCACTGAATTCTAGAGGGACCAGCCCAGCCTGGACCCAGCAGGACCGAAGGCATGGGGAGAGAACAATGGGAGCTAAACTCTTAAGTTCTTTTCCACATGGTTCAAAAAATATCCCCTGGGCTTCAATGCAGATACCTCAGTTTAGTTCCTCTCAGCTCAAGTACAGACAGCTCCAACCTAAATCACCCTTTTTGCCCCAGACAGAAAGAGCCACAGTCAGCATCCCTAGGAACACTGAACTCCAGGTGGCCTCATGGGTACTTCCCAGCCTGCTTTGTGTCAGTAATCCAGTCAGCACTGGTCATCTCATCTTCCTTCCTCCATACTCAGTGATGTGCCAAGTTTAAGGGGAAAATTTTTTTTTTGTTCTAAAAAGAGTCCATTTGTGACTATGTTTTCAAAGTTGTATATTCAAACAGTATTCCCCATTATTTCAAAGTAGGTATTCCCAGGTATTGGCAATATTTCATTTTAATATGAGGTTTAAAAAATCTTAAGAAGAAATATCCCACATATATTAGAACAGAAGTTTGATGGTAGCCTTGCAAATATGATTCAAGCAACTTTTTACCCCAAATACATTAGCAAAGGAGCCCACTTTCCACTGCCCAGTCCTACAGTGGCATGTGGCTACTGCCATACTTTACCTGGAATGATATTCTTAAATGTCAGTTTGGCTTTTGAACAGAAACTGAAACTCATGCTCAGTCTCCACAGTTAGCCATGTAAATATGAATCAAACTGACACAGTTCTCAATTCTGATTTGATTATCCCCCACTCACACTGTCACCACCACCGCTAAGCATCTCTCCACCAAATTCTTTTAAGCTAGCTCTCTAAATTTTTTCTGAAAAATATTTTGCAATTGTTAATGATCTTGCTAATTATCATTACCATTCAGGATTGATTTAAATTTAACATGAAAGACAATATTATTCACTCAGGGAATTATTTAATTGGTCTACTGCTAAACATTTCCTTATCGAATAGTTTTATGCTGATATAATTATCTATACACACACATACCCTGTCACAGTCATTCCTTGAAAATGTCTACAAAACCAAGTTTTAATTGTATCAGTTCTCTAAAGTGTCTCTCAAGGACAGTTTATTGATTGAGGTAAAGCTAACTTAGGGCCTAAAGGAAAATGTTGCAATGTGTTAGAAAAAGTATAAAGCCATGGAATAATTATTGGGAAAATCTAGTCCAGTGACAATAATTTAAAGGGGTATGTTTTTCTGCTTCTAACAAACAACAACAACAAAAAGACTGTTTTGCTGTATGATTGACTTTGTCTGTAATCCAATGAGGATGAAGAGGCCAGAATCAGCTCCCTGGAGTCTCTAACTCTAAAGAGAGAGAGAGACAGAGAGAGAAAGAGAAAGAGAGAAATGACTCTTTGTGGTTTCAGTCCAGTTCTACAAATCTATCAAGTGCCTCCTGTATCCCCAGGCATGTTCTCAGTACTAGGGATATAAAGATTAACAGGCAAGACTCTGCCATGTACACCTACAAGCTGGTAGGAGTGACAGGAAGAAAATCAGGCACTGGAACAAATATTAATAGTGTTGGCACAAGGTGATAAGAACCCAAAGTAGGTGGTATACTAAATCTGCTTAGCAGAGTTAAAGAACGTTCTACCCAAGAGGGTAGTATGGACCTTGAGTGACAAGTCTGATTTCACCTGGCTGAACAAGACATAAGGCAGTTTCCAAGCAGAGGAAACAGCTAACACAGTCAGGGGAACGTGTTCAAAACAGCTGCAGCATAAGCTAGATGAGAAAGAGGAGCAGATAAAAGGAAAGAAGCTCTACTTGAAAATCCTTCTGGGGCTGGGTATTGCTCAGTGGTAGAGCATGTGTTTATCATGCACAAGGCTCTGGGTTCAATCCCCAGCCACAACAGTGGGGGTAAAAGTCTTCCTTCAATAAGCAAAGGAATTCAAAGTTTATATAATCAAATGTCATCAGAAAATGTTTTAAATGAGAAGGTACAAGTATCTATATTTAGAAATCTACCTCAGTAATATTTAAGATAGGTTTATAAGGAAAATATAGTTAAAATGTTACAGCAAAAGTTGAGGCAAATGATGTGTAGGCCAGAATAAAGGAAGTGAGAGTGGAAACAGCCCAGGGGGGTGGATTTGGGAACTATTTTAGACATTTCACTGATGGAAGCACTGAACTTGTAAGTAACGACAGTGAAGGAGAGAGAGAGTCAGAAAGGTAATGAGGTTAGTTTTGGACTTGTCAAGTTTCGGGTACCTGAAGGACACTTATGTGAGACAGCCCAGAAACAGGGCACTTGAGTGTAGCTCTCAGGAGGTGGAGCTAGAGCATCTGGGGATTCCAGAAAGGACAGCTGCATCTATGAGTAGGGATGAGCTCCTCCAGAGAGGTCACACAGTATACAGAGAGCCCAGTGACAGTTACATTTAAATGGCAAGTAGGAGAAGATGGCAAAGATCAGGAGAGGGCTGTGTTCCCAAACAGTACCCATTTTTTTCCACCACACAGTATGCTGATAACTGAGATCATGCATTTTGCAACAGAGAAAGAAAGTTTATTTTTCAGTCAGGTAGGAGGCCCAAGATTCAAATCCCCCTCCCAAGAGTAAGCTTTGGGCATATTTATGTGATAAGTAATCAGGGTGATTTAAGGCATGGGAAAGGTGATTTGGGTGAGGTAGTCCATATACACATGTAATCAATCTTTATGGCTCTTCATAGGAAGCATATTCAGAAAATGGTGGAATTGGCATGATCTGAGGGTGGGGTTTTCAGCTTTTGATGTCAAAAGGTCACCAATCAGACACTTGTGGGGGCCCAAGTGAAGAGTCAGTGGTTTCCATAAAAGTGCCCTTCAAGTCCCTGAAAAGTAACCTACAGAGCCATTATCATCACAACCCACACGGCAGAGGCGTTATCTACAGATAAAGTTAGTGAGAGGCTAATAGTACATTGCTCAGCTATGTGACCTCCAAAACTGGCGATTTTTAAATGAGTCAATGAAAAGCAACTGAAGCTAGAGAGTTTATTCAGGTTTTTAATCAGCTTCAGCAGTCTGAGAGGTAGGAAGAGAAGGAGAATGTATGGAAGGCAGAGAGAAGGCTTCAGGGAGGCTGCAAGGAGAATTGCCCACTTACTTAATAAAATGTGGTTGTCCCACCCTGAGATGACTGGTGAAAGGGTTAGACTGGGAGAGGCTGGGAATAGAACCAAGCTTTCCTGCCTGTTTTGCCCAGTGCCAAGTATGTAGTCCTCAAGAAATGATGGCTAAGACTGTGAGTGGGAAATGGCCTTAGCTTTACCTGCCACTCACCATAGACCTCTCCCACACCATGCCTCATGTTCTGAGCCACTGAGGGAACCCACCCCAGCGTGGACACCCACCTCAGATAACTAGGGCTCTTACTGAGCTCCTGTCATGGGAAGCTAGGCCCTGGTTTTTCTGGCTTGTTTTTTCAGAGGACTGGGGTGGTCACAGTACAAAGATGAATAAGACACCATTTCTATCCTAAAGTAACCCTCTGTGTGGAGAATGTTTAAGAAAAACAGAGTGCTCATTATTTATTTTAAAAAGTCTGCCAGGCACAGTGGCACATGCCTGTAAATCTCAGTAACCTAGGAGACTGAGACAGGAGAATCACAAGTTCAAAACCAGGCTCAGCAACCTAGTGAGACCCCGTCTCAAAATAAAATATAAAATAGACTGGGAATGTGGCTCAGTGGTTAAGTGAATCCTGGATTCAATTCCCAGATCCCAGGTAGAAAAATAAAAAGTCTTTGCTGGGTGTCGTGGGCACACACCTGTAATCCCAGTGATTTGGGATGGCAAGAAGGATTATAAATTCGAAGACACCTTGGCAATTTAGTGAGATCCTGTCTCAAAATTTAAAAACACAAATAAAAAGTACTAGGGATGTGACTCAGTAATTAAGCACCCCTGAGTGCAGTCCCCAGTACAAAAAAGAAAAGAAACTCTAATCTGAAATCATGTCCTATGTGCTTAAAGTTTCAACATATTCTGAAAACAAGCATGCCTTGTTTTCCAATGATATATTGCATTTTAAAATCTGAATTTCATCAAGGATGGAAAAAAATGTGAAAATGTCCCCTTAAAGACCACAAGTCTCACCATGTAACAAAATCCAATAACTAATTCTGTTCTCCAGCCCCTTTGGACTCTCTGTGACCACCATCACTATTGGTGAGTGCATCAGCTGCATCCTCTTCCTCTCCAATTGCTCCTGTAGGACCTCCAACTCTCTTCCCAGTGATATACCCCTTCCCATCCTCTCCTTCATGGATTCACCTGCTCTCATCATTCCACCTGTCACCACTGTGCCCATAACTCTGATATTTGTGATGTTATCTCTTCCTCCATTCTCCAACTCCATCCCAAGATTTCCAAATCCTGCTGGACACTTTTACCCAGATAACCCCCATTTGTGTATTCAAAATTGTATCCGTGACCTTTCCTCCTACAACTACCTATCAAGGGACCATTAGCCCTCATAGTTGCCTGTCTCAAAACCACCTGACTGCCCCACTCAGATATATACAATGAGTTCCCAAGTTTGAACACTACTTTCCTTTCACATCAACCCTCTCTTCCATTCCTCTGGTCATTCTACCCCAGTTCAGGTTCATTCTCCTGGAACAACTTTCTACCTGTTTTCCCTACGACAGTGGTCAGTCTTCTCTGCTTATTGAGCCACAACAATTGCACTAGAAGATTGCCCACTAGAGAAACATTTCCACAGGCTGGGGCTGTAGCTCAGTGGTAGAGCACTTGCCTCACATGTGTGAGGCACTGGGTTTGATCCTCAACACCACATTAAAAAAATAAATAAATACATAGAAAGATATTATGTCAATTTACAATTTAAAAAAAAACAATTTTTTTTAAATTCCACAAGAAACAGAAACAAAACAAGACCTAATTAAGTCCCCAAAGACATCCCTGATTTGGCCCCAATCTACTTTTCAGTTCCTTATCTCCCACATTATCCTATCAGATAGCTGGGCTTCAACTACACTGGAACAATTTTCATTATTCTACATTCTGACTTTCAAGGCTGGGCATATGCTGATCTCCTGGCTTGGAAAACCCTTCCCCAAAGTTTTTCCTCTTTTATGACTGGTGTCAAAGGCTGCCTCTCCATGAATCTTTATTTCCCCAAGTCCATCAATCAGAAGTGGTCTATCTGGCATCTGAAATCTTATCACCCTTCAAAGATCTCTCCTGTTCTCTCCTCACTTCCTGTTTTACAACATCCTTATCAATATTTGGATATTTCCTTTTTCTTAAGGAATTCAAACTCCTGGAGGACAAGGACTTTATGTTAGCCTAGGTTTGTTTGGTTTTTTAAATATTGTTTTAGCGATTGATGGACCTTTATTTTTATTCATTTATTTAATATGGTGCTGAGAATTGAACCCAATGCCTCACACATGCTAGGCAAGTGCTCTACCACTGAGTCACAAACCCCAGCCCAGCCTCTTAATACAAGGCTTTACAGGTTCAGAAAAAACAGAGTGAATAAAGAAGTGAATGAATAAACATCTTGCAGCATCACAAAGTTATCATTCTGATGGAAGTTTCAATATAGGTTTTAATATATATATATTTTTTTAGTTTTAGATGGACACAATACCTTTATTTTACTTAATTATTTGTATGTGGTACTGAGGATCCAACCCAGTGCTTCACACATCACACATGCTAGGCAAGCAATCTACCACTGAGCTACAACCCCCTCAATATAGGTCTTTCTTAAGATAGTTGAAGAAGATACAAGATTAATGATTCCAGTTTCTACTGACCCTCTCAACCTCAACCTAATCCAGAAGCATGTTTTTTTTTTCTTTTTCATTTTCAAATTTATTTGATCTTTTGGCTGGGGCTATAGCTCAGTTGGTAGAGTGCTTGCCTCACATGCACAAAGCACTGGGTTCAATCCACAGCACCATAAAAAATTATTTTTGTTATAATTATTGACACATTAATTGTACAGATTAATGGGATTCACTGTGATATATTTATATGTGCATGCATGATACACTGATCATGTCCATCCACCCTTCATTTACCCTTGTTCCTCTTCTCCTAGCATCCTTCCCAGTCCCTAGTAAATTCTTCTTCTATTTTCAGACACCATTGTTTTTTCTTTTCCAGTTCCCACATATGAGAGATAACAAGTGATACTTGTCTGTGTCTGGCTTATTTCATTTAACATGATATCTTCCAGGTCCATCCAATTTCCTACAAGTGTCAGGATTTTATTCTTTAGGCCTGAATAATAATCCAATGTGTATATATACCACACTTTCTTTAGCCATGCATCCATTCATTGTTGACAAGTACATAGGCTAATTTCATATCTTAGCTATTGTGAATAGTGATGCAAAAAAATGTGAATGCAAATATATCATTTTTATGCTGACTTCATATACAATGTATGCCCATGGATAGGATAACTAGATCAGATGGAAGTTCTATCTTTAGATTTTTGAGGAACCTCTACATTGTTTTCATAGCTGAACTAATTTAAATTCCCAACAACATTGTATAAGGGTTCCTTTTTCTCCATATTCTCACCAGCATTTGGGGGTTTTTTTGTTTTCTTTTAGGTATTGCAATTGAGGTCAGATGAAATTTCAGCTTTAAATTGCATTTCCCTGATGGCTAATGATAGTAATCTAAATATAGTATTTCTCATGTATTTACTGGCCATTTGTATTTCTTTTGAGAAGTGTCTATTCAGATCACTTTCCTAGTTTTTGATTGGAATACTTGTATTTTTTGTTAAGTTTTTTTGAATACTTTATGTACTAACTCTCTGTTAGAGGAATAGTAGGCTAACATTTTCTCCTATTTTGTGGTTGAGACAACCTATCACTCTATCAATTGTTCCCTTTACTGTGCAGAAGCTTTTGTTTGATGTAATCCCATTTGTCCATTTTGACTTTTATTTTCTGTGCTATTGGAGTCCTATCCAGAAAATCATTGCCTGTACCAATACCTAGAAGTGTTTCACTTACATTGTCCTTCAGTAGTTTTAAAGTTTCAGATCTTACAGTAAGGTCATTGATTCATGTTGAGTTGAGTTTTGTATGGGGTTAGAGAGGTTACAAGCTTCAACTTCTGCATGTGGATATCCAGCTTTCCCAGCACCATCTGTTAAAGAGGCTGTCTTTTTTCCAATGTATATTTTGGCATCTTTGTTGGTGATCAGTTGACTACAGATATATGGGTTTATTTCTGGATTCTCTATCCTATTCCACTGGTCTATATGTCTTCTTATGCCAATACTATGCTGTTTTTGTCACTGTGGCTCTATAGTATATCTTGAAATCAGTATTCTGATGTCTCTGCCTTTGCTCTTTTTGCTCAAGATTGCTTTGACTATGCAAGGTCTTTGGTGCATGCTTACAAATTTTAAGATTGTTTTTTCTAGTTCTGTGAAGAATGTCATTGATATTTTGCTGAGGATTACATTGAATCTAGAGATCACTTTCAGTAAGATGAACATCTTAACAATATTAATTCTTTCAATCCATGAACATGGAAGGTCTTTCCATCTTTTAGTGTCTTCTCAATTCCTTCTTCAGTGTTTGGTAATTTTTTTTTGTAGACGTCTTTCACATGCTTAGTTGAGATTATTTTTAGATATTTCATATCTTTGGGGATTATCATGGATGGAACTGTTTTGATGATTTCTTTCTCAGCAAATTCATTATTAATGTGTAGAAAAGTCACTGATTTTTGTCCATTGATTTTATGTCCTGATTTTGTCCTGAATTCATTTATCAGTTCTAAAAGTTTTCAAATGGAGACTTTAGGTTTTTCCATATATAGAATCATATCATTTGTAAATAGGGATATTTGATTTCCTCCTTTCCTACTTGTATGCTTTTTTTCTTACCTAATTGCTCCAGTTAAAATTTCTTACACCATATTGAATAAGAATAGTGAGAGTGGACACCCTTTTCTTGTCTCCAATCTTAGAGGAAATGTTTTCAGTATTTCCCCAATCAGTACAATGCTGACTATGGGTTTGAGGTATGATCCTTTTAGCTTGATTTAGAGCTTTTAACATGAAGGGATGCTGAATTTTTACCAAATTTCTGTTCTGCATCTATTGAGCTAATCATGTGATGTTCATTCTTTTTGTGAGATGTATTATATTTATTGATTTGTTTATGTTGAACTGTTCTTATATTTCCTGAAATAAAACCAATTGGATCATGGTGTCTGATCTTTTTGATGTGCTGCTGAATTTGATTTGCAAATGTTTTGTTGGGTATTTTTGCATCTGTATTCACCAGGGATACTGGCCTACAGCTTCCTTTTCTGTTGTGCCCTTATCAAGTTTTGATAATGGGGTAATGCAGGTCTAATAAAATGAGTTTGGAAGGGTTTCCTCTCTTTCAAGTCTATGAAAAAATTTGAGATGAAATGAATTGGTGTTAGTTCTTTAAAATTCATCAGTGAAGCCTGGGCTTTTCTTTATTAGGTGGTTTTTTTGTTACTGATTCAATGACATTTCTTGTTCTTGGTTTAATCAGGTTTTTTACATCCTCTTTGTCTAATTTTGTAGGTCATATGTGTCAAGAAGTTTGATCATTTCTTCTAGATTTTCTAGTTTGTTAGTATTATTTTCAAAATAATCCCTAACAATCCTTTGAGTTTCTACAAATGTAATGTTTCCTTATTCATCTCCAATTTTATTTATCTGGGTCTATTTAATTTATTTCTGCTCTAATCTTTATTATTTCCTTACTTTTACTAATTTTGGATATTGTTCTTTCTTGTTTTCCAAGACCTTGAGAGACATCATTAGGTTATTTATTTTAAATCTAGTTTTTAAATGTATGCTATAAACTTTGCTCTTAATGCTGCTTTGCTGTATCCCACAGGTTTTGGTATGTTTTGTTCCCATTTTCACTTGTTTTAAGGAATTTATAAACTTCTTTCTGACTTCCTCTATGACCCACTGTTTGTTCAAAAGTGTGTTGATCAGTCTCCATCTATTTGTGTAATTAATGTAGCTTTTCTGTTTATTTCTAGTTGCCTTCCCACGTGATCAGAAAAGATACAGGATATGATTTCAATTTTTTAAAATTTGTTAAGACTTGTTTTATGGACTTATATATGGTCTATTTTAGAAAAAGCTTCATGTCTTGATAAAAAGAATGTTGAGTTTATTTCCAGCTGGGCATGATAGTCAGAGTGGGAGAGAGACCACTGTCTCTGCAGATCATGCAAGAGTGGGGACACTGTAGCATTTAGGCAGGTGTGGTGTCGGTAGCAGAGGGTGGAATATGCAGCCTGTGTGTTACCTCCACTATGGGAATGGTGGTTCCTATCAGGTGATAAGAGTTTCCTTAGGCACTAACATTGGTTGTTACTTGAATGGGTCTCTGATATTGGCTGCTCCAGCAATGGTGAGGACTCCAAAGCATTTGTCATCTAATTAGACACAGGTCCAGGTCCAGATATGGGTGCTTCATGGGCAAAGACAAGGGTAGGAATCATAGCACCCCACTTCGTGGCCCTCATACCCACTCTCATCAGCAGTGCATGATCAGAAAAGGTATGGGGACCACCAGTACAGGGAACCCCACCTATATGCAGATGCAGGAATAATTGTTAATTCCCTTGCTAGTACCATGGACATGTCCACCCAGAAGCAAGACCTCACCCCTCACCCCCCCCACAGCCAGGTATGCATGCCTGTGGGCAGGGACTTTTCCCCCACCCCCATTCTTCAGTTGTAGTGACCACGGGAATGGGTTGCATCTACAGCTGGGTAAAATTACTCTTGACTGAGGTATTGGCAGGAGGGAAATGAAACACAGTCATCACTAGACAAAGTTTCTCCCAGACCTTCTGAGGCTATGTGCCTCAGGTGGGCTGCAGCCAGGGCTGTAGTAATGATGTTCATGTCTGCTCCACTACACCCTGTAGGCACCTCTCCCAAAAACAGTGCTGGGAGAAGGATTGAGAACAGGTAACCATCCTCAGTCCTGGCACCATGGGAAACCACACACAACTGGCCACACACTCAGTCTCAGAGGGCAGGCTTCCTGAACCCTCAGTTCTAGAGAGAGTATACCCTCCACTCCCATCCTGTAGTGTGTAGCATTCTTTATGGTTAATATCAGTCACACCACTGAGGCTCAGGAGGCAGCCACCTGTCAAGCCAAAGCAGGGGATTATGCCTGGGGTCCTGGAGAGAGGAATAATGGGGGCTTCTGACCACTAAAGCAGTCTAAATTCAGACAGTAGTTCCCCTCTTTATAATGGCTCTGGGCCACAACACTGGGATTTGCTAGGAGATGAAGTGAATTCCTTTGACAAAGCCAGACACAATAGTGCAGATTTCAGGCCTCTTGTCTACTTAGGCTGTAAGCCTGTAAGGAATGCAAAACTTTCCAACAGCTAGGATTGCCAGTGTCTGTACTGATCCACTTTGCTGAGACTATCTTTAACCTTTCCCCTGCAGAGAGGAGAATTCCCCTCTCCCTCCCCGCTGTAGAGCCTGGGGGCTAGAGATGGACATTTTGTTTCTCTTGTTCTAATGCTGTCCCAGGTCTCTGTATTTCACAAGTCTTCTGTTTGTCTAGTGTAGAATTCCAGTGTTCTCCCACAGTGGCTCACCTCCGTGTTCCTACACACCTGTTGCTTTGGTTCTTTGTGGAGAAGCAGTTGCCTCTATGTGGCCATCTTGCCTCTCAGCTTTATTCCTTAACAGATATCTTCCTGTCTCTCCACTTATTTCTTGTAAAGTATCTCTTTGTGTTAAAAGTTAAGTGAAGGAAAACTGGCTAATTCAATGTTCCAGGTAACTGTTTCAGGATCATCTAAGTTATACTGTTTCTGTGAAGCGTTTCTCTCAAATTGTAGTTTGCGATGTATGTTGGCAGCTCAGAATGTAATGCAATGTGCCAGGGCTACTTCTGGGTTACAGAAATGCTGTGTGTAGCTCAGTTTCCTGGAGACTTGGAGCAATCGGGACTTGCAAGAAGGAGCTAATGTTAGGTCTGTCTGAGCAGAATTCTGTGTCTGCCTTCCTGCTATGCCTTCTGGGTCTATAACAAGTTCAACCAAATGCACCTCTTGTCAGGACATGGTTTGTTGTTGTGGGACTTGCAGGAATAAAATGTGACAGTGTTCTTTCCCCCGAACGCGCCCCTCAGGGAGTTCTCCCTCTCACCAAAGAGTCAAAAAAAAAAAAAAAAAACTTGAAACAAGACAGTACCAATCAGAATGATAAGAGATTTTGAGATTAGAGGAGGAAATCATGACTATAGTAGTCAAGGCTCCATGGAGGAAAGTGGTCTTGAGATACCCTTGAGAAACCACTGGGGTTGGGATTGTTAGAGAGAAGGGCAAAGGGTTCTGCAGTTCAAAATGACTATAGAACGTTGTGAGAAATTATTTTGAACCAAGTAGTAAATGATATGGCCATAGGATTCCTACAGAAAAGCAAGGGGAAGAGAAATGCAAAAACTTGGAATGCTTAGAAGAGGCCAGTATCTGGGAAATAAGGGGTCAAGGAAGATTCTCATACATCATACCACAATGGCCAAGGAGAACCTTAGGGGTGACGGGAAACATTTTTGGAAAGGGTTTTCAATCATAGCTACCCATTAGAATCACCTTACAAAATTTGAAATAGACCCATAAAGCTTCCTTCCCACACCAATTAAACTAGAATTTAGGGGTAGGAGGCTGCAGGCAGAGAAGTACATCTCTTGTTGCTAATGTATCCCAGGTCAATATAATGAGCAGACACAGTTGAGAACCATGGGACAACAACAGATCAGACAAATATTACAATAACCTAGGAAATGCAGGAATGGGATATTGAGCTACTAGAAACAATAGAGTGATATTCAGGAGAATTTGCAATAGCAAGAGTCTGGAAAAAGTAAGATTTAGCGACTGGTGATATAAAGGATATAAAAGAATTCCAAAAAATGTCCCCAGGTTGGGTTCTGAGTATTTTAGAAAGTGGCAGAACCATTGGCAGTTGGGAGGGAGGAAGAAGGAAAATTCAAAAGTGATGCTTTTAAATAACTTAGAGTTCTTTAAGAACTACTAGCTTCTTTGGGTATCAATTTTCTCAACTATATGATGCCTTAGTTCTTTACAAATGCTAAAATTGAGATTACTATGAGTGATCTAATTTAGGAATATGAGAAAACATGGTATTTTCAGATGTCTATGGACATTCAAATGTAGTTCACTACAAGCAACTGCATCAATCTCCTATGTAAGCAGCAGGTGAAACAAAAGGTGAATGGGGTCCTCAGGAGAGAGGGCGGCTGGAAAAGGAGAGTAAGAACAGGAGTTACCTAGTTGCCTATTCCATGTTCTGTGTCACCTCCCTAATACCTGGGACAGGTCAGCAGTGATTTAGAAGGTACTTCCCATCATGCCTCAACTTTAATGTGTAGACCCAATCATTTTACTAGGACCACTTGGAGTTGCTTTCATACACTAAGTTTTTCTACTCATTCCTGAAAATCGATTTTAATGCATTTTAAGTGATATATCAAAACATAAAAGTGTACATATTAATGGGATATTATATAATATTTTAATATATATATTATATAATGTTCATATCTGGTTACATATATCTCAAACATTTATCATTTTATCATGAAAACTTTGAAAATCTTTCTAGCATTTTGCCAGAAGTACAGTACAGTATGTTATTAGTATCTATAGTTAACCTGTGGTTCAGTTGCACACCAGAACTTCCTGCCCCTATCTAACTGTATTCATTGATCCACCTTGCCCCATTCTTTGCCCCACCCCCAGCCTCTAGTTACCACCATTCTACTCTCAGCTTTTATAAGATCAATAGTTTTTAGGTTTCATGTGAGTGAATCATGTGATACTCTTTCTGTGCCTGGTTTATTTCACATAACATAATGACCTCCAGTTTCATCCATCTTGGCACAAGTGACAGGATTTCATATGTATCACCTTTACTTCATCACTCATCAGGTGAAAGGCCTTTAGGTTGTTCCTGTTTCTTGGCTACTATGAATAGTGCTGGAGTGAACATAGGAGTGCAGATGTCTCTGAAATTCTGATTTCATTTCTTTGGATGTGCATCCAGTAGTGGGAGTGCTGAGTCATATGGTAGTTCTATTTTTAATTTTTTTGAGGAACCTCTATACTGTTTTCCTTTACGGCTGTACTAATTTACATCCCCACCAAGGGTGTGCAAGGGTTCTCCTTCACTACATCCTCTCTAGCACTTGTTATCTTTAGGCTTTTTGATAATATCCATTTTTACTAGGTGAGGTGACACCTCATTATGATTGTGATTTGCATTCCCCTGATGATGAGGATGTTGAGCCTGTTTTCTTATATCATTGCCCATTTGTATGTCTTCTCTTGACAAATGTCTATTTAGATCTGTTATCCATTTTTTAATCAGGTCATTTGTGAATTGAGGGGTTGTTTTTGTTTTGTTTTATATTGTTGTTTTGCTTTATTCCTAGAGTTCCTTATATATTTTGGATATAAGCCCCTTGTCACATGTATTGTTTGCAAATATTTTCTCCCATTCTTCACTCTGTTGACTGTTATCCTATGCTGTGCAGAAGCTTTTGAGTTCAATGTAATCTCAATTGTCTGTTTTTCATTTCCTGTGTTTTAAAGTTTTGTCCCAAAACATCCTTGCCCATCTCAATGTCCTGAAGCATTTCCCTGTTTTCTTATAGTAGTTTCATAGTCTGAGGTCTTATATTTAAATTCATTATTAGTTGATGTTTGTAACAGGTAAGAGATAGGCATTGAGTTTCATTCTTCAACCTGTAATATCTAATTTTCCCAGCACTGTTTATTAAAAGACAGCCCTTTCTCAGAGCATCTTTGTTGAAAATCAGTTGGTTGTAGATATGTGGCTTACTTCTAGGCTCTCTGTTGTTCTATTTGTCTGTGTGTCTGTTTTTATAAAAATACTCTGCTGCTTTTACTACAGCTTTGCAGTATGTTTTTAAATTAGTAATTCTAATACCTCTCTTTCTGGGTTCTTTTTGCTCAAGATGGTTTTGACTATTTGAGGTTTTTTGTGGTTCCTACAAATTTTAGAATTTTTTTTTCTAGTTCTGTGAGGAATGTCATGGTATTTTGATACAGATTGCATTGAATCTGTAGATCACTTTGGTTAGGATGGACATTTTAACAATATTGATTCTTCTAACCCATGAACACAGGATATTTTTTCACTTTTTTGTGTCCTCTTCTAATTTCTTTCATCAATGTTTTATAATTTTCATTGTAGAGATCTTTCACATTTTTTGTTAAATTTATTCTTAAGTATATTTTTTTTAGTCCTTGTAAATGTGATTGCCTTCTTGAGCTCTTTTTTAGATAATTTGCTTTATATTGATTTTGTATCCTGCCACTTTGCTGAATTTATTACTTCTAAAGGTTTCTGTTGGCACCTTGGGGGATTTTCTATATAATATTGTGTCATCTGCAAACAGTAATAATTTGACTTCTTTTCCAAACAGGATGCACTTTATTTCTCCTCTTGCCTGATTGCTCTGGCTGGTACTTCCAGTTTTACACCTTCTCATGTTTTCTCCTTAGTCATTAATGTCATTTTCTTTCAGTTTGAAAAACAGATCTGGTGGTGATAGATTCCCTTGGCTTTTGTTTGTCTGGCCATGTTTTTATCTCTTCTTCATTTCTGAAGGATAACCTTGTTGAGTACAATATTCTCAGTTGACAGTTTTTTTCCTACAGTAATATGAAAATATCATATTATTCTCCCCTAGCCTGTAAGGTTTCTGCTGAGAAGTAAGCTTTCAGGTGAATTGGGACAATCCTGTGTTATTCTTTTTTTCCTTGTCTTGATAGTCTTTTTCTTTGACCTTTGAAAGCTTGATTTTAAGATGTCTTGGGGTATACTTGTTGAGTTCAATTTAGTGATCTTAGACCTTCCTATATCCAGATAATTTGTATCCTTCTTTAGGTTTGATTTCTTTGAATAAGCTTTCTACCCATTTGGCATTTTCAAGCCCCTCTAAACCCCAGTAACCTGAATTTGCTCTTAGAATGCTATACCTAAGTTTCTGTACACTTTTATTCTTATTTCCCCTCTGGATTGCTGGTCTTTAAGTGCACTAATTCTTTTTTTCTGTTTGATCTGTCCTGCCACTGATCTATCACATTTTAAATTTTGCTAAGTATTCTTTTCAGCTCAAGAATTTGATTTTTTAATTGCTTCCATCTCTTTAATTTTCTCTGTTACATCATTAAAATGTTTGTCTGTATTTTCTGCAAGCTCATTGAGTAATCTCAAATTATCTGAGATTTTTTTTTTTTCCATTCTTACTACTACTTGTTCTGGCACCTTATTAGATCATGGTTTTGTGAAATCCCTTGATGCTTATTGGCATATGACATCATTTGTGTTTTGAAGGATTCTGAATTTATTCCAGTCTTTCTGATCTGGCTTTGTTCCTAAGCTATCTTTCCAGAACTTCTAATCAGGCTGTTTAGTCCATAGTCATTTACTCTATTTCATCACTGGATGATACCCAGGTCCAGATTTGACTCCAGTCAGCTATTGGTTTGTTGTCACTATTTCAGAATTAGAGGGAAATTCAAGGCCTAATTTGTCACAAATACACTATTCGTGTCCTGTTTAGAAAGAACCAGGACAATACCTAGAAGAGTAGTCTGTCCCCTTAAGCCTGGGACTTGTAGGCCTAGAGTCCTCCTCCACAGGTAACAGTCAGACACTGCGAGACCCTGCTCAACTCTAGGCAGAGTCACCATGAATGACCATCCTAGACTGTGTCAAGCCTATGGCCACCAATGCCATCAAGCCATCAAATCTTTACCCCACCAAGACCAGCCCAGAACTGGGGCAGGATCAAGGGTTGGTATAGGTTGCCTAGTGCTGAAACAGACTCATGACTCAAGATTGCTGCAGACAGCCACAGGTGATGCTGGCTGGAATGGAAGTCCCACAGACTGCTGCCCCATGGCCTCCCCCTGGCACTGTGCAGAGCCTTCAGTTTCTGCTGGATGCTAGGTTTCACTTACATAGCACTGGGCTCTAAGGCAACATCCTCTGCTAGCTTTCACGCCCTGCTCCCCAGCAGGTTGAGTCTGCTCTGCACCTGAGGTGGGAGGGATACTGGAGGCAGTCAGTTGCCCGTCTAGTGTAGTTCCAGAGGCTGAGCCCTTGGGTATTGGCCTTGCAGTCGTCGGACATGGCCCAGCACTGGATTTCACTGTGGCTGGCCTGGTACCAGGTTTCAAGTCAAAGGCCTGAACTTAATTCTCCCCACTGGCAAGCAGGGGGCACCTCTCTCCACATTGAGCTGGTTGGGGTTGGGGTGATATAGGCAACTCTTACCTTTCTGCCTTCTTCAGTGTGTATTTTTGTTTTGTTATGCTAAAAGCAGGCACTCTGGTCTCTCACCGGATTTCCTTAGCTCTTGTGGAAGTCATTTGGTGCATGAAAAGCTCTTCAACTTGGCATGTCTGTGGGAAACCAATCACCAAGCATCTTACTCTCAGCCTCCTACACTAGGTTTTTCTGGTGAAAAATCTTCTCAAGTTAACATAATACCTTCCGAACTTGATCTGGGTTTGTCATATACTATGTTTCTCACTAGCATAGAGAAAGCAAATGGAAAGAATTATTCATGTCTCTTTTGATATTCAAAATGTTCTTTTCTCATATAAAATGCCAGGAGGGAAAACAATTATAAAAGTAAGGAAAATCCATGTGTTCAGTTGACTTTTCCTATTGTAGCCATCAATAGCTTATTAAATGATCCATACCTTTCAAAGTGAAAACAGGCCAAAAAAAGAAAAAAGAAAAGACTTCAAAGTGAAAAGTTGATTGCCTTTCAGTGGTCGAATACAGTGAAACAATGTGCTAGTGTTTCTGCATACAACGCCCCAGGGCAACTAAAAGTTCTAGCTAGAAAACCCCCTTGTGTTGTGATTGTTCAAAAATACAAAGACACAGATGGCTAAGAAGCATAAGAAAAGATGTTCAGCAACATTAATCATTAGGAAAATAATTAAAACCACAATGTAGATGACCACCATCAAAGCAAAACAAAAAAAGTAACAAGTAACTCCTGTAACAATTATAAACCTATAAACCGTACCCTATAGAAACAATAACAAGGGTCCTCAAAAATTTTCAAGTAGAGTTACCATGCAATATTGCAATCCTACTTCTGGGCTTATATCCAAAATACTTGAAAATAGGATCTCAAAGGCCATGGCTGCATACATGCATTCGCTGCAATTTTATTCACAGTAGCCAAGGGAACAACCTCAATGTCCATCAGTGGATAAACAGTTTAAGAAAATGTGGCACATTCCTACCACCAAACATTATCTAGCCATAAGGAAATCCTGTCCTGCACTACAGCCTTGTGGAACCTTGAAGACATTGTGCCAAATGAAAAGAGCTAATTACAAAAAAACAAATCTTGCATGGTTTCACTTCCATGAGGCATCTAAGGTCATCACACTCTTAGAAAGTATAATGTGGTTGCCAGGAGGTAGGGGTGAGGAGAAAGAGGAGTTGTTCAATGGATTAGCATTTCCATTTTGCAAGATGAAAAAGTCATAGAGATCTGCTGCACAGAACACCTCTGTACCACATGCTTACAAAGGGGTAAGATGGTCAAATTTGTCACATGCCTTTTATCACACACACAAAAGCACTGCTACAGTGGCTCTGAGATGTTAGCAGAGGTTAATGCACAGATGATTTCCTACCTTGCAAGCATTATTTTGAAAATTGTGCTGATGTTTGGCAGCCCTTGGGACAACTGGATGAGAGGTGATGTTCTTAAAGGAGCCATCGGTAGGAGAATGGTAGATGATGTAGGATGGGGGTCATTATCACTTTATTCTGGTTCCCAGGTTTTGTTGAGCTTCTATTTCTACTGTTGTTTTGGTTCTTTGTTGTGATTGATTTTAGAATGAGGACTCTGCAGAAGCAGCAAGGAAGTAGGACCACCTGTGTAGAGAAGGGGTCGCTGAATCTGAGGTTCCAGTGGTTTGCTTGTCCTTGTTCCTTAATACACACCTCTTCTCACAAAGACTTCTTTGAGGCAGCAGCTCAGGTTCAGTGGGAAGAGGAGTATCAATTGTCCTGCCAGGGCTCTAAGTAGGAGCCTGCAAAATAGACAAATGCTAACAGAACACAATCCTGATTCCCACTGAGAAGCTCATAGACAAGGGAAAAGTGTTCCCATCTGTCTTCATTGGGAGCCTGGGTGGCTACCTGGAAGCCTTCACCGCAGGGGTGGGAATGTGAATGTAAACACATCACCAGGTTATTAAGTAGTGCAAAGTGTGCCGTAGAGATGAAGGCATTCTGACTGCTGATCTGTCCTGTGAAGGGGCTTAAAAAAATAATTTTGGCATCAGAACACAGTACATATACAACCCCAAATGAAGGAGAACTCCAATTCAATTAGGTGAGTGGGGTAGGAGGGTTTTGAAAGAAAGAATTCCCACCTCTCCAGTCTTCAGCCTGCTGGTATAAAAATGAAATCCCTTTATCTGCAGCATCTGTTGCTTACAGCTACACTAAACTGCTCCACTTTTTTATATGACACATAAAGTCATTTCATTCTAAGAACTTCCGTATGTAACTGGTAGCACTGTTTTCCTCCACTTACGAAAAGCAGGTAAAAAATAAACTCAGTTCCTCAAAGAAAGTGGGGCTGGCTGCAGCTGATTCTGAGGCTGATCTCATGGGAGTGTGAGCATGCTTGAAAAAAATCAAAAAGCTGGAACTAAGCCTTCAGTGCCTCCCAGCAAGCTACGAGTCCAGTTTGGACTGCAGAACAGAGTGTGGCACAAACCCCTTGATTGTCCGCACCTCTCTAGCCCAGCAAAGGGTAAACAGTTTTCAGCTGAAGTGTGTT
Source organism: Ictidomys tridecemlineatus (assembly GCF_052094955.1). Lineage (NCBI taxonomy): Eukaryota > Metazoa > Chordata > Mammalia > Rodentia > Sciuridae > Ictidomys > Ictidomys tridecemlineatus. Next base: position 172,935,430 of record NC_135478.1, read on the forward strand.
CTCAGCCTTTCATCATCTTTCTCCCCCATTTGGTCTTTTCTCAATCCACCCACCTCAGAAAATAGGCACTTTGAAATAAGGAAAGAGCCACAAACTTCTGCCAGAGACTTCAGAGGAGAAAATACAAGAATGCATTTCTATTTTCTTGAGTTCCTGGTTGATAGACTACTCTGGTGAGAAAAAGTGTTTACAGACCTTGGCCTCACTTTTTGACCTACGAATATACACATATTCTGGTGGAAGAAACATAGTGGTCTGTCCTCACCTGCTTGGAGACTGTCAGACTAGAGCCAGAAGCAAGGCAGAGAAGGCCCCTGCACACCCCCAGTTGCCTGCACCCTCCCATGGAGGATGCCATGGTCCTGGGGCCCCTTCTGTTCAGAGTCTCTTTATCCACAGCTCTGATGGAGCTACTTGAAAACCAAACATTTTGGTTCTTTCTCTCCTCTCTCCCCTTTCTCCTCTTTCTCCATTAAAAAGAAAAGAAAAGCTAATATTCTGAAACTCCCAGGAGAGAAATTTTTAAAACATTTTTTACATATAAATTTTGAAAATGTCCCTTCTGTCATTCTGCAGTTGTATTAGTTCTCAAATGATATCATAACAGGCTTTTAAAATAACTTTTAAAATGCTAAACATTAACCACAGAATGTCTCAAAAGTAGAAATAATCAAGAGGAACTTCTCTCTTTCTACCATGTAAACATTTGTTTTGAAACCCGTTTCTTTCTCTCTTTTTTTTTTATTGGTTGTTCACAACATTACAAAGCTCTTGACATATCATATTTCATACATTAGATTGAGGTGGGTTATGAACTCCCAATTTTACCCCAAATGCAGATTGCAGAATCATGTCGGTTACACATCCACAATTTTACATAATGCCCTATTAGTAATTGTTGTATTCTGCTACCTTTCCTATCCCCTACTACCCCCCTCCCCTCCCCTCCCATCTTCTCTCTCTACCCCATCTACTGTAATTCATTACTCTCCTTGTTTATTTTCCCATGCTTAGACTCATCTTCCATGATATTATACAGCCTTCTACATGTCAGTTTTAATGGCAACTTCACATTATGTTGAATGTATTTATCATGTAGCCAATCTTCTATCAAACTATTTTTAATTTTTCTAATGTCACTATATAAAAATTCAACCAAATAAATATGCTCTTGTGGCTATATATCTTCCCACCTGTTTTTTATCCATTCCTTAATAACTGTGGAAGGCAAAACAGGTTAGAGAGCAGGCACGTTCTCACAGGATGGGTGAGGTCAGGGAGTCAATCAAGTCCTGGTTGTTATGTGGGAGTTACTCTTGAGCGATGGAGTAAATTCTTTATTAAAGTATCTTTTCTAATAGCCAAGCCTTTGGGAGCTCTGGCAGAGGCTTTGTGCTCCAATAAAAAGTGCCGAGAATTGAGAGTAAGCACAGGGCCAAAATGTCAGGCTTCTCCACACACCTAGCACAGTAGCTAAGGCATGGCCTCCCTTCTGGGAGGCTCCTGAGCTTCACTTACAGCATGTGAGATGGACATCCAACAGGTTCACCCTCCGGCACTGACCCAAGAGGGCTGTCTTCAAAGCTGGGAAAGACAAAGGGGAGCAACCACTGTGTCATATTTATGTATATATACAGTTTACTTTATTTTTATTGTCCCTGCCATTTTCTTGAGTTTGTTTTTAAACAGCACTAACAATATTTCTCAGACAGAGGGCTATGTACAATCTCCTAACACACTTCTTTGACAGTTTAAAAAAAAAATCATGGGCCTTCTCCAGTAGCTCAGAACTTGCCTGCATCTGTGTGTTTTATTTCTTTGGGGAAGGGCAATTAGTCAAAAGGAAACCCAAGCCCATGACACTTCTGACATTACTATGGCTTTCTTCTGAAGTGTTATGGGCCATAAGAGCTTTCCAGACATTTCTCTGAGAATAAATGCCAGGCAGCCTTCATTTGCCAATAGCAGAACTGACCTATGGCACACTCAACAGTGACTTATCTGCAGAATCAAAGCAGGCTGATGTTCAGGTGCGAATTCACCTTTGCCAGGAGACTGCTGGCTTCTGGTTCTGAGAAATTGCTGGGAAAAGCAGAGTTTTGTGGTCTGTTCCTGTTAACTTGATGTGAAAGTGCTCCAATTTGGGAATGCAGAAAAGCCCATGTTAACTAAGCTATCACCCTAGTAACGGTGCCTGAGCCTGTAAACCTGTGCTGTTGCATTAAGGCCTTATTTTCAGGCAGAGTGAGAACTGGATGAGGCAGGTCTCTGAGAATCCTTTAAATCAGATTAAAACAGATCAGACCCATGGGAGGATGATCTCCTCCTCGCAGCTAAGAAATAACACAATACGAATTTCTGACCACCCTAACCTATAAATCTGATGAAGAACCAACTGCCTCCTTCTAATCATTCAACAATATTCCTGGCTGCACTGCATTTGCCTTTGGGAATCTTCCACTGTTGTGTGGTTGCTATCTAGAGAAGACATCCCCCAGCAGACATCCCCCAGCTGTGTCTTGTCTCTCCAAAGCACCTTAACTGAGCTGAAGGTATGCATCCATATTAACTTGCACTTAAACAGCCATCCTCTCTTTTTAGTAATATTGACTTAATTTGAAGATCCTATGGTGTGGACAAAATGAGTCACATTGATGACCAGTATCATTGGTCTAAAACCATCAGGCAATTTAAGTGAGAGCCCTAAGGTTCCGAGCCCTAAGGTTTATAGCTAAGGGTAATAACTATTTGAGGGCAAAAATTGAAGATGAAAATGTGTTATACGAACACAGCTGTAGCACTTAATAAATATGTAATAGCTAGCAAAGTGAGTTGAGGAAATTTTCTTTAGCGGGGGAAAAATAGAGGATTTGGACATCTTCTACCTGATGACTCCCTTCTGTTTTGAAAGATTTATGGACCTTTTACATAAGTATCATACAGCTTTCATTATCAGTCCCAATGTAGTAAATGGTATTTGAAAAGAGAAATAGTGACATACTTCACAGGCCAAGGGACCATAAGATCATAGAGTGAGCATTGTCATTGCCAAGAGCACAAATGTGTGGAAAATTACAGATATAAATTCTAAAGTACATCAGTGTTCAATGAGACCCTGAATACCTGGAGTTCTCATCTTCCCCTTCTGAACTAAATAGGAAAACATTGAGACCTCCTTGTAATATCTTAAAAGAAGCATTGCATTGATGTTTTTGCTCTGCCAGGTGTATTGTTAGAGGACATCATCTGGCAGACTGGCAAGTCTTATGCTTGGATATGATGGGTTTTGTTTATTAAGTTCAAATAGATCCTCGCCCCACCTACATCCACTCCCGGGGATAGAGAAAGGTTAAAAGTTGTCATGTGCTCTACCATAGCCTCTAAAACATCATGGAATTGCAATTCTGTCTGTGACTGTTATAGGCAGAGCAGATTACAGGAGGAAATACAGAGCCCTTGGCCATGATTTATGATAGAAGAACAGCTCAGAGAGGAATGTGGTCAAGATGAGCAGCTGAGCAGTGCAGCTGAAGTCAGCCCAGGCATGAGCACTAAGTGAAATATCCAGAAGGAAAAAAAATCTTCATTCATGGGCCTCAGCCCTCCATATCCTGAGCCAAGGAAGAATTAAGCTCCTCTCACCCCTCATCTGTGCACTTGTTTTCAATTTGCAAGGACCATTTCCAGAGGAAGCACTTTATTGATCACACTAGTAATGGCAGTGGTAATTATGAGACTCCTTCTCTTTCTATCATGTCCTGTCCTTTAAATAAAGGCAGCACAAAAGTCTGAAGGTGAGAGGAAAGAATACATTTAAATTAAATTTGAAGTCTTTTTTTTTTAATTTCCCAGCTTTCCTTATGAATATAAGGAGTATTGGAGACTCCCCCAGAATGCCTTAGAGCCAAGAACAGAAATCAATACAACTATTTATGTTTCTGTTTCATCCACAATTGAATGGACACCTTGGGACAAACCACTCACCGCACTCAAAAACAATAGGAAGTAAAAACCCAGTTTACATAAATATGAGGTTAGAAAGAATAAATATTATAAGAAGAAAAAACTAGAGGAAATTAAGTTTTTAATAGTTCTTTTTTTCCCTTCTGGGTGGTGAAAAATACTAGAAGATAATACACTTTTATATATTACCCAAATTATTAATATAATAATATATTAATATATATTATTTTATATATTATAAATATACTAATACAAAGTCTCTAATAAATCACTTTAGTAAAAAATATTTTTAATGAAAACTGAGAATAAGGAAGAAGGTAAGAGAGTGACTCCAGCTGACAAGTCTCATCCTGATCATCATAGTAGAGTCGGGCATGTATGAAAATACTGAGTATGTGCACAGGGACTTTACCCCCAACCTAATATGCCCTGCCTACAGAAGATACTCAGTGAGGACCTTATAATATCCCTTTGGTGACCTGCTTCATTGCACCTGGGTGAAGCTCTCTCTTGAAGCAATTCTTTTCTCTAGTCAACAACATTTGGGTACAAGGCACGCACCTTGGCAGAGTGAAAAGAAAGACGAGCAAGCCACAGCTGTTATCTAGTAAACAAGACCAAGCCGATCCTATTGATAAGTAGATATTGGCAACTTGTGCTCAGAAGGCATGTGCAAATTTGGTCTCAGTGCAAGCTTACCAAGAAAGATTTCAGGAATGTCGAGGATTGGAGCTATGAACAACAGACAGAGTTTCAGGAGGCAGAGAGGGATGCAGCAATCCAGTCAAGTGAAGGTTTGGGGGTTAAGGCAAGAGAAGTAATTTGACTTGAAGGTGAGATGTCTGCCAGAGAAACAGTGGGAGGGGTTCAGTCGGGCCTGGGCCATATCATCAAGGCAGAGGTTGGGGGCAATCAGAACAGCCAGATGAGAGAGGAGCATCTGGGCATGGAGGTAGCAATGATGACCATCTCAACCACTGCATGGCTGCAATGGGGCAGAAACAAGGGCTTCCACTGGGTGGGAGTGGAAAGGCAGGCAGAGACACCAGGCTCTGCCAGTTACCTGATTCAGGGGAAATGGAGGGAACAACCTTCAGGGTTAGTCCCTGAGTGACTAGAGGAGGAAAGAGATGAAGGAGTCAAGATGGCAGCAGGCATGAGGCAAATGACAAGGTCATCACCAGAAAATCCAAGAAGATGCAGCAGCCCTCAGAAGGCAACATGCTGCTCTGCAGAATATAGACTGGTGCAATTCCAGACTAGCTAACTGGGATACAGTCCTGTTCATTTTCTCCTCCCTGGGCAGTTCCATGCCTGAGCTTCCCCAGACAGTGGAGCTAGAAAAGAAGATTACACTGTCCCTCCCATTTTAATACCATCCCCAACAGAATCTATTATATGTGGATAATTTAATCATCCTGCCCCATGTTGTTCCCAATACCCACAGGACACATTACAGAGCCTGTGGCCCTCTGTAAAAAGTGCCTATTCTCTGACTGGTCAATATCAAAACCTTCCCATCCTGTTGATGTAAGTTTCTCCTGTATATTATATAGATCTATAAACAATTGCCTAGTTACCTAGTGATGCAAAATGTCCTTAAGCTACTTTATATTGTCAATTAATATATTGAATATCACAAACCAACATGCAATATGTGACTTTTAAATTATTTACTCCATATATGTTTTCATTAAGGAAGAGCATTTTTATTAGCATATTTATGATACCATCTCAAAACTTAATATGGCTTAATTCTATTAATAAAAACTAATTTAAAAGTCATTATCTTTTTTAATTACAGCTTTTGATTTAGTTCTTTCCTGCTCTGCAAATAAGGTGGCAATAGCTGTTATTCTGTTGGTCCATAGCTAACAATATTCTTTTTACTGCTATCATAAATTACTTGGTGGGGAAGTTGTTTAAAACCAACAGCCACAGAGCTCCTGATGTGACCCCATACTTGGCCACAGCTCAGTTTGTCATCTGCTCTGTGCAGATATTTAGCCTCAAGTAAAGCTATTAGGTAATTCTGTGTTATGATCACAATCTTCAGCTCATGTTAAAAGCAATTCAAAGTAGAAAGTCAGCAGCCTCACCTACAGTGCCTGAGGTGATCTCAGCAGCCTCTTCCTTGGGCCTGATACTAGGCTCATTACTATTCCTGGTCCTTTTAGGTCCCAGAGAATATGAGGTGCCTTCTACTGATATGAAGTTCCTAGTTGCTCAGTTTCTCAACTGTGTGTTCATCATTCAGGTTCTGTAGATTCAAGGCTGCCCGGTCTGGAACACCAGAGGCCATCAGGTTCTTGACCTTGGCATTGACAGGAAGGCGAATATAACAGTAGAGGTTTGCCTGAAAAGAAAGCATAATAGGAAATACAGGAGGTCTGTGGCTCACCCCCAAAAGAGCATGCCCAGACCTTGGTGGTTAATCAGCATGTTGCCATAGTCACAAAATATTTCCCATTACAGGAAAAGGCAGCTTGTTTTAAGAGTTAAGCCAGAGGATGTCAATTATAGAAAAACTGAACTTTGATCCTGCTCTAGTTTCCAGCTAGGGAAGGTGTTGAGCCAGAAAAGAAAAGAAGAAACAAAACAAAATGCAGTGGCCAGAGGTGAGCCAATTATGCAGCTCCAAGGAAACAGCTGAGTGTTTCCCTCACACTGTTGCATATGGAAAGTTCGAAGAAATCAGCTTGTGGCACTGCTCAAGCTCCTTTCAAGAACAAACCTCAAACTGGTCTGTACCTTAAAGGAAGTTGGTCCAAGCAATGATAGAGCAGGAAGGGCAAGTGACCTTGAGCAGTCAAATCATTTCTAATTCATCATATGCTTATTCATTTTAAAATTAAGGTTCTTTTATTTGCTTCTATGCTCTTTGCTAAGAGAACTGCACATAGTTTAAATGATATTGGAGTTTGACTCTGACTTGGATGAGTGTTCAGGTAGCAGATGAAGGCAAAGAGGGCATATCACATGTACATATATAACCCTAAAATTGTTGACTAGAACTGAGAAGGCTCATGAAAACACCACACTATTCAAATACATTCACTCAAAGGTACATTGCTAAAGAGCTTTTCTATATCTTTATATCACTCACTATACAACTCCATAACGATTTGCATCATATTTATTTTCTTTGCCCTTCTCCCTTCCCTAGAATATGAGCTCTACCAGGTCAGAAAGAGAAGATTCCAAATTCATTTCCATATTCCCAATGGCTTGCACATTGCTCTGCATTGAGGATATGAATAGACCCCTCAGTGTTTGATTGAATGGAGAGATGAAAGAATGAAGAAATTAAAGAAGGAACACCAACCCAAGAGCATACAGTCGTTGCTGTCCTGTGTGCCTAGGTCTCTCAATTTAGATCTACCCTTCAGCATTTGAAAGAGACTTTCCAGGTGAAATCTCTTGAGTCCTAAATTTCCATTCACATCTGGCCTTTGTTCCTACTTTTAGCAAAAGATGACACCAAGGTCTTTTGAATGGTCACCTTGACTTTGCCATTGATTCATCGATTATGTCTCAATGGGAGTCCCTGTGTGTCAACCGCTCTCCATACACAAAGTGTGTTAGCTCTATAATGGCACTGACCTTGCCTTATTGACCACTGTAGCCCAAGGTCCCCCATATCATAGTCACCACCCAAAATATTTGTCAAGTGAGAAAAAGAATTAGAGATTTCCTCACCTACTGCCGTGCCATCCAGTCTTCCATACTGCTGTGATGAAAAGCTATACATTTACTGCATTAAGACTGAAAATGGTTCCCTAGTGCTCAGCAAAAGGAAACCCTGGAGTCTGAGAATATGTTAATAACATTGGGGGTGGTTCTCCCACCTCTGTCATTCTGTTCTTGGAATGCAGTGACAGCAATGGACCTGTCTTCTTCATGAGGATGTCCGAGGAAGAAAAGGCCTTTTCCCTAGTCCTGCACACACATCTGCTTGTGAACGTGCGCGCGCACACGCACACAGACTGTACCCACCTAAAGCAGCAATATTTCCACTTAGAAATAATTGATGACAAACTTACAAAGAGAAAGAATGCCCTTGGAACTCTGGATCCTGTAAAAGGAACATTAATAGTGCTGTAAATTTCGGGAAGAGAAATCACATTATTTTAATGAATGTTTCTCATAAAATAATGGAATAAAGATGTCCTCTTCATAATAGAAGTACAAGTTCTGACAAAAATTACCCCTTTTTTCCACTTACCTTTAATCAAGCTACCCTGGGAAGATGAAAGAATAAAGAGAATGAGCTTGAACTTGAAAAGAGATAAGATTTATACCCAAGTAATTGGCCTGATCCATTTCATCGTCGCTATTCCTTTTGCATTTGCTTTTAGTTAGGGTTTGGAAAAAGAAATTAAACTTAGTAAAACTATAATAATTATATCAAAAATGCATTCAGTCTCAGTTTTTAAGGTTTTGAGACTTAAATTTAAACCTCTTAAGATTTATAAATATTTCCTCTCGGCACAGAGTGGATTCCTGTGTCCTAGGGAAAGACATTGCCAAAAATAAAGAGCAAGGCTGATAGGTCTTCACTCATTACTAAGCAGACAACAATGTGAAAAGCTGACCGTGAAGATATTGGCCACGCAGCCGTTAAAATTCCTTTGACTTGCTTGATTCATTCAAGCTTAAATGCTAAAAAGAGGAAGACACTGACAGGCCATCCTCTGGGACACTCTGAATCCAGAATCCAGCTTTGTCAGTTATTTCAAGTGGATATAAATGCAGATTCTGACCAATCTTTTCCACCCCCAGAGGTCAAGAGAGCAGCTGAACTTCTAAAAATTCATCTCTAAGTTCCCGGTGAAACTTTTCATTGACCTTTAAAGCTGATGTGAAACTCCAAAGAACAAATTTACTTTGTAGAGTTTTCCCACCGCACACTCCACCTGCCACACAGACACAACAGGACCACTTAGTTCACCTGGGATGTAATCAAAAGCCTTTGATATTCATTTCAGTTATTAAAAGGTAGCTCCCAAGTTAAGAATTTTCTTATCAAGGGATATAGGTAATAAAAATAACATCTTACTCTACATTTGTATAATGCTTCTAAGTATTTCTTAAAAACAGAACTTTTTGAAGGCAAGGGCTGTCATAAACATTAACAGTTACAAAAATTGAGTCCCAGAGAGATTAAGTGGTTTTCCCAAAGCCTCATACCTTAAGCAAGCAATAGACAATATACTTAAACCCATCTCCTGACCTCCCAGAGATGATGCTCTTTCCACAACATTGTGCCCTGTTAGCCTGGTTGACAAGATTTACTCAGCTTGCTTCAAGGATGTCGGTACATCCCAGCACATTAAATATATTGATGTATTGATGAAGCCCTGAGTCTTGGGGATCTGGCATTTGTGTCAGATGGCTGCATTTGGCATCTCCAGATACCCTCAGTTCTGTTAATTCTGATCTGGCTAAAGCTGACTCTTCTGGACTTCAGGCCATTTCACTCAGTCCGAGGCAGGGAACTGGGTCTTTTTTGGTCAACCAATAACAATGGCACTTATTTCATTTTCCATTTTATTTTGTTGACGAGGTGCCAGATACTCGAGCTAATTGATGCCTTGAGTTATTGGGCTCATTTGTACCTCACGACTCATAGAGGTGGGCACTATAATCACTTCCATTTTACTAAGAAGAAAACCATCACTTAGGGAGTTTTGGGTGACCTGCTCCATTAGGGAACGTGATCAGGACAGGCATCTGTACAATTTGACTCCACAGCCCAAATTTTAAACCCTGTATGACAACAACCCAGGAATTCCACACCTTCCTGATCAACCTATAACTCCCCAGAAATGCCCCCAAACTCAACCACATTCTAAGCCATTACAGAGACGACTGTCCTACAAGCAGTAACCAACCCCCATTGGCTCAGGCCTGTCATGTTTGCCAGAATTGAAAAGAGCTGCCATTTCAGCATTTTAAAGCTATCACATTGTTTCTCTGTGGGTAATTGATTAAATAGGTAAGGATAGCCAAAGAACATTCTCTTCCATCATTGGGAACTAGTACAAAGGCTTTATGATTCCGGTTCTTTGGGGTCAACAGCCAAACACTTCAAAGATCTTCTTATAGTAACAGGGGAAGAAAGAAAGCAAATTACTGTCTGAGATCAGAAGAAGCAATTCAGGGCCCCTGTCTTCTATGCTCACAGATACTTTGAGTCCACTCTAATGAAATCATCCTTAGACCTTTGAAAATAGCGTGTGGTAAAGGGAACAGACCCCTGCTTAGGCCTTCCTTTTCAATAGGCTTCAGGTGCAGGTGTGTGGTCTGGGAAGGCACCTCACAGAGGCTCCATTCCCTCCTCCGCTTCCCCCAGATAGCAACCTCACTTGTGGGTTAGGATTTTGTGGGTTTTGGAGTTGGGGGGAGGAGCAGGAAAGCTTATTTAAATAAGACCCCTTAAATGAACTACTCAGAGGGAAAGCAAGCCATGGTAGCTTCTGACCTCCACCATTCGCCATTCATTTGCAGTGCTGACTTCCTAGGCTGTTAAGAGCCTTAATTAGCAAGCTGACTGGAGGCTACAAAGCTCCCAGCCTCAAGAATTTCCTATTAAGTCTCTTAGTTAATGCCATCTATCTTGAAAGCATCCTTCCTATGTTGTGTGATCTAAGTCATCCTCCCCCGGGGAACCCTTCTGCTTCAGCAGAAGAAGCTTTCACCATTCTCCTGCGCGGATCTAGCGTCCCTGGGTGGATTTTCCTTTCCACGGTGGCTCACACGGAGGCACACAGCTTCAAATGAGAAGCAGATGTGGACTATGATACTAAAATAGGAGTCAAGTTACATTTCTATTTTCCCCCACCAACACCACCTGATCTTTCAAAAAGTGGCTAACAGAGGCATGAAATGCTGCACAGGAGGACAATCATCTTTCGCCCAGAAGCTGACTGTCCCCCACCTTGTGTACAGTGGCAGCAACAGGCATACACTGACTGAGGCTCCTTGAGAACTGTCTAGTAGCCTTGGGTGGACAGGTTACTAAAAGATCTCTCAGAGGACTGACACTTCCCAAATCCACCTATCAGCAGTGGAGTCTCATTCTCTGCAAGTCACCAATCATTCCTGAGTCTAATCATGAAGCAGAGAATAATGGAAAAGTAAGCCTAAAGAGCATTTAGACTTCTCAGCTGAGAAGGATGATTGACTCCTATTACCTGTTATTAAGTGCTGTGGCCATAGCTGTTGCTAAGGCAGCAGGCCTTCACCCTGCCTGCACACGGGAATGGCCTGCCATGCTATATAAAGTAGGGACAAGGGCTCCACTGGATGGGTGAATGGGTCCTGGTGTAGCTCTAAGGGATTCCCCAATGCACCAGGGCTGAGACCCACAGCTCTGCGTCTACTACCAGTGCAGGCTGAGAAGGATCCTCTTATTCCCAGATCTAGAGCAACCTTTTTCTTTCTTCTTCTTCTTCTTTTTTTTTTTTTTTTGATACCAAGGATTGAACTCAAGGACACTTAACCACTGAGCCACATTCCCAGCTCTAACAGGGGAAGAAAGAAAGCAAATTACTGTCTGAGATCAGAAGAAGCAATTCAGGGCCCCTGTCTTCTATACTCACAGATACTTTGAGTGTCCATTCTAATGAAATCATCCTTAGACCTTTGAAAATAGCGTGTGGTAAAGGGAACAGACCCCTGCTTAGGCCTTCCTTTTCAATAGGCTTCAGGTGCAGGTGTGTGGTCTGGGAAGGAGCCTCACAGGGTTTGTAAATTTTGTATTTTATTTAGAGAGAGGGAATCACTGAATTACTTAGCACCTCACTTTTGCTGAGGCTGGCTTTGAACTCGCGATTCTCCTGCCTCAGCCTCCCCAGCCGCTGGGATTACAGGCATACACCACCACGCCTGTCGAGGAGCCACCCTTTGAACCCCTGTGGACTGAGCTTGCTAAACCAGGAAAACGTGATGGGGGCTGGAGAGCGAGAGGCTGTGATACGGCTGAAAGCCACCAGGGGCGCTCGACCTTCCTCTGGCCTCAGACTCCTCTCATTTCCTGCTCTAAGCAGATATGCCTTAAACGCCTGCTTAAGTAGTACAAGGTGATCCAAAGGACGTCGTTATCCTCTCAGCACTTTCCTTTGGAAAATGCATATAAAAATAGTCCCCATCCACAAGCACCAGAGGGGTACCACAAGATGTCTCTACACTGCTCTGGCAAGAGCAGTCCATTTGCTCGAATTATTATTGCTGATAATGACTTCCCTGTTCAAGTCTAGCGGCTGTATGAGAACAGTTGCATGCGTGCTAGAAGCTGCCCTCTGAATGACTCTACCCACACATTAATGTGAGGATTAATCTCTCAACCTGCAGAATGCTATTAGCAGGTCGCTATGGGGTTCATCTCTCAAAACCACATACTTAGAAGGCAGGTTTCAGGTGGCAGCTATGCGGTCTGGCCCCACCGCTGAGGGTAAGGCAGAAGAATTAGCAGCTGCTTAATTACTCATCGGCTGGGGCGACAGACTTCAAGACTGAGGCTTGGAAGTCTATTGCCCTGGAAGAACCCGCCCCATTTTTCAAGCAATTTCTCCAGTTCATTTGTTTGCAGCACCTTTAAATTCCTCTGGCATAATCACCTTACCCTTTGTCAACACAAAGTGATTGTTTAAACGACTCAGTCAGATCATGCCACAGGCGACTATTTCCATTTATTATGATTTATTGCCTGTTTAGCACCAAAGTGCCAGGCACATTCAACAGAAGACCAGAGTTGAAAATGGTTTTTCTTTCTGCTCTGGAGGCCCACAGAATAACAACCACCTGCTTAAAGTGAAGGAAAGATTATCCACACTGATGAGGATCAGTGACTAAGGACATCTTGGGAAGGAGGTTTAATTTTCCAGATGAGAAACAAGAAGACTTTTTTAATGCTATTGGTCCTCCTATTGATCTAGGGCCCTGGAAAAGTAAGTTGATTAAAGAGAGGGAAATCTTGTTTTTTTTCACCAGGTCAGGAAGAGATTTGTCATGGATAAAGGAAAGATACCCAATCCCCTTGAAGGCAGGAATCTGGTACTGTCTTTGGTCCCCTGCAGCAAGCCCACACTGGCATGTTTAAGCACCAAATAAACGCTTATTTAATTGATAACTCAAGCTTGAGAGATCATATCTCTTACTTTTTCTATCACAAATCACATCTACAACTTATAAAATGGAGATTTTTGTTTGTTTCATTTTTTTAACTCAGCTTTTCAGAAGAGACCACATCTTTCTAATCCTTCTGATTGTTGCTGCAAATGAGAGGAAGAGCTAGGGCCTTGCTCAAGTGTCACAACCAGCTGAAAAACATCTCAGGAACATGTTCTAGACAAGGCTCCAAGTTGTTCTTTATGACAATAGTCAATTCACTAACCTACTTTTTAAAAAATTCTAAAATGAATATTAAATACCAAGTAGAATAATTTGTAAAAGTTAAGAAACACCAGACCTTCTCTCCAGTCACAACTGAGAGTCAAGAGATGGTTTCTGTCCATCCTGAGTGAGATTCTGAATGGCTTCATGGTGTTAACTCTGCCAGTTACACAGCAGGAGTTATGCTTAGTTAAATGCCCACTAACTGAAGCAACAGACTCTCTTTTAGATTTAGTTACAAAAATTGGCCAGTGACGCACAGAATTTCTCATTCTTTGTGGAACTATCACTCACTTCATCACCCTTGGCTCCCTGGCCAAAGCTATTCTGTCTTTCCTCAACTTCAGTTAAACTGCCTCCTACAGTTCACAAAATGATTTCCAAGGCTACATTGTGAATCTTTTAAAATACAACTAGCTTCTCAAACTTCAGTAGCTATGTGAATTCCTGGGGAAGCTTGCTAAAATGCAGATTGACTCAGTGGGTCCAGATGAGGTTGGGGAGGCTGAAATTCTGCAGATCCATTGAGCTCCAGGGTAATGCTAGTCCAGGGGCGACCTTGAGAATTAAGATTTTAGAAATGCATATAAATTGTTGTTATAGCATGCATAATAATCTTTAAATTATTTGCATTTAACAATACAGTACTATAATAACATTTAACTAAAGAGTTTTTATAGCATCAAGGTTATCTTATATGAATAAGGATACAGATACATATCCTGAGATATACACACATATTCAGATAGGACAGGTCTTTCCGTATTTCTCTAAATTATTAAGCTTGGCTGTTGTTCCATTTTCAAGAAAGGAGAATAAGCACTCTCTGATTCATTTATTCTTGATTCAGTTAACATTTATTGAACACTTAGTAAGTGCCACCATGTTAGGGGCTGAAATTATAGCAGTGGGCAGGGACTAAAGTTCCAGCACTGAACAAGACACATTGTGGTCCCTTGAAGATAGAAATCTATATTCTAGTAAAGGGAGACTCGTTTACCAAAAAAAAAAAAAAAGTAAACACATAAATTATAACCAATGCTGTGAAAGAAACAAAGAGAGAAACAAAACAGGGGTGGAAATAAAGCCACTTTGGATAAAGTGGAAAGAGAGCTTCTCTGAGGAGCTGACACAGAAGGTCCAGACTCTATACTAAGAGTCCACACATGCAGTCAGGCAGTGTGTTTCCAAATGTGCACACAGCCCAGGAACCAATTCCTACTTCTTCAGAGAAGGCATTGAACACCGAAAGGGGACCTCTCCACGGCAGGCCATCCACACAACCCCTGTGCCCTCAGCTACCATTGTCACTACCTGTCAGCTACTACTCAGCTACCTTTCCCAAGCCATCCCATGGCTCTCTGCCTGTCTGCAGCCCTCATTTGAGGTGCTGATACATTAGGGTCTTGGTACATGTTCACACACAAATCGGTAAAAATTTAAGGCCCTCATAAATTATCTTCTGCAAAGACAGTCAGATAGTTTCTGATATTTCTTTCCAGTTCAATTTTATTGCTGAAGAAATGGCTCCATAAACAATCTTATCTTTGGCTAAAATGAGATTAAACCTGCTTGAAATAGGCCACTATATATGAGTCCTAAAATCTACAGAAAATGATGCCAGTCACTTTTTTTTTCTAGGAAGACCTGGGACTGTCTGCAGAAATAAAAATTCATAGGCAGGTTTTATTAGACCCTAGCCAAAAGTCTCCTTTTTAAGGTCAGGCAAACTCACCACTTCTCCCACCCCCACTGCCCTTGACCTACCTGGCTCCAGGCCATTTCTGTCCTCAGCTAGTCTCTAATGTAGTCCAACCGTGGATCCTGTCCTTTCCCTCTCTTCCCACCTGTGTTCATCACGTCCCATAGACCCCAATCCCAACCTTGAGAACTGTGATCTGAACACAGATGCTGGCTCCAAATAGTGTTACCTTTTGTCCTTTGTTACCAAAGCAGGGAAGATACAGGGGCTTTCACATTCCCATGGGAAGAAGGTAAAGTTTTCCTGTATCATCATCAGGAAAGGAAAGAGGCAAAAACCAGTAGCTTGCAGCTGGAATGAAGGACACAGCCGCCTCTGGGCCCTAAGTTTAGAATCCCCAGCTAGGCCATGCACAGCCAGGGCCTCCACCTGCCGAAGGGCTTGTTTGCAGCAGCCCCTGCTTTCCTTTATGATAGAACCTTGTGTGGATGCCGTGTTGGCCGTGGTTCCTGCACAGGTGGGTTACCAAGCTGGCAGATCTACCAGAATCTCCAACTGTTCATCTGTCCCTAGAGCCATTGCTGTGCTCATAGCATCTTCTGCAGGATATTGAGAAAAAAAAGTAACAGACTCACACCTCTCCTTTTGCTTTTTATGAAAACTTTAAACAAAAGTTACCCAATGACTACAGAGGGTCAAAGGGACAATCCCTGGATGAGCCACTCAACTTTTATGAGCCTCTGTTTCCTCCTCTGTGTAATGAAGATAAAAAGACCTCATAGGTTTGCTGTGAAATTTAAATGACAGGATGCATGCAGAGCACTTGGCATGAAGAATAAATGCCCAGTGAATGTCAGTTGGTTTTTACCATGATCATTTGTTTTTACAAGTGCTTACTATGTGCCAAAAATGTGTTAGATGCTCATTTAACTTTATAAAAGTGTGCATGATTTTAATTTTCATGAAAGATCTCTAAGGTAGATATTTTATCAGTCTCAGAGAAGTAATTTCCCCAAAACCACACAAGTGGTTAATAATAATGCTAAGATCTAGATCTATACTGCCTCAACTCTAGATTTCAAGTCTCTTCTGTGTCTGTGGTGTTCATGAATACTGATATTACAAAACAAGCTGTTAAGATGGAATCCACTCAGTAGCTGATCTACCTCAGGCTGCTATTAGCAAGAACTTGGATGACCTAACTTAAAACCCAAGCACGCACACAGCCCAATACCTGATTTTTTTTAAAAATGCTTTGAATTGTGAGACTTCATAGTCATATCTACTACAATGAATTCTTACTGGTTTTAAAGCAAAATTTAATCAACACAGATATACTGGGCAAGATTTTTGGTAGGCACTACTGACAATACAAGGAAGATTTAAAACACAGTTTCTATCTTCAATGAACTTATAACTTAATGGCCAAAGAAAGACATAAAAGGTGAATAAACACATGAATCAAGACAAAAACTGAAGTTAAAAAAGAAAAAAAGAACCCATGATGAGATGTCAAAAAAGAGGATGTATTTCAGGATTCAGAATGGGCTGAAGAGGGGAAGCTAGTGGCAAGACAGCAAACCAGGATGATGCCCTAATTATCTAAGGTTAAAGTAATGAGGGTCAAGGTCAGCCTTGGAACAGTGGGGTGAAGCCCATGGGCATTCTGAAATAAATGCAGAGGGAATTTAATGAAAGACTAAAGAGATTAAGAGAAAGGAGGATGTTAATGAAGGTTTCAAAATGTCCTCACTGGGGAGATCTGAACCTGCTTGTCCTCCAATCTATATTCCCAGTCTCAGTCATAGACACCAACATCCTGTCACACAAGCTGAACTCCTGAGAGCCACTCAGGACCCCTCACTCACCCTCCCCCACCTTCACACATCTAGTCCTGTTGTTCTTCCTTCTGCACACCTTCTGTAACTGATCTTTCCTGCCTTGTCCTTGTTTCTTCTCATCTCTCCCCTGCACAGCAGAGCAGCCTGCAGCTGTGACTCCTGCCCCAGTGTCATATCCCCATCTTTGTCCCTCACTCTGTTCTCCAGGCCAGTGACATAACACATGTCTTTGAAGACCAGGCTTCAAATCTTCCAGTGATTCTCCAACACCTGCACAATAGACCCACTAGTCCTGTGTGTGTCCTACAGTCAAGAAAACTCTCTGTGGCTTCATTGCCTGTCACTCCACACCTCATCTTATCCGTCCATGACCCCTTTTTCAGAGTCCCTTCATATTCTGTGCACAGAGCTTGAACAAATGAATGAGCAAAGGTATGAATGTAGGCAAGTCAAGACTGCATAGCTGTTGTGAAAAATAATAGTACATTTCTTAAAATAATGAAAAGCTCAATTTGGGAATATAAAAATGAGATATTTGGTCTTATCTCTTTTGAAAGCAGGCAAGATCTGGACATGCTCCAAAATAGAAGAACCACTTGAAAGAAAGGCTAATTATTAAAGAAATAGGAGATGATTTTCCTGCTAATAATAAAATTATAATCAACCTAGTCCTCACTTGAAGTTATTTCCTCAGTGAGATTAGCTCCCCAATAAATTTATTTCCTCCCTGAAATAAAGTTATTTCCTCCCTGAATTCCTAAATGAGATTAGCTCCCTAATAAATACTTCTGTGGCTACCTTTATTTTATTTTATTTTTTGATAGATGAGATTTGATATCATTTGTTCTATGTCTCCCTCCTGGAGTAAGCTCCGTAAGAGCAAGGACTTCTCTTCTTTTATGCCGAATTCCCAACCCTTAATATAGTGCCTGGGACAGAGTAGATATTCAATATTAATTAACCACAAGATTAATAGTATTTCTCTACCCTAAGAGTTATTATCCTTCTGCTTGCCAACACCAATAAAGTAAAAGGAAATTCCATTTGTTGATAAAAGCATCTAAAACAAAACAAGGCTCTGATTGAAGCAACACACATTAAGTAAGTTCTAATTTAAGTATAATTTACTTGTCAATAACAGTAAATTAAC
This sequence comes from Ictidomys tridecemlineatus, assembly GCF_052094955.1. Taxonomy (NCBI): domain Eukaryota; kingdom Metazoa; phylum Chordata; class Mammalia; order Rodentia; family Sciuridae; genus Ictidomys; species Ictidomys tridecemlineatus. Next base: position 172,953,482 of record NC_135478.1, read on the forward strand.
TTACCTGTTTAGATAAAAAGGACGGATCACCCTTATCATTCTCCTGCTTGAAAGCCTCCTGGTGTCCCCATTGTCTTCAGAGAGAAGTTCTCACTCCTTAGTGACAACCTGCCTCCCAAGACTCCTTTGCAATCACTACCAAGTGCCCCTCCCCATTTCCACATCAACCCCCCCCCACCCCCGCCCCCAACACCCTGGACCTCTGCACTTGCTGACTCCACTTTCTGGAATACTCTTCCCTACTCTGCATTAGTGGAACTGTTAATCTCCCTCCAAACACAAACTAAAACTTTCCTGAAGTCCTATTCACAAAACAATCTCTTCTCTTCCTGTCTCCTCCACAGGCACTCTGGCTGACCCCCATAAATCTAGAAATTCAAAGTAGCACAGTCTGATTTCCTTGAAGGCACTAATTGTGTCTTGTTCATCTTTACCTCTCTAGTGCCTTGCACAAGCCTGTGTAAAAACCAGTACACTTTCTAGTGAATGAGTATAAAAGAAATCCCTGGGCTCTCTTTCCTCGTACCCCATATGCAATCCATCAGTGGGTGTCAAATTCAGCCTGTCTTCAAAAACACCTCCTGCATCCAACCTCTTCTCACCACCCTGCTCCAAGTCCAAGCACTATCATTTCTTGCCCAAACTACCACAAAAGTCTCTTGACTGACTGGGCTTTGTGATTCCACCTACAGTCCATTCCGTACACAGCAGCTTGTTGGTCTTTCTGCTAAGAACCATCTAGTGGTTTCTGTCACACTCAGAACACAATTCAAACTCCTTATAAAAGCCCCAGGTGGTCTCATGCTTCCCCTCTTCTGCTTTTGGTAGCCTCCCTCTGCCAACTCCTGTCTTTCTGCCTAGAGTGTTCATGGTTCAAGTGACCAACCACCTGCTCCTCCTTCGGGTCCCTGCCAAGCACCCCATAGTTCATCTCCTAAACGTTATCTTTCCTCATTACACTGACTCACGTCACAGTTTCTCTTGTTACTTATTTCAGCCTCTTCCACTATGATAGTAAAGCCCATGAAGACAGAAATAGTGCTTGTTTCATAGTGCAAAGACAAAAAGTAGATGCTCAATTTGTTGAATATAAAAAAAGAAAATGAATAGAGCAGCTAGGTACTGGACCAACAGAGAGAGAGGGAGGCAGTAGAGGACAAAGAGAAGAAAGACAAAATATAAAGCTAGGTACAGAACAGAATTGGGATATCACCTATTATACACCATGTGGGCTTTACCCTAGAAGTGAATTAATGTGATGTCTGAGTCCTGTCTGTGAATGATTTACAGAGGAGATGAGAGGCTCCTGAGGAAGACTGTGATTAAGTAACTCCAGAAGCTGGCGCCTAGAGCATCCTCTGAGGGCTGGAGTGTAGCTCAGTGGTGGAGTGCTTGTCCTGCATGCATGAGGTTCAATCCCAGCCCTGTGCGAATATCCTCTGAGTAACTGACTTTCATTTCTTCCATCTTTAGCAAGATGTGGCTATCATCAGTTTCCATCATTTTTCCCAGGAGATAGGTACCTCTGACTGATGATTCTCATCCCTTAGTTAGGCTCTCTGCCACATCAGACAAGGCTGTATTTCTGTGATGAAGAGCATGATTCTAGAAAAGCTTTAAGATTAAAGGTGCCCTCTATAGATTAAAGTAAAACTTCTTTAATTCAGATTATTCTAACTCTGTGAACTCAAAATTCATTATCGGTTTCATTGGGCTGAGGCTTATCTTGGTCCAATGGTGAGGGACGCAGAGGGAGGCTACCAAGCAAAGTAGTGATGGGAACATTATTTGCAAAAGGTGTAACCAATTTAAAAAGACTTCTTCAGCCATGCTTAAAAACACTTTATCAGCACCATTAATTTTCTCCCATTTTCTTAAATCAAGGTTTAATTTATATACAGTAAAATCAAAATATAGAACAGACCCTAACCTATTAGCATTCTCTCATTCTCTGTTGTGGTTAAACCCCTCCCACACCCAGCTTCTGGAAACCACGTTAGTTTTCTGTTCCTTTCATTTGCCTACTTGAGACTGTCATATAGATGGAATCACTAGAACGTCACCTTTTGAATCAGGCTTCCTTCACTAGCATAATGTATCTGAGATTCATTGCCGTTGCTTAGTGCATGTCATTTGTTTCATTTCGGAGCTGAGTACTATTGTACTCAGAGTGTTTATCCACTTGGCAGTAGATAGACATTTCAGGGGTTTCCAGTTAGGAGTGATAATAAAGTCACTATGAAACTTCACATACAGGTTTTTGTATGAGGATAAATTTTGATCTTACTCAGGAAGGCAACTCAGAGTGGCATGGCTGGGTTGGTTGGAAACTAAATGTTTTAACTTTTTAAGAAATTGCCAGACTGTTTTGTAAAGAAGTTGTTCGTTTCCAACAGCTACTGTGAGAGGTTTAGTTGCTCCATATTCTTGCCAGTTGTTTTCATTCGTGCTATTATTGCTGTTTAAGTTAGTTTTAATTTTCATTTTTCCACTAATGAAATTAATAAGAACATCTTTTTATGTGCTTATTCACCAGCAGTATATCATTTTGGTAAAGTATCCCTTCAAATTTTTTGCCCATTTAAAAATTTGAACTGAAACAACTTCATAGCTGGTGCATGTATAAACATATAAATAGACACAATAAATATACCTTATTTTGTCTGACAAAGAAGTCGAGCAGGAGTTATTCCATATTATGGATGAGAAATTGAGGCTGAAAATGTTTGTCCAACTTGCCTACATTCACACCAAGTGGGAGAATTAAATAGAAGCCTCCCAGTTCACACTCTCTCCACAAGAGACAAGTAGGACAGATCTCAACCCCGTAGGGGCTGTGAACTGACAAGAAGGGGCTGCACAGGACTGAGTGGCCCCTCACCCAATGAAGCTTGTCATTGCTGGCTGTGGGAACACATTGTGTGAGCACATTTGCTACTGCCTGCACCCCCCCACCACCAGTCCAACTCCCAGCTACTAACACTTAGAAAATAATCTCTTAAGCAAATCTCCCCTGACTTCCTCCTTTTCTATCACCTAAGTAGAGATTTCTGCATTTGAACAAACTTTGAGAGATAACCCTTCTTCATGCAGTGGTTTTAAAACTGGGGTTGGCAAGGGGTAGGGAGGGAGAATGAATGCAAGAAGCTTAGGTTCAAACCCCCACCACCACCACTACCACCACCAGTCAAAGCAGCATCATTTTTGATCTGATTTTACATATTGGCTTATCACTGACAAATTTATTTGAAAAAGAAGGTGTGTTGATTTCCGAAAGTTTGAAAACCACTACTTTGGAGCCTTTCTTTAATTTGAGGGTAAGAAGGCCTCCAAGCCCCCTTCAAACACCTAAATCATCCTTATAATAAATTAACCAGCAAATTTCTTATATATCCTACAATGCAAATATTTTACTAATTTGAACTGATCTCTAGACAACCCCACATCCCCAGACCAATTGAAATCACTAAGAGTTTCCTAACCTGTGCTAAGACACACCTCTGAGGTTGCTAAAACTTGCCACAGGATATTGATTCCCCTTAGCCCTGAGGGCATTGAGGAAAGGTTGTCTTCAGAACCTGCTCTTTTTAAGTGAATTCCAGTGTTTATCTATGAATTTTCCTTTCCTGTTCGTGAACTGATGTGAAAAAGTTGGAAAGCCTTGGATTAGAATCCTAGTGATCTGGGCATAGACTCTGGAATTAGATAATCAGTTGTCCTGATTCACACTTACTGGTTAAATGGTCTTGTCAAATTGCCTTAGTTTCCTAATCTGTGAAATGAGGATAATAGCACCTTGGTTCTTAGAACTGTTGTGAGAAGTACAAGGTAATATACATGATACCACACACAGCACAGTACTAGTACACTTGAAGCACTCAGGAAATAGTCCATTAATGTCCCAATCTAACTCTGAGACTGACCTCTTCAGCCACAGATGAGCTAAAACATGCCTCATATTTCACAACACTCCTTAGATTATGCTTTCAGAATGAGGGTAAATGTGAAGCTTCAATAAGCAAATATGGTCACTATTTTTAAAGTTATTAATGTTTGTAACACCTCATTTACATCTCTCTGGTAATAAAGGTGAAACATATACATGTTTAAAGACTATTAACAATGTCTCCAGACTAGAAACAACACTTTAAAAAGAGCAGAAACATAGGAAAATAGTTAATTTCCAAAATATTTTAGATGCACATTTTTCTTGTTTATATTTTATTACAAAAAGCAATCACTTTAGTGATGGTTGAACAGACCCAAAAGCCTCATTATGGTTTGGACACAATCCTTTAACAGGTTTTTCTATTGAATATCAAATGACTTCACATTACTGTCCTTTGATCTACCTTAATCATTTATGTATTTACTAATAATATTTCAAATTAGAAAAAATAGACTCCAATACATCCTCATAATTATTCACTAACCCCAGTCAACAGTAGGTTTCAGCAGGAAAAGTTTATATAGTAAGAAGTAACACCAAATTCATGGATCTCTTTGCAGAATAATTTTGCTGATTTAGCAGGAAAAGTACATGTGTCTCAAACTGATTCCGTGTTTCCAATATCTAATAGGAGTATTTTCAACTCAATCCTGGTTCAAGGAGTGACTTTGAGAGAAATATTTTTAAAATATAAGGTATTATCCCTGCCCATAAAAATTTCTAATCTTAATGTTCTTTGATTCATGCTCATATTTCCAGCTTTTTCACAAATCAGTACTTGACTATAGTGATGGTCCTTCTGTGTCTAAGGTTCAAACATAAATGGCTTTTCAGAGTCTCCATTAGAAATAACAATAGATCTGCTTCTGACCATCACCATAGATGGAAGGTTCTGTTGCATCACCCCAGAAGAAGATATGAGCCCCCATTTCTCAGTTGGAATAGCAAAAGCAAGGCTATTCTGATGACAGTGCTCCCACTAAGTTTGTTGAGCATCATCCAATTCAGAAGGCCATTCAACGGCCCTTCCAGCTAAGTGGTCACATTACCGGAGCCCTGTGTCTCAGCAGCCTTCTCGGTAAAGCCTGTCAGTTTGCATGTTTTAATGTGAGTTAATACATTTCAAGGGCTTAGAAGAGTGTCAGGCCCTGGCAAGTGCCTCATTCATATTGGTATCACTATCGTAGTACTAATAGCAATGAATTATTATCTTCCTGAGCATCCCACTCCAAAATGGACGTATTTGGTTCGTCCTGGGTTCAAGCCCTGTACCAAAAGGAGGAAAGCAATATAGGAATTTTTATTCAGGGATTGGAGGACAATCTAGCCAACTGGAAGCCCTGAGTCTATTGATGAAGTATAGGGCAGATAACAGGCCCTCTTTCCCCTGCCACAGTCTCTGGCTCCCTCTAAGGGTTTCTGCCTTATTCAGCACAAGATCAAAATAACTCTCCCTTGATTTGAGTTATGCTTTCCTCCTCTGTACATTTTTTTCCCCCAGAGATTACAGCCATCTGGAAAAACCAATAATATAGATACTTATTTACTGCAACAAGCAGTATATTCCTAGCAGGTCAGCTCTCTGGTTACTGTCACTTGGGTTATATTTTAAAAACTAAACAAGCTGTTGTTCCTGTATATCAAGATTTCTATCTCAGCATATGAAGTGAAAGGAGTACATTTTCCTTTTCAATATTTCTGGGCTCCTGCAAGATAATTTAAGAGATCATACATCTTTTAACTCAAAAATGATTGTGTGTGCATAATCTGTGTGTATTTATACCAAGAACATATACTTCTGTATTAATCTGTCTATGTTCTAGGACAGCCACAATCTTGGTAGAAATGGTATTAGGAAGGGCAAGAAGCTTGCTCCTCATTTAGGAGAAGGATTTGCTTCTCTCACAATGGAACATACAGTATTTAAGTCCATCTTATCCATGGGGTGGTAAGAATATTCCTTAGCATTTTGGGTAAACAATCCTCAGGGATGAAGCTCCTTTAAGCAAAGCCATTACATCCTTACAGTTGATGAGGCTAACAAGGGAAAAAAATCACCAGTGGAAATTCAGGGGATTCATTGGAAATAGAGGCTCTCTACTTCTGGCTTCCTCCTTCCACACTTCCCCCAACATTCAGTCATCTCCCCTCCCATTTCAAATATGCATTACCATTTCACAACCATCCTCCCCTCTCAAGAATGATAAAAGTCACAGACACAACTCTGCTTTTGACACACTATAATTTAAATAAAAATTGTTTGCCCTGAAGTGTTTCCTCAAGTAGGCATTTGGTTTCAGGTCTGCCAATTCCATTTGGGGAGTAGATTTATTCACTCATCAAATATTCATCAAGCACTTATTTTTGTGTCAAGCACTATCCTGGTTATTAAGCACACTATGATAAACAAGACCAATGTGGTCATTGCCCTCAGGAAGTTTATAACTGGCATTTGAAACTGATGTTAATCAAATAAACAAACAACTGCACAATTACGAGCTTTGTTTAGGAGGAAATAAAGACAGGATGCCGTTGAGGAGGATAGTGTACCTTCCACAGATTGGAGTTCTCTAGGGTGACATTCAAGAGTCCAAAGATGAAAGAAACCCACCACACGAGTAGTTAGGAAGAGAGATTTCCATAGCAGAGGACACAACAGTGACATCCCTGAAAAGAACATAAAACAGTGTGGTGGAGAATAGGGCATGAATGGAGATGGAGGTGGGAAGGAGACACAAGCTAAATCATGTAGGCTTCTGTAGGCTATGTGAATAATTTTGGGTTTTAATCCAAGAGCAGTGGGAATCTACTGAAAGTCTTAAGCAAGGAATGGCATAATCTACCTTATGTCTCAGAGATTGTGTCAGATGCTATAGGGAGACTCACTGCAGAAGGACAAGGGTGGAAGGAAGGAAAAGAGGGGTTACTGTGGTAGCCCGTGTGAGAAAGGACAGCTTGGCAGGCCAATCCCTGGAGTGGGTTAACTACACAGGTTGTCCTGAGGAGGACACGTGGTTCGTAGTACATTGCACTGCTCTTTTTTGAACAGTACTGAACTGCAGTTTTGAAATTTTTGTCTTTACCAATCTCCTCAAGGGTTTATGAAAGATATCCATAGCCTTCTTTTATGTGTGATAGTCTTGAGCATCCTACCCTGGTCTCATCCTTCCAGAGAATGCCCTGTAGCTTGAACTATACTGGTGAAAATTTAGGCGAACTTAAGTTAATAAAATCCACTATGTTTGAAGATAATACTAATAAGATTTGTAGGTATATTATACAGGTGAGGTAAAGCAGAGCAAGGAATTGAGGATAATGCCAAGTGGTGACTGTACCACTTACTGAGATGAGGAAATGAGGGAGAATGAAGAACAGGCTTGGAGAAGAAATATTTCTATTTTGGATTTGTCACAATAAAGATGTCAATCAGGTAGAGCCATCAGGAAGCTGGATGGAAACACCAGCATAGAGCTGGTAGCATAAAGCTCAGCAGAAACATTTGGTAGTACTGTTGTATAAAAGCTACACAAATAGATGAGAACCACAGATGATCTGTGGAAGAAAAAAATTATCCAAGATCAAATCCTAAGGAAGTCCGGGAAAAGAAGAAGAGACGGGAAAGTAAGAAAGAATTACCAGAAAGGTCGGATGAAGAGCAGGAGAATGGAGTCTCACGAAAGCAAAGGGTCTAGTTTGGTTCTAGAAGTATTGATGGTGTGAAAATGTGGCAAGTGAAAGGATGACTACAGAGAGGCATCTTTGGGGTTTGCCAACCAGAAGTTTCACTGTTGCGGGTGGAAGAGGACAGGCTGAGTAGCCAGTTGGGAATGAAAAGCTTTTTCCTTCTGGTTTCAGCCAGTGGACCTGAGGACATTGTTTGGATGAGGGAGCTGCAGAAATCCCAGCAGGCCAGATGTGTCAGTTGCTTTCTTTCTAGAATGCATCTCTGTGATTTCTAATTTTAATTAGGACATTTCAGACAGGAAAGACTATAGAGCACATCATGTTTGATCACTACTTTGTAAATGAGCATGATCACATGCTTTAGCCAGTGCCCAAGTTCAAGAAAGAAAGAAAAGAAGAAGGGAGAGGAGAAAGAAAGGAATGAAGAAAGCAAAAACATTGTCCAAAGGAATCAGAACTAAATGTAATTCTTCTGTCTATAGTGTGTCAAGATTTCATGAAAACTAGATTTTGAAATGTTAGAGAAGTCTCTTCCTATCCACACTTCATGTCACCTTGAGGTAGGGATAGGGCCAGTTGGGTAAAGAGGCTGCCTGCCTCTTGGTGCTTTATGGAGCTTTGCAGGTTCATGTCTGTAAGGACACCACATGTTTAGAGAGGAAATATTTAGAATTGAACTGGAGAGAGCCTTTCCACAAAAATGGAAAATATGAAACCATACATATATGTTCACTTTGAAATCATTTTTACTTTATGATAAAATGGTAAAATTTTAATTTCTGATTAATATTCTTAATAGGAATTTCTGATTAATATTCTTAACATTTAATGATCTATAAACAAACTCTAGGGAAATCTTTTTATAATAAGAGAAAGCCCTTTGTATTTGTAAATGGAGAATCACTTAAGGAAGGCAAGAATAGAAGGAAAGAGAAGAGAGCCTCCCTTTATCTCAGAAGTAACCTGAGGCCATCTGATGGCCATTTACATGTGTGGTTCAACATTTTTCATATTCCTGGACAACAACTCTCCAGTTCAATGCCAGACACATGGTAGGTAAGATGTTCTGGAATAAAAGCTAAGTATTCTGTTCAGTGATGGTACTTAGCTACTGTTGGTTAGCAGTGGCCACTGAGCATGTTCATTTCACAAGTTTGGATCCTATTTGCAAGGTAACAACTTGGGACAGTTTTCTCAGTAAGTGAAAAGAGTAAAGAAGCCCAAATTTTACTCCTGGGTGGCCTATTTTGTAATCTTGGTCAAGTTACTTAACCTCTCTCTGCTTCAATTCCTCCTTCAGGAAATGGTGTGAATAATGTCAGCCTTCTCCCTATTCTCAGAAGTAATTTAAGGCCAGCTAATTGACTCTACCATATGTGATGTAATGGTAGGGAAAAGAGCTATTACAATGTGAAATATCATTACTCTGGTTCAAGTCAGAGACTACCCTTGCACACACTATCCTATAGCTAGGCCTCTGAAGCCTACTTTTAACTACCCCACCCTTGGTACCAGGAATTGAACCTAGGGGTGCTTTACCATGAACCACAGCCCCATTCCATTTTATTTTTTGAGACAGGGTCTTGCTAAGTTGCTTATGTCCTCACTAAGTTGCTAAAGCTAGACTTGAATTTGTGATCCTCCTGCTTCAGGCTCCTGAGTCACTTGGATTACAGGGATGTGCCACCATACCTGGCCCACTTTTAACTCTTTAAAGCAAAATCTTCCTATGTGGGTGAAGTTACCACTATCATTGATTTTGAACTCTACTGCAGCCCAAAGGACCTAGTCCCCTTTTCATTGAACATTTTTGCATTGGTTGCAGATTGTTCTTTGAGATAAACAGGAATATCTGAAGTATAGCAAAACCACTACTGGGAATCATAGCACATAGGAATAACTGACCTATTGCACTTATCTAAAACCTCACCTCCAAATCTGCTACCAAGGCAGCTTCCACAGGAGCCCAAACCCTAGCCACTGTAGCACAGAGGAAAAATATGGCTCAACTATGTGAAAATAGTCATCATAACCCTCTAATTGCAAGTATTTCTCATAACCATGAGGTTGGACATTTTAGCCCCATCTTATAAAGGAAGAAATTGAGGCACAGAGAGATCCAGTGGTTGGCCCAAAATCACATTATTGGTAAATAAATGCCAGAGGTATGATTAGACTCCGGGTCTTCTGATGCTTTCTTAAGATTTTTTACATAGCATGTGAAAATGATAATGGACATCAATCTATGGAAAGAAGGAAGATAACACTGTGCCTAAAATATTCAAATTGCACATCAAAAGAGAGAAGGTTTTTTTAATAACTGATTTGATATTCTAAGGGTAGCCAGAATTATTGGAAAAATCAACCCGACTGCCCTCCTCTTCTGCTCATCTCTTTATAGGTCAATATCAAAGGTACCATATAAGAAGCTTCAACTTAAACACTTGACTTTCACAGACTGTATATGCATGGAACTTCCATCATATACACTGAGACTGGTGTGTGGGGCTGAATCTTCCAGCTAATAAGGGATGCTCACCAGCCACCTAGAATTCAATTATGAATGTGGTTTTTTTTTTTTTTTGGTTCCCCACCCATGACCCTATATCAATTTCTCAGAGAAAAAAATTATAGTTTAGAATGGTGTTACAAAGTTTGAGGATTTCCAAAGTCAGGAGACATATTTGTCACAAATATCAAGGTTTCACTGCATTGAATTGTCCTGCTTCGATTTTGCTTTAGTGGGCAGAAACTCAAGGATAATGTTGTTGCTCATGGTAGTAACTAACTCATCTTGGATTTCTAACACATCTGTCCTTCTGACTTGGCTTCTGACCAGTGGTTGCTTTAAAAAAAAAAAAGTCACTTTTCATTTTTATCATTCTGCTTTATATGTGTCTTGATGTTGTAAATTGTCTTAAATCCTTTTTGGAAATGGTTTACATCCTAGATAAATGCTGAAACTAGGCTTCCTAGAAAGAACCATTTATTATTTAGTCTGGAGGCATTCCATGTTAGAACTACAAAAAGAATTAAGGACAATGGTGTTTTTTAAAGGCAAAATGACAGTGAGAGTTTTTTGGTGAATTTATTCAAATTCTGAAATTATCTGGCAGTAGCTAAGGATTATGCTTTGAGTGACACCTAATGGTTGAGAAAGTCACTCTCCCCAACCACTTCAAACTACCCAGAACATTTTTTCCTTAAACCTTGGCTGTCTTCTTCAGAACTGCCTTGCTAATAGTTAAAAATATAGAGACATGTAGGCCTTTTACTGCTGGGATCTCCCAGCCTGGTCCCTGGGCAATCCATCCAGAGTGATTCCAATGTTTACTTGAGTTTGAGAACCATTGATTCAAGTGCTGCCAAGTCAATGTGCCCAAAGCACTGTCAGGCCTGATGGCACCTCAAGAAGTTAGAGGGCCCAGGAGAAGGGTAGACCTCCCTGGTCTACCAAAGGGCGCGGGCAGAGTAAGAGAAAGCATAAAATCCCCCTGGGCGCGGGCACTGCCCTCCTGGCAGTAAGGGTGGGGGTAGCCTGGGGCCTTGAAAGCAGTCCCCCGGGGCTGCCTGCCTTTGTCCCCGGGTGGTCGCGGGAGTGTCGGACCTGCGCTGCGGACGGCCTAACGCCTGTTCTCCGTGTCCACAGACGAACCCAACTCCTGGAGTTCTCCCGCTGCCGCCTCCCCAGGTCTGCCGGAAGTAGGCGTCTCCCTCGAGGACATCCTCTCTCCATTCTCTCCATCGCATCCAGCCCCACCCTCCGACCCTTCCCACCAGATAAGCCCAGACCCGACTTGGGATATCAAAAGGGAACACGACGTTAGGAAACCAAAGGAGCTTTCAGCCGGCGGCCAGAAGAAGCAGCGCCTCGGGGAGCAGAGAGAGCGCTCGGCGAGTCCGCAGAAGGCCGCGCGGCCGAGGCTCGAGGAGGCGCCCGGCGGCCAGGGGCGGCCCGAGGCTGGCAGGCCCGCCTCGGAGGCCAGGGCGCCCGGGCTCGCGGCGGCGGACGCGGCGGACGCGGCGAGGGCCGGCGGGAAGGAGGGTCCCCGCGCCGGGCCGGGCCCCGAGCTCGGCCGGCGCGATGGCCTCGGGGCTGCGCTCACGGGCCGGGGCGGCGGGGAGCGGCCGGGCGCGCGGGAGGCTGAAGGCAGGGCGGGCGCGCGCGCGGGTCCCCGGCAAGGCCCGCGGCCCCCAGGGGGCGCCCCAGCGCGCAAGGCGGCCGTGGCGCCGGGGCCCTGGAAGGTGCCGGGCTCCGACAAGCTGCCCGGCGTGCTCAAGCCCGGCGCCTCGGCCGCCAGCAGATGAGGCCAATGCCCACCACGCGCCCTGGCACAGGCCGTTCTTCTTAGGTTCTGTTTCATGGCGTTTTAATTTATTTTCACTGTCACACGCATAGATCCGCGAGGCACCAAGGCCTGGGAGCATCGATTGAGGTCCCACACGTCCAGCGAGCATGGGCTGCACGGCGTCCACACGCAGACCTAAACTGAACCTAAAGCCTCCTGTTCCACGGTGGGGGCTTTGGCAGCTATGGAAGAACCAAAATAAAGTGAAGAACATCACAGAGAGACGGTGCAGTGTAGCTTTAGTTTAAAAAAAAAAAAAAAAAGAAAGAAAGAAAAAAAATTCCCCCCACTGCATGAAGGATTTGGATGTCATCCAAACTTTATATCAAGAAACCGGACAAGTTAAGAGCAATCACAAACTGGAATATCGCCTTAAAAATCAAACTGCACGGAGCAAGCTGAAACTGAGACAAGATTATATCTTTTAATTGATCTAAAGCGTTGTAAATAAATTGTTCTTGACATATCTAGTCAGGGGTTAAAGGGTTTCTTTTGAAACATTCGGAACTGTTCGCCCATGACATGTTTCCATGGCTCACCCTTGGCATCCATCACCAGTATTAGCGCTGTTCCCTGCATACAGCAGGATGTTAGAAATATAGTGAATTCATTGGTGTGATGCCATTTTTACTGCCATTTCTGTGATCAAATCATATTTCTGTACATTTTCAGTGGTAGGAAAAAAAAGGTTTAAAAATTGTATCCTAGGAAACAGTTTGCCATAAGTCAGAGTTTTGCTGTTTAGCTCATAGATCTTAATTGATTTTCCTCTAAAATATGACTTTTAGAATTGAAAGACCACAATTTGTTTAATCAAGATTGGCAACGCTGCAGTTCCTTTATGAAAAGGCTTTCCTATTGTCCCAGACTAGCAAAGATAGTTTCTTTGTCAACACAGTTGTATTTCTCTTATTTTATTGTCTTGTTTTAAACCCACTCCATTACTTCATTTTGACAGAACAAAGGCAAAGTATTTGTCCTATATTTCCCAGATTACAATGAATCTCTAATATTAAAAAATCACTATTATAACTAATTTATTTTCATTAAAGAACACAAGTACTTTTAGCATTCACTTCTTATCTTTCCTTATTCATTTTTGTTTCCATTCGGTTTGCTTTTGCCCTATGTTTTTTGCAATTTTGTTATTTCATTAGCAACCTCCAAATGTTTGTGTTTTATCTTCATGAATCTATGATTGATCCCCTAGTGAAATTCTAAGACTTGCCTTTCTTCCCTGCTGTTTTAGTATTTCTTTGTAATATGTTAGCTTCAATTAATTATCCATTGGTACTTATTGTAGCTACACATATCAAAAGGCAAAATGTTTCTGAAGGCAATTTGTCTTTAATATGCTTTATATAAATGAGGCTTCATCCTTTCCATATTCTGCCCCTTACAGGATTTGAATGCAAATAAGTCTCACCCCCCTGCACTTGTAGTCAAATAAGTAAAAGGGGAGGTCAGGTCCATCACACAAGGTCACATATAATAGCCTCCCTCACTGACTCTTTCCCTCTCCATAATTGCAGTAACCTGAGCACTAGCAGTTTAATTTCCATTAGACAGAGGACTAGTTTAGTTATTTGACAAGGGAATGTGGTTGAAAGCCTCATATGAAGGGTCTTGCAGCTTGTAAAAGCAGTTTCCAAAAATGAAACCCATTCATCATAAACAAAAGCACAAACACATGTAGCAGTTATAATACTTTTGGTTTAATCTCAATTAGTCTTTCTCCCCTGGACTAGAAATCCAGTATAGTTTGCCATTAATTTATTGAATCTGGTTTTGGACAATGCTTCTGTAGTGTAGCTGCACGTCCTGGTACTGTATCCTCCAATCTTTATTTTCCATGTGTTACAAAAGGAAAAAAAATGAGATTACGCTTGCATAAACTCTAATTTGCACAGTTCACAGCTACTACTTGTGCAGTAATTGCTTTATGCGGCTGTAATCCATAACATGTGAAGACAGCACATCATCTAAATCCCATTCCAAATAATATTTCTGTGTAGTGTTAGCTGTGAATTTACCCTGTACAGCTGTATCTCTATAAATATAATTCCATGTATTAATAGTCACAGAAAGACTGTAAGTGAGCAACTATTTTTATGAAACGCACCACTATGGATAAATTAACTTTTACAGAAATCTTGTTTACTGTATGATATTCTAAAACACTGTCAAATAAAATATATATCCAAGAATCTTTTCTTTTTTCAACTATATAAGTTGTGTGTTAATTTAAAGTAGAAAATTACTGGGGGTTTATTTGGTTTTTAAAAACTGCAATTTTCACATATTTACCCCAAATAGAACTTCTTTGAAACTTGATTCTTAATGTAGTAGCATTACATGGGAAAGACTGTTGACTTTTTGTCCCAAGTAAACTTAGAATTTTCTCAGAGACAGTCTAGCTGGTATTTGCCTGTCAGCTTACTACCTTATTTGCGAATTGGCAATATGTTTCCAGAGCTTGCTATGTTGATTGATACTGGGCCTTTTTTTTTTCCAAAAAGGATTCAAAATATCAATCAACAATAAATTCCATCCCATCATCTCCTGTTAATTCTGAAACTTTTTCATACAAATTCTCAAGGATGTAAAAGTCCAAAATGAATAGCCAAATATAGATTTTGCAACGTATTGTAATACCTGGATCAGAGAGAAAAAGGGTTCTACATGGGTATTAATGATAACAATTCTGCCATCAACGAGTTTATAATTCAAAGGAACAGTCCCCAGTCCTCATCCTGTCAGGACTTACTATTTAGGTTAGTAAGAGTCCTAAAATTCCCACACTGTCAACCTTTTACTCCAATACCAATTTTTAAAAATCAGATACAATATGTATCACTTTAGAAAAGAGGTGACATAAAATATGAAATCAGACACAAAAGATAGTTGTAATAAATCCATGTAGTTCTTTATGAAATAATCTAAGAATGACCCAAGCTGAAAAACTAAAAATATCTAAAAACTAATGTAGTTAGCAAAATGGGATATAAATATTAATAATATATATAGCTAATTACCATTAAAAAATAAAAAGTATTAGGACATCAAAAAGATAAGAAATCAAAAGCCAAAGGACAAGGCAGAGACTAGATGAGACAAGCAAGGCCCCTGGCCTGAACAGGGTTCTTGTCATGAGTTCAAGGGTCTCCAAGGTCAGAAAGGAAAAACTGAAGGGAGCCAGATGGGCACTAGGCTGAAGGACAGGCATGCCTCTCCTCCAAAGCTGCTATTTTGCTAAGGCCAGTATGGAACAGTCTTCCAGTTTTTCCAAGAGAAGGAAATGATTAGGTACTTGAAATTTTATGTCTTTTTAAAGTTTGACACATTTAATTTACATTTTTAAGAAACAGTGAACAAGAAGACAAAAACTCTACCATGACAAACCACCTGCAGGACAATTCTGGCTCCCAGCCGGCTATCTGTGGCACTATCTTAGAACAATCCCCAGGCCTGCAGCCGAGAATACTTGGCTTGCATCAGTAACAGACAGTACAGACGGCAGAGAGAGGGTAAATAAAGTCTGGTGGCTCCAGAGGTACAGATGTGCCTGGAAAAGCTTCAGAAGTGCATGCTAAACATGAGGCTCTCACCAGAAACCAGCCTGCTATTCAGGCAGTTGAGGTGGGTTTGCCCGATCTTATTTGGAACTTTATATTCTCTTTTTAATTAATTTCCCCTAAATTGTACAAGCTTGGGTAACATCCCAAAATTGAATCTGCCCTGTCCTCTTGATATTGATCTTTTTCAAGCCAAACTCACAGCAAAACAATCAAATGACCTTACTGCTGCAAAAAATAAGGATTTAACAGAGATTTCTTTTTCAGACACCATAGCACTACACAGAAATCACAAGAGTAGAAATCACAAAAGTACTCTCCCAGTCTTAAAATAGTAAGGGTACTGTGTCTAGTGATAAGTTCTGCATCGTGTCTAGATCATGCAGAGCGCCAATTAAATGTGTAGACGTATGGTTATGATTATCAATGATAATAACAGTTGTGGTTGTAAACATTTGGGTATAAACAACAGAATAACACCCTAGAATTAAACAGAACACTTGCTGGGCATTTAGGAGTACATCACCCAGGCAACTCAGTGATCAGGGATTTACAGAAGCCTAAATCTGTGCCACCAACCTTGAGGAGGGCAACTGGCAAGCGCAGATGGAAGCCAGTATCTGTTTTGAAGGGCTCTGGGAATTTGATGGGTTCTTTTTTCTGGGAACCACAGTGACTTCACGAGGAAGAACCTGAGGCTGTATGAAGCAACAAAATGACCTTCAACCTTGGATCATAAGTGGGAAGTAAATTTCCTAAAACCTTATAGAGATGTGTTCATCCATGTGAAAGGATCTGAATTTTTTTATGTGTGTGTGATTCTGTCCTAGCTAAGCTGCCTTCACACTGAGAAACAGCATCCTTGGGAATACACAGAATTTCTAGAGGGTACACAAGCAAGGAGAGATTTATAGAGTCCATTTCTAGAACTTCAGTTTTCATTTTTATTATTTTAAACTCATGATCTGCCAATTCTCCCCTCGTACCTATACAAGGGCCCTTTACATTACAGAGAAAGCCTGTCCTGCATTTATACTTGTTCATTCATTACCTCAAGGTGGAGGAACTTCTGGGGAGTTGAACAAAGGGACAACTGGAGAAAGTGACCCTCATGAGGGAGAATCAAGGGAACAGAGAGCATCAATAAGAAATCCTTAGGTGGGCGATGCCTGACTTTGTTCTTGAGCCCTGTAGGGTTTCTAACTATCTAAGAATAAATACCCACACTTACTTAAATCTCAGACTTTTCCTAACTGAACACGTGATCTGGCTATTTGGCTATTTGTTCTCTGGTCAACAAGGACTGGCATTGCCAATTACACTAATGGAAGAAAATTCCCATATAGGCATCAACTCTGCAATTACAAGGTGTAAAGACAAATATATTTAAAGCCTGCATGCAAGAAGGAATACTTCCTTTGCAATATTTAACTTTATGATTCTAAAATGCAGATGTCAGCCAGTACAGTGGCTACTCAGGAGGCAGAGGCAGAAAGATCACAAATTCAAGGCCAGCTTGGGCAACTTAGCAAACTCTATTTTGAGATGAAAATTTAAAAGCAGGGAGGAGCTGGCAGTTGTAGGGTGTTAGTAGGCACAGTGTCCTGGGGTCCATCCCCAATACCACACACACAAAAAAATCATTTAAAAAAATTGGATCTAGTGTTAGGGGCTATATGAGCTAAATAAGGGTATTCAAATAGGTCAACTATCTTAATTTAGTATGATAAAATTTTTAAATCATTCTTTCAAAGAGCCCCACACAATTTTCAGGTTGCCTACAATCCAGTTAGAGACCACAACTGAATACATGGCAGAATGTGGTCCTATAATAGTAGGAGAGCAAAATTCTATAGAATGCAGACATAACTAGAAGTGGTCCTGAATAAGTGGCATTTTAGTTGAGTTTTAGGAACTAGGATTTTTAAGAGGAAGAGGAGATGTAAGGGAGGGAACAGTTTGAGCAAAGCCAGTTTAGGAAATTTGGAGAAATCTTAGGGGAATGGAAAGTAGCTCATTTCGACTCAGAGTACATAAAAGTAATGAACAGAGAGGGAGAAAAAAGCAGATCACAGATGATATTCGTGAACAGTGAAGAAACAACAAAATCAGCACTTGGCTTTGGAAGTTATTTCTAGCAGTCTTATCCAGGAGGGGAGTAGAAGTGGGAGGAGCTCTGACAGGTGCTTATCATCAGTTCAGGTGAGCAATAAAGAGACCTGAGCACTTGAATATGCAGAGGAGAGTTGTTTGGGCCCTGAAGAGGGGGAAAAAAAACTTGTTGGGTGCCAAGAATCAGAAACATCCACAGACTTCAAACCAGAGCGAAAAAGAAAAAAATGGAAAGAGAGCCAGACCTATAAGGGATACATCACTAAGTTTTGTAACATCCAAAGTATGAGATGGAAATATTCATTAGACCAGTAATCACACACTAGCATGTGTTTCAGGCAATGAAGTTTGGGTGCTATGCTAAGGCTAAAGATTTAGGAATCAACTCCCCAGAGCCTTCCCAAGGCCCATTCCCAGAGAGTCTAAGGACATCAACTGGGGTAAGACCTGGGCATCATGATTTTTTTTAAAGCCCTTCTAGAAGGCCTAAAGGTTGAGTCACCAAAGTTGACAACCACTTTTCTAGAAGTAAAAACATAGTCTTGAAGGTAGAGACAGATCAAAAGGAAATGGAACAAGACCTACATTTGGGAGGCCAGTGCAGACAGATGGGTCAAGAAGAGGTGGTTAGTGATGGGCTGCTGTGGGCTTTGGCATCCTAGGGACGAGAGAACCTCAACAAATGTGGAGCAGCCACACCTGCAATGAAGTCCCTTAGGATCAGAAGTAAGATTGGACCATGTGTGCTGATTTTTGGAGATTCAAGAGAACTTTTAATAGACCAGTAAGTTCAAGTTGCCCAGTGAATGGAGGATGAGGAAGGAGAGGCTGTGAGAAGAGAGAGCAACACTGTTAGCTCCAAGGAAAAGCAGGCTAGAAGCTAATGGTCCATGGTTGGTTAGCTCTTGGTCTAAAGGTGACAGTTTCCTGCTCCCAGCCCCCAAGGGAAGGAGCTGGTAAAGTAGAGAAAAACTGACTTGTGGGGTACAGGCTGAGAGTGGGGAAGTAAGAAGCCCTGGAGGAAATGGAGATAAGCAAGGAATAGGGGCCACTCCCAAGGATAAAAAGGAGATGTGGAGAGAGGACACATGGCAAAAAAAAACCCAGAAGGTAAAGATTTGGAGAATCGCCAGGGCAGCAAAGACACCAATTAGAGGAGTCCATATCATATGCCTCCCATCATTCAGATAGCAGAAATCTGTGTGAATTGGTAGGTTATAGAGGCGGCACTAGTGAAGTATAAAGAATGTAAAGTTTCTCCTGGGAACTTGAACCAGGGAGAGCAAACAAAAACAAGAGAGAAAAAACAAACAAACAAAAAAAAACCAGAATGATTCCTTAATCATTATTTCTGAAGCTAATAGCCTTTCTGAAGCTAATGCATGACATATCTAGAATCCAAACCAAGGTCTGTCTTAATACAAACTTCACTGTTTAATAAGTGCTCGATTAATAGTCGTTGAGTAAATGAAACTCCCTGTTTATTTGTAAGGATTTTAGAAGCAAACATGCTCTTTCTATGACTCCCTGAGGCAGCTCTTCACCTGTCCCAGGGCACCTGTGTAGGACTGTTCCAGTAACAGACCCCTAGCCTCATTCCAGGATCAAGAGCAAAGTACAGGGACAGAGGGGTTTACCTAGCATTGGAATGACTGAATTATTACTGGTTAATAATATATAGCAAGTGAGCACTTTCAAAGGATATTGTGAATATTTCCATTTGGTCCTCATACTATGTAAAATGGGAACTATTATCTTTCCAGACATGCATGCCTTTAAGCTTACTTTCCCAAGACCACACAGCTACCAAGCAGCACAGTACTCAACTCCTAAATCCCAATCCAGGGCCTTTTGCATTGCATAGCAAGAGAAGGGTGCAGAGAGAGCACAGTGCAAGACCCGGAAACAGGAAGGGCTTGTGCAGCAGGCAAAGGGGAGGGACTGGAAGTGAGAAGAGGGGAAGGAGCAAGTGCATGTCAGGCATAGGTGAGGAGCGTAACAGGGATTGGGGGACTGAAGACCATACAGCTGGAAGGAACCTTAGAGAGAGAGAGTTGCAGGAGGTGGTGATTCCAAATGTGTATGATTCCTTCTGAATTTATGATAGAAGTGACTCAGGAATAAAGAATAAGATGAACTGATGAAAGTGGACTGCTCTTACAACATCTTTAAATACTTGTCTTAAGGCTAAGGCCATAATAAAGGAAGTTAACATTGGGGAGGGGAAGTGGCCTATGCCTTATGAATATACATCCATAGGAGTGTTAGCATGAAGAGTGTTTAGTTACAGAAAGCAAAGGCTGGGAAAAGATTTGACTTCTTAAAACCCAAGTGCTACCAGGAAAAACATGAGCCAGTTAATTTTTCCAGTCCTTAACAAGATACTAAAAGTAAGCAAGAAATACTTTAACTATAATGGACATGAAATAAAGAAAAAAATTCATATAAAGAGTACTTCAGTACAGATATCCCAGAATACTACAGATATGCCTCCACCCTTTTTGAATTTTAAAGATGAGCAGGAGTCATAAAACTCAGGGACATATCTTACAACTAATTCTGTGTTATTTAAGAATACCTGGACAGGTGCGGTGGTGCATGTCTGTAATCCCAGGGGCTGGGGAGGCTGAGGCAGAAGATGACGAGTTCAAAGCCAGTCTCAGCAACAGTGAGGCACTAAGTGACTCAGTGAGACCCTGTCTCTAAATAAAGTACAAAATAAGGCTGGGGATGTGGCTCAGTGGTTGATTGCCTCTGAGTTCAATCTTCAGTACCCACCCACCCCACTCCCCCCAAAAGAATACCTGGATTCTTGGATTCTTGCTTCTTTTGGGGGGTGGGGATACTAGAGATTGGTCTCAGGGGCAAAACTTGACTACTGAGCCACATCTCCAGCCCTATTTTTGTATTTTAATTAGAGACAGGGTCTCACTGAGTTGCTTAGCGCCTTGCTTTTGCTGAGGCTGGCTTTGAACTCATGATCCTCCTGCCTCAGCCTCCGGGACTGTTGGGATTACAAGTGTGTGCTACTGCACCTGGCAAGGACTCTTGCTTCTTGAACTGGATTTCCTACTCCAAGATGACCCAAGCTGTGCCTCAAAGCAAGCTAAGGTGAGCAAGTAAATCAGCTACAAGATAAAGGCTGAGAATATACAAATATACAAATACACACATTCAGAGACTCACACACAAACACATAGATTCACAGACAGGTACCACACACATCCGGGGACTCTAATTTTAATATTTGTATTGTGACAAAATAACATATACAATATGTCTACAAAAACACATGGTTTATTCAATTTCCAAGTAGACTTATATTTAAGTACCATCCGGACTGTGAAACAGTCAGGGACTCTTATTTGAGTGTGGCACACAGAGTAAATATTTGTGTCTACTAGTAGTAAATTGTTTACTAGTAGTAAATTGATATTATTACTAATCTGAAGGTACACAAACATTCACAGCAGTGCTCTGGAACTATCATGCAACAGATATTTTTAGATGTTAGCTATACACCAGAGTCTGAGCAAAGGCTGGGAGTTCTAGTGGTGAACTGGACAGGTGGAATGCCCGCCTCCTCCCGACACGGGGCAGCCAGCTCCACAATTAATCACAGAACTTCACCCTGGTAAGTGCTACGGGGGGAGGAAGTATGGGAAGCCACAGCTGGGGAGGGGTGGTCCACAAAAGCTCCTGTGAGGACACAGCAGGTGTCTCTGCTGGAAACTAAAGATGCTCAGGAGTCAGGCCAGCTCAAGGGTGGGCCAGCTAGGCAGAGTCTAGGCCTGAGGAACTCCACCACCAAGTCATCCCAATTTGCCAACGACTGTCCTGGTTTGAAAACTGAATTCCACGTTCTGGGAAACCCTTCTGACCAGGCAAATGGAATGGTTCGGTCACCCCATAGGAAGTGGAGCAGGGCCTGGGCTGGCAAAGCTAAGGATTCGACAGAAGCCAGTCACCTAGGGCAGAAAGGACAAGACAGAGCTCACTGGCATGAGGCAGCGAGCCACAGGGCCCAGATCATGCAGGGCCTAATGGTCCTTGTCCAGGACTTGGACTTCCATTCCAGTGGCAGCAGGAGGCCACTGATGGGTTTTAATTGGGCAGAACGGCTTGATGTGATGTGAGTTTCTTGTAAATAACACTCTGGCCATGAGTGGACGCCCCTGAGGAAACAAACACCTTGTGGGAAATAACTACTGTG